>NC_092424.1:100389566-101029988 GCF_036169615.1 Heliangelus exortis | reverse complement strand
AAAGGTTAGGTAACGCGCTGCGCGCAGCGGGGACCGTCCTTTCTCTCTCCTACGGCGAGGCAGAGCCGCGGTGCCGCGGCCCGGCTGTAGATGGCGTGTGCGCCTCGCCGCTGGCGCCCGGGGCGCTCCGAAAATGCCTCGCGAAATAGCGAGGGAGCATTTAACTTGGAGCTGGCAGCAGCCGGGCCGACAAAAAGAGCGCCCGGCGCGACTGGAGGCTGGGCAGAACCGCCCCGGAGGATGGGGCCGCGCACACCGGCGGCAGCCGCGCAGGCACGGGGAGCAGCAGCGGAACGCCGGGCAGAGGGCACCGCTCCGCGCCGGCGGGATGAAACGTGCTGTCGTCGTCGCGGCCGCCTCGACAGAACAAAAAGTGCAACCACGGGCGAGGGAAAAGGAACCCTTTCACGTTTCCATTGCACCAAGGGATTTTTGTTTGGGGGCCCGTAGTCTTCGCGGGGCTTTAATGTAGTTCACGGACAAAGAAGAGAAAAAACAGCACGGCAAGAAGGGGGCTAACTTCTTACTACAGGGGCAACAAGGCAGGGGTGGGGAATAAATTGGAATCGTTTGGAGAAAAAAATGCAGGTAATAGATTTGTTTGCTTGTTTGCTTTTTTCCTTTCCTCGGGAGTAGGACAGAGATGGCCGCACCGCTCCCCTTCAGCAAGGCATCGCCTCCCCCCGGCGTATCAATTGCTACTTACGTGGCGGGGACGCTGGCTGCCTCCGTGCCTCGCTGCCGGCCGCCGCACGCCCGCACCGTGCCCAGCGCGCAGGCTGACTGCCCCGCCGCCGCCGCACGCCCCGGCCCGGCCCGGCCCGGCCCGATTCCACCGCCCACCGCGCCGGGCCCCGCCCCGCTCCGCTCTGCCCCGCCCTGCCCCGCCCCGCCCGCAGCCCCCCCCCCGCGTCCTGCCGCTCTCGGGGTAAACAAGGTGAGACGTCTTTCTGCAGCACGGCCGGGCTGCGCTTGGGGGGCTCCGGGGGCAGCCCGCCCAGCCGGGGCCCGTGCACCAGTCTAAACACAAGTACACACCAGTACACACCAGCACACACCAGCACACACCAGCGTGGTGCTGACTGACCGCAGCTTCCCCCCGCTGCCTGGGTTCTGGCAGGTCCAGCCTTTCGGTGGACCACACTTGCCGTCGGGGGTGAGATGTTAACTAATTAGTTTGAGTTTAATAAAATAATAAATAATAGCAATACTAATAAGAACGGCAACAACGACAGTAATAATGGAATAAACTCCCCTAAAATCGGAGTCTGCCTGGGGACGGGTGCCGGGTGCATTAGTACATGTGCTGGCGCCGGGGCTGAAGGCGGGCGTGCTTTTTTTCTCAATGAAGAAATCGCTTTTTTCCGGGCAGCGTTGAGTCTCCGCATACTTACGGGAGCGCAAGCGGTTGCTTCCCGGTGCAGTCTGGTGGGAGGAGTTCTCCCGACTCCAGTGTTGCATCCTAAAATTAAAACGGAGGAAGGGTGGCAGAAGGAAAACGTAAACCCTTTCGCCCTGCGAAGAGAAAGCTGTGAATGAGGTCGGTCTGTCCCCTCCTAGCACCACTGCGGTCTGATAAGGTTTTTTTCACCTGCTTCGCTTTTACTGCTTAAATAACAAGAGTTTGGATGTATATTAAAGTTTGATGAGCAGCTCCCTGAACTCCTGTTTGTTCCCTAGAATCTGGCTGGGTGCCGGTTGTGAATCCCTTTAAAACAATGACAGAAAGAAAGAAAAAAAAAAAAAAAAAAAATATATATATATATATATATATATATATAAAATCCACAAAACAAGCAAACAAACCAAAACACAACACAAACAAAAAGAAAACCCCAACATAAATCATCAGTAAGACGAGGACAGTACTCGAGGACAGTACCACAGCCTTTGCAGGTTGATGCCAAGAAAGGGGCTATCAGTATTTTGCCTCCTCTTTTGCCACATCAGCACAGTAGAAGGTCAGAAATTGAAGACGGGTTGTCTTGGGGGGTTGCATAATGCTTGCTTTCAAGGGGTAGCATGCTAGAAATGAAATTACGCTGGTAGAGGGGGCACCTGGAGGTGTCTACTTTGGGGTAGAGAGAAATGCCTCTGAGCATGAGAAATGCCTCTGGGCTCCAACAAGGCTGTAAGGATTCCTTGATCAGGACTGGTCTTGATAGGGGAGTCTTTAGAAATGGTTGTACTGAGGGGCTGTTCTTCCTCCACAGCACTGCACCTGCTTCATCTCTCATCTACACTTGGAGTTCTATATGCTCTGCTATACAGAGAACCACTGAGAAAGGATTCTAATGATCTGGCATGAAGAAGGTGACTCTCTGGCAGCAGGGACTGCTGGGATTTCACCTGGTGAAGGTCTCTTGGGAAGGGCACAGAACCAGTGCAACAACCTGTAGGATGACCTCCAGACCCAGTCAGCACTATGTGCTGAAAAAAGAAAAGGTGTTGTCCTCTCATTCTTCAGTTATTCCCATCACCTCTGAATACTCTGTAACTTTTCAATACCATTTTTAGAAATGGGATGAGCAGTGCCGGATACTGAATCATTGAAATAAGGACAAGCCATAAAGTTATGCAATATGTTCTCCAGTCTCATATCCTGTGATCCAAATCAAACATTCTTTTCTTAGTAGATGGCTTTTTACACAATTTCTCCCTTCCTCTCCCCCGGCATACTCCTTCTGACTGTGTCAGACCTAGGCTCTTGCATCAACCTTTGTTCTCTAGACTCATGTTTTCTGTTTAACTTTCTTAGTTACCCAGCATCAGTTGGAATCACAGTCCCTGGCAACTCTGGAAAGGCTACCCAGAGCCTACAAGTTGAAGGGGAGAAAGGAGTGCAAGAAGAAAGGGGTGAAAAATCTAGTGTATTTTAAACCTCTAGTTGAAAAGTCCTGTTTTTTAATAGAAGTGATTCAGGCAAGGCAGGATACATATAGAGTGACCAGGAATGACACAGTGACACTACATAAAATAACACTTTGTAAACACTGCTTCTTCTCTGTTACCTCAACTACACTGTTTTCATTTCAGTCCAACGTTAAAGGAATAAGCTCTGAACAAATCTTCATATGCCTCATAGACATATTATATATATGTAATCCTATGCCTGTTTTTACTGATGTAAGTCCATGTCAGTCATCTGAAATCACTGAGCAAGGTCAGCTTATAACATGTGAGTACAGGAATCAGGTTCTGTTGGCTGGTCACGTCATACCATGTCATGTTAATGGCATATTCACAGTGCTTGGAGACTCTTGTTTGAAATAAATCGTGTTGTCAGTGGCAAGTATTGTTTAATTATATTTTTTATGCAATTAAATGAGATAAATTTTATAAACACAAAATATAAAAAAGTTACTGAGTCAGTGGTACCAAAGAATGGCTAGCAGAATGGCATGCAATGAAACTATCATGGTCTCTCTGTGGCCTTTCTGAAGATACTAATACATGTCCCAATAAAGGTGAGCTAGGGAAGATTCTTTTTAGGACTGTTTACTGACTGACTTTTCATCTCTGGACTTCATTGTGCTCATCTGGCTTGTCTGGAAACTGTCACCTAGAAACAGTCCCATTAGAAGTTCCTTTATCTTTTGAGTGGTCTCTCCGGTCATCTACTTTTTTGATAACCATGGCCACTACTATAGTTCTGAGTTCCCTTTCTGGAATGGCTCTTCCTTCAGGAAAAGCAGCTTTGTGGGTGGTTTCCCTAGAGCCTGAATTTGCCTTTTCCTATTCTTCAGTATCCCAGGGATGTCTGTAGAGGAGGCCTTCCATCTTCATTCTATGGAAAGTAATGACCAAGCTCTCCACTTTTCTGTATCCAAGGTTTATCTTCAGGTAAACAGCAAAAATAGAGTTTCCTGGGTCAGGGAAAAAAAAATGTAAGCAAAACCACATCTGATTATATTATAAACCTAACCCTGTGCAACAGAAGTTTTTTGGGGTTTTTTTGTTTTGTTTTTTTTTTTTGTAACTCAGATTTTCAATATATTTTATCTTCTAGCATCTGCTTTTGCATATATGGACTCTGTGTGAACAGGAGCCAACCCTCCACCCCCCAGGCCAATAGCAGTCTTTCTTCCATTGATGTCAATAAGCTTAGATCAGAGCACAAGTCTTGTGAGTGATCAAAGACAGCTCTACATAAAAAAGACTTCCTTTTCCAGGTCAGTCTGCTCCTTGTCCCTTTGCAGAAAATATATTATCAGCATACAAACACAAGCCAGAACAAAAAGGACAATAATATTTGAAGTCGTAAAATAGAGACCTTTTTTTTCTTTTTTTTTCTGACTTAAAAAGTGGACGGCTGAGACTACCAGGAATATTGAACAACAGTTAAGTGTTGAAAACTATCATATTGAGAAGACAGTCTCATTCCAGTAAAATTAATCCAAGTAGCTAACTCAAAATATGCTTGCAAGTACTTCACCACCAGTTGTCAAGGCTGGATCTCCATGCCAACTTGGATATATTTTTCTGTTTTTTGAAATCGTTTTCTGTAATTATTTACACAAGAACTTTAGTATGCTAGTAAGGCAGGCTAAGCAAAATGATAAATCAGGAGACAGTAAAGGAACAAATCTTTTCTCCATACACCAAAAAGGGCAATTCAAAGACATAGAAGCAGGCACCTGTTCTTTGAAAAGGGGTGTGTGTTTTTGACTTTTGGTATGTGACTCCATTTTTTATTAAATGAGCTGCTTTCAAGAGGTAACTTGACACGGAATTTATCCATCTGTATGAACTGCATGTGTGGGGCTTACAGGTGTGTGCAATGAGAATATAACCAAGTATGTAAGGGTAAATATCTATGTGCTATATCTGTAATCAGAATCAAGCCTTAGGCTCATTTTGCACTCAAACAATAAAAAAATAAAATAAAATAAAAAAGTGTTATTGAACCACTCAGTGCAAGATTTACAACTGACTACAGTGTGATTAAAAAAACCTGCTCCAGTTAAATGAGGTAGAGAGAAGCAGGTTCAACATTTCTGCAAGCTGTCTTCTTTTTATATTGTACAGAAATTGTAAAGAAAAAAACCTGTTAGCTTGAGTGCTGTGAGGTTTGTCTTCATATGTTTGTTTATCTTGGACCTAAGAGGTGTCTTACTTGTCTGCAGGACAAATCTCTGCATATGGGAGAGTGTTCTGCCTAGAGGGAAAAGCAGTCCTTGACTCAAGAATCAATGATCTTTCTCTCTGGTTCTGGATCCCAGTTAGATATTAGATTTTTCAAAGTGTTATATCTAAGTTTTAGCTGTGGCTATGACCACAGCATGCTCCCAGCCTAACCATTCTTGGTAGTTTAGAAATCCATCTGTATGTTGGATGCATTGCTGCTGGGTCTCAGATAGCTTGAGCAAAAGCAAATCTAAATCCCAACACTGCCCTCCAAATTAGATTGTCAAGACTGTGGGTGGTTGGGTACCCCAGCCAGACCTTACATTTCTCTTTTGCCAGCAGCTCTCATTATTTGCAGGCGGCACCATTCCCAGAAGCTAAAAAGTAGTTGTGTTATGTGTTTCCATATCAATGTTATCCCTCACTAGTTGAAGTCAATCTTAGGTGGTGGATTTCTCTTCTGAATGGCCCCTTCTTTCAGCTTTATGAAATTACCTGAGGAAATTCACTCCCTGACTGGTCAGATGTAAGTGGAAGGTCTTCTGTATTTACTGCATTTTAAATTATACTAGTATTGCTAAGAGAAGGGGGAAAAAAAAAAGGTCAGCTTACTTCTTTTGTAAGTGGACAGGTGAGTACAGTGCACCCATGGCTTTAAGATGATAAAGAAAAATGCTATGTTTGCATATTTCAGGGATAAGCTTATATGCAAGAGAATCTATGAAATGATTATTCCTAGTTATTCCTAACCTTTTGGCATTGAACAGACTCAAATCAGTTCTCAGTTTCCATTAGGGTCACTTTACTTTTAGTGGTATTATGTCCTTTTTTCACTTTAGGAGAAGGTTGCCTCATGAAGTTATTTTCCAGACAAGTATGTAAGCTGAACAAGATTCCTCTTCAGCAGGTTTTACTACTTCAGTTGCACTCATCAGCATGATTCTGGTGGAGGCAAATGTGAGATGGAAACATGACAACTGGATGTGTTTCTAGGAATGTTCTCCAAAAGCTTATTGCAATCTTGCATTGCCAGCTTTTTTTTTTTTGGGGGGGAAGCACAGAAAAAAGAAGCTTCCCAAAGAAGAGCTATAAAGAAACACTGCTCCCATCATTATAAAGCACCTCTGTATTTACACAAGAAATTCCCATTTTAGCTGATTTTTTATTCCAGTCTTCACCCAGAAACATTTTTATTTTGTTTCCTAGAAAATGTAGGTTGATATAGTTTACACAGCTGCATTCAAAGGTGTTAAGGGCATAACCCATCTTATGACCACTTACAACTCTTCAGCCATGGGTCATCAGCTTACCTGTCATTGACTCCTTTTCAATCACAGAATGAGAGCAGGAGTTGAGAATGACAAGGTGGAAAAGACATTCAGCTCTATCCCAGTGACTGGTAATTGGTTGCAGCAGTTACTTATCCTTAATACAACTGAAATTATGAAGCTTCAGTTTTCCATTGGGTTTCCTTGTATATTTTTCTACCTAAAGCAAAAAACTTCCCTGTTAGACAGTGCCTGTTCCATGTGAAAGCGCTTACAAACCATAACCAAATTACTCAAATTACTCCTTAGCTTTTACTTTGATACACTAAATCTAGTCTTACCCTGTGGAATCGCTCCCTCTAACAGCTTTTTTTTCTTTTTTTTAATTCATATTCTTGTGGTTCTTCTTTGAACTATCTCCAATTTTCCAAAATCCTTCTTGAGTGCCTGACATCAGGACTGACCTTATTCCAGTAGCTTTTACCAATGCCAAATGCAGAAGGAATACAACCTTTTCCCTCCACTTTGACCTTACACTCAGCACAAATTGGCCTTTTTGGCAACACAGTTTCAGAGGGCTCTGGGGCTCAGCTGGTTGTCTGCCAGCACCCCTGGTTTATTCTTAAGTCTCAGCTTCCCAAAGAAGAACCCTTATGTAACTAGGGTCTGAGATATTAGTTCTTATGACAGAGCCTTTACATGGGTTTTTATGTGAAACATCTGTTATTTATTTACACCTGCCCCACAAGCAATGCCAAAAAGGCATTGCCCACTTCTATCCACTTCTAAATTTTGGTTCATTGAAAAATATTTTTAGCAAAGGCACTGCATTTCCTGCATTGCTGATTGTGTTTTTAATGAGTGCAAGACTGATAAGCAGACCCTGCAGAACCCACTCTCTGATAGCCCCATGCTATGTTAGCCTGTTAGATCCAGTGCTGGCCAGCTTTAAAACAAGGTGGTTGGCCAGATGTGTTCATCATATTAGCTCTAATTTCTGTCAGAATATCTTGTAATACTCCACAGCAAATGCATCCAAAGTTAAAGTATACAGTATTACCACAATTGCTTTTATCTACCAAATTTGTAGTCTTATAAAAATAGCACATTAATTTGATAAAATCTTTCTTCCATTAATCTGTGTTGATTGCCATTAATTAAATTGCACTGTTTTAATATTTTATTAATTGACTTTCCTATCAGTAACTCCATCACTCTGCCTGGAATAGATGTCAGACTGACAGGTCTATAATTACCTGGTTGCTCTATTTTGTCTGCAGAAGTATTGGCAAAATATAACTTTACTCCAGTCCCTCCTCAGAAAGATGTTGGTCTTAGCCAGCGTCTTTCTTAATTGTGGCTTTTGCAGATCTAATGGAATTTTATGAGTTGCTGTAAATTATTATTCATATTTTTGTTGGTTTAAATTTTCTCCTCCAGGCTGTCTGATACATCTCTCATTTTTTTTTCAGCTTTGTGGAACAGATTATTTTAAGGCAATGAGTATAAATTTTACTGGTTAGTACATTGTTCTGCTTACATGTAAAATACATAGAATGCATTTTAAAAGCACATAAACCATAAAACCATGCCACTATCATGTCCACCTAAGCAAACTCTAAATTGAGTGATTAATACTTTTCTGTCAGGATAAGGCCTAATGTAGAAGTTTCCCATGCCAGATACAGCTCTTTTTGAGTCAGGAAGCTGTTTTGTGTATTTTTTCTTGAAAATCCAAGAATGCTTTAGTACTTGCATCATGAGACATCCTTTTGCTCTCCCTTCAGATTTATCTTGCCAAGACTGAAAGTGCCATATATAGTGAAAGGATTTTAAAAGGCTAATTGGGAAGGTCACCCTACACCCAGAGGTAGGGCTGGTTAGATGAACCAGTTCTGGGATGTTTGGAACAAAGCCTTTCTTCATGCTGTACTGTCAGTGTTACCATGCTGCTGGCACTGAAATCCATGAGAGCAATAAAATCGGAGAGTTTTCCTTCAGTGCTGGTCTGGGTTTCATCAGAACATATTATCCAGGGGAAGTTACTGTCTGTCGTAGTTCTGGCTCAGTCCTGTCCTGCTACTGCCCAGGTGTGCCATAGCTTTCAAATGATAAGCATCAGACCTTATCATCTTGTAGAAGAATAAGAAAATAAAAAAAAATTAAAAAAAAAAAAAAATTAGATCGTTTCATTGTCCTTCTGCATCTGTGCTCTGGCTGGAGGTAGCAGAGGTCTCTTTCAGGTGCCATGGAGCATGAAGAGTTGCAGCTCCGCAGGCACCAGCCTGTGCCTCTTTGTTTGCTGAGTGTTTCCTGTTTGGATTTCCATGAGCAATTTTTTACCCTCCATTTGCTTAAGTGATGACATCAACCAGTCAAAAAGGTATATGACCTTACTTAGAATAATCTCTTCTCATTTTCCAGTGTAGGAGTTTTATAAGTACAGTAAAAACATAACAAAGACCATACAAAGCCAGACCAGTGGTCCATCCTGTACTGCACTTTCTCTCTGACACAGGCCAATAGCAAATGTGCATGGGACAGAACAAGAACAGTGCAAGCGTGTGACACGCTCACAGCAGTCTTTCAGGCCCCTCTTCCAGTGATTTGTGGCCCATTTGCCCATGGAAACAGCAGCAGTGCCTTTCTATTTGATATCCATCAGCAGATTTTTCTTCAGTGAATTCTTCTGATTTGCTTTTGAGCCCTCATGTGCTCTTAGCAACTACAGCATCTTGTGGCTAGACATTGAGTAACTTACTTGTATATATGAAAAAGTAACTCTTTGTTTGAACTTGTGTCATTCAAGCCTCTTAATTTCATTTGATATCCCCTCATTACTGCATTAGAAGAGACAGCAAAAAGTAATTCTGTACTTACTTTCTCCCTGCCCTTCATGATTTTATAGACCCTGCATTATAACCTGTCTCTTTTCCCAGCTGAAGAATCTCAGTCTATTTAACAATTCTTTTTATAGAAGATCTCATTTCACTTTTCCTTTTCTACTCCTGCTATATCCTGTGGGATGGACAGCAGCAGTGACACACAGTTGGCTTCTGTTTGTTCTGTGTGTCTTTATAATAGTTGTTGGTACAAACTTGCTCTTCTGACCAGTACTAACTGCTAGACTGAATGTGAGTCTTAACTATGGCTACACGCCTTGATTACAAGATTTTTGTGTCCTTTAGTGATTAAGACCAGATCCGAGCCCATTTGCTGGGTCATGCAGTTAAGGTTATGTTTCCTCCTTGTGGCCTGCTTTGCATTTATCATCACTGGATGTCCTCAGCCATTTTATTACCCAGTCATTCTGTAGCATACAGCACCTTTGCAGCTCCTCAGAGTCAGCTTTCATTTTTATTACCCTACATGAGTAAACATTGCAAACACATTACTTGCTCCCATTTCCTGATAATTTTGAATATGATGATTCATTTTGAATTATCATTTGAATTATAATTTGAATATGATAATTCAATTTTGAATATTTTGATACTGGGACCAGCTCACACCACAGAATAATGACAGATCCAACCTCCAAGGCAATGTATGGATGCAGTCCATGAAAAAGTACTGCAGACTGGCAAAAGAGAGCTCAGTCTTCCTATAAGCTTTTTGAAACTTCAGAGGTAGCCTTGCCTCCTTTTCCTCTCCTTGAAAATGTAGTATGTAACTGAGGCACCTAAGTCACCTTGGGCTCCATCAGTAGCTAGCAATAGCCCTTCTCAAGGGCAAGTTAAATCTAGATGAGCTGAAAAGAGGTTTTCTATCTCTTTGCTCAGCACAGCAAAAAATTCTCTATTCTTGCACCAGATTTAAGTATCTCCAATGAGGTGGGATAAATCAAGGATTTGGTTTGTAGGCTTTTCGTGGTGCATAGTAGACTGTGCAATTTTACAAGCACAGGAAAAGCAAAGTTATATGGTATCACCTAGGCTGCAACACTGGCTATTTGAAGCATGTTATAGCTGATTTATAATTCACATGCTTATTTTGACAGGCTGGCTCTTGTTAGTTTTCAGTGGGTGTGGGAGGAAATAGCAGTGCATAAAACTCGCACATTACTAATACCATTGCCATATAAAACAAATATTTGAATAGGAAGTTTCAGAAATGATTCAGTGTTCCAGCTACAGAATATCCTACAGGAATTTTTTATAGTAACAGAATTAATGAAAAGCAAATCCTCTTTTTCCACCATGGGCATAGGGTGGTCCCAGTGCAGCAGAGCCAATGTGATAGTCTATCTCAAGGATAAAAAAAGAAGCCTCTACAGATTGCTGCCTCCCTGGGTGACTGAAGCTTGCTTTGAAAGGACTGCTCAAGCTGAGAGGTTGCTATCTGCTTTTGAAGTGACTGAACCAGATCGTATGTGGGTGCAGAAGACAGAGGCTAAAAGCCCTGAGCTGCAATACAGAACCAATTGAAAAGCCACTGTTGTTGCTGCTCTATCAACTGGGAAGGAAAACTCTCTTCCCACCCTGAAGAGTATTCTAACCACATCCACTGAAGGTATTTCACTCACTTAGCCCACAGTTTTCTTAACATTAAGTCATAATTTGAAAGCTACAGGGTGAAGAGATAATTGTTACGTCAGTAACATTTCATTCAGACGGTTATAAGCAGAGGATTTCTAGGTGCTGAAAATGTAATATGACCACCAGACAAAGAAGTCAAAATATCACTGTTAAAATAAGCACCTTCACACTATGTTTTTTTAGTTCAGTGGGAAAAATTTGCAGGAAGTTTGGTCTCAGATCTCTTTCATAACTGAAGTTAGGTTGTTCCATCATGCAACACTCCAGGAGTATAGTTAGGATCAGCCTGCAAAGAGCTTGAAGCCAATATTGTGTTTTCTAGTGTCTTGTGGGTATTTATCACAAAATATCTTTGAGCTTTCTTATTTTGTGTCTCAAATATCTTATGAAAAACAGGGAAAACGTACTTCATTGACTCCAGAAGAACTGTGTTTGCTTCAGATGCATAAGGGAAAGGGGACACATGAATTTCTGAATTTGAGATAAATTTGATGCATCTGTGGCACCACTTTGGGAGGCTCTGCTATGCATAGTGATATAAATTTGACTGGGAACTTCAAAAGCTTGGCCAAGGAAAATGACTTTTTTCTTTCTTTTTTTTTTTCTTTTTTTTTTTTTTTTTTTTTTTTTTTTTTTCCTTTCTTTCTCCTTTTTTTCTTTCAAATTTCAGGAACTTTTACAATGTTGATGAATTTAGAACAGGATTTTGACATTGAAAAATCCAACTCAGACTCGAGAAACCTCTGTATCTTTTTGAAATAGGAAAATCTTGTGTTTCATATCTGTGCTTTTTTCTAGTATAATTTTTAGATTGAAATGTAGTATACTACTATTTTTTACTTGCATCTGTTTCAGTGATCTGTATGATACTGCAGCAGGTGGAGTAATTTCTATACATGGCAAAATATGTTCAGGTGTTGTAAGTTGTTTAAGATCCTAAAAAAAAAAGTTGTGTACAACAGGAATTCTTTCTGTTCACCTCAGAAAAGGGTGGAGGTGAGGGGAGGAAATTAACATGAAGTAACATTATTTCTTTTTCAAAAGACATGAATAATTAACTGTTGTAATCTACTTTACCAATGTGGGTCTCGAGTCTGCTGGAGATGACATTACAGATGTCAAGATGGACAAAGGATGATGAACAGAGAAATTTTATGTTTTCAAAGTGCAATGGCCTTGGGAAGAGTATACTTTTTACAGGCTTTAGCTCTGTGAAGATTAATGGAAATGATCTTAAGAACACATTAGAGCTGTCCCTTAAACTCAAAAGCTTGTAGCATCCTGCAGCAGTGATGCAACAGTTCCCATGCCTGACTGAATAGCCAAGTGTAATTCTGATCCCTCTGTTTTGCCAGGCTGTGACACTGGAAGATTTCCAGAATAAGCCAATTTCAGAACTGTGGAGCCTCCAAATACGATCTTCTGTCAGTCACAGAGATTTCAGCTTCAGGAAAGGAAAGATTGATCTGGCAGATTATAATCACCACTGTACAAAACAGTGAAAGAAGTGATCTTTCCTATAGAGGGATGCCAACTACTCTGGGACTACTCATCACCTTGAACTGTGCTGGGAACTGGCAGTGGCTTAGCTCAAGTATCACTATATCTCATCCTGCTGTTGTGATGCAAACCACTGTTGTTTTTTTGGTTTTGTTTTTTTTTTTTTTACAGTAGGTGCTACAGTGGCAACTCCCAGCCTGTGCTGAATCAAAGTGCTTAAGAATTTCCAGAGTCATCTTCCTGGGCTTCCACTTGCCCCTAGAAAAAAAGAGAAGTAAACAGTTACACCTGATTTTTGGGCTCTTGCTGCAGGACAGACCATCCATCCCTGGACCAGTTCCTGGGGAATATTTTGCCCTTTGCATCTCGGTAATCAAGGCTTCAGTTCATAAAGTCACAGTAGGAGAAAATTTTACAACTGTGAAATAAGTATAAAATGACAGAATAGGTGCATATTTCTCTTGCTTTAATGACATACCCAAGTTACTGAGTCATTGGTCTTCCTGTTTGTCTTCGTCAATGTCTCTTTCATTGGAGTTATCTGGTGGCTTGGCTTCAAAAGAAGGTCAAGGGTGGGCCTGTGATTTGTAAGACCTGGGCATGGCACTGTCCAGACCTACGGAACCTTTGGGTCTGTGTGTACTCAGATGTGCACTATGCTCTGAGAGGTCTGAATTACTCTTCTGAGAATCACATGTGCCTGGCATGCCCTTAGCTCCAGTGACTTTGTGCCATGGAGAGAGGATGGGTGCTTATTGACTCTCTCTGGAGAGCCACCTTCAGAATCTTGGGTTCTGTGGATCAGATGCAAAACTCTACCTGTTGCTGCTCTTTGCTGGAATCATTTGACAGGAGAAAAGGATCAAATTTAGACATTGTAAGGTGTCTCTGCATCAATTTTCTCATAGCAGTATCACAGAATCTCCCAGGAGCCTTATGTGGACAAGTTTTGTAATGATTATCTATGCAGAGAGAGCCACAGAGAGATCAACTCTGTACACTACGGAATTGCTGAAGGAGGAAAAAATCTATAAAATAGTAGGATGAGTATTAAAATTAGTAATGTTTATAAATTATAGAACAATATTCCTAAAAGCTTTATCTCCTGGGAATTTTAGTGAGTAGCACAGTTATCAAGTGGGGTGACTAGACTGGCTCACTGAGAATAAAGTTCAACTTCTTGGCCTTAAAAAAGAGATCACTCTTCCAGTGACAGAAAAAGAAATCATACCATGTAATAAATATTAAAATATTGATTGTATTTACCAGCAGGTAGGAGGAAAATAGTACATACAGAAGTTAGATACAAAGCATCCCCTTCTAATTTTAATTACCTTTCTCTCAAGATAAAGGGTCAGATACCAGAATACATACCAGGAAAAGTTCAGATAAAAGATCCAGTCTAGAGCAGATTGGTCAATAGCAGCAAGGAACTTGCAGTGCAAATTGCAGTACATTAATAGCTTGTAGAATACTTGGGGAATAAGGTAAATATTCTGAGAGGGTGTTTTTTTAGGAGGGAATAAAAGAGATTTCGAAAGTTAAATCTCTCAGCTTTCTTATTACATCGTGTTTACATAATCATCTCCAGATGCTTGAGGCAATAGTCGCTTCCTGTGCTTACAGTTAGCTGTTGTCTCATCGTTCCCTTATTAATCTTTGTGAGGATTAGAAAAACAAACAAGATAACTGTGAAGCTGAAAACAATTTCATGAAGCTTCCTATGAGAAATTGTTTTTCAAGGAACAGCGTTATCTTTTTTATATATACTGGATTCTCTCACACAGTGCATTGGGAATAATTTTCTATAGGTATAAATTTAGTGCCAAAGGTAACAACTCCTCTTTACCCACACAAGGGTAGCATTCTGCATGCCTGCAGCTCATTGCAGGAACAGAGCATTGGGATTTTTTCAGTCTTCCATCCAGCCTTGGTATGTAAGAATATGCACACCTACAGTGGCCTATAAACAACAGCATCTTTCACATTATTGTCTAGCTAAAAATAGACTATGCAGTCACTATAAAATAACATTTACCAAGTTATTTCCTCTGCATGCCAGCAGAATAAAATATACATAAATAAAATATCTTTTATACACTGGAAATAGCCCTCTATAACCATCGCAGCACACTGTACAGAGTTGTGCAATGACAGCACACCTTGTTGAGTGATAGTGCAGGGCTGTTACCCTTTGCCTAGCAACATACCAAAGCATGGGATCAGAGTCTACACCCTGTCTTATTGCTCAATTAGGATCTGGCAAAAGTCCCTTGATGTCACTCTGGCCCATAGCCACATATTTTACTGACATATGTAATTTCACATTGATGTTAAGAGTAGACCTGGTTACGTGTCTGCAGGGTCTGGGTCAGTTTGTTTGTTGGATTCTCTTGAATCTCACCAAAGCAGGGAGGCTTTCCTGCCTAATGTGCACAGGTAGTACTTAACAGAAATCCATGCTTCTGAAAGTTTTAACAGTTGAAGAAGCCAAATAAATTGAGATTAATATTAATATTGCTATGGAAAAGTTACAAACTAAGGAAGGAGTTCAAAATAACCCCTGCAATCTCTGTGCCAAAGTTCCCCATATATTACTCCTATAAAATACAGAAGGTGCCAGGGAGATCTTGTAGCAGCCTTCCAGTTCCTGAAGGGGGCCTAAAAGAAAGCTGAAGAGGGACTTTTTAGAAGGGTATGTAGAGATAGGACAAGGGGAAATATCTTTAAATTGAAGGATAGTTCTAGATTAGATATTTGGAAGAAACTCTTTACTATGAGGGTGCTGAGACACTGGCACAGGTCGCCCAGGGAGGTTGTGGATGCCTCATCTCTGGAAGTGTTCAGGGCCAGGTTGGGAAATTTTATGACCTTTAATGTCCCTTCCAACCCAAATCATTCAATCATTCTATCATAACTCAAAATTATGTTCTAAATGGAAAGTATGTATTCACAAGCATAATAGATAAAACTTCAGAAAATCCTGGGGGTTTCGTTATACTTTAGGTGTATTTGGAATCTAAGCAACTGAAAGGCAGTGTTTTTAAAGTGTTACCATCCCAAGACTATCATCATTCAGGACTGAGTTTGTAGTGCAGAGTCCCAGAGAAGAAAAGATCAGTGACTTTCTTCTTGTCCTGGGAGTCACCATCTTGTTTCATTTGAGTTGGAGGGGCCACTTCCTCTGTGTTAGACACACAGCTGCTTGGAACTTTCTCTACTTAAAGAGCAATTCAACTGCAAAGTTTCTCATTTTCATGAAAAAGTAGCTGCACAGAGTGAGGTATGGCAAAATATTTGAAAACACTACAAAGCCTAAGTTCCCGTTTCTTCTAGTTTTATTTTTATTTTCCGTAACAGAATTTCTAGTATTGTCTTGAAGATATTTTAATAGCTTCCTGGTAAAAATTGACCAGTAATTAAGTTGAGACTTCCTTCACCTGGAGAGTCAGAATTCTCTGTATTCTCAGGGGTTTGAAATAAATTGGACGAGATCTGGAAAAACATCCCTTCCGTGTGGTCCTACTTTCTCTCTAATCTGAAATATTGTCTTGTCAGGTGACAGCTTGCCAGAGTATTGAAAAGAGTTGGGGTTTTGATAGCTCATGCAAGTGCAGAAAAGCCCTGAAAAAATCCTTGAAAAACTGTCTATCACACTCGTGGGACAGAAATGTATCATAGATGAAGTTGTAGACAATAAAAATGGACCTAAAATTAGCATTTTTACAAAATTATTGAATATTTTATGATAATAAACAGGAAACAGAGGTAAAATTTTTAACAAAGTTCCACTACAATTTCAGGACCAGCTCAGACCTTGCAACAACTCAGTGAAACCACACCAATGAGACACTGTAATTGACAAATTGATTCTCCAGCATTGACCAAAGCACACATTCACAGTGAAATTTTTGTAATGGTTGGGACAGTTCTGTTTTGTTTTGTGGATGGTCTGCTGTGTAATTAGGAGTGAGCTCACATTGCATCCTTACTCTCACTGGGGACAGCTAACATCCTATCTCTGTCCTACACAGTTCCATATTTTCAGAACAAGTTTAGTTATATAATAACTTTGAAATTTCTATTTCTTTGAAATTTTTCGGGAGTTAAAAACCTATTTGTGAAGCCAGAAAGGTAGAATGATAGTGGGACTCATGTCTGGGTAAGTGCATCAAAGTTATATTGGCTTCTATTCCTTGGAAAACAAGATTATGAAGTAAAAGAAATAATAAAAAATATTTTTGTAGCAGCTTTATAGCTTCAATGAAGAGCAGAGTTGTGTGTTATTATGAAAATGTAATTCTTAGTATTACCTTAAATTTTTTCCTTAAAGAAAATTAGGTTTTTTTAAAAGTTGAAAAAGATGTTTTAGAGCCTATTCCCACAACCCCCTATTAAACAGACTCTACTCACACCAGTACAGTCATTACCTCTTATACATCTGAATGGCAGTTTCTCTTGCAAGCAACCATGTGGTATTTCTTTAACAAAAGTAAACATGTTAGACACAGTGGAGGATTCGAGTGCTTCTGCATTTGTATTCTACAAGATCATCATGCTCATATATGTATCTTCAGCTTTTGGAAGATGGAACTTGCTTATTTTTGTGGATCTGGCCTTTTTTCTTCCCTGTTCTATCAAAGGTATTGAAGGAAGCTGGTGATGTTCAGAGAAGGAAACTGTAACTGCATCCTAAAAGTTCAGACCATAAAATCCTCTCTTGCAATTAAATTGCTTGTTGCTTGAGACCAGAAAAAAATTTACAGGTTTACATTTATCCTCATTAGAGCTCTCCATGCAGTCAAAAAGCCTTTCTTACTCTCATTACAGTACAACAGTGAATGATGAGACCAAACCTTTCAAGTTAGGGTTTTCAAACACATATTACCCACGCTCATACAAGTATGAAACCTCACTGAGAAACTGGATTCTCAGAAGCTCTGAGTATCTCTGTCTCCCAACCAAACACTGTGACAATTTTAATACTTTACAGTGTAGAATTTTCCAGAAAATCAGCAAATCAGCATCAGCACAGGCTGCTGTCACCACCCTCGTCTCTGCTGCCAGGAATGCATTGCTGATCATGCCTCTAACACAGGAGCAGACATCATATCCCTATTTGAAATCTTCAGAAGAATAAGAGAAAACAAGAAGAGGAGCATCTTAGGAGAGATCACACATCTTTCAAATAGCTGTACCTTTATAGTACTATAGTATAAATACTATAGTATTTATAGTACTAACCTTTAGACAAATGTGGCTTTATCAGGAGGATAGTGTAGTTTCATTAAACCCTTTTTTGACATTTCATGTTTCTGCATCAAGTGTTGTGATTGTTTCATAGTTCCCATCTTTCCTCTTTTAAGTCTGTATCTGTGTCTTAGAAAAAATGAATATTTAGAATACTGGTCTTTTGCTAAGAATATATTTGGGCAGTTGTACGGTTTATAAGGTCTGGGCCTAAATTCTGTATCCAACTGAACACAGAGTTTACTGCTTTATTGCTATTCTATGTCATCCCTGTGACTTCAGTGCTACAATTCAGTTTTGTGCAAATCCCCCCCACATGTATGCATTTGCAGTATCATGGCTTTAAATAGCATCTTTGTCACACATTACAGAGATCAAAGTCTTTCAACAAAAATACTTGTCTTTTAAAAATATATATAGTGCTGTAAAAGAAAAATTTACTCAATACCAGACAGTCAGGACTTCCAGAATTTCTGCACACTACTGAAGTGCAGAAATGGATAAAAAGGATAAGTGTTGGTGTTTTTCTGTGTCATTGTAAGCACAAACTCCTTTTGAAAGCATGTTGCAGTTGTTTATGCTCTGAAGAGAGCAATATTTTTAGCTTTACCACTTACAGTACTGGGATGTATTGCAAACTTTTTGATTAAGCATCATAAGCTACAAGAAAAGCTTAGAGCTGTAATGCCTACAGCACATTTTTAGGCAGTTACCATGCCAACTGTAAAAATGATGGGCAGAATGAATAGAAGTTTTTTTGAAAATAAAATAGTGCAAAGTGTATGCAGGGTCCAAAGTTTTAGGACACTGGATTCTGTTGTTGGAAGATTTATCATAATCCACATATAAACCTACTGGCTATATCAGGAGTTCATCAGCTGTCACAGACTTAGTCTGGAGACCTGCAGAGGTTTCACTCATAGACTAAAGCATCTGTTTTAACCTTTGCAGAATATGGAATTTCTGCAGAACTATGAGCAAACCTTCAAGCAAAGAAACACTCCAGACTTCATTCTTGAAATGTTTATGTTAGGTGCCTGTTAAATACTGAAAGAAAACACGGACTTCTGTAGAGGTTCCTATATAGGATCTCCATAATGCTAGCTAAAAGTTCACTACATACAGAGAAATGCAAAGGTAAACAACCAGCAGTTCAAAACCAATGCATACAACATTTGATAATCAGAGATGAGTTTAACATAAAAGTCTGCTAACCAAGTTACAACTGTGAGTGTGCCCACATACCCTGGGCTTTGAGTTTTGATGACATAAAGAAATAGCAACACACCGTGTATGAGAGTGTAGTCTCAGCAAAACTGATTTTAAAACAGGTATTGGATTTTTTTTATTCATGTGTAAAATTCTATTATATTCAGATGTCATAGTTGCATATTTCTATATATTTACAAAATTTGGCTATGATATTTTCCGAAGAAAATTTCCATTGTTTTCAGAAATTTGGAAGAATGAAGAAAAAAGCCTTTCTGAATAACATTTTTTTGCTAGTGTCAACTCTGCAGCCTCATTTCACTGGTACACAGTGAGAGCTGAATGGCTAATTTGAAAGAAGGAAGTTATTAGTGGAATTTGCTGTGAAAAAGCAGTCAATTCGAAGTCTGTAGAGAACAGTCATTTAGGAACAGGAACAACAACAACAAAAATAAAATAAAGACATTCTTTTTTCAGAAGTACTTTAAAAATGAAGAAAAAAGTCAATGACTCTTTTAAACCTGGGTTTGGAAATGGTTTTAAATTTACACCTGAACTAATTTACTTCAGGTAATTCTGAATGAGTCAAAGAAAAAAGTGTAAATGTTCTATTTCCCATATATTAGCATACTATTTTGTTCAGCAAATCTATTATAATAATCCTTGAAGACCAAACTGTGATTCTGTGATCTTTATGAAACCTCCAAATGAACTCTTATGATAGATCTAGAAATCTTTGAATATTGACTAATTTTATTTTTTATAGGTTTTTTCCTCAATATCTTATTCCAAAGTTATAATTTCCTACTAAATTTGTGAGATAACCCTCCCCTGCAAGGAGGAAGGGTACAGGAGTTTGTCTCCAAGTGTCTCCTACATGGAGTGATGAGTGACTTCGGGTGTTCTGCTGTGTTTACTTCAAAACAAGGACTTCAGCTCCCTTTCAATAGAAAGGCTCCTTTATTATTAATTTGTCTTTTCAGTTTTGGAATGAGTTATTTGGTATTGCATAATAGTCTCTGGGATTATTTAGATTCACTTCTGTGAAAAGGTCCAAGCCACAGGAGAGATGCAGTCTCGGGTGGGTGGGTTTGGAGGGAATTTACACAGTTGTGAAGTATGCAAAGTGGCAGAAAATCCAGCTGCCTTTCTTTATTCATAGCTTGAGGTGGAACAGGAGGAAGAGGAGGCAGTAATGGTAGGTGGAGGGCACTGGATTTTGCAATATGTGTAGGAAGACAGCCAACATAAAGAGGAAAAAATGTGAGTAGCAGCCAGAACACAGGCTTCCTTACACAAGTTTAGATGAATATTCATCTGTCCTGCACCAGGTCATGTCGAGCAAGAACAAGGGTGACATTTCCAGCCCTATCCTTGTGTCAGAGTAATTTTGGTTTAACAATCCACACAACATATATAACAATGATTAATTAGCAGTTAGCTCGTTGTAGTGCCCACAACCCAGTGCTTCTAAATTTGCACTGGGGGCCCTCTGTGAATTCATTTACCAAAGTCTTTGCACTTGAAATTCAAAATCGGTTAATCCTCCTACTCCCTTCCATCTTCTCCTTCCCAGATTCCACAAAGCCTCAGAAATCTGGGTTATAGAAAATAAACTAATTGAATAAATTTAGGTACAAATTAACAAATTGTATCCTAGGATTACAGTGGAGTATGGGATGCTGCCCCTTTCTCACACCACCTTGCTAGCACTGGGAGTCTGCAGCTTCACTTTTCTAAGCTAAACTTTACTCTCTGACACAGCCCAGCAGAAATGAGAAGAGATTCTGTCTGTGATTTTACATATTTGAACAGGGTAAAAGCCAAGAAGGTTTGGAAATTATTTAGCCTGCTATTAGAGGTTATAATTAGACATACTTGGGTATAATTAGAGTTGGGTTAGATGAAGAGGGGAAAAAAAGCAGCATTAAGAACAGCATTGCTAACACTGAGATCCGTTATACGTGTGAATAAAGTTAAAATGTGTGAAAACCATGGGGGAAGTTAAGTAGGTGACAGGCTAGTTCTTTTTATCTCTAATATTGTAGAGGGCCAGCTTGTACCTTTGTTTGCTGGGTGAGGCAGAAGGGGTGTTCCCCAGAAACCAGCAAACACAGTCTGTAGTTTGTAATCAGGGATGCCACCATATTCAAGGTGGCATCTAGCATGTTGAATGGGACCATACACAATCTCTCTCCACACCCTTGTGAGTCTCCTTGTTTAAGGCGCAGTATTATATTAGATAGGAGTTACAATGATCTTTTTTTTAACTCCTCCAGAAAAGGTGAGGTTGTTTCTCAGGACGCTCCATTAGGAAAATGACACAGGTCAGAATGATACTGCTGCATCAGGCAATGAGCCAGCAGAGAGGCTTTTCTGGGGATACACTGAGAATTAATGCTTTTTTTGCTCCACACAGCAAGCCATTCACAACTTAGGCCACAACTTTGAAGTTCTAGCAATGGAGGCTTGCAAAGGTCCTCCATAGATCTTCCTTCAGAAGGTTAGCAAGAAGAAAAATAAGACTATTGAAAGAAGAATATAAAGGTGAAAAATCAAGCACTCAAAAATGTAGGGAATTCAACCAACTTAAATTCGACTGTATGCAATCCTAATTCTACACTTTTGAGTGTTTTGATACAGTCTCTAATTGCATAATCACATATTATTTGGTGAATAATTCCAGACCCAAGGCCAATTTGGGATTGTGTGGACTAAATAAGGCATGAGGCCACACACAGTGAATAAAGTGGATAAAAAGAAATATTGAACAGCTGCCTTGTTTACTGAGTACCACCCACTAAATGAGGGAGTGATTCTGCAGAATTAAAAACCAGTACATTATCAATATAATTAAATACTCAATCATAATGCCTAAGTACAGGGAATAGCAGAAAGGCTATATGGGCAAATCAAGCACCCTTCCCTAAATCTGCCGTTTAGTCAAAACACACTTGTTTTGCTATTTTTCACAGGTGCCAAGAAATCCTTCTCTCATTCTCCCCTTCCAGTGACTGCAGTGCACATCTGATTCAGTTAAACTTAGTCCAACCTACCTTCAGCATAAGAGCTGGGATTGCTTTCTCAGCCTATTTTCTTTTCACTCAGTGTCATAATGAGGGTGAAGTTCCATGACAAAGGTTATATATATGCCAGATACAGAACAAAGTGCATCTAATCTGGTGTTCAGATAATGAATGTAACTCAACACAAGTATTTTTTTATGTTAAAATATCAGCATGTCATTGATTTTTCCTACCTCTGAAATACAGAAAACTTATGATGCATCATCTCCATAGATACTATGATACATAATATCATTCAGATATATCATAGGAGAGTTTTTTAATTGCATTTGGTCAGGACTGGTTTGGGAGGATCTAGAAAAGTCAGCAAACTTCCTTTTAAAGGTGTGGGTTTTCTGAATGTCTTCCATTAAATATCTGTTTTAAAAACCAAAGAAATATAAACACACACAAAAATACCACACCTAAGTAATCAAGAGAAAAATATGTTTGAATCCTTTTATTGAATTAAAAAAAAATCTTTTTCTCTCACCTGATGTTTAGGAAAGAAATAAAAAACTAATTCTGGAGCAGATTCTCCAACATTAATATCAATAAAGATTTTTCCCACGATTCAAAAAGTAGCTTATGTCTCTCTAAAAAGTATATAAGAGAAAGTAAGACCCGATGTGGCAAGCAGGGGCCAGGAAGCCAGCAAGGTGTTCCTGTTTGTACCATTCTAGTTTACTGTTAACCTTTGGAAATCACATCATCTGTTTGTGCATTACTTCCTTATTTGTAAAACTGAGATAATGTGTTTCATGAATTTTACAATGCTTATTGAACTCTGACAGAAGCAATTGCAGAATTGAAAAGTATCCTTCTTAAAATTTGTCCATAGCTGAAAAAGTATCTATGTCAACTGGTATTTTCCTCAAGTCTCACAGACTTCAGAATCTATTGATCCTGATTTCCTAAAATATTTGGTTCTTTGAGGTATAGAAGTGAAACTTTTAGTCACCTGACATTTTAAGAATTAGTAGTACCAACGAATCCACACACCTAATTTAAACATAAGTATTATTTTAAGGCCTCAGGATGTGTCATGCAGCAGGACTAGATAAATATATTATGCTATTTAAAAGTAATCTTGAGATACATTGCTTCTTAGAAAAATGACTACCCTTCATTTCAGAGATACATAGCTATGGTAGGTGAAAAAAATTTCTGGATATCTCTTGCTTTCCTCACAGAGGTGTTGTGAGCTGCTTCAATGAAAGATAATCAGTGAAGTAAAGGTATTTTTATGTCTCATTAAACATCAAAAGAAGGATAAAGTGAGACTAGGACACAAAGAGAAATATGGCTCTAAAAGGGATATGAGTCAGTAGTGTCAGCCATGCCCATTTGTTGGGGTAATTGAACTTCTCTCCGTGATCTGCAACTTTGCTAAGCAGCAAGGAGGTATTTAAACAGATACTGTACCTGCCATGAGAGTACACAATGTTAGAAATCCCCTGTCTTTGCTCACTAACCTCACACGCAATTTATCTTTGAACTGTTGCTGAATAGATAGACTATATTTCATAATTCAGACTGTCAGTATTTCCTTTACATAATTATAACAGCAGGAAATATATAAGGCCTTTGTGCAACTTGAAAACACTATTGCCTTGGGCCATATTTAATGTGTAATAAATTATTCAGCAACAAGGCACTCTTCATTCTATTTACAGTAAGTTAGAGCTAAGTGTGTGAGGTATACATAGCTAACATGAAACAGTATTTATTATCAATGCCAAGGCTGAAATGTTTTTTGAAGCCATTAGTCTCATGTTAAGTGAGCTAAATCCCCATCAGGTGAAAACTGGCATAGCCTTATTGAATTTCTCTTCAAAGAAAAAGAGACAGGAAGGGTGACCTCTCTGATCTCCAGATGAAAATCAGAAAGGCCATGGGATAAGGGTTGTGATATCTCACATTTAAGTAGGTTGTAGGATATTTGCATTTATTTCTCTGTCTAGCTGCATATAGTACTCTTGAATGGCTGTCTATCAACAGCAGTGTTATTGGAAAAATATTACTAGGTTTTCTGACCGAATCCACTGGTTTATTTTAACATATCCCTCAGCTCTGTTCACCTATGGCAACCAGAATGGGTGATGCACCATATCTAGCCTTTGCTCCTGAAAAAAATTATTTTGGTTACATGGAGTTTGTCCATTGAGATCTAGATTTTAGAACTCCATTTTATCCGTCTGTTTAAAATAGGTTTCAAATAATTTACAATGCTCCCACTGGATCTGAAATATCTTACATATACACATACATATATGCACACACGTGAAGATATGTATTTAATCCTCCTCTACTAATAAACAAGCCAGTCACCCCAACTACCTTAATATTATTCTGAACGCACATAGCAAGATACATGTGCTACAAAATAGCCATGTAACCAATGAAAGTTTTCTTTCTTTAGTAGTGAGAGTTCAGGGTAAAATCATAGAAGACAGAATTAGAATAAAGGGGAATATGTGTTGGGGAATTTTAAGAAAGGCAAGGTTTTTGTAATGGATCAAAGGAAAAAATACATCTTGTTACCTGTTGTTTGGAACATACTGAGCTTTTTCTGATTTCTTTGGTCTCTGAGTCTCAGAAAAGAAGAAAATTACACTCCTCCTTATGTATCTTCCTAGATTCACAGTTCCCATTAATTCTCTGCTGAGACCTAACGATCTCTCTGTGTAGGCAGACCTTGAACTTCTGTGGAAACAAAAACAATTTACTTCACCTTTGATTGCTGTCAGGAATAGGGTATACCTCCAAATCAAACACCTTTTTTCCAAGGAATGCTGATGGCATGCAACCTGACTGTCAGCAGCAAAGAACCATTCGGTTCCCACCGAGCTCTGAATCTGCAAGGCAATTTCTTGCAAAACTTCTATTATGTTGCTAGTGTAATATGTATAGGAGAAGATCCATCAAAATAGTAGGAATAAAGCATATATTTTGCTTTTATTAACTCTTGTTGATGTGTAAAAACTTTTTGGAATCATCTCAGCAAGTTTTAAACCTACTTATGGAAAGAAAAGTCTCTGCCTACCAAGCTAATGGTGTAAACTGAGAATCCTTTGCAGCTGCTGCTGTGTTATTTACAACACAAGTTTGGATCAAAAGATGGGTTTTAAAAATTTTCTAATGCTTTATTCTGATGCCAAATATGTTCAGCTTTTAACAATGTTGAAACAGGCATTTCTACAGTGGCAGTTCCTCTAGGGTGATAAATCCCAGTTTATGTTCCACAGACGGAAGGTCTCCATGATCCCTCTGCCTGTGTTTGTAAGCCAGAATTCAAAAAAATCACACAAAAGGGAAGTTTAAAGTCATATGTAGTATTTGCCCTGATTTCCTTCCATTCTCTCTAAGTAAAGAACAGGCATTCTTTCACTGAATGTCTTCTGTTAAGCATTTCTTTTTCATTACTAAATGCTCCTTTCTGCTCACATGCTTGACATTACTGATAGCTTTAGCCACCCAACATGATCCTGTTTCTTGTGATTTATTGCTTACTGAGTCCTTTATTGCACTTCTGAATTGCTCAGAGTTTGCTTCTGTCTAACTTGGACAATGTTTTGCAAGAAGTTCAAGTGCTGGACAGTGTGACAGCTTAGCTGAGATTTTATGTGCAGCCCTCTGAGCTGTTAAAAGTGGCACTTTCTAATTAAAATAAAAATACATCAAAGAGCCATGTGTACTATTGCTTTTCTTCTCTACAGCTAATCCCTGGGTCTCAGCAGTGCCTTTCTATTAGGCTGATTACAAAACATAGTTTAAAGTCAAACAAGATTAAAAAACATAGAACTGTGACTCCCAACTTAATTCCTGACAAATCTGTGATGCACCAGATGCTCCTTCCCTCGGGATGAAATGATACATGGCTCTCTTTGTATTATCACTGCACAGACATGTTTACTCCACCTAACTTGCTCAGACGGGGTAGAAGAAAAGGCTGTTTAAAGGAGGAGTGCTTTCAAATGCATTTAGGAATGGGAGGGGTACAGACAGACTCCTTATTTCCTCACCTCTAGGTGCCCTTGTTCAGATCTATCTTATTTCAGTCATACTTTGGAGGAAAGAAGTCAGGGAGTATTTTAAGCCTTAAACTGTTAAATTGTGGGAGTTAATGATCATTCTGTGGGAAAGTCAGGAGATTCTTTCCTGTATATAAAAGGACAAGAGCTGTCAAATATAATATAAAAACAGAAAAAACACAGCTTTTTCTCTTGATATTCTTAAAGAAGTCAGGAAGAAAGCAAGTATAATTTCAAAATAAAAGCAAAATAATTTCCAAGTCACATTTCAGTTCCAAGTGCAAGAAATTATAATTCTTTAAAGACTTCATTCACTTAAAGTCTGCTAAATCTCTTAACCACAGGTAAACAAAAGCAGATCAGAAGTGCCAGACTGATCTCTTTTCCACATAAACAGCTCCTGTAGGGACAGGGATTGGCAGGGATACCATGTGGTACTCTGCAGCTCATGATGTAGCTAATATTTCAGGAAACATCACCCATGTGAGCTACAGGCCTAGTCCTGCACCTATCAATGTCGGTGGCAACATTTCTAATGATTTCATTAGGAGCAGGACCAAGCCTGCTTTCAGAATTAGGAACTCTCAGTGTTTCAGAGGTGTGCAGAGGAATTGCCAGAAAAAAATGTGAATCAAGAGGCAAATCTATGTCAGCTGGAAGAGAAATCTCATCTGGGTCTCTGTCGCTGTTTGTATGGAGGGTTGTCAGTCTCTTCTGTGTCTGTAGACATAGCCCCAGACAGACCCATTACACACAAGCAGTGATTTGCTCTTTCTGCCTGCAGCCAGTGGGAGCTACCTTTGTTCATGCTCCAGCCCTGTCTGTTGAGCCTGAGGATAGTGTTGGTGTAGCAGCTCCACAAGATAGTTAGCAATGACTGCAAAAAGAACAAATCCCCACTGCAGAGATGACCCGGGGCTATTTGTGTGGCCTGCCAGGATGACAGTTTATATTTATTGCTGACTGTAAGCTAAGTAGGCAACAGAAAGCAATCAGAGGTCTGTTCACCTAATCTACCTGTTAGAGATCCACAGCCTGGGGCTTTCTCAATAAAAGCCTAGACTAGAGCATTACTAACTAAATGGAGTTGTTACACAGATGAGCTCTCTTATCCCCTTGTTAGTTAGGCACAAAATGAGTTGCAGCAAAATTTTCTCCTGTGCAGGCTTCTCCACAACCTAAGGCTTTATTTAGTCAACATTGATCATAGGAAAAATATTTAATAATGGGAATGCTTACTAAGACTTTAAGCTCCCCTGTGGTTTCCTCAGTAAAATAATCTTTAAGACAAAGTATTAAAAAATAGAAGTCTCTGTTATCATAGAATCATAGAATAGTTTGGGTTGGAAGGACAGGGACACCTCCCAGTAGACCAGGTTGCTCAAAGCACCATCCAGCCTGGCCTTGAACCCTTCCAGGGATGGGACCTCCACAGCCTCTTTGGGCAACCTGTTCTAGTGTCTCACCACCCTCTTAGTGGAGATTTTTTTCCTAATATATAACCAAAATTTACCCTCTTCCAGTTTAAAGCCTTTACCCTTTGTCATACGGCTCCATGCCCTTGTAGAAATTTCCTCTCAAGCTTTCCTGTAGCCCCCTCAGGTACTGGAAGGCTGCTACAAGGTCTCCCCAGAGCCTTCTCTTCTCCAGGATGAACAATCTCAACTCTCCCAGTCTGTCTGTGTAACTCCAGCCCCTCAAACATCTTTATGGCCCTACTCTGTACTTGCTCCAAGAGCTCCATGTCCTTCTTGTGTTGGGGACTTCAGAAGTGGACACAGTACTGCAGGTGGGATCTCAGAAGAGTGGAGTAGAGATATTGTTGAAAGCTAAGTACTATCATTTAAGGTCAAAATGCCAGTATTGAACTCTCTCCTTGGGTAACTCTTTATGCTTTGCCTTTTTTTTTTTTTTTTTTTTTTTTTTAAAGAGTAGCTGAAATGATCCCCTTGTTATAAAGAATGTTTGTTTTGTAATTGGGAGGGCAAAAAAAAAAAATCAATGACAATAAATACTTCTCTGTGTGCTCATTGCCCTTTTCTGATTAAATTTCAGGTCTTAATCTCAGTCTAGAAGCTCTTTCCTGGGCTTTGCTGAAAAGTGTCTGAAAACTCAAGATCCCTAAATCAGCAGCAGTACAAGAGTTAATTTAGCCAACATAATTTATTCAGCAAAGGTCATCATATATGTGGCCCTGGAACATTAAAGCGAGCCCAAACCTAAATGTATTCATGTGCACAAATACGAGTACGTGAAAAAAACTTCACACAGTAATGAAATATTCCCAGAACTAAACAGTAACTGGATCACTGAGAATCAACAAAATAAAAGCGATGGAGAAAATAGACTTAGTTGTGCTCTAGAGAAGAAGAAAAAAACAAGTTTAAATTAAATATAAATTAGTGTTGTGTTGCCCAGAATAATATGGTGACAGCATGCTAGAAAGGGAGAGAAACTGAAACAAAGCAATGCTTTTACTCTCCTATTCTGTATTCCTGGTATACCCTTTCTCAGTATAAGTGTTAACATTAAATATGCAGCATGGTGCCAAATGCTTCAGAGCTGATACGGACTGTGAGCAGGCTCTGTATGTAAATGCATCATCACAAGGGGATGTGAGAACAAACCATTCTGCCTACAAAGAGAGGTGTAAATAGATGAAAATACACCACACAGGGCTTGATGGTAGCATGATTCTCATCTGTAATTATTAAATGCTGTCAGACCTGACTTCAAAAAGATTTGTCCATCCTTTCTGAATTTTTAGTAAAAATATTGGAAGCACCTGTCTAGGCCATCTGAAACAAGTCTGCAGAATGGTAACGTGCTTTAAAGCTTCTCTGTATCAAATGACTGGGGGAGTGTAGCACAGAGTTTGAATAAACCTTGAAAGTCACTAATGACACATAATGGTAGGAAGGGATGGGTTGCACGATAGGTTAAGCAAGTGTATTTCTATTGGAAAAAACCCAGAAATTCAAAACCACTTCAGATTACTGAAAATGTGTGTCTGCCTGCCTTTTAATTACAGTGTGATGCTGAGACACTGAGATGCATCACCCAATTTGGTATGTTCTAGAGAGCTTCTTGTCATCATCTCCTTCCTCAGACTCCATCTCTCACCTGATAAGAAAGAACAAAAACAAGAGCTATGATCTAGGGCTGATTCATTAAAAATTTCACACATAGACAATGCATTATAGATTTTCAAATCGTTAGCCTAAGCCAATATAAGTTTGCACACTGAAACAAATAACAAAATGGGTGTATCATCAGATGGTTTGTCTCAGGTTTAAGTCAAGCGTTTGGAATCATAGTTAACCAAAACTCTTCCCTGATTGTGGAAGATCCATAATTCCATCTCCTCATGTAAGAGGGTAAAAAGGATTTAATTTGCTATGAATTGACCCTTAATGCATGAAAAAGCAAGAATGTGACCTTCTGTGGATAAATCAGACCAATTTTCAGGAAAGATAGCAAGTGTAAACCAGAATAATAACAACACTTTGTAAACCTTAATTTTAATTTTTTAACCTTAATTTAATTAAAAAAAAAAAAATAAAAAAAGAGTGAGTAACCAATGATGGTGACTTAGTTATCTTTAGAGAGCTGTCTGTTTAAGATCTGGTCTGTCTCCTTTCCTGTATTCATGTTTGTTCCTGACCATCTCTAAAACTTCCGTGGCAAATGAATGAGTTATTACTAATAGGTCTAGAACTGTAAGACTCGCAGAAAGAAATTAAGCCCCACTATTACACTTTATTTCTCAATGCTGCAAAACTTTTAAACACATACACAAATTCCAGTGAACTCCAAGATGGCTAATAAGCCAATGTATATTTTTCTGAGTGAAAATGCAGGTGATGTGGGATTGATCCTCTTGAAGAACTGAGAAATTACCCATATCCTGATACTTTTCCTTTTGGATTTAAGGTTCCTAAATTCATACAGAGCACTATTAGCAAATTTTGTTTAAAAATTGTATTATTTGCATAGAGAATTTTAGAGTTCCTTGTGCTACTTGGGAGCTTCTTTAGTGACTTTCCACTGTTCTACTTCTTTAAAATATGCAGCTGACATTTTTTTAATTATTATTAAACAAAGTATTTTTTTGTACTTGGATGTCTTGGAACATATACAGTGGAAGCGATCTCTACAATGTGTAGGAGACATTTACTTGTACTACCTTGTTACTGTTACTTTAATTTGGAAATGGTCCAATACGTCATTCAGATACATTTTTGAGGGCTGAAAGTGCATGACCAAGCCCGTTGACTCTGTTCAATTTCCTAGCAACCATTGTTCCTTGTTTTTTCCTTTGTATTTTTTTTTACATACTGTGTTTCGCCAGTTTCCAGTAATTTGAAAAACATTCCTGTCTTGAAAACTACAGGCAACTCAAAGCATTGAATCTGAGCAGTGGCACAGATGCTTCTCTTTTGGCTTGTATGAGTGAGATGCAAGTCACAGGAACACTACAGATATGAAGCAGGGAGGAATCAGTCAGCTACATCACATGGGCTTGCCAGCTCAAAGCACATTAGTTTGTTATGTTTGCTCTTCACGTGATATAATTCTGATTTTGATGTTATGTATACTGACCTTTAAATTTACTAAAGAGAACAGTTATGCAATTGGGATCAGCTAAACCAAACAGAACAAGAACATGAAGAGATGGAATCCAGACTGAGGAAAGTACTATTACAGAAATATAAACTGCTGCTCACAAATGTTGCTGACAGACCAGTTTTGTTACAGTGTTAAAAATATTTACCTCTAAAAGAGAGCCTCCAAGTATTATCCAGTTCCTTTTAGTCTTCTGTCCTAACAAGAGAAGTTCTTGTCATGTCAGAAAGACATGCTAAAAGGTCTGTGAGCCCACATGGAGGTAAGAACAGATGGGCAGAGGCATGTATTTGTTCTTTCTTTCTTTTTTTAAAGTTACCTTAACTACTAGCATGTGTAATAGGCTTTTAAGTGGAGCAGGCCCTACTCAGCTGAAAATACCTAATGCTATTTAAAAACAAGGCCCTCCTAAAAGCAGGTAGTTCTGGGAGGACTCCCAGTGTAGAATGGGAAGGAGAGCTAGGCACAGCTGGATGGCCAAAAAGAGTGGTCTGAAACCAGGTAAGATTAGTCTGGGATGGGTCCCAGATTTTCTGGGGGTTGAGTATGTCCCTGGAGATTTCTATACGCAATGAGTGAAGAGGAATAGGTCTGAGGACAGTAAAGATGTGTGGAGGTGGTCATAACATCTATCTGAGCACAGAAGATCTCTCCTTTTAACAGGAGAAGTTGAGAAGCAAAGCAGTGTGGGGCCACAGCAAGGGTAGCCCATCTCACCCAGAGCAGCCCATCCTATCATGGGCAGCCTGCATGGCCATTTTCAATCATGGCCATGATTGTTTTCTTGAAACAAGAAAATCTTGTTCTCGAAAACAAGATTATTTTCACCTTCCAAAGGCTTAGTAGCTCCAACACTGAACTTTCTAGGACTTACCATTTTTTGCTCTTCTTTTACTGTATTTTCAACTACTTGCTATTTTTCCCTGGCTGTGCAGCATTCCTACACTGAAAGCCTTAAGGTAAAAGTGACTTGAGCCCTGGTGGGCTGAATGACTTCTATCAGTGTGGCAGCAGAAGGAGAGCAAGTACTGCTGAGAGAACTCAGGGTTGTGTGAGAACTCAGCCCTTGGAATATCTGTACACATACTGCACAGTCTGGTCCAGGACATCACCCTGGAAAGGTGCTCCCCAGTTAGCTGTAGAGCTTAGCTTAGCTCTTCTGGCTATCAGCCTTGGGTTCCCAGTTTTGCTGTAAGGAAAGGGCAGGCTGCAGAACCTGGGCCACTTCTGTAGGTACCTGTGTCACCTCTGTGATAAAGAGCTGAGTTGAGAGCAGAGACTGTGCATTGAGAGAGAAGGACAGAGGCTTGATTTCAACAGGTCCAAGATGTCACTTACAAGTATTTTGACTACCATATGCAGTGAAGCGGAATTTACTTTTTTTTTCCAGCAGAACATAAAGGTGCTTGAAGGCTACTGTCTGCCAGAGATCCTTAGCTGTGACATATGATCTTCTCTGGGAAGCTCCATGGGTAGTCAAGACAGTGAAGAACTCTTAAGCTTCTGTTCTGTTGTCTGAGTTAAAAAGGTCAGGTCAGGGGAAGGAGGGAAATCTGGAATGAACAGAAAGTGCATGTTCTGCCTGGAGAAGGGTAGGAATACACTTGTTTATATCCTCTCTCCCCAGCTCTCCATTGAATAGAAAGCAGATAGCTTCAGAGACTGTTTTGGAAGTCCTTGTTAAGGATTTTGCTCTCTGGCAAGAAAGCAGTCATGTAAAGCCATTTGTTTATTTTTTTAATTTGCAGAATTCAAATCTGTCACTGGACTATGCAGAAGAACTTGGTAAGCAAGAAGCTTTGAAACAAGCTTGAAAACCAGACAGAAACTGTGTTAAGTGGAATAGTTTTGTTTTTTTATTATAGAAGCAAAACTCTGCCATTTAGCAGAAACACGTGTTACAGATCTTGTTTACCCCCTTTACTCTTCTCTAGCCTCAGCAATGCTATTTTCCCCAAGTCCTCATTTCTAGTGCTGTTTGTGTTACTTCAATATGCTAGCACTTATAGAACAGACCAACATAATGCTCTAAAGTTTTATCTACCTTATTTTGGCTGCATACCACTTCTACAGGGTATTTTGAGCCATTTTAATTGTTCTGTATTTACTATCCTGTAGACTGCCTTGACTTGCATATATGTTTCACTACCCATTGATTCTACCTAATGTTTTCCCTGCTCTTTTCCAATGTTGCTATTTTTCCACTTACTCTTCTCCTTCATTTCTTTGTTCCTTGTCTTCAGACCTTACATCCTTCTCGATATCATCAGGTTGCACTCCTACTGAAGAATAGGAGCTGTCAGGGTCTTATAGATTATAGATTGTTTTACAGATTATCTAACTACTTTTTTTCTTCTTGAAGAAAAGAAATATAGGGATTGGCTATCCCTATATCTAGGCATATAGGGATATCTAGATAAGGTTCTAGATCAGGTTTTGGATGATGGATCAACCACCATCACCCATGAAGACCTAGTTGTTTTTGGTTTTTTTACTTTAAAATCAAGTATTCCTGTCCAGTTCCTCCTGAGTTTCCACCTCTAGCGTTGTTTCTAGTTCCATTGCTTGTTATGACTCCCTCTGTAGACATTTTTAACAGCTAAAACACAACATTATTTTTCCTGAAACTAAAACTTACTTACATGCCAAGAAAAATAACCTTTATGACTATGTGTAACAATGCCATCTGGTGATTCCTGCCATAATAAGTTTTTTTTCTGCCTTTGTGCCCCACTTCTTCCCCTCCCTCCCTTTGCCATCCATGTCATCACTCATGTCCCTAACTCTTTGTTTCCTTGCCTGTCCTTCTTCACAGTATTTGTCAGAACTGTAAAATCCCCTTTACTGGAATGTCTCCTTTTTACTCAATGTATCTTTCTCTGATGCCCTTCCACCACCATGCTGTAGGTTCAGTGCTGGATCCTCCCTCTTATTTTAGCCTGGATTTTTCTTTCCATCTGAAACTTCCTCAAAGTATTGCACTCTGTGTTCATATCTGATGTAGATGAGTTCTATATCACCTCTTCACCCTGTCTACCAATAGGAAAAACCAATGTATTGCCTTTTCTTTGTGTTTATAACAGCAGGCACTTTCTATTGCTGCTTCTTTCCCATTGCTCAAGTCTTCTGGAGTCCAATGTAGAAGATACCTCAATACAAGGAAACAACAATGCCAAAAAATATTATTGTTGTGATATCACATCCAGTGATTCATCAACTTCTCAAAACTTACACTTAACTAGAAGAAGTTGAAAAGAGCATTTTTTTAAAATTTGATATATGAAAGCTGTTGACAATGTAAGATTTAAATCTCTTGCTTCCTTTATTTATAAAAGATAAACTATAATAAAAAATATCATTCCATTGTGTCTTATGAGGACTCCATCTGGAAGAGATTTCTTGCAATAGATGAGAATGAGAATAGGTTTAGACTGGATATTAGGAATAAATTCTTCACTAAGAGGGTGATGAGTCTCTGGAACATATTGCCCAGAGAAGCTGTGGATACCCCCTCCCTGGAGGTGTTCAAGGGCAGGTTGGGTTGAGGTTTTGAGTAATCTTGTCTAAATGAGAGGTATCCCTGCCCATTGCAGGATTAAATGAACTCTAAGGTTGCTTCCAGGCTAAGCCATTCTGTGATTCTGTGACTGAAAAAATTGGCAAGTTCAGACTATGGAAGTATAGCAAAGCCTTATTCATGTGGGAAAAAAAGCCAATCAAATAAGCTAGGCTAGGATCATGAAGGCATTTGTAGCACTTCTAAAAAATATCATACAGATGAGAATTCAGAACTGTTGTGCTGAGGATGTACTGCTGACAGGAATCAAACATGATGATCTACATAGTCCACTCCAGCCCTGAACCTGTCCTTGAACTAAGAGGTCATGATGTGGTCATGGCATGTATAGACAGGAGCTGCAACTTGATAGATATTCAGTTGCAGAAATGAATCTTGCAGCAGAAGCATACGTGGAATAAAAATGTGAAACTGTGAGCAAAATCTTCAGTTTAAAAAGTTTGCATGTGAGAGAACTCGTGTCCTGAGATTTCTCTGTAGTTTGTAGTTTGCTTTCTACCTCAGAAACTGGTTTTCCCCAGTGACATCCCTAATAACTCTGCCTGTTGCTGTCTTCTAACAACCGTGCCAGATAGTACTTCTACTTCAGCACCTTTGTCCCTCTTTCTCTTTCTCTTCCAATTTTTGCTACTCAAGTGATTCAGCTCTGTAGTGATGCCTTTGAAACAGGCTTCTCAATGTCCTTGATATCTTCTTTTTTTGATTCCAATCAAGTTCTTTACTCAGCATACCATCCTTCACTGCTATCACTATGCCAAGGTGAAATAAATAGGCTCAAAACCTACTTTATCTCACCTTTCCTTCCAAAGCTTTGTGGATGAGATCTTCAGCTGGTGAAAGTCATGGTAGTTTCAAAACTGTGACTGCAGAGTTGTAATAAATGTTAACACTGAAGATCTAATGACTCCCTCCCCCTGTCCTTCCCCCCTGTTTTCTTCCATGCCTGAAGACAATGCCATTCTTTTCACCACTCAGAGCTGAACTTCTCTGTTCCCTGCTGAAAGAGAAAGACAGTGGAAATAGTTTATGGAAATGGTAAAAGGGGGAAAAAGAATGTACAAAAAAAACCAAAATAAAGGACGTGCCAATTATCCCAAAGGAGATCTATTCAAAAGCAGAGAGTAAACTATATTTGAAAGAATCATGAAGAAGTCAGACTGATAGGCAGCAGCAAATATTGTAAAGTGTAAATTTGCACCTTCCTCTCTCAAGAATGTTTTCTCAAAACTATGATTTATTTCTTACATCAGTTAGCACATTTATGACAGTGAGGATATCAATCCCCATGTTCTAGTTCCATATAGCAGTCTTTGTCATGTATAGTCTGTTACCAAATACCAACATAACTGTATCAAAAGTTCACAACTTCCTAGGAACAAGTCTGTTCTCTTTCCAATTAAGTAGCTGAACGCCTTACATGGCAGCAGATTGCCAACAAGATTTTGCATGAAGATTCATTTTTATACTTTAGATAGTATCCTATCATGACAGCCAATTCATAATATAGAGATCTGGCCATGCAAGCATTTTTTTCCACAAAAATGTTCTAAATCAGCACGGTGGTGGTGAAACAGAGCTCTTTGGGAAGGGTGACCACACACCCGCTTTGCAGAATGATAATTTGGTGGGCTTGTCTTTGGTTTGCAATTTGACTCAACTCCTCTGCATCATAAATACTTAAAAAGCATAAAAGACAAGAGGATATTACAAGTATCTGATGTTATACATTATGCTTGTATGCACACCAGGGTATAAATATGGGGGACATGTGTCTGGAGTGCTAATCAAATTCTTTACTGAGCATTTGAAACAATATAAGTCTATGAATAATGCATTATTTCACAGCATACTGTTCACCTTATTTAAAAACATGGAGATCCATGATTAAATGTTTTTTATCCCCTATATGTAGAATTTTGTGGGAGATTTTCACAGCAGATTTATTGGAGCATCTGAAACAATTCTAATAAGCAGTGAGTAGCTGAATAAACCACTTCTTGAATAGAGCTGGTAGTAAAGCATCTACACAGCTGCAGGATCTATCTGGAGCAATAATTTTAGATCAAGTGTTTTGTATTTGCTTACAAAGCACCCTCTGCTGTTTGAGCTGCTACATGCTTTGTAGATAAAGTTGCTTTTTGGAAAGATCAAAAGCCTTGTTGTGGGGCCTTGAGACAAAATGCCCAGAGTCAATCTGATCATTCTTGAACCTATAATACGTGTTGTGTGACTTTAATTTAGAGGTGTCATGGGGTTAGGAAGCATATTGTCACATCAGTAGCTTTTTTTCTTATCCAAATGCAAACAAAGTTGGAACAAAGATAACAGTAAGGGTAACAAATTCACTAGATGGACAAAAACTTCCATGTTAAATTGCTAGGCTGGCAGAGAGCAATGTAATCTCCCCCACTACAAAAGCATTTCCTCTCTTGAAACTCGTGTTTAATGTGGTAGGACAATATTAAGTGAACAAAATTACTATTTCATGGTTATGGCTTGAAGATTTAAGTTTTGGATGGGTCTCACCTTGCATTGAAAGTGTGGGGGTGGACTAAAAAAGACCTTTTTCAGTATCTTAAAAGATATGTAAATGTTGCTGTGAATGGCTATTTCCAAAGCCCCTACAAAGTATTGTGCAGTGCACCTTGCTTCCTTTATGTGCCTATTTCTGTGACTGTCAGGAGAAGTCAGGGACCCTGTATCAGAGCAGAGATTCCAAATGAGAACAAAAAACCCAAATATTCTACACATAAGAGGTCATGCTTTGATTAGTCCATTTGTACTAGCTGAAAATTCAGTACAAATTCAAATGGAGGGTTTTCTGAAAAGTGAAAGTGTAACTTTGAAGAAACTGGGAGAAGGAGATCTGCCGTGGCTGGATAACATGTAGGGAAGGAATTGTGTCTGCCCCTGAAGTCGGTGACTATCTGATATATATTGAATGTCACTGCAATGTACAGAACAGAAACACTTACTTGCTTTAAAAAATAACTTACTCTTCATGTTGCCTTCAAAGGCACTTGTAATATATGTTGATATTCCTTGGCGTGATTGAGCCTGTCTAATTAATAGAGATGCTTGGGAATTTTGCAAACAAAAAGAATCACTTCAAAAGAAAAAGCCATTTCTACAGAAATTGTAATTTTATGTGAGAGAAATGAAACATTAAAACTAAATACATTATTGAAGGCTACAGAAAATTAAAGGATTTTAGCTTCTTGAACTGAACACAAATATAATTTGAATTTATCTCAGATACTGGGAGAGACTATAGAAAATACTTGTTAGCAGATTTCTGCTGAACTAGGTAGTCGTATTCCTAAACATCTGCCTCAAAAGGTAACCTTATGGCACTTTATGTTGGACACCCAAACCCACAAATAATTCTTGAAAATTTGGGCCAACATATATTCAAGACTGGGGTGTCAGAAACAGTCAGTACTGATCTAGCTTTGCTCCCATTGACGTCACTGGGAACAAGTCAATTTGACTTCAATCAGAACAAAGTCAAACTGATGCTGAGTTGTTTTGAGATCTCCACCCTACATCTTCCGCCTTGCATTAATTAATTCTTGCTCAAGTTGCAGCTTAATTTAATAATGTCTACCAAAACATGATGAGCTCTGTTATATTTCCTTCTTTACCGTTCCCCTGTCAATTTATCAGTGATGTGGAAACATAATGATGTCTCAGTAACATAATTTTTCACATTTTTCCACTATAATTCACTTTTGTACAACACGGTGTCAGCTGTGTTGAAACCTTGAAACCTTGTGTGAGAAACCTTGAAGTAACCTTGTGTATATCACAGTTAGTTTGCAGGTGTCTCCCTGTAGGTCACTTTCTGTGTATTTCAAGAAACCTGAATAATCATATTATTTGGATGTTAACAATATGTTCCTAATCCAAGTGGTGATCTATACATAGAGTAAACTACCAAAGGGGATCAAGATAACGAAAAAATCCAAAAGGACAATATTTACAGAGATTCTCTTACCAATGAACATCTGTTTGCTTAAAAAAAGGAAAACACACACACAACCAGCTACCAGGGATAACTGTATCAGGTTTTTTGTGATGGGTGATCTTGGGTTTTAATCAGCACTGTTTATTCAGATATCTCTCTCTTTCAAGTCACAAAATGGACAGCTCATGCTCCTTTGCTCACCAACACTGACACTGTCACTGTTTATGATAGAAGTGCTAAGACTTGGCCATCTGCATTGCCCTGGCACAGCATTGGCCAAGGCCAGCCTGTTCTCAGCCAGGTGATACCTGAGCATTACTCAGGAGCCAGCAGTAGACCAAAACATGCCAGAAGGAATTATAGGTGTCATTAGCCAATTCTGGAGGCTAAGAGAGCTTAGGATCTGGCTGAGGACAAATGCATGGACTTGGGGACAGAGCACAGCCTGCAACCGCTCAGTTACTTAGTGCAGATGCAGACCAAGATATGCAAATTTCTGTAAGGATGGAATGCATAATGTGGTCTGTGTGGGAGTCAGTGTTACACAGCCTTGTGAAAGGCTCCACATTGTAATAAATTTTTGTGATGAAAAAGGAGTACATCATCATCTGCAACAAAACAGAATGACCTATGTGGCAACCACAGCATTGCATAGGTTGGGAGGGACCCTGGAGGAAACCTTACTCTCACCTCCTGCTCATACCAAGTCTCCAGTACAGTGGGGTGCTCAGGTCTTGTATCAGCAAAGCATGAGTATCTGCAAGTATGGAATTCCTACAGCCTCTTTGGGGAACCTGATCCAATATTTGACTACCCTTATCCCAGTTTTCCCCTCTATCAGGCTACAGTTTCCTGTGTTCCAGCTAGTGATTGCTGCTTCTCCTCCTTCCATAATGCACCTTTGGTTCTGCCTTCTTTTACATGCTCCTAATAGATAATATAGACAGCAAAAGGATACTCCTTGGCCATCTCTTCTTAAGGCCAAGCAAACCCTGTTCTCTTAGCCCTTCATTGTACTCTATGTGCTCCTGCTAGGTGGTCTTTCACTAGACTTGCTACAGTATGGAGACACTTTTCTTTTGCTGAGGATCTGCAGACAAAACAAAATATTCAAATGTAGACTCACAGGTGACAAATGATAAATACAGGGGCAGGATCATGGCCCTGGAGCTACTGAATAAACTTTTGTCTACTCTGATGCAGTCCAGGATGCAGACTGCTGCCTCAGCTGCAAAAGCAACCTGCTGACTCTTGCTCAGCTTGCTGGTGACCAGGACTCTCAGGTCTTTTTCCATAAAGCTGTTTTCTAGTTTTCCAATACTTTCCCAGGGACAGAAGCGAGGAAGACATAAAACAACAACAAAAAAGACTTGGGACATAATCATAAAATAATTTGTGTTGGAGGGGACTTCTAAAGGTAAGTTAGTCCAACACCCCTTCAGTAAGCAAGGACATCCTCAACTAGATCAGGTTGGTCAGAGCCTTGTCAAGACTCACCTAGTATATCTCCAGGAATGAGGCCTCAACTATCTCTCTGGGCAACCTGTTCCATTTTTCCACTACCCTCATGGTAAAGAACTCCTAAAATCTAATCTAAACCTACTCTTCTCTAATTTAAAACTATTGCTCCTCATCCTATTACTACACAGGACCTTGAAAACATTCCCTCTCCAGCCTTCCTGTAAGCCCCCCTTCAAGTACTGGAAGATCTCTTATTTGGTCTCCCCAGAGCCTTCTCCAGGCTGAACAACCCCAGCCCCCTCAGATGGTCTTTGTAGGAGAGGCTTTTCCAGCCCCCTGATCTTTTTCGTGTCCTTCCTCTGGACCTGCTCCATCAAGGTCAATGTCCTTACAGTACTGAGGTTTCCAGAGCTGGATGCAGTACTTCAGGTAAGGTATCAGAGGTATCAGTGCAGAGCAAAGTAGCAGAATCACCTTTCTCAATCTGCTGGCCACGCTTCTTTTAATGCAGCCCAGGATGCGATTGGCCTTCTGGGCTGCAAGATTGGACTTGTAGGCTCATGTCCAGCTTTCCATCCCAGCACCCCCAAGTCCTTTTCTGCAGGGCTGCTTTCTAAAGCCATCTAAAACCTCATCCCCAGTACTGATAGTGCAGATTATTCCAACCCAGGAGCAGGACAAGTATAAGAATCACATCTTATATGGATGACATCTAAGTCCACATTCCCCAATGTCTGGATAGTGCCACTAATTTCCCTCAGTCCTATGGATATTAGTGAACACATTCTGTGTCATCAGGATACCCACCACAGAGAAATATCATGCCTGTGAGCCCACAAACTACAATACACAAAATCTCTCTATGACCAACCATATTACCATTCTCTCTCTTCACTCAAGCAGTCGGTAAATGAATGGGGTGAATCATTCCTGTGCTACAACATATGGAGCAATTCTCAGAGTAAGTGTTCATTGATGTGGTCCATCATTCATAAAGCTTCCCAGTAGAGAAGATGCTTGGTCAGTGAAATCAAAATTGATGATCTGTGTTCTGCAGCAGAATTTAGATTGATCTCAGCCTCAGCATAATCAAATTACCATTGTACTGGCTTTTAAATAGGTAGAATAGAGCCTAGTATAATAAGGCTTTTCTTGTACAATTCAGGCTATTGATCATGCCAGAGAAAAGAGAGAAATTTGGTATAAAATGGCAGTAAATCAGAATACTGCACAGGGTGCTCTACAACAGATTCTCTACAATCCACAGGATTCCAGAAGGCTGGACTTCTTACATTTTATTAATTAAAGTGGAAACAGAAACAGTTGACAAATTAATAGATCTTCCAGTTTCTCACAAAACTGAAGGATTAAATCCTTAGAAAAAAGTTTTCAGTAAAAGATGGTAATTATATGTGTAGGGAAAGGCTAGTCTTGAATTTGCATCAGTATTGGTATACTGTGGCATAAAGTATCACCTTTTTTTTCCCCACTGTCACAAAAACTAAAAAAAAAACTTGCACCACAAAGTATTTTACCCATACATTTTGAAGAACTTTAGTTTGCTTCCTCTCTCCCTCAGAACAGCTGGATTCCCTGAGATGCCTAACTAAAAATAATGCTGAAAAGACTTTTTATTTCAGGGATAATAGTATGGAGGCTTCTTGAATTTTACATTGCAGTCTTACGAAAGGATTAATTAAATTCTTCAGAACTGTGAATGTTTGGACTACGGGAAAGCTTTAGGAGCCAAGTTAGAAAGTAATAAACTCTAACCACAATCCACAACCTTTACCGCAACCCACAGAAAGGAGCTTCTTGCCATGAGGCTGAATTTCGAGAGCCTTATTTAAATCGTAATTGAAGTCCCATTTTCTTCACTAAAATTTACTAGCTTAAGGGCATCAGGATTTATACCTTTGATTTGAAGGAGATGTTCTCAATAAAATGAACAGGGAAATCCTTAAAAAATTCCTTCCTAGGCTCTATGGACCTCAACTGGCAAAATTAATACTATATTATATTCATATCAGTATAACATAAACATACAGCAATTTTTTAATGTGACTCTATAGGGAAATCCATTGGATTCCCAAGAAAAAGGGCTGGCTGATTCTTTTCTCTCTTGAATAAGAATCAGAAATAACTTTAGGCTTCATCAGCAGGAAATGGGGAAGCAATGCCTAAAATTGCCAAAAGGGCAGAAATGCCTAAAATTGCTGATGATGTTGCCCTGAGAAAAGAAGCTTTAGATCTGCAATGAAACTTCTAACTATCTTTAAAAGAGGGAAGATGTAGGAAGGACAAAAATGTCTTTTTGCAGTTCTCATACCCTGGAGAAGGGAAGATGAAGGGCTCTTTCCCAAACAGGTGGGCACCAGCCAGCACAGCTGCCTGAAGGTGGAAGGGCAGTGTGCTGCTCCTGTCCAAGAAGCAGTGTTCTGCCCAGCTGTCCTACTCTTGCTGTTCATTAACCATGCAAAAAGAAGACAATTCTGAAGTAATTCTACTTTCATTTGCAATACTGAATATCTAACAGCTGAGAGAGGGAGAGATTCTGGTCTTAAACATGCTCTAGTATAAAAAGCTGCCAAAAGACATCATGGTTACACTGAGTTTGATTGAACAATCCAAAATATTTGCAGTTCAATATTGCCAATTAAAAATACTTGCCAATTATCAACTGCTTGTTGCAGGGGAAGTGTTCATTAGCTTATAAATCATGCTATATCCAAATAAATTTGTATTAACAATTTAGAAGCAAGCAATTATCTTCCCTACCTTTGGGTACTTTGTTTAAAATACTATAAATGGAAATAAGAAATAATGGAAATGGAAAGGAAATAACGACCTGCAAATAAGGGACATGAAAAAAATAGAAATCATAATGGGCTCTTCTACTTTCTTACACTTGCCAGACCCTTCAGAATGAGTGCTTACCAATAAACAATAAAAGGATACATGTATAGATGAGTTGGTATGATTTAACTTCAGTAGTTTGAGCTCAGCAGGGTTTGTTACAGATATAAAATCTGCAACAAGACAATGTTGTATTCCCAATATTCCATAACTGCACATACTTCCACCATCAGTGAAATTTTATTCACTGTTAGTTTCTTAAAATGATTTTTTAAAACTATAGTTTCCTTTTGAAATTGAAAGTAATACAGAAAAACTATCAAAAACAAAGCCATTATCACCACAAATAGATCATTTTAGTTGCCATGGGTAACCAGTGCCAGTAAGGTATTCAGGCACTGCAACTGCCAGCACTGATACCCTGCTTTGAAAGTGCTGACTGTGCGTCACACTGCAAACTTAATAATTATTATGTGTAGGAGGGTGGTGGCACCAACAGGATATATACTTGTAATGAGTCATTCTTTTAATAGCTTAATTTATCTTCCTCAAAAAAACCAGGAGGGATTTAACCAGTATGAGGCAGTTTGAAAAGCCTGAATTATTAATAAACTGAAATAACAACAAGGCAGGAAAAGCTGGACAAATACACACACACATACAAATTAAAACTTAATGGCAGCAAAGCTGAAAGAAAGTGCTTCTGCAAAAGTGTAAAGCACAAACCAAGAAGCATACAGAAGCAATGTCACAAGTCTGCAGCCACACTTCCTTTATTCATGCTAATGCATGAATGTAAATAGCTATCAGATAACGTGTCCATAAATGCAACTCAAGGACATCCAGGCTTTCACAGACCACTCACACTCCATGTGCTCAGCAAAGCAGCTTCCATTAGTCAGAGCTTTCTTTCTGTTTCATAGAAGAAAATGTAAGACCACAAAGATTCAGGAGGGCCACAGGTTGAAGAGAAAGCATTTTACCTTCTGATAGGAGAAACTTTTACCTTCTGATAGGAAATATTGGCAACTCAATACGTAGCACTGTTTCTTCTGAGGCAAAATTGAACAATGCACATTGTTCTCCCCAGTACAAAAACACACACAGTAGCATGAAGGTGGAAGTGTACTTGATGTGACATTGACGTGGTCAATCATTCATTGATGTGACTGCAAAACTCCTGTTAATTTGGCTTCAAAGCAGACTCCTAACAAGAATCATAGAATCTGAGGCTAGCAGGCTTCTTCCTAACTGGGGACCCCAAGACATCAATCACAGACAAAAATCAGGTGACCAGCTGTCCTCTGCTCAGGTGCAGAGAGAAGAATTAGAGTCAAAACCAGAAGGGAACATCAGAGATGCTGTCTCCTGCTAAAGTAAAAGAACCTAAGGTGTGCTTCATATGCATGACCATGATTAGATGAAGGTATCTCTATCTAAAAAAAAAAAGAAAAAAAAGGAATAGTTCAGTTTCCCACATGGATGTAGGAGGACATACACTTCTGCTGCACATGTCTCCTCAATCCTGCCCCTACGGCCGTGCAAAATGGGGGATCACTGTCCTTTGGCAGGTACCTTTATGGAAAAAGTCTTTTCTTCATGTTGCATATCAGGCTTCTCTTGAAATTCCACTCCCTTTGAGCTCACAGAAGAGCAACTACTTACTAAGAGTTACAATACCATAAGTCTGTTTGTCTGATAACTCTCTCTTATTTGTTATGTTGCACCTCAGTGGAGGAGAACTCTGCAGACTTATGAGTGTCCCCGAGACATGAACTGTATAGGTGGCAGGATAGTGATAGAGTTAGGACCCAACCATTTAGATTAGTCACATTTTCCAGGCATCCTTTTCTCTGAACAAAATTCTTGAACTGAAGTTATATGTACACACAAATATATGCACACATACTTTCATTCTCAATGGAGACCACAGAAATATAAAATACCACAAAATATTCCCTGTTGAAACCCAGCAGATAATTTAAGGAGCTTACTGACTGACTGCAATCTGTAGCATTCTTTTAATTTGATATCTACAGATGATTTTGAAATGCAGCCTATAGAGAGACAGACTTCGAAGATCAGTACATTTTCTTTCAATATCATTTAAGAACCATGTGCTGTATACATATGTAAGCACGAATAATGTAGTTTACTACTAGCTCAAGTCATACTGGGGCTTGCCAGTACTGCTGGCCTGTACCCTACTGGTACAGGCTTGCCTTACTGGCCAGTGCCTCCATTGCATGTCTGCTTCTTGTGTCTTTCTGAACTTCACAATGACTATATATAATATGTAACTTATTTGATGAAACAGTATTTCTTCTCATTTCTCTCTGTATTTATTAAGGAAGCCATGTTTTCCTGTAACAGTTGTAGCGTTCTGTATCACCAGCTATTGGTGTCCTGTATCATAGTTTTATAAATGCTCTAAAGCTTGTAGAACTTCCTGTTAGCTTTCATACTTCTCAACATTTGTGCATAAACATATGTTTTCCCCATTATTTTTCCTTCTGTCTGAATTCTGACTACTCTTGTTACCTACTTCCTCCCTTTCCCACTCCAAGTCTGTGTGGAGTAACCTAGCTTTTGGTTCCCCATGAATATTCATCCCCAGTCCTCTCCAAGCTGAATTTAGAGCTTGCCTCTGAACTGCTGCCTAAATATTCTATCATCCATCAGTCCCAGCTGGATTCACCTCTCCCCTTCCTTCTTCTGAGCCTTTGAACTTACAGTTTAAGTTACAACATCATAAGATATATTCTTACTGTCTAGAGAACTCAGCAGTCTGAATCCTTAGCAGGCAAAGGCTGCTGCTGGGAAATCCTGAGCTTATCACTAGTTATTGTATAGGATCTTTGAAATGACTAACAGAGATGCCACATCTTCTTGACTTTGAGACCTTCAATCATGAACAACCCTGTGTACTGCTTTTACAAAAGATACTTTCCCTTTGAAGACTTTCAAAGGCATCAGCCTTTACTAGTAAGCAGAAAGCTTAGAAAAAAGGGTTCTGAGTTATCTAACATTTAAGCTCAGGCTGGGTGATCATTTGAAAGCTCTGAATCCCACCTTCACTTTCATAAGGCTGATAAATCTTAAAAACTCTTAGGGAGCAGAGGTTCAGTGCCCAGGAACTGTTGTTCTGTGTTGAACTTATTCCTCTTTTCTTACTTTCTTCATGATCACATCTCACTCCCTTTTTGCCCATATCCATTTCAAATCACTCTCAATCTTTGATTGTTTGTCTTAATAATTAAAGAAGACTGCTTGGAAACTTATTGTTGAGTTTGTGTTAGAAAGCAGACTTTAAGGTCCAAAGAAGAAAAGGACATTAATGTAGAATGACAGTTGCCATTTACGACATAACAGAACAAATGCACAATATCAAGGAAGAAATAAAAATATATTAGATATATATTAGCTTCATAGTTGACAATTGAAACAAAAATAATAGTTTCAATTCATTTAATAAACGAAAAAAATGCTAGGCTTTGCACTGGTAAATTGTGGCAGCTAGCTAGTGAGGTAAAATGGTAAACAGCTTCATAGACTCTTGGGAAATAATTTGTTTTAATTGTGTGCAGTCATATTCAAATCAATATCTGAAAAATCCATTGGGATGCAGAGGATTGGAATAATTCAGAATTTCAGAGCAACTCCCGTAATAGATTATTTTTTAAGGCTGACAGGAGATAAGACTTTCACATCTACACACCTATTTGGCTCTTTTATTATTAAATATTCTTACATTAAATCAGTTTGGTTTATTGTAAGAATGAAAAGGCACTTAACATTTAAATCAGGTGCAAGGAAAGACTACTATTACTGATGCTTGCACTTTGTCCAGTTAATCATTATTACTGCTATAGGTAATGGTCCATCAGAATTTCATTATGTGCCTCTCTTTAAACCTCAGCCATTGAAATTCCCTACAAAACAGTATTTTCCTGGAAATTATGGGCCTAGGGTAGAATATCACTCATTTGCTCACACAGTCAACTTGGAGAAGAGCAATAAGGACAGTAGAAAACTCTTGAATTTTGACAGAAGTACCAGCTGGGGATTTGGTAAACATACTCTGAAAGAAATTTTGAAGCTGCAGTACTAGGAGCACTAGGAGGAAGAATTTTAGTAGCATGTTTACCCTTAACTTCAAGCACATAGCAGCTAGAAAGATCCAATTAAGCAACCTTAACTTTTTACTGGTGTCCCTATGTGTGGTATATGTTTGATGTATTTTATAAATAAGAAATCTGAGCAAGAGATGGCTAAACTTTTCTTTCATGGTTAGTCAGCTCGTGGAAACTTCATGAAATATGTTAGTCAGACTTCTTACAAAGGAACTTATTCAAGTTATGTTATAATATTTTTCATGCACCACTCGACTCACCAAAAGAAAATTTTACAAAACTGAAAGTATTATTTTTGAAATATTTTACTGAAACTTATTTTTCAGTATTCTACCCACCTGATGTAAGGCATGACTGCAAGTTGAATTTGGCATGGAAGATGTGCTTGGCAATCACAATTGTGTGCCCCAATTTCACAGACAATTTGCTTGTGCCATCTACACTTGAGATACCTATCTCCCAGATAGGGACAAGGAAATATATCCCTTGTCATGTAGGATGATTTCTAGACTTAATTAAATGTTTATAGAGTAACTTATAATTAATAGGTATCATTAAAGCCAGACAGAAGATAGGGGAATGAAACTCAGTCCACTGGGTTTTCAAAAAGGAGGAACAAAGTTTTGACTTGATAAAATCCTTCAATAAATATAATGAGAAAGAGGATCTGTTTGTAAATGGACAAATGATGTCAGACATTCTATCTAACTTCAGTCATCATTGTAGTTTAATTAATACATAATTGATTTAGCTGTTCTTATGTATACAACACCTACCGGGTAAGGAAGCAAAAATAGTGAAGAAGATCAGGGACAAATACATTTATCCTGTTCTGCCAAATGTGGCTAACTATAAGACTGCTTTTGCCCTGGCAGACCAATGCAGACAGAGTTTGCTATAGTGTTAGGACTCTGGCGACTGAAAATTACCTGATAATTGCTGAAATGTGAATGTTTTGCCTAGCGATAAAAAAATTGTAAAGAGTTAGGATTTTTACTCCAGGTGCCTACAGATTGTCTTGCTAGAGCTGTCTAAGATCACATCTGTGCAGAACTTCCAGTTATGTGAACATGTTACCCAGAACCCTTTTCTTACTTTGAATATTAGGGGTCAGGCTAATGAAAGCCTTATGCTAAAGGCTGGACAATAGATAGAAAAGACCATGAGTGATAAAACACGTTCTAGTACTCTTGAATTGTAGGAAAAACTAGAAGTAGGGAGGCTGATGTACTTATTTACCTTTCTCAGTTTATTTTTATTGTGTCTGCCATTATAGCAACTGAGAATATAATTTAGCAAAACCATGCCCCAGTTTTCTGGATCTTTTTAATCAGAGATGAGCTATTTTCTCAAGTTTCTATCAACTAAACGAGTACACTGTCAATTAAAAAATGCACAAAAATTACATATTTAAATTCTAAGCACACCCTTTGCCATTCAGTTGGAACTGAAACAATGGCATGATAATAAAAAGACATTTCATTATAAAGAGAGAATCATTTGAAGTCTTCCTAGACTGCCAAGTGATGAGTGCAGTATCATGAATGTCAATGTTTTTTTGCTGATGATTTCATTACTTATCTTTACTTGGGTACTATCAGCCCAAATGAAGATGAGGCCCTAAATTCACAGAATCCCAAAAGCCCCTTCAAAATATTTTCTTACTGTCTTACTGAAGCAAAGCAACCTTTCTCAGGACTGGTGTGAGGTGTTTAAGGTTAACTGTATGTCAAAGTAGCTTTTAAAAATCTGTGCTTTATTGCTTCCTAATTTTTATTAAATAAATAGCTTTAAAACTGTTTTTGTAACACTCCTAGTTAGGAAGTCTGATTTCTGAGATCTTCCTTTTCTTTGGAATTTTTAAATTCTAAGTAGTGGTGACAAATCGAAAGGAGAAATATGGTTCCAAGATATATCTGAACATCCTCTTATTCTCAAGAGACTAATTATAAAATCTTTATCCTAGTTGCCTGTTAATCAAAGTATGCTATTTTGCATATCAATACCTTTGTGTTTTCAGAGTTATTTTTCCAAGGCTTTTTTTTTTCCCCACTTATGACATGTCTCTATTTTGTCATTTTGACATTTAGTTACTTTTAATATTTTAGTAAAACAATTATAGGTGTCACATTCCACTTTCTTCAGTGTGGGTCTCTTAGCTGGCCAAGTATTATTCAGCATATACCTGAGTGATTGAGTTTTATCATTACTCATTGAGCAGACTGAAGAAGGGTCTTTTTGCCTCCCCCCTTTGCACAGTTCAAAATGAACTGTAAGTGCAGCCAGCTTTCCAGAAAAGCCAAATGAAAGCACAGGTCTTCATTATCATTTAAAAAGGCATAGATGTCTCATTTTACATCTAGATGAATCTCTTTGACATATATACTTTAAAAATGTGCCTACATTTATATTTTAAGCTGTTAGCACCACCTCTATGGCAAGGTGAAACTCTGGCTACCGATGTTACGCATGTCAAAGTAATTAATCCCTGGTCTTTCACAGCTTCTTGCACTCCTAGTTTTCTGAAACATTCATTTTGTCTCTCGGTTCCTCTTTGTGAGTATTTATCTTGCGGGTTGTTTACCCCATGATCACCATTATGATGGTATCTCAGTGCCTGCATCCCACATTGGACTACAAGCCATAGGTCAAATATTGTAACTCATCCTTTAAAAGAGCATGAGGGAGTAATGTTTCCATATGAAAGCAAGAGCAAAATATACATTCCTTTTAGATGATTTTATTTTCTATTATGGAAACTAACCAGCAAGAAGAGAAGACAAAACACATGGAATTTGATCTGTGAATAAATGAGTACCACCTGTCTCTTGTTCTGTAATTTCAGCACCTTTCAAGAACTCTAGATTCTATCTACAGCTCATGTTCTCTCCCTTTAACTTTGTCAACATGTAGATCTTTTTCTCAGACATGCGGGTTTTTTGGACTATGAGTGCATGGTTATAGTGTAAGAAAACCTTAGCAACCATGGAAAGTTTGAAAAGAACGTAGGATTATACTTGGTGTTACTATTGTTGGCTTTATATTGTTAATTGACAAAGCATTAAAAAAAAAAAGTATGGGAGAAAATTACTTGTGCAAGCAAAGTCATTTTAGTGTTATTCAGTGCAAGTTAAGTTTAGTTAATAGTGCAAGGTGATTGCACTATTGTTCCTCAGGTGGCAGAAGGTGTCTAAATGCTGCCTTGCATTCCCTGCTAGCAAGTCGTGCACTCTGTGCAATACCAGGGCTTTTCTCATGAACCTTTGCATCCCTGGTCAGTTACAGGTATCCCCTGGACAGCATTGGCTGTTCATTGTGAGTAAGATTGTGCACAGCTGTGCAAAAATAGTTGGGAGACTGTTATGTGCTAAAGACTGGATCAGCCCTCTTGTGTTCCACAAGATTAACTGATCCAGGTGATGCAAGCCAAAACACCAGCATGTAGCAAGGTTGAGCAAATGTTTAACCAGGTTGACCAGGTGGTTTCCATGACAGTGAAGAATGTAGGTTTGAGAAGTGTGACTACAAGATAGAGGAGGAGCACACTGAATTACACTCAGGACTCTCTCAGAGCAATAAGCCCAGAAAGTGTAGTCCCTCAGTCTGTCTGTGTTCAGAAGTGATTTGCATATCAAAGATATCAGGCTTCATGACCTGTTTTTACTTCTGAGGAAGAGAAGACTACTGACCACAGATTGTTGATAAAGTGGTTCAAGAAAGGGTAGTAGTGTTTTAGCTATTTAGAAAGGAGCAAGTTAGCCTACTGTTGCCTCACTTGAATCTCTGCATTGTACCTGCTATGAAACCAAAACTAACATAAAAATCCCTTTGGAATATGTTTATTTGCTTTTTCCATGAATCAAGATTGTGGGCTCAGGAATGAGTTACTTTATAGAGCTTTGACAATAAAAAGTATTGAAGTTAAGTGGAGAAAAAAAAGCTTCTGAAAAGGCATACTGTATTATTCTTTTTCATTCACACAGGATCACTCATGCTTTTCCCAACTTGTTTAATAAATGCATTAAAATAAATAAGTCCTTTAGTGCTCAGGTTTGCTACAGATTTCTTCAAACGTTGCTTTCAATTCATGAGCAATTTCAAAGCTGTAATGGAAAAGCTGAATCAGCTGTGAAATGTAACTTTTGACTTAATTATATTAATGACATACCTATGTATAATTTTTTTTAGTATTTGGTATAATTGCTTCAAATGGCATTTAATTTGTCACTTGGAGCACAATAATTAGAAACAGTTCATGAAAGGAATCATTGCAACTTTAAATGAAATATTTCAAAGGTATAATTAATTTGAATATTATAATATTGAATAGCTACATTCACGGGGTTGAGGAGCTGACACTTCCACTTTTAAAGAATAGGTACCAGCAGGTCTCCTTTGCTACATGGATCACTTATTTGCAAGATTTGGGGAAATAACACAATGTGAAAGGGAGAAACCACGTAACAGTTCCTCCTCCCTGTAGGCTAGGGGCAAGCCTTCTGTGCAGAAATGTTTGTCATCCAAATCTCATTAGAAATCAATGGAAAACATTCCATCAAGCTCAGTGGGAGCTGAATAGATCTACAAGTATATTTTTGGCTCTGCTGGAGATGTTTGAGAGGCATTTAGCTGGCTGATGGAGCAGCTGTTGATGTGAACAGTCCCCACTGAGATACTACAGTGCTGTGCTCTGGGTGGCTCCAGCAGCTCTGCACAGCACCAGGGACTGTGTTTCCTTGAGGAAATCCTCCACCCCCACCTCACCTCCAAAAGAGACAGGAATGGGTGACAGAGGGAAGAAATTAGCAGCAGCCTTAATAATGTCAACTGGCGAGAACAGTGACATAGCTAGGAAGGTATTGCCCAACGTTTCACAATATCTCTCACATAAAAATAAATAAATAAATCAAACCCACAAAAAATGAAAATTAAAACAAAGGTGAATTTCCTCAACCACTCAGCCAAAAGGGCAAAATACCATGTACAATCAGGAGGCCCCATTTTGCAAGAAAAGCGACTGTAGCTGAGGTCGTTCCAGTCAGACACCAGGTCCCTGGGCACTGGCAAGGAGCTGCCTCCCTAAAACACTTGGGTTAGATCTCTGAGTGGAGCCTGTCCCTAGGCAATATGAGCAAGGAGTGGCTTTCTCAACTTCTCTGTTTCAAGTGACAAGAAGCTCGAGTGCTGAAATATGATGGACCAGGGTCCGTGGGTTCTCATTCTGGCTGAGCTCTACAAGCTTCTGAAGAATTTAACCCGTACCATGAACAGTGAATTTTGGGAATAAAACTGAATGAAGTGAGTGATTTAAGCATTGGGAACAGACAAAACATTTCAGCTTTTTTTGATTGCTGGCCACAGCATTATTGTTAAGTTTTAACCTTATGTTTATAAAATTTATACTTGTGTTTTAAGAGACAGCTATTAAAAAAACCCAACCAAAACAAAACAAAAACAAAAAAAAGAGGGTTAGCTGTGTTTTAACATTATCAACCTGAATGTTGGCCTAAGCTTTAAAGAAACTCCTTTTTTTGAAATCCTAACAACAGACTTAAACAACCTGAGTATATCTGGGATGGATTTTAAAATTTTGTGCCTGAGTGATTTATCTCTGAGTGCAAAATCAAATCAGAAACTGTGCTTTAGGGAGGAGAGTTGAGTGTCAGGAGCTAGAAAACACAGTTCTTGGGCCTGTCTTACCAGCCTTTCTAATGGTAGCACCTTTCTCTGTCACTTAGCCATTGTTGTCTTCAATTTCTCACACCTATGAGGTGTTGGCACCAGGAAGAAGGAGCAAAGAGGTTGTCTGCAGATCATCTTACTGATGCTGGCCTCTAAAGTAGTGTGAATTCCCTCACCTCTTGGAAGTTCTGGGTATGGCTACTGATAGCTTATTAGGTCCATAACAGGTCCAGATTAACATGTAAATATAGTTCTGTGACCACACACACTTATAATTGGTGTTGGTACCTTCAATGAATTTTAATATGAATCTAGGCTAACGCTACGTGTCACTCACAGTCTGCTACATACCTTTTGCATAGTAAATATTTGACAATAATATTTTGGTTTGGTCATCCCCAACAAACTTTCCCTATTAATCTTGGTTTCCAAAGAGCAAGTTTCTGCTAGGTAAGGAAGCAGGAGAGCAACAGGAAATTTTGGGATTTTTTTTCTTCTGAATAACCTAGTAATCTCTGAAAAGCCCAGCAATCAAGGCTTCATTAGAACTACCTACACAAAAGCCAGCACTGGACTGGAAATGCAAAGTGAAGTTCAGTTATAGTCAAGGGCCAAAGTAACCAGGCAAGCTCAGATTTACATCATTACATTGCATCAACAGCACAGCTGCATCAAATTACTGACTTCAAAACAGGAAGGACTGGAAGCTTGATTACAAATGCTGCAGAGACGATGAAACACAATCTCATCTTTACATTGTGTATGAGTTTGCTTGTTCCCCTTGGAGAGATGATTAGTAGAAGGAACTAATCCACGTAAGAGAGGGCCTAGTTTTCTGCAAACAGGTCTGGCTGTTTGTTTGTCAATATGAATGAGCAAAACAAACTGCTTCGCAGTGAGCTGAAAGGAAAACAGGTTTATTTTTGTACATGAAGGTTGAGATATGTCACTCATCTTTCAGAGAACACATGCTAATAACCTACACAGTGCTTAAGGATTTTGTTCCTCCAACACTGACCTGCCTGAGCTGATTCCTGTATTTGCATGTTGATGTAATAACTTTAATTGGTCCTTGTGCACACAGATTTCCTGGCCTGTGGGATAGCAGGTTCAGGGCCTTTGTGCTTTTCTTTTCTAGTAAGTTAAATCTCTACCTGAGTTCTCACATAAATAAATTTTCCATTTTAAGTGTTTATTCCAAAAGATGTTCAAAAGTACTCAGAGAATTACTACTTAGCTATGTTAGTTTTAAAGCAAAATATTACAGTAGTGTAACCAAACCGAATTTGGCAAGCTGAATCTGACTTCGTTTTTATAAGCCATTGTTTGACTGGGTTGTTATTATATTTTTGTTAGATTTTTAAATAATTGCCTAAGATTTCATGGTTTGTGAAACATCTGAGCTTGAATAAGAACAGGAACCTTAAAATCAGCCTCCAAAAATAAAACCAGATAGGAACACAGTAAAATGGACAGTGTCAGAAATGCTTTGTCTTTTGTACACTTACAAGATATCTGAAAATTTCAGATACGTATATTTGATTCCTTCCTTCCTTCCTTCCTTCCTTCCTTCCTTCCTTCCTTCCTTCCTTCCTTCCTTCCTTCCTTCCTTCCTTCCTTCCTTCCTTCCTTCCTTCCTTCCTTCCTTCCTTCCTTCCTTCCTTCCTTCCTTCCTTCCTTCCTTCCTTCCTTCCTTCCTTCCTTCCTTCCTTCCTTCCTTCCTTCCTCCCTTCCTCCCTTCCTCCCTCCCTCCCTCCCTCCCTCCCTCCCTCCCTCCCTCCCTCCCTCCCTCCCTCCCTCCCTCCCTCCCTCCCTTCCTCCCTTCCTTCCTTCCTTCCTTCCTTCCTTCCTTCCTTCCTTCCTTCCTTCCTTCCTTCCTTCCTTCCTTCCTTCCTTCCTTCCTTCCGTCCATTTCTGAATCTGTTTGATTCTGCTGATTTTCTCTCTTGATTTCTACTTCTCTTTTAGCCTTGCAACCCTCATAAATTGGGGATGATACTACACTGGGAGGAATCATCACCTATGGCTGGTATATCAATGCTTGCTAGTTCAATCCTTTACAAGTGAGATATGCCAAGGACATGAGACTGTCTGGAACACATGGAGCTTTACTACCTGTCATAGTCAGTCACTAATATTGCAAAGCCTGCCAGAGAAGGATGTGGCATCAGCTGGCAGAAAGGCCCGAACAGCTCCACCTAGATCATGACTAAACAAAAAAATTAAAACTAAGTGAGGTCAGATATGTCCAGTTTTGTGACTGGAGAGGGGACATAAGCAAAATAAGCAAAGAGCCATGCCATGGCACCTTGACTGCAGCCTCATCTCAGATTTTGATCTTGAAGGCTGTGATATTTGCTCTTATATGATTGTCTATACAGAGCAAACGAGTATTTAAATTACTTTTTAACACTTTAGGTAGCATTAATTTTCGTAGCATTCAACACTCTTTTATTTATTTGTTTGTTTATTTATTTATTTATTTATTTAATCCTGGTGCCTTTTACTCAGCTCAGGTATGTCTTTTACAAAGAGGCAGAATTTGCCAAGGTAAAGGAGCAAAGGAGTTTATTACTGTGAGTTGGCTACACTCAGCAAAGGTCTGCACAGTACACTACTGAACTTCATGTACTGTAAGCCTTTTAAGAGTGGAAATTTACTGCGGTGTCTCACCTTGAGGAGAGAACCAAAACAAACTTACTAGAACAGTGATTTGAAGACTGAACTTTAAAGGGAGAGGAGAGAAATAAACCTCCTGCCACTGCTTCTCCTAAATGGTCAGGATCCTGTAAAAATCAATAGGCTGACCTCTTTCTTCCTTTTTTTTTTTTTTTTTTTAATAACACTGTAAAAAGTATAGCTGTAATTTTGTGCAATTGCTTTTAATCAGAAACTGTTGCAGGGAGAGTGAGCAAGTATGTTCAGTGATGGGGTCTGTGGTCAGAGCCCACCCCAGAGCTGCAGCCAGTGCAGGATTTCTTAGACCACCAGCCCTGTCCTGCTCTCTGAGCACACCTACCTGCTTGCACATTCCTTGCTCATCTGAAACTTGGGCAGATGTAGCTGCAGCTCCCTTGCTTGGGTCCATGCAGCAACTCTGACCAAGGGAAACATGATCTGTGAGGTGTAATTTCCTCAATGCTGCACAGCCTTGCTTTATACATAGGGTAATGCTGAAAAAAAAAAAAAATCCTAAAGCCTTCACTTGCTGACCTCTCCTTTGAAAACTATAAATATAAGATGAAATCCAAGATAGCCGAGAAATCTAAGCCCATGTTTTGGAGCTCCTCTGTAGTACAGTAAGTACCAATAGTCTACCCAAACCCCACAACATGGAGTTATAAGCCTTGCAAAGTCTGGAGGGCTTGTCAAAGAACAGATCGCACCTGGCCCATCTACAGAGGTAAATGAAGACCTCTGTAGAAGAGAGAAGAAGAAATTAAGACCTTCTGTGAAGAGATGTTGAAATGGGGGATAAGAAGCAGAGGCTTAGGGTTTGAGTAGGAAACTGCAGAGACCAGGAACAGTCTACCCAACTTAAAAGACTTGGAATCATCTTGCCAGCTGGGAAAAGGACTGTACTGCATTGGCATGTCCCTGGGTGGAAAAGAGGTTTTCCTGAACTTGGATAATCTTAAACAAGGTTATTCATTCATGGCTGAATGTGTACAACTGGATGTGTAGATTTGCCAGAAACTTTTTCAGACCAATTTTCTTAATAAATAATTCACTGACACTGAAACTCTTCTCAAGAACATAGAAATAGTGATTCAAGCCACCAGGAGATGTGTGCCATGTTTGAGTGTTTCTGAATTAAATTTTAGGAAGGGAGACCCCTGAATATGATTAATTGGTGTAAAGAAGATTTCCTGAGATAAATTAGAACCAGATTGTTGAATCTAAAAGGAGATCCTAGGTTGGGCTCCTCTGGTCCAGTCTGGGAACTCCACCTTTCAGGAAAAAAAGTGTAGAAATATTTTTAGTCCAGTCTAAATTAGGACTGTTTTACTTTAAAAAAAAAAAAAAAAAAAAAAAAAAAAAAAAAAAAAAAAAGTTTGGAAAGGGTATGGAGTTGGTTTTCTACTTGGTTCTACTGTATATAGATAGCTACCACTGATACGCTCCTGGTGCATCCTATGGAAACTTCAGGAGAAAAGTATCCTTCTACCAGCCTTGCTAGTTAAACAGAAGCAATTTCTGAGACTATTTTTTAGAAAAGGCACGAGGGAATTTTTCTTGTTCTGGTCTTCCACCTAGAAGTCACCAAAGTCTAAAGCAGTAAATCTGGGCAGAACACTGTGGTTCAGTCCTGCAAATACCTCCATTATATGCTTCAACCTGTATTCAAGGGAGACAGAAGCACTTCATGAATCACTCTGCAGCTTGCATAGGACAGAAGTGCTTTGTTTTTTATTGAAAGGCTGACATAAACCCTCTTGATCAAATAGAAATTAGTGCAAGAAATAAACTGGAAAGCTGCTATTTAAGATGCAAGTGACTGGCTCATAAAGGTTTATATTGGAATGTACATTACTGTTGCTTTGTGTGTTACTTTTTTAAAAGAAAGGCAAAATGAAATTTTATACATATTTTTAGCTGCTCCCATGAATTAATGTCCAAGTGTCAGACCATGGTGTTAACAGCCATAAAACAGACAAGTTGTTCACACCTTCAATAAGATAATGTGCTTTATGTTATCTTCATAAGAACGTTAACAAAAGTGTAAATTTATTTTTTAAAAAATGCTTCTATTCAGAAACTGAAATGAGTGAACCTTTACAAGAAAACCACTGAGTATAGTAGCAAACTAACTTCCCTTCCAGGGCAACTGAAAAATGGTTACTTTAATAAAAAGCAAACGTAAACCACTTATTATGTTGATTCATGTCTGTATATTGTTTCTGATTGCCAAGAAATACTTTAACACTGTTTTCTGAACTAAAAAAAAAAACAAACAAACAAAAACAACATCAGAAGCATCATTCTCACATATGATAAATGCAACAGCTGCTGATATACTTGAATTTATGTTGAGTTCTCTTGATAACACTGAGGAAAAGGATGTGTTTTCAAATAATAAGGAAGGTAATGTTAGTGGTACTGTTGTTTATGAGTCACACGGACAGTGGTTAATGGAAGCAGTGTGTGTGCTGCCTTGGCTTTTATTGACGCTGGGAGGCTGTGGTATAGCTGAGTGTTGTTGGGAGAAGGATTACCCCAAACCATAATGGATCCCTGGTGGAAAGTTGGACATTATGTAAGGAATGAGAATGTGGCTCCAAATATGTAACAGAGAGAGCTTAGATTGTAAACACTGTATAACCAGTGCAAACATTAGAAGTGCAAGAATCTTTAAAAAAAAAACTCCACAATCCAGTTGGAAAGAAGCTGAGGTCAATAATAAGAGTAATAAAATGGTGTTCTTTATTAGAGTATCTTATACACTGATTATACACAAGATTTACTTCTTTTTTCTCTGGTTCTTTCCTCTGCAGGTTTAATTTGCTTATGTTAGCTCTTTCAGACAGGAATTATTTGGTTTACTGCCCTAGAATCTGCAGTCTCTGCAGGTGAAGGAAGGGGCACACTGAAACTTTGGCATCAGAGCTGAGAGGATTATGTATATGTTCACTTCTTACTGGTACTACTTTGGCCTTAAAAACAGAAGGTCCTCTAGTTCATGCCTTTAGATAAGGCATCAAAAATACAGGTAGAAATAGAAGTGATGTTTTGCAAAGGATCTCTGGAGCTGGGAGGGTCTCTGTGTTGTCCTGGTCCTCTGGGAGCTGCCATGGAGCACAGCAATGCGGTGCAGCCACTGGCCTCCACAACTGTGCTGGGACTGCTCAGTTCCAAACCATTAGGAACTTCTTATTCCTCAGCTTATTTCCTTAGTAAATTAAATTGCAATTGTGGTTTACAGATGGATAGCATCACTTACATTTGCCTGTTTATGTTCATTACTACTTGTTGGTTCAGCTATAAGGCTGTGTCTGGGAAGCAGTCAGGAAAGCTGCCTTCTTTCTGTGACTTGGATGCTTATTCTGTGTCAGGTGAGACCTATGTATGTACTAAGGACTGGAAAAAACAAATGCATCAAAAGTCACTCAGCAGGGAGAAACCTTCAAAATGTGGAATGTCTCTGTTCTTGTAGCTGCCTGCACCATATGGGAAGATTCCTGAGAAGACCAGGGAGCAATCTTTACACTGCAGGGGTGGCAGAGAGATCCTATTTCTTTGGCCCAGGAAGGACTGGGTAGCTTATTGCAGCTTTGGAAAACCTGGAAACAGATGGGTAGACTAAATACTGGAGAGAAGGATCTCTCATCTAGGCAACCAGAGTGGATCTTTGTTTTTGAGTCTTGTAATTTCTCTTGCCTCATGCATATGAATGTCCCATGTTTCAAGGATGGTTTGTGGCCTCATAAAAATATACATATAGTAACTGAATGTACTTTCAGGTGATTTCTTAAGGATTAATCTTATGGTGAGTCAAGCTGGAGCACTCACCACAGAACCACTAACACAGGGACCACTTCCAGCAGATCAGGTCACCACAGCAAGGCATCATCTGCTTAAGGAGTATGCTTTTTTTGGTCTTTTTTAGCATCAGGAAGCCTTCACTGAAGTCTCTTTAAACATAGATTTAGATCATGTCTGAGTAGATTAACAAACAACCACAAAGTCAGATAACTGTAAGAATCTGCTCATCCGGAGAAAGCTCATAGGGAAAAGATCGGAGGGCAGGGAGCTATTAGATGTGAGCTGATAGTTCTCTTACTTATTATAACTGTACCTAGAAAAAGTGGGAAGTAGCTTCTAGAAACAGGAAGATCTGGCGAGACAGGAATTCACCTAACTCTTGGGAGAAATAGAAGTTGTTTTATGCAATGTGTTTTATTTTGGACTTTGTTGGTTCAACTGCTATGTAGTATTTGGATGAAAGACCATGAAAAGATTTGAGCAGTGATGTTTAACATTTTCAGGGAGATTTAGAGAAGCCAGCAATCTGCAGAAACTGTTCCTGAAGTAGCAGGAACTGTGTTACCCTTCAGAAACTAAATTTATACCCAGAAAGAACTGAAAACTGTGACCTGCTGGGATCAATAGAAGATAAGGTCACAAATGAATAAGTTTCTTAAAAGTTTCCTGGGTCTTGCTTTCTCAAACCTCTCTCTTGCCTGAGGCCAACTCCATCAGCATTTTCTCAGGGTAGTGAAGCTATGAGCAGCACACTGTACAACAGTTCTGCTGTGATTAGATATAAGGAAACACAGGGCTCTCACTTGTCAAGGCACTGCTGGTAGTTTAATTTGAAGTGTCACTCAGTCTCCTTCAGTTTCTTTGCATTGATATTGAATAAAACAGGAAAGGAATGAGTTTTGAGAACACAGAGTAATTGTTTGGTGGGCTGGAAGATGGGAGATCTTGGACGGAGGCACTGGATTTAGAGGACCCAGCCTCACTACCTGGAGCAGATTAGTCCATGTGTAGTGTCACTCCACCCTAACCCCCCTAAAACACTCTTTATTTCACCAAAGCAATTGTCTGTGCAAGGACTGGCACAGTTTTATTCCCAGACAACCACGTAAAAACTGATTTAATGAAGTGTCCCTTGATCTTATGTGAATTACTGAGACAGGGCTTTTTCCACTTGCCTGGGGCTTTCTGAAAAAACTCAATTGCTTTTTCATCCAAGTTCTATTTTGGCTTATTCTCCTTGTATTGTTTCCTAATGAACATGTGACATTTATTCCCATATCTTCCCACACCCCCATCCCTAAATTCCTCTCTTTCCTGAGGTGAAGTTTTATAATTTTCTTTACTAGTTAGAAGAGAAAAAAAAAAGATACAGAAAGACTCAATGCTTCCCAGAGCTAGCAGGTTCTTTTAATTCTTTCTGTTATGACAATATGACAGATTCTTGCACTTCCCTGGCTCCCAGTGGAAATATCAGGCTCTGAGGAGACGGAAAGAGGGATATAAAGAGGGAAGGCATTTACTCTTAGCAATGATTTTTCTAATGAGAGTTTTTAGTGGTGACATTAACAAACTGTTCTCTTGAAGAACTTCCTGGGGGCTTCAGTGTCACTACATGCAGCATCAGCTAGGTGACAAGCTCTTGCTGTTACCCCAGTCACTGAAGAAACAGCATCCTCAGCAGGAGAGGGTCTGCACTGTCACTGGCAGCATGATGGCAAATGCTGAGTGAAGTGAGCAGCACAGCAGCTTTCTTCTAGGTATTTGTTTCAGAGAGTTTACATCTCTTATTTGCTATTTTTGGTGCAAAGGATATTAGAAAAGACAGCAAAGAAAGAATAAGCAGATATTGAGGGATTTAAACATTACAATGTTTAATTAAATGTCTACATCTGCACACTAGAGAGTTAAGCACTGCAATAGGTAAGATGAAGGGTAGAGAAGTCAAGGGACTAATTCAAGGTCAGTTACAGAGTCAGGAGTAGCCCCTGGGGAGTTCACTCTGCTCTTTTGCTGGTATAAATCATTGACAGTAATTCCAGTCTGGCCAGCAGAATTCCCCCAGCCTGAGACCAGTGAGATCAGGGAACTTGCTTTGAATATGAGCCATCTCTGTCTGGCCAGCTGACAGCCTTTAGATCCTGATGATAATTGCTCTGTGTATTTAATTATGTTATCATAGCCCTTTGTTACCACAACAACTAAGATAGTGCCAATTTGATTGAGGAAAGGCAAAGACAAGCAAGAAAATTTAATGCAGAAAAAGAAAACCCAGATATGCAAGTGGGCCAATGGGATGTCAATCTACATGCCTGAAACCTCTTTTTAGAAGGCACATCAGGAAAGCAAGTGTTTAAATAAAAAGATGCCAGTTCCAGATACTTGGAAAGACCACTTGTAGAAACCGAGCGCCCAGTGAGTTTGTCAGAAGTCCTCTCACAACAATCTGTCAGTCCATCAGCAAAGTCACCAATACAGTCTGCATCCTGATGCAGATGCACAGAACTGGTACAGCTCCACTGTAGGAAGAACACCTCAAGAAGTGTCCCAGCTTGCCTGGGGGACTAAGGCACAGGTACCAGCAGGACGTGGTGTGTTGGTTATCCCTCGGTACTTGGAGTTTGAGAGATGCCTGTCATTTGAATTGTAGCATGTTTTTTTGAAAGGGCTTCCAAGTTCTATTTTGCTTTCTACCTCAGTTATGTAGTCTTGGAAGTATCAGACCTTCTCAGTTTGACACATCTATTTTCCATCTAGCTTTACTCACGATGTTTATCATGAACCATAGACTAAAAAGTGATTAAAATTGCATTACAGCAAGTATCTAAGTGTAAATCTGAATGATGCATGATTACTCTGAGCCAGCATACATGTAAAAATAATTGGCCTTTAAAGTTCATTAGTCAGTTTTATTACAAATATTGCATTTGCATGATGTTTGCAAATTTATGCACCAGCGGGCATAAGTGATGACAGAATTCCACTGCCTAGGCAAAACAATTACAGAAAGCACATCCACTATTTGAAAAGCCAACACAAAACACTTGTTGTAAAAATTGGTCATAGTCATTTACTCCTGGAAGCAAGAGCTGCTAAACCTCTTTACCTACAGCAAGTGGCACACACATACAAAGTGTCCCAACACTCTGAAGATTGCTTCCAAATTGTTTTCACTGTTGATTCATCCCCACTCTCAGTACATCTGAATTAGAAGTAGAAAGATTTTTAATTAGATGTTGTTAGATTTACCTGTTCTTTTGGATGCTGAAGAGACTCGCAGTGACTGTCACAGAGGATTTAGTTATATAGTGCTATTCTCTATATGTGAATCCAATAGAACAAAAAGATAATTGGGGAGATTGTAGAGGTTACAGGCTCATTAATACTCATCTGTTACTCTCTAGGCTCAATGAGGAGATCAGTAGTGGAGGTAAAGAGGAAACCACTCAGTTTGAAGAACAATGTGGAATAATCTACTACGCAGGGTGAGAAGCTAAACTCCATCTCCTGGCTATTTTCCTAGCTATTACTGGTATTTTTAATCTATTCACATCTATTTTTTTCTCTTCGAGGAAATGTCTCGGTCAATTAAAATTAAATAAGAGATAAGATCCATGTGTGATTACACAGAAGTATTGCATGTCCATGCTGCCTCCAGATAAGACTCTTGCAGCATGTTTTCTATTTCCAAGTAACCCATGACTCCCATCTAATATACTTTCAATACCACAACTGACACAATACTGCCAGTTTGAATCTGTTTCCTCATTGCTTGCTCATCTCAGCTTCAATGCAAGACAATTAACATACCATATGTTTTGCTCTTCATTAACCAATACATTTGACAGTGCTCCTGAATCCTATGCATGAGAAAACTTTTATGTGCTCTCACACAGCTGCATTAATAAAATCCGAAGAGGCAGGTGTGTGTCTGCACATATATATATAGATGTGTGCAGGCTTGTGTGGCAGCTCTGTTGTAGGAATGGTAAACATTCACAGCAGGAACAAACTGATGATGAGTGAACCATAAAAGTTTCAGTTGAGAGAAAGTTATAAAGGCTTGAAGGGTTCTTGGAAAGCAGATTACATGCTCCTAAGGTTTCCATTATTTCACTATAATGGAAAAATTCCCGCATTATATTAAAGATCTAGTAGCTTCTGCACAGTGTAGGGAATATCTCACATTGTCAAACCAAATACAGCCCGTTCCAGTTAAATTGCTTCATTGCTTACATTCATTAAAATTTGAACTTTAGTACAGAAAACTGCCAACAACTGGAAACATACGAGCTTCAGGCACATATTCCTTAACTCAGGATAATAGGAAAAACCTGGGAGCCACTAAGCTAGGCTAGATTTTTTTCTCCCCTAGTCATGCACCCCACTGTCTTAATTGTCAGACAAACAGGTAATAGGGGTGCAAGACACAGATGCCACCTCACTGCATAGCAAAGCACTCATCAATCCAAACTTATGTGTTGTGTACCACATAGAACACAAAAAGTTTCCTCTATAACTTAAAGTAATAATCTTTAAGATTGTTCCTTGTCCAGTGATGTCTGACTAATGAAGGAACTCTGCACTGCATGCTGCATGATGCCGTGGCTCTCCCAATAGCACGGGTACTTGTCTGTCTGTCATCTTCTGAGTGTTCAGTGTTTCCATCCTATAAAGAAATAATAGTTTTCCCATTATGAGCAAGTCTATTAGGAATATTTGATATCAGAATTGCTTTTACCTTGTCAAAGGACCCAGAATTAGCTCACTCAAGGTTAAGGTTTGGCTATATTTTAAAAGCTGAATAGAAGCTCCCTTCAGGATTACCCACAGGAATTCACCTTTCAGTACAGGGGTGAGCTTTTCAGTCTAAGTCTCATTCTGATTTTCTCAAATCATAACTGTTCTTCTCAAGTCCTCTTTCTAGTCAAACTATTACTTAGTGACGTGCGCCAAGTGACAAATGGTTGCTCAGTATCCAAATAGCAGAAGTGATGGAAGTGTTCTGGAAGTGTTCTGAGCTGAATTTTGCAGTGCTGAGGGATCACAGTGCGGACAGCTGCACTGTGTTGCCTGTGGTGTGTTCTGGATAAGAAGGGCTGATAAGTTGATGTTGGAAGGTAGGAGGGCTCTTCAGAAGGACCTGGGCAGACTGAAGAGTTGGGCTGATTCCAACGGGATGAGGTTCAACACAGCCCAGTGCCGGATCCTGCACTTTGGCCACCACAACCCCATGGGGAGCTCCAGGCTGGGCACAGAGTGGCTGAGAGCAGCCAGGCAGAAAGGGACCTGGGAGTCTGGATTGACAGGAAGCTGAACATGAGCCAGCAGTGTGCCCAGGTGGCCAAGAAGGCCAATGGCATCCTGGCCTGTATCAGGAACAGTGTGGCCAGCAGGTCCAGGGAAAGGATTCTTCCCCTGTACAGGGAAAGGATTCTTCCCTTGTACTCAGCGCTGGTGAGGCCACACCTCGAGTCCTGTGTCCAGTTCTGGGCCCCTCAGTTCAGGAAGGAGACTGAGGTGCTGGAGCAGGTCCAGAGAAGGGTAACGAGGCTGTGAAGGGATCCAGCAGAAGTTCTATGAAGAACCCCATGGGGTTGTTTAGTCTGGAAAAGAGAAGGCCCAGGGGAGACCTCATCGTTCTCTACAACTCCCTAAAAGGAGGTTGGAGCCAGGGGGGGGTTGGTCTCTTCTTCTAAGTAGCTACCAGTAAGACAAGAGGGTATGGACTTAAGCTCTGTCAGGGGAGGTTTAGGTTTGATATTAGGAAAAAAAATCTTTACAGAGTGGGTGATCAGACATTGGAATGGGCTGCCCAGGGAGGTGGTGGATTCTCCGCCCCTGGATGTTTTTAAAAAGAGACTGAATGCGGCACTCAGTGCCGTGGTCTGGAAACCAGAGTGGTAGTGGATTAAGGGTTGGACTTGATGATCTCAGGGGTCCTTTCCAACCTGGCTGATTCTGGGATTCTGCAAAATATGATGATCCTTCTGTTCCAACAGCAAAGTGGAGTATAGAAAGTGATTACTGTCTCTTTTACAAAAGTAACCACTTTACTTGTGCATGAGCCATAACTGTTGTGGCTAAAGGATGGCATTACATATTACTGTACATTTTGTGTTTTCACCACAAAGGAACAGATGAGTATCTGAACAGATAAACACAGCTGAAAAACGCACACTCTCATTTGAGATGCTTTGAGCATATTCACTGGGTAATCAACATGATCAAGAAAAATCTGTCATTTTTACAATGTTTTCCAGAGGCACAGATTTGTTTTAATTGCATGGAAGTTTATATCATAGTAAAAAATGGTATAGATACAGTGAATAATTTCAAGCTTGAACTTAAGTTATTAAGGAAAACCCTTTGCAAAGTTGCTATTGTTGTTTGTGTTTTGCTTCTATAGTAGGCTGGTCTTCTCTCTCTTCTCTTCTCTTCTCTTCTCTTCTCTTCTCTTCTCTTCTCTTCTCTTCTCTTCTCTTCTCTTCTCTTCTCTTTTTTTCAAATAAACCTCTGGTATGTGCTACCTTTACGTCCTTAATCATAACTATGGGAGCCACAGTCCCTGTCTGTCACTTGCCCTCCAGCCTTTTCAGGGCATCAGACTGTGTGTCAGTTCACCATGCCCTGACCAAAGCAGCAAGGGCAACTGATGGGACTGCCAGATCTAAAATAAAGCAACCACCCTGCAACTTGGCATTTGGAGAGAAAATCAAAGTAAAGGCAATTTTTTCTGTGTTTTTTGTTTGGTTAGTTGTTTTTTTTTTTCCTTTAAGACTTTAATTTGAGGTAAGAAACTGGGCAGAGGACATAGAGATGAAAGGAGGGAGTAAAGACTTAAATGTCCAAACCCGGTGCCTGGACCTTATACTCATCTTGCCACAGGGAGAGCTCTCTCTTCCCAGAAGATCCACCCTTGATCTTGCTGCAGAAGGAGTCCTCCAGAGTTTCAAAATCACGTCATACAGATTACTTCTAATGTTACCCTGACTCTTTTTTTAATTTATTTTATTCTTATTGTAAATGAACTTCATTTATAGTAAGTGCACACAGCCCCCTTTCTATTGTTTCAGTTTTTTGGTTTTTTTTTTTTTTTTTAACTGCCTGTGCTGTTTATTTAGAAAACCCTGTAGGAACCAAATGGGCACTGGGCCTCACTCCAGACTTTAGCAGTCTGGTTATTATGGGGTGAAGGATAGGGTTTTTACAAACTTCAGTAAACAGTTACTTTAGCAAATAGTCTGAGTCTTGATTATTCACCCCATTGTGACTTACACTGATTTCAGGGCGGGCCGCATTATATCGAGGCTGAAGGCAGGAGGTTATGTTTCTGCTGAACTCAACAAAAGGTGGATTGTGTGCTGCTAGTGGAGTTGCTTTGAATAGAATCTGGACCCATATGTTGAAACTATTCTGGTCTCTAATTAAAGACTAGTATCTCTGCACTACACACTGAGTTATTCTGAGGCAGTGAGAATGCCACAGCAGGGAGTGTACTTGGAGAGTTGGTACTGAAGGCCTTGTTACACCCTGCATTAAAGATATGTGAGCAAATGTGAAAGCTTCAGCTTTACCTGAAATGGTTTCTTTTTAAATTTTATTTTTAGTGACAAAAAACAACAACAAAAAACCCCAAACCAACAAAAAAACCACATGCACACAAAAAACCCAAAACCTTTTCAGTAATTAAATCCTATGCTGAGTTGAATGGAACAGAGAAGGTTTTGAAGCCTATTTGACTCCTTTTTTGAAATAAAAATTATATAGGTACAGGGTAAGACTCTCAAGGAGATTTAGGTGCTGCTATCAGAAAAAAAGAATAATTGTGCTCACGTTTTTAGGTTTTTTTTTCTAGATCAGCTGGAAGTAATAACTGATCCACATTTTGTGTTTTTCCAGAAAAGTTGTTAACATTTCCTGTTTTCCCTGTGCCTGCAATCACATGCACAGTCTTTCATCTGGGTCATTTGCAAATAGAGAATGGACTTCTGTCCATTCACAGATTGGTCCAGATCTTCTAGTCTGACTTCCTGACAGGCTACTTCAAGTCATAGGATTCTATAGAGCCAAATAAAGCAACACTGTCATGAGTACACCCTCTGGAATACATCCAGTTTGGATTTAAAGCTACCATGTGAAAATTCATCTTGTCCAGCTCTAGCCATGAGAGGCAAGTCCAGTCAAAGTTGCTGTCAAATAAAGAGGGTGCAGAAAGCACTGCATCTCATGGACTTCTAAACTTGAAAAAGTTTTCAGGACTAACCTTATCTAATCTCCATATCGGATGGGTAATGGTACTTGAAATAAATACCAAGGGGTCAAACTGTTCCTTTCAACACTGCCAATCAATAAAAAAGGTGTCACTTAATTGGAACTTTTAATTAATCAGGTTTAGCTAAGACTTTCCAGCTATAATCAAGCCTTTTGCCAAATAGATTCAAGAATATTTCAGTACTTGGCTTAAAATATCACTTTTACAATATGTTCAGCCTCCTTTCAATATTAATTTTGAGAAACTAGGTGCACATCTTTAAATATCAACATAAGGCAAGTTTCTTGGGTGTTGAAATAACCTATGAGGTTAGGATGGTGTGAATGAACATGCCATGTAAAGAAAGCTACCAGATTGACCCCACTTAACACAGAGTCTCACAGAGTAATGGTGGTGCATGCAAACCAGGCTGATCATGGAGAAACTAATGTGAAAGATCAGCTCCAGTTGCATGTGAAAATTATGGGGACATAAGATTCAAACTGGTCCTTCAGACAACTTCTTTTCATGAGAATGTTAAAGATACTTTAGGAAATCTTAAATGTAGTCTTAAATAAAACCCAGGAAAGTTATCTCAAAGATAAAAGCATCAAGAAGTACCTTGGTAAACTGACCCAATATTGTGCTGAATTACTCATCACTGTAGCCATTGCCTTTGTGACTCTCATGTATTTTCTTCAGCTTTCAGCATCCTGTTTAGTCCTGGAAGGTAAAGCCAGGTGAGACACAGGAAAACGATATACAGACTTATTTCAGACTTAAAACCAGGACTGGTTATATCTGTACAAATGTGCCAGGGGTTGTTTAAACATTATCTTAGTTTGTGGTTTTCTGTGGATTTTTTCAAGTTTCCACCATGTCGTAAGTATAAGAAGCATAGACAAAAGAGCTGTGTTGTGCACTTCCGTACTTATCTTTCTAATCCTAGTTCTTTCTTCTGTCATATATTAAACAGTGCTATTAATCATAGTAAGAGTTTGTGTTTAATTTTCATCCACTGGTATTTTATTAGAAGGGACCAAAGTTAATCCACATTTTCAGTCTTCCCTTAATCCTATTCTACACCTGATGTTGTGCCATCAATGCACTTGTCCTGAAGCAACAGTTTTCACCAGGGCCCAAAACTTTGTTCAAAAGGTTAAACAGTGTTTGACAGAGAACTGATCCATACAGTTTACCTTAGAAAGACTCAGTCGAGGTGTTTATACCTGTTACGGTCTTCAAGCTTCTTGCTTTAGAGAACTGTATTTCTCATAAAAGAATCAGTAGAAGACCACTTTTATGCATGTGGAGGCTTTTTTGTTGTATGCCAAAGTTTACAATTTATCCTTAGAAATCTGCTGGAAATCTGCTTTTGCTTAAAAACACCAGGCAATGTATAAGCTGTCATGATGCCATGTCATAAGATGTCATGACCATCCCCCTGCACTGTCATCTTGAGACAGACTGATTTACCTGCTCATGCAGGGATGAAAAACTATGTAAAGGACAAATTGGATTTTAAATTAAAATGCACAGATAACATTTTATCTCTTCTTATTTTCAGGACTAAAACATAATCATCAGTCTTTGTCAGGATATTTTAACATGTTGATCCTAGTATTGTCCTTGCAAAACAGAAATCTGAGCTCTACAGTGGTTAAAGTGCTGCATCTCTCACATCCACGATTGCCTCTCTAGTTACTCCAGTCTGACTGGAATTAATTTGGGTTTTGGGGTGGGTTTCTGCACTCTAGTCTTTCACCCGAACTACCTTTGTGTGTCTCAGTCTCTCAACAGCAAGAAGTGAAAAGAAAATTCTTTATAGAGGGTTGCAAGGTTATTTTTTCCCTGTTTTGAATGCTGTGTCTCTTGGGCAGTTGCAAGATGAATTTAGATATCTAAAATATCACTGATATCCATGATTTTTTTCTTGTTTTGCTTTACCCTTATCTCTCTTGTCATTTGAATCAAACTCCTGGAAAAAATGACCTCCTGGAATACCTCGACTAGGTTATTTTTGGGTTTGCTTTATAATAAAGTCTTCTGGTTTGCCATGATCTTGCAACAATAACTGGAAGTGATACTGAATAATCTCTGCCCAAGTGTATGCTAAGGGAATAACTTTTAATTCCAGGCAATCATTCATAAATATTTGGCTTCTTAACCCTGTGCTTTCCCACAATAAGAAATTGTCTATTTTGTGACCATATATTTTTGTCTAAATTTCTGTTTTCATTTCTTTCTTGCAAATATTACTTGTGTACACAAAAATTGCTATGGCTCCATTTCAATAAGATGCTTGTAGTAGGTCTGTGGTTGTTATCAAAGAAATTGATAACTGAACAAGAAATTGTTCACTGAACAAGGCTGCATGCTGATGCATACCTAAATGTGTTGCTGAATTAAGGCCTTGGGAGACAAGGTCATACTTAAAGGATTTTCCATTGCATGCTAAGCAACTAACAAGCACAATGGTGAGGGGCTAACAGGATTCACTGAACAGCCATTTGTGCAGATAGCTTGAATGCCTAGGAACAGGAAGCACAGAAATAATAAGCTAATTTTCTTGAAGTTCTTATATCTGTTCTGCTTGTGGTTTATATGCAGGGTTATGACCAGAGCTATGAAAATATACATTAGAGGAGATGGTAGATTTGGTGTATGCCAGGGTGAACTTCCCTGTCCATATATTCTGCTAGGTTGTACATCTGTTCATGAAGAACATTTCTAAGCAGTATCCTGACGCTTATTTTAATGAAATTTGTGATAAAAAATATAAAATATCGAACCATAGGAACCAAATGTTCAATGACATAAACCAGAAGGTAACACTGAGCACCGCAGTTTTCACATCCGCCCCCTGAAGGGCCTGAAATGGGCCCATGAGCCAGCAGATACTTCCCCATCATGTCTCAGCTCAGGCAGGACAGGGAAGAGAAATGAGATATTCAGTGACTGAAACTCTTCCTGGGAAGTTTCCTCCTCCTGGTAGTGCCCCAGCCATTTCAGCTGCAGCTTGAGTCAGGTCATCCAGGAGCTTCCACCACCTGGGACACGGAGCAGCACTGGAACACACTTTGGGCTGAGCCACTGTACCTGTCACACTTTTTGCATCTGTACAGCCCTGCAGGGACATCACCAGAGCTGCCAAGGGCAGGGTGTGCAGTGCACAGTCAGCTGCTTTGAAAGATCCTCCAGAAAATAAGCTATCTTCTCACCAATGAGAATAATTAATGGAGATCACAACACATAAGTGTAGGACAGAGAGGGTTATTTTCACTGCTTCAAAACATACTTTGAGTAGGAGAGTAAAGTCTTTGCTTTGGGCTGCAGTAAGTTTGTACTTCATTCATGCGCTAAAATGGTAACCCAGCCACACATGGGGTGCCTGCACACAAAGCAACAAAGTGAAGGCAGCAGGACATGAGCTCTATATAATAAAATTTTGCATGCAGTTGGGCACAGACATTGCTGTGCTAGCCTAAAAAAAATAGGGGTGTTCCAGTTTAAATTTACTGAATGTACCTAAAACTTGTGGTGAAGTTGTAAATCTTGCTACAGCCAGTAGTGATCCCTTTATAATACTGAAAAGAACATAAATAAAATAATAGAAAAATATTCAAGCCTTTTTTTGCCCCCTATATTTTGCCATATCTAATCTGCACCAAAATTTGGAAATCCAAAAGGAAAGCTAAAAATATGCAGAATTTTTGCAAGCCTTAGCGATCCAGAACAGTATAGCTTTTAGGGATTATTAGTTCCAGTAAAGCCTTCTTGGAGGCACAGAACTAGCAGCTGCTTTTTTGGGTTCTGTTTTGTTTTGTTTTTTCTTGTTTTCTTTAACCATGCTAGTAAAGTAATGATTCAGAGGTACTTGTAAATATACATAATTTATGTATGTAGACTACATAGACCTTTACTGGAAAGAATTGCAAATGAGATTCTAGATATTAAGCAGGAGAGGCAGAGCTGATACACATCTTGCTTTTGTTGGAAGTAAATGGGACCTCCCAGAGTGAAACAGTTAAACATTAGCTATTCAGGTACTAAAGACAGCTTAAAAATACCCTGGCTGTAGTAACCAATGAAGCAAGAGCATGTTTCCTCTACACTAGCTGACATATTGCATAGTATATGTTAAAGCTGAGTATAAAGCAAATACTTCATTTTCACAGGTAACTGGAATCACCACAAGGCTTATCTGTTAAACTAATTAGTCTGAACACTTTTCTCAGTTTCAAGGCATTTTGGTTTTCACATGGAAAATGCATATATATATGCAATGCATATATATAATTTTTTGTTTTCCTATACTAGTTCAATTTGATAATAAACTTTTAAGTTCTTGTCAAAAAACTAGACTCTTCCTTTTAAAGAGCTCTAGATTCTTTTCCTATGTTGTGTTGTCAAGTATGCTGAAAATCATGGAAGTTTATAAAGCTTTATCTGCAAAAAGTAGTTTAATCTATGAAGACAATTAATTACATTCATGGTCATGTTCCCCTCATCTTTCTCTTCAAGTACAGCAGATTCCAGTGTATACTTGGTTAAAAAAAAAAAAAGTAATAGAGAGAAATAAAAATTTTACCAATATCTTTATTGATCCCCTTGTAGAACATTCCTCTCAACCTTATTCTTTCTTTGAGCAAGAAATTACCTTCCATCCAGACACAAAGGAAAATAGGAATCTCTGAAAAATTAAATTTAGTCATGTGACTTATCTTCATAAAAACATCAACAAGTGGCAAATGACTGGGTTGGAGCTGTATTGGTGTGAGGAGGAGAAAAATTATATCCCTGAAAACTTTCACTGCCTTGTAAGGACTCTGGCCATTTTTAGTTTCTTTGTTTCTTTCTTTGCAGGGAAAATGCCTATGAAGAGAGCTCATATATCATGCTATACCATGAGGATTTGAATGAGCTATACCTAATAAACACTTAACACTTCTACAGAGTTCATGTGCTGTTTAACCCGAGTTGCAGCATTTCTCATCGAAGCTTCTTGATTTTAGAGGTGGAGTGACTCCATAATGTAAGCCACTTGGGGAATGTTGCATAATATCTGAATCAAATGTGTGTAATTTTAGATTCTGAATGAATAGCAAGATTTTTTTGCTATGTGATTTTAAAAAAATAATAATGAAAGACAGGTGGATTCAGAGAACTGTGAGAAAAAACAAGGAGTAAATTATTTTGTGTGTATTTAACCCAACTTTATACTTGAAGTCTACTTCTTTCTTTATAATACTACAAAGAGTATGTGGAAATCATTGTAGAAGCCTACATTGCAGGGTTATTTTCAAGTGGGTTTGGCTTGGCTCCCAAGCACGCTGCTTCTCTTTCTGTGCTGATGCTAGTACCACACAAAAATTTACTCTCTGTCTCCTTACTTTTAATCTGCAGAAAAAAAGTTATTTTACAACAAATAATGATGGCTTAGTTCCTCAGTAATCACAGTGGAGCAGGTGCTCCTTCTTCCCACACACTGCAGGTGTTCTGAGTAACTTTCTAAAACCATTTTTCTGTGTCCCTGGCTAGTGCTGAGTCAGGCAATGTGAGTAACTTTGCGGTAGACTGTTAAAATGTTCTAAACTGCACTGGTCCTTGATTAAGTTTATGTGGAGAAAATCATTGATTCTGGTACCAGGCTTAATATTTATTAATATTGATAGAGACCCTTATTTAAGATACTGTCCATAAATTATATCAGTTCTCAATAATCTTAATAAGGCAGCAATTTTTACCCTTTCTGCCTCTACAGAAAGAAATAAAGGCATTTAAAGCATTAGTTCAGACTTAATACTTTCTACTGAAGGTCCTGTAACTGTGAATGTGGAGTTGTGAAGAAAATACCCATCTGAGCTGGATTCTTAAGAAACACCATACAGAGAGACACTTTATTTCTCAACTTTTTAGTGTTCTCTGTACCGACTATGCACCAATTACTGTTCCACAGCATACAGTATGGAGCAGACATCTCAGCACATGAGAAGAAATTAAAAGTCTTAAAAAAGAGGAGGTTGTCATAACTTACCTTCTGTAGACATTCCCTGAATGTTAAACATTTAAAAGAACAGATGTACATCCTCAGATAAACAGGTGTTATTAGCCAGTAACATAGATTTAAGAAAGAATATGTGAGACTATAAAATATAATGGAGAACATAACCTTTTTCTGGGGGATTGCCACACATAGTTATAACACCTGAAGCCATGAAAGAGGTTAAACAAATTATAAATAGATACCGATAAATCTTTAAAATTAGATTCTTATGTATTTTGGGAATGGCATGTGTTGAGAGATATTTTAAGAATGTGTGTGAAAAATAACTGAAATTTTATTTGAATTATTTAATAAAATAGAATAATTTACTTATACATGTAAGATTTATAATTTAAAATACTATCTAAAAATGTTAAAGGTTTTAGAAGGGACAACAAAGTGCAGTTCATACTTCAGCAAATGTGACCAAAAAAGAAATAATTAATCAAGACACAAGAGTACAGGCAAATCTAATAGAGCTTTTTTTTTGTTTTGTTTTACTTTTTTTTTTTTTTTTTTTCAAGTGGTCAGCTGACTTCTCTATTCTTCTTCTGTCCTCTCCCTGCCAATCCTTATGTTATTCAATTTTAAACCATTTCTCACTTCCCCAGAAAATTCTAACACCTTTCAGGCTAACTGCAGCTGAGGAAAGCCACTAACTAGGGTGCTTGTAGCTTATTTTGCTTCCTGACATAGTTGGGTAGGTGTTTGCTGATCATACAGACAAAGCTGGTGTCCCCAGATGCATAAAGAAGAGGAAGAGGTGTTTATTATTTAACTACAAGGTAAGAAAAATGCAGGGAAGGCAGCTGAGATGCTGGACATACAGAATAGAATGAAGTGGTTTTTGACAACAGATCTCCCTATCTGAGATTGTGCTATATACAGCAAAGTCTAAAGAACTCTTCACTTGACCAGGACAGGTATGTGCTTCAAGGTGACTAAAATTTCTCTCCAGACATTATTGATTATGCAGGATGGTTAGAAACCTGTTCACATGTTTGCATCTGGGGTCCAGAGCAGAGAATTTTTTCTGCTATGCCTATTCTAACAAGGTCATTTTTGAGCCCTCTTAGTTGCTATAGAATCTCTTTTGCTGTGGTGAATATTTAGCAATTCAGTCCAAGGTGGATGAACTTGCAACGGTCCTTCTGAGAGAATTGTTCCCCTCACCTACCATCCTATTTCTTCTTGAACAAAAATGAGTCTTCCATGAGAGTCTGGGACTTAGATATTTACCTCTAAGGCAGAAGAAATTTAACTTTGATACGTTGCATAATAGAGATTTAAAAGGTGATCATCTTTCCTATAGGAAAGGTACTACATGGAATCTGATCTAGTTCACATTATCTAAACTTGCTTCTTGGTCTGGAACTAGCAGGAACAATACGTAGAGAATAGCTGATATGCTTCTAGGGACTTGAGCAAACCCAGACACAAACAGATTTGAAGGTATGTTGAATGAAACAGCACAAATGTGCTTCCTATCCTTCATTTTTTTCAATTGCAAAACCCACCATTTGGACAGATTGAAAGGGGATTGGGAGGATGAGGTAGGATAGTATTTTGGAGCGGCTTTTTTAGTATAAATTTGGTAACTAGTACACTACTACAGTGAAGTTCTCCATTAACCAAAGAAAGTTTCATCAACAGCTGCCAAACTACATACAAATATTACAATGGATGTCTCTATTGTCAATTTAGATAATACTTTTCACAGTGTACTGAGCAGAAGCAGAGTTGATACGCATGAAAAACATGAAAAATTTCCTTTTATTGTGAAATTAAATTCATCTTTCCAGTGCTGAGCTTATTCACAGCATACTGACTTAAGGTCAATAGTAATGCTTCTCATTCTGTTCTGTGTCTGACACATGTTGGAACACACTTTTCTGGTCAGACCACCAAATTCTGTTAATAGCAATTCATAATCACTGGTTTTCTTAAATTAAGCTAACATACCTATAAAGTCAGCAGCTGAATGTTTATATTCAGTTTATCACTGAGTCTTTTCTATAGAAATGCTATCTGGAGAAGTGCCAAGACGCATAGGTGCTGTATGTAGATTCTGCTATTGATCTCTTTATGTCAGTTGCCCTCCCTATTGAGATTGTGCATAGTGTGGAAAGTCATAAATTTCCTCCAGAGTTCATAAGAAATGTGCATTGGTAATAGTGAAGAAGAGAAAACTGGGCCTGTGACTATCATGTCACAGATGCAGTATCAGAGTCATTTTGATCTCTCTGTACTCCATAGGATTACTTCAGGTTTCCACTGGTGCAGGGAAAATCTGGGCCACAGCTCAGCCATCTGTCTGTAAATGACTTTTCCTCAGAAATGCTTTCTGTTCCATTTTATTTTGTACCTATGATCTAAAAAGCATCTAGAGCTGGGTAGGATGTTTGCACAAAGTATGTTTTCATTCAAAAATGCTCATGATTTGAAACAAACTTTTTGTGGGCACTTGTTTTCACAAATATTTGTGGAGATCGTTTCTTTGCTTTAAAGTGAGGTTTCTTGAGGTTTCTTTTCAAACTTTCCTGGCCCACAGTAGCCTAGTGGTTACAATATTTCCCTGAGTCCAGGGACACTTAACCTCAGATCCCTGCTTGATGTGATTTGAAGCACAGATGGGAGCTCAGGTTAGTTAAGGAGACTCCATAAGCTACTTTCAAACCCCTGGAAGAGTTACATTGTGATTTAAAGGGTTTTGTTCCATAAGTGTTTCAATTTCTTCAACCAGTCCCCAAAGTAGTCTTGTGGTATGGAGATAAATTACTTTGTTAAGAATCTAACAGCAAGAAGATGGAGCAAAGTCAAAAAATCTAGGTCCTTCAGCTCTTCCCCTTGAGACAGAGTACTCTGTGGGTGTTGCTTCATGCTTATTGCAAGTTAGTGTTAAAGGTTACATACCTTGATTTCTTCTACTAATATAAAGGTCAAGCAACATGCTACAGAATTTGGAAACTGGCTTCCAAAGTAAGATGAATAGACCTATAATTCTATTCCAAGCTGCTGGTTCAGGAGCTCTCTCAGGAGTGTTGATCACAACTGAAGTGGAAGTTGTCCATCTTGTTCTGGCAACCATTATCCTCAGCTGGACAGGGCTTCTCAGATTAATTTTGCTTTGCTTCAAGGTGCCAAATTATGCTTCTGCTTTGTAGCACAGCCCTAGATGGTAAATAGGGGGGCCTCTATAAGGCCATGGAAGTTCTTTAGACATGCTTTGAAATATTTTGCTTTTGTAAAAACAAAGAGAGCTTCTATTCCAATAGATTTGATTTTGGCTATCATTTGACATTTATGATTGATATTGAGTCCAGACGTGCTCTGATGTATTGCTTCCACATTTCTGTTAACTCCTTTTCATAGAAGTAAATTTTCAAAAAGTTTTAAACTTTCTTAATATCATCTTGCATGCCGAATGTCCTAAAGAATTTTTTTGTTTTCCTGCATCAGTTTATATTTTACTACAGCCCTCCAAGACTGCATGGTTTGTAACTTGAACTTCTTCATACTTTCATAATAACATGTAATTTTCCATATAATAGAAACCATTCTCTGTGGAGCATCTCCAACCTGTTTCACAATTGAAGTGAAAGACTTCCTGCAGGGCCTTGACACAGCCTGTCAACGAGACATACATGATGGATTTGACACTTGGAATGCCTCTATTTTCCCTTTTTCATAGATATAATATCAGTGCTAACATTCATTTAACTTCAATAATAGACAGACATTTCCTTAGTCCTGTCTGCCTAAGGTGAGTTAGTTGTCTTTTCTAAGCAAGTCTGAAGATCATGATTGGATGGTATTTTTGTAAAAACTGTATTGGCTTTGCATCATCTATCTTAAAATTATTTCATTTTATATAGAAGGATTTTCTGTTCTATTTCAGTCTCTTGAGACATTTGGCAAGCTTATCTTTTAATCCTTGGTAAAGCAGGATTTTGCAGTATTTCCCTTTTGATGTTAATTCCTGGTACTTTGGAACAAAGTGTCAGAATTCCTGCAAAGGGACAATTATATTGTAACTTGCTCAAAGGAAAGTGTCTTTATAACATCAGGCAGTAATTCTTTGGCACGTGTCCCAAAACATGAGGATTATATCTCCTACAAGCATGGCATTATCTGAAGTCACCATAGACGTAAGTGTTAGGTTATATGAACATGTAATCCTCTATGTAAGACTTTAGATTTGTGTGAGGCCATAGGAAGAAGACTGTGATGGCCTGAAGACAAAGACCAAAATCATGCTGACCACAAAAGGATTCTGGAATTGTTAGAAACCCGGGTTTTACACTCATTCTAAACTAGAATACACACTCAAGTAGAAGGGTCTAAAATAAGATTCTTATATACTGTGAGGGCAGTCACAATTCTCTTAGAGCTGCTTCTGTCACCTGGAAAAAGAATGGCCATGAACAGGCCATGGGTCCACCCAGACCAGACCAGGTCAAGGAGACAGTGAAATACACAGCAGGACAAGAATGTAGGGATACTTCCCTAATCCACCCTTTCTCTTTGTGGAGACTGGGGGCTGCAGTAGTATAAATCATCAGACAACATTCTGTGGCAAGACATTTACACAGCATAACCATATATTTTACAGAAGGAAAAGGCCTCCATTTGCCTGGGGTTTTGTGACCCCTTACCTGAGCACACTAGCTGAAATATGAAATTTTAAAGGAGACTTCAAGATTGTGTGTGTGTATGTGTGTTTTAAGATGTCAGTTGTTTTGTTTGATGGATGCCTGTGTAATCCTGATGGCAGAATAAGTATTTTCCATTACTTTCATTTGACAAATCTTTGAGGCAGTTGGATGCTAATAAAAAAACTCTGGTATATCACACACAGGGAGAAACAGTCAGAACTTAAATTTGGCTCAATGTGACATTTTGCTCTAGATTTGAATTAAGCCTATACATATTAATGGCACTCTGAAGGAACTGCAGCACGTAATGGAACAAAAGGCAATAAGAATTTGGTCTTTCTTTCTCCTCACTGTTTCTATTTTAAAAATATTCTAGCTTCACAACTGGCAGAAAGTGTAATAATATTGTCAGCAAGCATACTCATCCTTAAGAAATACCAGGCATGGAACATGCACCAATCTTTTCTTGTAGAAGATTTTTGTGATGCAGAAAATTATTCGGTTCTTGCTCTTTTTATTTTGAGATTTATGCAGCTTTCCATTTAAGTTTTGGAGCATGTGAATATCACAGACGTTTCTGAAAATTTCCATACTACTTACTAGCAAGGGTTAAAACTGTGATACCTTGAAAATTTTGCCTGAAAAACAGAGCTTGGAGTAGGATGAACACCTGATTAGCTAGAAGGAATTTTTTCCTGCTTTGTAATCTGTGTTGCTGCCACAACTGTTCAAGCTAGATGGAAACAGCCATTGCCACTACACTACGGTTCTGTGATAAAGTTGCAACTACCTATATATATGTGTGGCTCTGTCTATATTGTGTTTTAGATGCTCCTACAGAGGTTGTAGCACCAGCAAGTTCACTTTGTAGTCTTGCCTGGTGTCAAAATTATGCGACATGAATATTGAAAACAAACAAACAAAGAAACAAAACCCAATGCAAAGAAGGAAAAAAACAAACAAAACCAAAACCAAAGTTTTGGTTTTTTTTTTTAAAGGCATCATTTATACATAGTTTCAGGATAAACCTGTTTTAATGAATTAGAGCTGTCTCTACTTTGGGCTAACCTGGAAAGGTTACAGGCAGCACCAGAAACTGGTACTGCAAATCTGTAAGAGTCAGCAGAGGGTGGGGGAGGCTGTTTGTGTCATGCTACTGATAGGACTTGTGCTTGATTGTTTTCCCACCACTGCAATTTGAGGCTTTGGGCGTTATGTGGTGCCCACATTGGACACAGCACCCTGCAAGCAAGAGGTCTCTATGGCTGAGAGGACTGCAGCCATAACCTCATCCAAGAGGAAGGGGTGTAGTCCGATGTACACATCCCATTGCCTGCAACTGGCTCTGCCACCCCATTGTTTTGAGTTTGTCAGTGGAAGTGGATCAGGAAGCTTATCTAAGGCCATCCCCGCCCTTTCATTGGCAGCAGTTGTTTGAATGCACCCCATTTCCCTCCTTCTTCCTTCTTCCCTCCTCCCCTCTGCTCTGACTTAGACCTCTCAGCCCCAGTTGCTCCTACAGCACTCTGCTTACACTACCCGACATTTGGTGTAAAGAAATCTCATTTTAATCCCTCGAGCACTATCTGTTTCCTTCCCTTGGGAATCATGACAGGTGGCCCTTTGTTCTTTGGTTTGATATTATCTCAAGTAGCGTTAGGGCTTTAGCCAGGCTGGAAAACTTGCACGAGCAGCAAACTGCCCAAATTAGCATTTTTGCTAATTCCAGAGAAATTCAAAGTTTCTGACACCTTGCCAGAAACCTGTCAAATTTACTTGCAGTGGGAGAAGCGGATCTTAGGTGAGGAAAAAGTTCAATTGAATATGGCATGGAAAATGGCCTTTATAGATTTTCTTATTCCTCTTTTTAAAGATAGAATCTTGAATTTGAAAGTCAAGTGAAGTAATTTAAGATAGTATTTTATTCTAACATAGTTGAAAATCTTACATTTCTCTCAGATAAGTGTGATTTTCCTCCTGTAAGCTAAAAACCATTCTTATTTTGTCTGTACAGCACTTTAAATACTCGATATTGTTAAGATTTTTATTTTAATAATTTCATAATTTTTCCTACAGCTTTTTATTTTCTCACATTTCACCAGTTCTTCTGCATTAATTTTCTGTGTCCTGAAATTCGGACTTGTTTGGCTTTTTTTTGTCTATCTCATCAAATATATAGCTAAATGTGATTCCTTCTACCCTCCCTCTGCTTAATTTGAGTTTCCTTTCTTGCCTCACCTGAAAATAGATTCCCATCTCTTATGCAGATAACTACCTGGCTACTGTTTGAGGCAGGGGGAAGTAAGTGGAGATCTTGGTTTCACTTTCCTGCCCTCAGCCTTTGTAACGTAGCTGGAAAACACAGACAAAGCAAAGGGTTATATAAACAGTAGATGAGCCATTGCAGGGTGGGTCATATTTTACAACTGGAGTAGCTCAGCAGTGAATTACTATGTGCCAGGAGCAAGGAGGAATAGAGGAAAGAACTGTACATCTGAGTCATGGAGTCAGTCCCAGGGCAGTGTGTTTCATGCCCCACCTTTGCTGGAGGTGTAAAGTTTCAACCCAATCCTTTATAATTTTCATTAGCGATGTTGTCGAATGTGGATTACTCATTTTGAGTAATGAAGTATATTATGCAAGTTTTGGTTACCAATACTTTGCCATGGTATTCAAGAAAGCGAAGATAATTGTCTTGTAAATAAGATAAATATTTTTAGCAAAGGAAAAATCACTGAAGGGGATGAAATTTCTGTTAATAAAACTGCTTTTTTCTACATTGACAGACTTCTACATTCCTCTGTCTTACTGTGGTGTGTGTGAAGGGTAAGCTAGAAAATCACTGTATTATAGGTAGGGAAAAGGTTTAAAACACAGGGCCAGGGAGAAGGGGAGTGAGGGGATTCCAAACTGTGATGCTTTTCAAATTCAGTGTTTGTGTTCTAGCTGGGGCTTGTTTCTAATTGCAGTGGACTGCTGAGGCCGTTCAGAAAGCAGTGATAAAACCAGGTGGGAGCTGAATTCTCAACCTTACTCTCGTTTCCTTCATTATCTACACTGCCAGAAGAGAGGTTGTAGAAAAAAAGGATGATGCTATAGGCAATAATATGCTGTATGTTACAGGGAGACCTCTCATGCTTTGCAAACCATTTTTGAAATGAAAAAGAAAAAATTAAGAAACTAAGATTCAGTTATGGACTGTAGCTGAATATGTGTTACTATTCCCTTCTATTTCTATTATTTCATAGTATAAAGGCTGGGCAGTGTATCCCTCTCTTATGTCAGTGTATTAAGCAACCTGATCTAACTTTGAAGGTAGTTCTGCTATGAGGAGGAGGTTGGACAGGTTGATCTACAGAAGTCCTTTCCAGCCTATTTTTTTTTCATATGACTTTATTAGCCTTTACAGAAACTCTATCATTTGACACCCTGACACATTAATGTGAACACCCTCCCACCCTCAACTCTCAGAAAAAAATGAAGTCTGTTTTTCTCAGCCAGACCTCTGCTCTGGTTCTGTGCAGGCTGGAGGCCAGGTGAAGCAGCTATCTGATATTCAGAGTCTCAGACATTGGTCTGGTTCCCAGTATTTTATACCTGGTACCTGCATTGACTCCACAACCCAGGGTGGCTTATGCTTCTCCCAGGCCAAGTGCTTTTGCAGCATTACGTATATACTCAAAAATCTATGCATCAGTGCTTTGTTGAACTGAGACTTAGAATGTAGGGTAAATAGCTATTTTCTCTCTTTTCTAGTGATCAGTGAAGACAACACTGATATAAGAGCAAACAAGATGAAAGCTCAGTTATGGGCATGCTGAGATCTTTTGTAGGCATTGAGGACATCTCTTTTCAATAGAATTACAGACCATGTTTCAGACACAACACTGTTAAATTATGCTAAACTTAAATCTGAGACCCAAATTTTAGCATATTTTTGGTGTTTTCCCAGAGCCCTGACACATTCCTCCCCCTGGTTCTTAAAAGTACCATCCTTCTGTGAACAGATTCCTCCCAAATGTGGCACTGACATCACTAGCACCTACACTGGCTGGTTTGCCCCTAAGCCACATTTGGGGACATAAACTCCCTATGATGTCTGCAATCCCTCTTTTACTTAATGGAAACATACTCAAGGTTGAGACAGTGCACTGTCTCAGAGCCCAGAAAAGCTGAGGGGAAAAAACCAAACAAACGTGAGCTCTGACAAGATTTAAGACTGGTTAAGAAATAAGGTTTTATTAAGAGTAGCTAAAATGTAATTCTGTGCTTCAGTATTTCTCAGGTAGGATTTACCTGCTGTGTTATGTATGCAAAAAGCTTCAGCATTCTCCAAATGATCCTGCTTGGCAGAGTGACCTCCTCAGTGATAGATCTGATGCTGGCCTCAGGGTTAGGTGGCCCAACCTTGCTTTCATGTTAGCCTTGGTCTTTAGCCAGGTGCTACTGAGCATTCTGCTGCCCTGTAAAGTCTTGGGCGCACTTCTGCCTTTGGTTCATTTATTTACATGCCTTTATCTTAAAGATGATTTTCTGATTCTTATCCAGTATCAGTGCAGTTTGGAGGAGTCTCAGGTTCAGTATCATGTGTTCTACCCTTTAAATATATGCGATTTATAGGATTTCTCATTTTTAAATGTTGCTTTCCTGTTTATTTTTTCCACTCCTGGACTAAATAATTTTCATAATTTTTATCATAGAGTATAACACACACAAGCTTTTACAGTATTTGTAGGACTGGAATCTGGAATAGCAGTGATTAGAAATACTCTGAACATATGTACTCCTGCAGCTCTTATTCTGTTTTTTTCATTTGGCATCACCTGCACTTAATGCCTTTAGACTCATTGTTACTCTAGGTTAGAAGTTTATGAAGGAAAAACACTCTGCTTGAATGGCCTCTGAAGATGCATTGTGTTCACTTCTCTAGGCAGCTTTTGCCTTTTGGGGTTTCTTTTGCCAAGGGGATGGTATGAATTTAAGTCAGCCACTTCCCATCTCTCCTGTGTTCCCAACTTAAAAAAAAAAAAAAAAATAAAAAATTAGAGAACAGGCAATTAGCTAGAACTGAATCTGCTGCAATGCCATAATACTAATAACAGGGTTTGATCTGGATGCCCATAGAGACACAAGAAATTCCTTATCTTGTGAAGTGACTGGAGTTTTTAATTTTATTGTTATAATTTTATTTTCCTTTTCATGAAAAGGAAAACCAGAAAATCTAATCATGCTTTGGGCATTCTTGCAGCCTAATAATAAATGTGAGTGCTTGTGGTGAAGTTCTATTTGGAATTCTTTAGAATGAAAACAATTTAGAACTTTTTTACCTCAAAAGGAACAGTAAAACTTTTAATAAGAATTATTTGAAGAATTTTATTAGCATAAGTTACTGTTAAGGCAATTGCCCCTCTCATCTACTAGTCCCAAGCGATCCAAACATTATGATCTGGTCAGAGAGAAGATATCAGACTGGCTGTTATGGTTCGGGTCATTCAGCGCAGAGTGGTGAAAACATTAGTTTGACTCCTAAAGTTAATAAGATATTTAATTCACTGCTTGATACCAAGAAAAAAAAGAGTTAATTCACTTGAGTATCAGCACAATGTTCAGTCTTTTCAAAAGTATACCAATGGTGGCAAACTTAATGAACTGAAATCTAAATGTGAAACTGAAAACTAAATCAAATGTGAAAATTTCTACTTCATGAACAACTTGAAACGTGGCCTGATTTAATAAAGCATAAAGTTTAAAAATAGTGACCCATGTTTGTAACAACTCCCTGCTATGACGCTACTTCTGCTTTTATTTTCAGTGTATTCAGCTTCTGTAACTTGGAGTTCTTTTGCATTTGTACAGTACAGTTATTTCTTTCTTAAAGCATGCATAGCAGAAACCAGAGATTTAAATCTTCTCTTTCCTGCTGTGACTAAATTGAAATGCGAGTACCATATGTAAATAAAATCTTAAAATTAATTATTAATGCAACTGGGTCATCACCTGTTGAGGTGACCTGGGGGTGTGGGTTTCGTTTCATGGACAGTGATCTAGGTTGAGTAGATCTAATTCCATTTCCTGCTCTGTCCAGTCTCTGTTAAGAACATGACTATGCCTGGAAAGATTGAGAAAAATGCTGGGGTTTTTTGAGAATCACAATAGCATACAGAGGGAGTCAATTATCCTCAGACAGGCACCATTCAAATTCCCAGTAGCACTAGAATTGCCAAGAAAACCCCAGAAAGTTCAACGGCTTTGTTTGGCTTGGAAAAACACTCAGAAATTTGGCTTTTCATTTATGCCTGATCCTTACAGCATGCTGCACCCTAGCAGGAGCCTGACTGAAGTCACATAATGTTTAAGTTGATCAAGTGTGTACCACTGGAGCCATATGCCAGCACAGGACCTCTAAGTGCATTTTGGGACTGGGCTTCAGGCAGGGAGAGCTTTTCCACTGACTTAAGGGTTTTAGACTGGGGTCAGTTTTGGCTATGATTGTCTGCCAAGTTAAAGTACACTTCTCATAAGGTTTCCAGATCACCCTGCTAGTAGGTGGGCAAAAAAACCCTGTAAGAATAGTCTCTTGGAATTTGTTGGTCTTCTGGACTGGAAGCAGATGCAACACAGAGAAAGGCTTGGAGGGGAGGCAGTATACACAGTTCAAGGCTATGAACAGAGCCAGTTTTGGCTGACTACTGGCAAAATTTCATGTGTCATTCTTTTCTATAGACAGGTTTATCTGTTCCCATATGTCAGGCTCTGCTTCAGTTCCAGATTTTTCCTTTCATTCTTTTAAATGCATCTGTCCTGTTGGTGCTCTACCTTGGTAATTAAGAAGCATTAAAATTGCAGGCAATAATTTTCATGATTTCTCAGTCTGAGAACATGAGAAACTCAGTAAAAAGATTTTCTGTGCCTTGCATGTTCATATCAAATGTGCAGAAGCCAAAGCAGAGAGGAAGTGCATGTCCAAAAAGGACTTTTTTGCTTCCATGACTACTTAAAACTTTTCAGAATGAAAGCTTATTGAATGTTTCCCAAAGTAGCAGCTGTACAAATGGCTTCAGCACTGGGAGGAGGCAACATATGTACTAACTCCTGTACTGGCAATCCATGCCTACATGTCCTGGGGAAAAAACAGAAGGAAATACCTGCTAATTTTAAGGACCATTTAAATGCTAGAGTCTCTTCAGGGTTTTCAAAGTTTATCTTTTTTCCTATCAGTTTGTTTTGTGCAATCCATCCCAGCTTTCAAATATCTTAAAAAACCCAAATGACTCTCAAGCAAATATTGTCCTGAAGAATCTGATATGATTCTTATTTGAAGTCTAAAGAAATTTTCCATGAACATCATCAAAATTGAACAGAACTATAAACACAATGTCTTATGATCCTATTTCCCTTTGAAATACTCATCTGACCAAAGACCCAAAAGACCACATCATGGCATGAATTTCTGTAATCTGCAAAAATTTTCTGTCCATTACAATTTCATTTCATTGTTTTGTCTGCAAGGAAGTTTCACTAACATATAAATAGAGATGGTGCAAGATCCTAAATCATTAGTATTAAGGCCTTGCTTTTGCAACTTAATTCCTCTTTCTAAAGGCATGTGCCTCCCATCTCCTACTCCTTCATCCAAGTACACAACACTTTTTGTGTTCCCCAACCACAGGCAAACCTCTGCTACCTTTTTCACTTGCATCCCTGGGCTCTTTGTATCTTTTCCTCCCCTTTCTCCGCTCTCTGAATATTTGAAAGAGAGTACCTGGTGGCTGGGACACCTCCCTCAATGTCAATAAAGGAGAATCTCTCAGGATGACACAAAAAGAGATGGTCTCAGTGGACTAGGTGAGTTGCAGAGGTCCCCTTCTAGTCCTATTTCTCTGGTTTTAGTGACAACCTTAGAGGATTCAGTGAATGTTCAAGGTATTGAGCTATTTTATATATATTTATATCATATTTACATATATATGATTTATAAAACCTCTTTTTATGGAGGAAAGATGAACACATTTGTCAAAGGTGATCAGATATGCCAGTTGTAAAATATGAAGTGACACTTTTGATTGGTAAGTTTGTTAATGCAGCAGAAAAGCTGTAAAATACAAATCAGAGGCACAATAAAATAAGTGATTTGGATTCTGTAAGTAGCATCAGTATTGGTTGAACTGTTTTGTGAGTGATGTCCCCAATAATTTTTTCTATAAATTATTACACAACTATCATAATCACAAGTGAAGACTATGATTTACAGGATTTGCAGCTAGGTTGTTATTCAGATACGGACAGAATGCTTCAAATACAAGCCGTACACATTTGACATTTAAAAAAAATAGGTTATTAATCTTATCAAAGAACTGTAGTGGAAATATTTGATATTATTGCATATTGTCAAATAAGAAAACTGAAATCAGACGGAGAGTGCAAAGCATTTCTGTTGTAAATATAGCCAATTATTTCCTTTTTTTCTGTCATTCCAATTACTCTTTAGGTCTCCAAAAATAAACTGTGGTGGGTCAACCTTGGCTGGTTGCTCTCCCACTCCCCTTGTTCAACAAGGGGAGAAAAGAAGATTTAAAAAGCACATGTGTTTATATAAAGGCAGGACAATCACTCACCAATTCCTGTTATTGGAAAACAGACTTGTCTTGGGGAAGATTAAGTTCTTTCCAATTAGAAATAGATAAGCATGGTGTTTAACAAAAACAAAACTAAGGCCACCTTCCCCCGCATCCCGCTTTCTTTCAAGGGTCAACTTCATTCCTTTTTTCCCAATTCTTCTACCTCATCCTCCCCTGCCTTGAGTCCCACAAGGGGACGGCAAAATGTGATCAGTTCATAGTATTTCATCTCTGTCACTCCCTCCTTCTCATGCTGTTTCCTGGCTCCACTGTGTCACCCCTCCCACGGGACACAGTCTTTCATGAACTGCTCTGATATGGGTCCTGCACATGAGGCACAGTCCTTCAGGAACAAATTGCCAGGTGACAGGTCTTGCCAGGGGATTTGCTCTTCTCCAAGGACTGCACAGGAGCGTGCAATCTTCATGAGCTGCAGCTCCCCACATGCCTTATCCAATACTGGGGCTCCTCTCCCCACTCCTCTACCTCACAGAATTTTCACCCTTTTGTCAATACATTACCACAGAGAAGCTACCAACATCATCTGTGGGCTCAGCTTTGCCCAGTGATGGGGTCATTTTGGAGCCACCTGGAACTGGCTCAGTGTGACACACGGGCAGGTCCTGGTCACAAAAGCCACTGCTGTAGCTCCTTCCTGCCAAAATCTTGCCATGTAATTGCAATACAAAGCATATATGAAAGTCATGTTCCTTTTCTCCTCTTCTTATCCCCAGATTCACCAAGAAAGTATGAAAGTTTAAATACACTTATCTAAATACACTTATTTTGTTTTATAGAACAAAAACTGTTCTATAAGTGGTTTGTTTTTTTTTTTTTTTTTTTTTTTTTTGTGGTGAAAATGGGTTGCATAGCATTTGCCTTTTATGTTATATGATATTTTGTATATTGCATACTTGGAGTATTTTTTGTGTTTTCAAAAGACATTATAAGTTTCCTTTCCTTGTCTTCAAAAATTAATGTTGTCCTTGAGTGCACTGCTGGTTCCTACAGGTTACAGAATGATTGTGTTACTAGTTTGTCTTTGCAGTGATTAGAAAGGATTTGTCAAGCAAAAGATTATTGAACCTTTTAGACTTTAATGATTCCTGTTGTTTCTGACTGCTAAAATAAAGGGTTGTCTGTGTAACTGTAAGAGTGTACGAAGGACTCTGTGGATGAATGAATTTCAGGGACCTAGTGGTAATGAATCTGACTCATGTTATTTTTTGCTGTGCCTGTATTCCTTTGAACACATTCTTGCTCAAAGAGAGAGAACTAGGGTGTGCACATGTTCTCTCTCTTTTTTGCCTTCAAAATAGTGTATGTTAACACTGATTACAATGATGATAGAAGATTGAGTTCTTTTGGAGGAAACCCAGCATCCTCTGAATTTCTTCCTGCCTTGAAGCCTTAATATAAAATGAAAACATGATGTTCTGCCCATTTTCTTCAGTTCAACCAGCAGAGAAAATCCATCCTGCTGTGGCAGAAGATCAGACTAATATTTTCTAGAAAGGCAGGAAGTTCTGATAAGTGTTTACAGACATACAAAAAACCAATTTTGAATTCACACTTTTCTTCAAAGACATTTATTTCTGCGTCAAGGAGTGTGCTTCATTACATAGCTCAGTTAAAAATATTTAGGGATATCTGGGTTTTTTTAAGCTGTCTTTATTAAACTTGATAAGTGACAATCACTAGAGCTGCATGTTTTTAATTTTGAATTTAATTAAAAGACACAACTGCAAGATTATTGTAATGAAATAACATATTTATACATATTTATTAATATGGAAGAGGCTTTTATTGAAATTTTTTATTTGATAATTGATGCAAACCAAATATTGTGATCCCACAAGTATCACCAGATCTTATGTGAACAAGACATTATGAGAGGCTTTCACTTTTTTATTTAGTTGTCCAATACAACATCCCGAGTATATGTACTCTTCCTATAGAATGGAGTATAGGAACAGATTCTTCAGTTTCTTGGTTTGTATCTGATGAAGTTGCACTGAAATAGCTAATACTTAGCATCCCAGTAAAGCACAGAGTTTTGGTTGAACAAGATTTTAGCACTTCCAGGGCAGAGATGTATCTTGTGCAGAGTTCCTCTCTTCAGCCTCTCTGCTTTTTCCTTGGGTCAGTACCTGAGCCCCCTTACAAGGACCCATCCATAGTCCACTCTTCCATCCTGACTCTGGCTTCTGGGAAAGAACATGTAGAAGCAGATAAAGCAACAGCAAAACCAATCAAACTAACAAAACCCCATTAATCTGTCTCCATAATGTTTTTCACCTCATTATCTGCTTCTTAGTGTCTTTGTAGACATTTTTGAATGATGATAAGGTAAATCATCAGAATTAGAATAAGGATAAGTGTATTGAGCATCAGTTAAGAGAAAGTCCTCAGGAGGAGGAATGAAGGAGTGCCAGGTAGACAGGAGGGCAGAGATGAACAGGCACTCACTGGTGATGGAGAGGGGAAAGAGGAGCTACGGAACAGAAGTGTAAGAAAATTTGGAGATGAGGGGAGACCAAGAACTATTTACAGCATTGTGTGCAGCTGCACAACCTACCTAGTTTGCCCGTACCCTTGTCTGCAGCCTTCATCCTGACATCGTTTTTAGTCACTAAATGAAAAAACAAACAAATCCCAAAAAACCCCAAATCAGTTGCTTGATTTAAAAGGCTCCCCAGATTTTTAATTATGAGCCTATTATTTTTTAATCAGTATATACCTATAAATTTTATCTTACTAAGAAGCATCTAATTTTGGAAATACCTGCATTGATAACAGTGGCATTTTTTTGGGAAGTAAATTACCTTTTGAGATGATTAATTATATTACTCTCTTCCTTTTTTTGTGTTAGTTCCTAGGAATAATTCGTCCAGGCTGCCTGCTCTGTCTCTTACAAGCTTGCTTGTACTGCAGAGCTCTGTTAGCTCTCCTTGTGCCTCCCTTTATAACGATCTAACTTTAGAAATACTTGATCACATAATAGCAGTTGTATAATGTGAGAAGCTATTTGTATTTCTGTATGAGCAGATTAGGCATCAGCTATTTTCTCTCACACATGGCACAGTAAGCTGCAGTGCTGCAGTACTTTCTCAGGAAGTAGAGGAGATATATTGGGTGTGCAACTGCAACTGCATCCAATGAAGAGATAAGAGTGCTGGTTCAGGCTGTTGTACAGTGCACTTACTTCTGGCAAACAGGTGTCATTTTACATTCCAGAAGAACTTGTATTTTTTTTTTTTTCAAATCCTCTTCCTTATAAGAAGCACTATTTATGTTTAAGAAGGGTCATAAAAACAAGGGTCAAAAACCAGAACTGTATTTATTTCTTATAATGAGCATAAAATAACAAGTACATGCTATAGTATTTAAAGCTCACTTCTACAAACATATATCTGAGCATAATTCTGAATTTCTCTGCCCAGTCCTTCACTCTGTGGTGTTATGGGAAGAAGATATAGATTGCAAGATGTAAAAAGAGGAAAGCATTTGGACTTGCATGTATAGCTATTGCTCTCATTAGGTTTCTGTATGAAATCTCTGGTTTTTGCTTGGCTGAATACATCTGACATTTTCCCTCTCATTTGAATGGAGATATGGTCAGACTTCAGTGATTACATACACTGCAGTAGAGGCAAAATAATTCAGTCTTCGATCTACAGATTTCCGGAGGCAGCAAGGCAAGTAGAAACATTTTTCTTTCCTGTGCTTGATCTGGCTTTTTATCAGCCATGTGGAACCACTTTTGTTTGCTCAGCCACAGTTAGACTGAGGTAAGTTTAATAAGATCCATGTGTCGGAAGGATTTTTAAGCCAAATACTGGAGACTCTTCTCATTCCATGCTGGAACACAATATTAATCCTGCACATATATGTGTGCATGTGCTTACACGTCTAGAAATACATCTATTTTTCAGTTGTTTAGAGGTTACACCTCATAAACTTCAACATCTTAAAATTTCAGGAATATTGCATAAATATCATTGCAGTTTCTATTTCTCTTCTTGAAAGTACTGAAGTTAGATACTTAATCTAAACTATGTTGTATGGGTAGAATTTTAAAAAAATTTAATGAGGAGATAATCAAGAATGTATCATTACAGTATTTAGAGGTTGACTGGATACAGCAGTATTGTGAGAGTGTAAGAACATGAGTTTTTTCAAGACTGAATGTGGCTTCAAAGCATGAAACATGAGTCTATATTGCTGAATTTATGCTAGGGAAAAAGAGTCAAGACATATAACAATTTTTCCATGTCTCTGCAGTTCAGACAACAAGATGAAATATGATAAGACAGAATCCTAAAAAGAATTAAGTCGTGGGTTTTTTTTTACAAAGAAGAATCCTCACAATATTATTTCCAGGACTTTCCAGGACTTCTCCTACGTATAGTCCTAACTTAGCAGTGGTGTAGCAGCCTCTCTGTGGCATCTGCCCAGCAAAGGACTGTGTGTAACAAAGAACAAAGCCCGTTGTTGTCAAAAGTAAGACAATTTTCTGAGCTATATGAACAGAATAACTCAATGACTGGCTTGTTTCTTCTCTGCAAGAGAAGATGCAGCTGAAGATATTTATGTTTTTTATATTACATTTACAGCACATGACTACCTCACTACCAAGGCTAGAAACAGCTTTCCTAACAGAACCAGTGTAAACAGCATCCCCAAATAATGCCACTCTTACTGTGAAAATATTGCAAGTCAACCCACGGTCAGAAAGTTCACTGGTACCCACTCTGTCACCAGCAAATGTGAAAAACAGTAGCTTTGACAGTGAAGCCAATACATAATTTTCTGAACAAGGAACTATTTCATAAATGAAGGAGGAGTAAGTACCAAAGAAAACTGAATGGAAGTGGAAATACTTTACTGCCATAGGTGTGCAGCTAGTCACATTGCTATTTGTCAAGTACTGGCCTTTTCTTCTTCAGTGGATCTACTTTCATGTTGACCTATCTTAAAATCAAAGGAATTGTTATCCACTGTTATCTAATCCACCTTGGGATTAGAATTTATTCTGCCTGACTTTTATGTATTTTAACTCCTGTTCATGGGCTGGCAAGTTAAAAATTCAGTTTTAGCCTAGGTGACTCAATTGTTTCACTGAAAGGAGGTTTTCCTTGACTCTACTCTCCTTTTTACTTACTGCAGAGTCAGAGTCTTTACTTAGTCACTTCTCTGGAAACAAGAACAGCAATCAAATGACAATTTAGTAACATTTTTCTATTAAAGTTTGAAAAATGGAGGGTGGAAATGCCTCTGGGAGGGCAAAGGGAGTAGTGTTTTTCTTCTGTGGGACTGAAGGAACTTGGTTTGTAATCATCTTTATTTTTAAAATTTTTATTCTTTCTACAGCCATGGGCAAGATTGTACATTTATGTCCTGTGTTCCCTGGGCTGATTGCTTCAAAACAAAAGAGTTTCAGATGACACCTCATGCAGAGTAATGCAAATCTTACTGAATAGGGTCCTTAATATGCTTGAAAGCAACCAATTTACATCAACAATGGACTGAGCCTGTTTTGGCCAATATTTCAGAACTAAACTTCTCCACAAGTATTGTACTTGCAACACAGTATCTATACTCAATGAAATTCCATGGTGACAGAAGTGGATTGCATTCCTGTTTCTGTCTAAACAGGATATTTATCAACCCCAAAGTCCAGGCCCTTCAGTTCAAGGACAGCCTGTACAATCAGGAAACTTTGGGCAGACCTCACACTACTAACTTTGAATCTTCCTATATGGTCTGAGACTTTAAATTTAAACTTTCCTAGTCTTCCTTACATGCAGTTGGAAAAGCTACAGGGCCCTGCTGGTGTCACAGGATTCTAAACTTCCTTCCAAACACATTGAATGTTTCAGGCTATCTTTGTTTTTCTGAAATTAGATGATCTCATGATCCCAGATTTCCAGGGACCACCCAGCTTGCTGCTCAAAATCAATCTCCACCAGTTTCTTCTTCCTGAAGAAATTTTTACCCCCTAGAATCTCCCCTACACAGACTTCAGAAAATTATTAGTTCTCAATTTCAATTTAAGCTTACTCTTTTCCCCCCCTCCCTATATGTCAGCATTTCCTGTGGAAATCAAATTTTGAGTTTCTACCAGGTTTTAACAAAGAATCTAGCTGCCACAAAACTTGGCCATAGTAAACTGTAAGCCAAATTGTGGAAAGCCTTCATGCCAGTGCTCAAAGAAACCCAAACCACAGTCATCCTGTCTAGAAATTAATCAAAAAAGCAAAGACAACAGTGAATATGGTTTTCAGCTTGATTTTTTGCCCGCCTTCTGGAAATGAAACACACATTGAAACCAAATGTTTAAATCAAATGAGTGATTATTGCAGGCAGTAAGACATGAGACATGTTCACTCATTAGTGATCTACTGGAATGTACTTGTGGCTTGGACATCCTATTGACTCCTGAGAATCTTTCTCCTGTTGAATTTCCTACTATTGGTTCTTTTTCCCTTCTTGGCAGAAGAGCCACAGCCATTTTAGGTAGCTATCTTTAAATGAGATAAAATTATTTTTTCTGGACCAAATGGGAAAAGTGCTAGAGAAAATTAATTACAAAGAATTTTCTCTGTCTGTTCCTCCTGACTGAGAAGTGTGTTAAATCACATTAAAAGGGGCTATTTTAGAAAATTCTTTCTAATGTTTACTTGACATGGGGGAAAAGCCTGTTAGAAATACAGTCATACCAAATATGCTGAAAATCTTCTTTCGCGTGTATTTTGTCCTGTACATAAAATTTCCTTATTGGGACATCCCACTGTTTTCTCCCCAGTTCTAGTTAATTTTAATTTGCATTTCCCAGAGAAAGATATTCTGTGCAATCAGCTAAGACAAAATCTCATTACTGTGGTCTGGAATTCACCTGAAATTATGACAGACCACCCCAACTCTTGCAACTAGAATCCTATTTCCAAACTAGAAAAAAAAAAAATTATAGTGCTTTCATATAACAAGAGATAAGCAAACCAGCAGTGGAATAGCTGGACATAAGAAGAGTTTTATGGTTCTGTGGTTGGGAATGATACCTCTTATTTCTGAATGCCACCTTGTAATCTTGGAAAGACAGTTCAAATATCTGTTTGTAATTTGGGAAAGTCAGTGCCCACTCACAATGTATTAGGAAAGTTTCCAAAGATTTCTATAGCTTTTTTGTTACTGTCTGCATATTTTCATAAAGTCAGATCGGTTCATAATGTATTTTATTGTTAAAAAACCCTAAATATGCAACCTGCCTTATAACCCAGATTGGATAGCCATAAAATATTTTGCTGAGGGGTAAATTCATTAAAATAATAAAATAAAAAACTCGAAAAAGTCAATGCTTAGATTTTTCCATATAAAATTAAGCTTTTTTATTTCCCTTAGATTTTCAAGAAACAAATCATATCATCCAGCCAATCTAAGGTAAAAGCAAATCTTTACATTACAGATTGAAATAAATTTGCACATGAGAGAAAAAATTTATTATAACCATCTGCTGACAAAACAATCATTTGTTTGATGTTTCTGTACTCAGAAGTCATTAAGAGCAACTGAGAAGTGAGTCTAGTGAGTATTTGGTGATCAGCAGCTTAACACTTTAGGTAAAAGGATCTTTACTGGTGTTATCTCATTTTTTATATTTCTTTATAAATGAAAGACAGAAGAGCTGTGCTCTTTGCCATGCATTTTCTCTAAATGACTCAATATGGATTTCCGTTTCCATAAATCCATATATATACATGGGAATATAATTCACATATGACTTCATTTTACTTCTGTCCCAAATCCAATCCCAAAATTTAATATAAATAAATATTCACTGTGAAACTCATTCAGAGGTATCTTTTCTCATTTGTTTCTCATTAAAGGCAGTAGTGTAAATTCAACATTCATAAATATGATAAAGTTCTTTTTATCAGGAATGTTTTGCAGAAAATTGATAAAATGAGAAAGACTGACATGCCTTGAAAAACCAAAGTTTTATTGTCATAAAAACTTCAAAAGTTGAAGAACAGAGTGAATTGTGTACATTTTCCCATCCACTGTCTCACATCATGGAGATTTCGTAAATGGAAAAAGTTGAGAAAAGCTGGACCTTTCTGTCCAAAAGGTGAGGGTGCATGGAAGAAAAAAAAAAAAAAAGAAAAGAAAAGAAAAGGAAAAAAAAAAAAGAAAAAAATATTAAATTTAAAAACTAAATAAAGAAAATTAAGAAAATTGCATTTTGATTATTTTAAATATCAGTTGCAATTCTTCTAATTTGGTGAAGAAATTCCAGTTAGGCCTTTCGGTATTCTTACCTCTTTAGAAAAGCTACAGGACATTTAATTACATTTTATGTCCTCAATTGCTGCATACTCAGGAAAGGAAAATCAGTGTAGATTATGCAACAGCAATATAAGAATGGAGTATGCAACTTTTTAACGTAGCTATGCAGTCTTATCCATAGGAAGCAAATCTATATGTCAGGTAATGCAGTCTTGACTCCCAAAAGCTTGTTCAGGGTAGACAAAATGTTCTTTGATCACTCTTGGGGATCTCTGCTGCCTTGTTGACTCTCCAGATCTAGACAAGTTCAGGAAACTCCAATAATCACCCACAAAACCCCCAAAGGTCTCCTGTAGGTCCAAAGAGTTCTAGGAAACTACAGCTCAAATTTATACTTGAAAAATAATCCTGTGTCCCTTTGTCCTTAATTCTTGTCAGTGGTGCTAGTGTGGTGAAGATTTCTTTAATAGTTACTTGTTAATCCCCCTGTTTTTTCAAGAATGGAACTTGAAAGTTGTTTCATGTGGTCTTTTTTTCAGCTTGCACAGGGGTTCCTGTCACAGGTATTTCAATGCGCTTTGCAAGACCAGGGCCCTTATTACCTATTTTAAACTCAGATTTCACATGGCAGGAGTTACACTGGTAAAAGTAAATTCTGCCAAGATCACATCATGCACAGCTGGTTTTGATGTGAACTCAAACTGGTTTTGATGGTTTTGAACTGGTTTTGATGTGCACTCTCTCTTTCCCTCTATAGGGCTGACCCTGAGTCCCATTGTTGCTGACATGGTCACTTAGCAGGAACTTGTAGCAGGTGGAACAAAAGGGTTTACTCAAAAGAGTGTTAAGATAACTTCATAACATGTGGAGGAAGAAAGAGAAAAATAGTTTAATGTTTGCAGCAAATATCTCCTATTCCTTCTAAGCTGTTGTGAACATTTGTATCTTTTTATATTCACTATTTGATGTCAAAATATTCTCAGTACCCTGGCTAATAACAATGGCTGATAGAAATTATTATAGTAATTTCATAAAATATCATTGAAGTTCTTCTGTCTCAGCCTGTTTTCAGGTATGGTTTTTATATTTTGGGTATAATGTGATGAATGCAAAAAACAGTGCTTAAAACAAATGACCAAAATTGCACATGAAAGGCCAGAAACCTATGTAAATACCTGCATAAACAATGATATAACCTTTTTGATGTGGCATAGCATTATGCTTTTATGTTTTAAGTTTTTGACGTGAATTGTTGCTGACCCAAGTGAATATTTAAAATTTGGGACGGATCCAATTTTAGCTAGAATGAGAAACTGGTGATAGATATGCTCCAGTTTATTTGCAAAAGGCATACAAAATTCCATTTCCCTTATATCAAGAATCCAACAGCAGACATTGTTTTTGAAGCTGTTGAGATGTTTGCTCACAGCTTCAAGTACCTTTAACAAAACCAGAGAAGAGAATATCCATATCTGTCTCTCGTTTTTTCTTAAGGCTACAGCCCCAGTCCTTAATCTGGTGGTGTATTTGGCATTGTGCTCCTCTTCTCCAGCTTCCCTCATCTGTCATCTCTTCACATAAACATACAAACCTCCATTAAAAGAACAGAAAGGCTTTAAAGCTGTTTCATTCAAATAAAAATTCTACAAGTTTGTTTTTTTCTAAACTACATGGCAATGTATATCAATGTTTGGGATACATGTCTAGGGCATTTTGAAGAACTCCTAATTCTTTTTCCTTGTTACTCATTACACTCATCAGGTTCTCTGGACTTTGATATCAAGCATAGCAAATGTGCCACGAGGTTCTTCTTACCTAGCTGTATCTAAACATAAGTGCATCCTGCTTCTGAGTGCTCATGGGGTAAGCTGGGTAGTAAATTACTTGCCAGTAAGTAGTAAGAGGCAGGTAAACTTAGGTAAACTTGCAACCTGGACAAAACACTTTAACAAAACTTGTGATCAGGACAATAGTTCCCTCTTTCCTCTGATGCACAAAAGTACATATTTCTCTTCATTCAGTGTTGCATCTTTGCCTCTAATGTGCTGGTTTTGCTTTCAACTCAGCTGAGCTGGTTTATCAGTTGGAAAAAAAATCCTTACTCAGCAGATGCCTCTTCTGGTTTTGATTTGCAAATTTACTGTTGGCTTGAAAGACAACAAAGAAACTGAGGAAACAAGCTTCCTGGGCAAGACCATCTATCTTGGAAAATATCTAGCTTTCCTGAATATAGAAATTAGGGGTTTATGACTTTACACCAAGACACAAAGCAGTCTTTTTTCTTTCGGGTTTTGAGGAGCCTGTGAGGGTTAGCTAAGGACTCGAAACAGCTTTATTCTGAGTAAAATGTTGCTCTTGTTTGAAATTCTTTTAACCCCCCCCCCAGAATTTGCCATGAGCTCTTCACAAGACTTCATAACCATCACTGGCTCTGGTTATGTACACACAGAAGTAATATTACATTAATTCTGTTAGGTTATGGTTTCCAGTTCTGATTGAAAGGATGCAGACTTCAAACCAACCAGTGATGCTATGTTCTCATTGTCAAAAGTAAAGTCTTTGCTTTTATACCTGTACACTAAGTTTTAATTCAATCCAGAGTGCATTACTTTCCAAATTAAATGCCTTCTTTGGTGGCAATCTAATTTTCAACCTTAAATATACAGAGTTTATACCTACCTGCATAGTCACACACACACACATAGTCACACAATATTGAGCACAATTGCACGTGTGACGATATATATATACATTCCAGTGTACATTTTACAGTCAAAAGGACACAGCACAATGAACACTTTAATTATTTGTGTACAATTCTAGCACTAGTACCTACATCAAACTTGAAATTAAAGAAAGTAGACATAACTCTTTCACTGCTAGTCTATGTTCACATACACATCAGAATTTCTGTGGAAGGTCATTGTCATTGATCCCATAATAATTTTTCACTGCTTTGAGTCTCTTTGAGGCCACTAAGTTCAACCTCCTGCTCACAGCAGGTTCCATTAGATCAGTAACAAGGTAGCAGAAGAAAAGATAAAATTTCCAAGACCTGAAACAGACAATAGTCTTCAAAACACTGACCTATGAGGTCTCTTGATAAAAACTGCTGCCACAGGAACTGTTCTTTTAACAGGAATTAAAACTTAATCTCTTTAGTACTTTAAATCACAAAGTAAAAGGGCAGTTACCAATGTAAATACTTCAGTCAGATCATTCTAACCGAGAAATACTTATTTCTGGTTTATTACAAGCTACATTTAAAAATCCATGCTAATAGCAACTCCAGGGCAGTTTTCAAAACCTTAATTTATTCAACTACATCAAAGGAAAATAAATAAATTTTTCTGCTTCAAATTTCTCTTGTTTGGTATGTAATAATGGGTGCCCAACATATTACAGAATCAAGGGATAAAATATTCAGAATAAATTGCTCTACTGTAGGTTGTTTCCTATCTTGTTCTAGAAAACTCCAGCTTATTCTTTTATCTGTACAAGAAGAAATTCTGAAAATTATGTCCTCCTCAGAAAATATTCTAGCTCATCCAGAAGTTTATGCACAAACAGACCATGACCAGATGCTTTGTTACCTATGTTATCAGGCTGCTGCTATCTTGATTGCTTATGTTGCTTTCAAAGGACACACAAGGACCAAATAAACATTTCAGACCCTGCTAAAATTGAAGAAAAAAACCAAAAACAAAAAAACTCCAACAAAACAGAAACAAACAAAAAAATCCGAACAAAAACTATCATTGCTCCATTTTGTTTTTTGGGTATGATCTTAACACTGAATTTGGTCATGTCTTTGCACTCTGTTATTCTTCAGCCCCTCTGTTCTTCTGTTCTCTTAAGTCTTTGGAGACAGAGATATCTGCACAGAAGAACTGAATTCTTTTATTTATGATGTGGACACTGCTGTACAGCTGATGAACATATGGACCTCAGTGGTTCCAGAGGACAAGAGTGGATTTTTGGATGCTCTCCTATTTACTTGCTTAAGTAGTGGGTGTTCCTTCCAAGATTCCTTAAAGGGATTCTATCTTCAAAAAGCATGACCCTTGAGAATAAGACTATTGTTGAAGTGGACATTAATACTAGCAGTCATCAGTTATCTTTCCCAACAGATGCTTGAAGTAAAGACCTCAAGTAAAAATAGATATATTTCTAAAATTTTATTATTTTTAAATTTAATTTTAATTTCTCCCTTCCTAGTTGCTGGATCATGAAACCAGGAATATCTAAGTATTACTTAGTGGACTTCAGGGTTGTCCTACAGTTTTGGGGCAGAATGTGGTACATTTTCTGTTCCCTTTAATCACCTGTTCTTTTCCAGGACAGCTGAAATCCTGGAAGACATTCTTATGAAAAAAACCATGAGCTTTCTAACTCAAAATAATAATTTGCCCTTCATAATTACCTGAAGCAAGAGGAATAGGCACAGATGGCCCTGCTTATGTCTACAAATTAATAAAAATCCCAATGTAAAAGCTCTCTGAAAGGAGCTACGAGAGTGTCAAGACTTGAATCTATCTGTACTATTTCTTAGTACAGTACCTCGCAATTCTGCACTCAGGATTATCAGAAACCCTACAGTGGGTGTCAGGAATTTAGTTTAGCACATGGAGGACAGACAGGGAAGGATGGAAAGAGAAATGAGTCAGATGTGCTCATTTGGAAGGGACGATCATATCTTCCTTCTGTCCCTCCACCATCATGAAATATGGAATGGAAAAGGTCTCAGATACTAATTTGGTTTCCATTTCTGAAGAATATATGAAAGGTTGTGAAGAAGCTGTATTATTTATCCTTGCTAAGCACTGTGAGGCTGACCAGTCTGTAATCACATAGGAAGCCTGTGGTAAAACACAATTTGAAATTATGCCTTTTGGCTTCTACTTCAACCACTAGTTTTTCCTTTTTTTTTTTTTTTCCATTTTCTGTGGTGCTCCCTGGGGGCAAGGCAGAGGGATCAATTGGTGGTATGGAGCTGCAAAGAGACAGTGTTAAGGGAAGAAGAAATATGCCTAAATCAACTTTGCATCTGATAAAATCTCAGTTCTATTTTAACTTGAGATCTATTTGCTGGGGCAATCCTACTTCTCTGCAGTAGACCAACACTGAAAATTGAGTTATCTGGTTCACAAAGACATTCTAGGCTAATATATTTAGAGTGTGCTTTGTGAAACTCAATCTGTTTTGTCCTCCTCCAGGGCCAGTGTATAGTCTTCAGTTGTTTTTGTTTAAGTTAACAACTGGAAGGAACGCCCTTCCTCTGAGATCATTGATGGCTTAAAAACTGCCATAATGTTCTAACTTTCCCCTTTAGAGGAGCATTTACTGTGCCAGCAGTTAAGCTGAGTATGGTAATTTAATTATAACTCTATCAAGTATGAATTGACACAATGCAAACCTGAAAAAGACCTTGCTATCCTTTTTAACAAAATATCAGTTCTAAATAACTACAAGAAGATGCACATGAAGTACAAAATTTATAAATAGCTCTTTTTGGAGTATTTTTTTTACCAGAATAAAGGTAATTACTGTGCTAATCCACAGCAGAAATAAAGGCTTTGTGCAAAATGTCTTATATATAGTGGCTAGAATACTTTTTTATCACATCAATAAAACCAAACATCATTCTGGTATTTATCAGTCATTTAATCAAGGTAAATTTATTATGTCTGATGTAATTCCAATGAGATAAGTCTGTTGTATGTTTTTTGTGTTATTTCTAGCATGAATGGGGTTTAGAAACATGTTAATTTGAAGTAGGGGTGGCTTTTTGTACTAATTAGCCCAGTATTACTTTTAAACCATGAAAGGCATTCTTGTTGCACACTTCCTGAAGAGATTCTTCTATTGTTTAGATTAAAAGCTTCTAGAAAACTACCTATGACTCATAAATCTCATATTTCAGTGTGATGTATGTCACATGCTCATATTGCCTTCTAAGTTTCAGCAAAAAATATCCTTCCCATTTTTTTTACTTGTCTGCTACTAAATGTCAGAATCCCATAAGATTTCAGCAAGAAATAACAAATACAGAGTGTACTCCTGAATTTTCTAAAGTATTGCACACTTGTTCATGTTGAATATAGCAAATAATCTTCTAGGTGAGTTACACCGTGACATTCAGTTTATATATCCAGTGATGCCAGACTCAAGAAATGTTTCTATTTGTTTGGTTTTATGGTGCCCAGCTCACATTACCAGTCTCACTCATTCACATAGACTCATAGAATAATTTAGGCTAGAAGAGACCTCTGGAGGTCATCCCATCTAGTATCCTGCTTAAAAGGGCCAACTTTGAAATGAGGTTCAAATATTGCTTAGGGTCTTATCCAGTCAAGTTTGGAATATTGTTATGGATGGAAACTCTAAATCCTCTCTGTGTGACCTGATCCAGCATTTGATTGCTCTCATGGAAAAAACCCCCCAAACAATTATAATAAAAATAATAAACAAATAAATTAAATAAAAAAATTCCCAGGAAGATTCAGGATCTGTGTGAAAACTTTCAGCACAGTATCACTTGCCTCAGACAGAGGTAATTTATAGCTTAGGGTTTTGGTGGGGTATTTTTTTGTAATTCTTCTGTAGTATTTTACCACTAGGCTTAGCAATAAAAAGTAGCTAGTTCAGATTTCATGAGGTAGCTATTTAAAATTTTACCTACAGTGCCTGAAACAACAGCCCAGGACTCCCCCCATCAGTATACACACTAAGAAACCCTAACCACATTTTATAAGTCCTTAGGATAAGAAAACAGTTCTTCCTTTCTTGTCTGAAATCAAAGTGTGGAAAGCTGTCTCTGAGCAGCAAACCAATACCAGACTGGAAAGAGGCAAAAGCCAAGGCCTGGCTGTGGCTGAGCTCCCTGCCAAGAGCAGCAACCCAGGCAGAAGGTTGGGCTGAGATCTCTCCTCCAGCCTTTGTGTGTTTTTATTGCAGTTCTAGGTACTGAGTTTCTGTTTTATACACCTGGGGCTGTTCCAATTCCTGCAGTACCATATGAAGGGTATGGACACCAAAATAAAACTAATGGTTCTTTTTGTCTGATACTGTGCTGTTGTTGTCATTCCTCCCTCCTTCCTGGCCTGCAGGAGCTGACTGCCAGCCCCTACCACTGCTTGTGCAGAGCCTGTCAGCTGTGTTGGGCACTTTCCCTCTCCTGTGGGAAGACAGCAAAGCCCAGCAGGATGATGTATTTTGTGCTGAGTAATCACATACAGTGATAACACACTCAAAGCCAACCTGGCTTTCCCTGAGAGGCTGTTTACAGAGAGGAAAGAGGCTCTAGCCTTAGGCACGCTGATCAGATCTGTAGTGATGATTTCATTTTTCTTTCCCTTTACTCCTAGCAGTCAGAAGAAGGGGTAGACATATAGGGAAGGCACATGTGGATGATCTTTCTCCCATTCCAGAAGAGGTCATCAGGACAGACTTCAGTGTCTGTATTGTCTTCCCATCCTGAAAGCATTTACTGGGGTGCATAACGGGTCAGAATACACTCACTTTTTTTTTCTCTTTTACAGTGTTCCTAGATCTGTATAATCCCTTACACTATCAGTTAATGAGTAGAAACTATTTCACAGAATCACAGAATGTTAGGGGTTGGAAGGGACTTTTGAGAGATCATCAAGTCCAACCTCCCTGCCAGGGCAGGATCACCTATAGCAGGTCACACAGGAATGTGTCCAGGCAGGTTTTGAATGTCTCCAGAGAAGGAGACTCCAGAACCTCACTGGGCAGCCTGTGTCACCCTCACAGTGGAAAAGCTATTTATGCTAATAATACTGCTTTACATTACAAGGGACTTACTGAAGAAATCATTGTAACAATGGTCCTTAAACACTCATCGGTACCAGCAGCAGAACTATGAAATACAGCATCAGACTGCTGTTCAGGATGAAGATGATACTATGTCTAAAACTGAAGCAAAAAAGAAACCATAAGGCTAAAAAAATGGAAAGGCAAAAAACTTTCTCTTCTGTGATTTGAGTCAGTCAAGTGCAGGGTTAATACATTGCCTTTCAGGTACTGAATGCAATTCTTGAATACTTCTTCCGATGACCTAAACATGGCCTACAATAGTCCTCATAGTTTCCTATCTTAAATAACTAGCTCCTTGATTGTGATTTTATCTTCTTTTTTTACTGAGACAGTTATATGAGAATGCTGACCTGCAGTTAACTCCCTGTTTCCTCTGCACAGGGTACACAGGACGTGAGAGCTTGGTTCAATCAGGCACATTGAGCTGCATGTAAGTGGAGGCCTTGATCTCCACAAGCGATAGAATTGTTTTAGTACACATGTTACAGTATCTTTGTGGTCTGCTTGTTACAACAGGGCAGTCCCTGACTCATTTCTACCTTGCCAGTGTAGATACAATGTCTGATACAGTAAAAACACTGCCATGCTTGCCAGTGTGGGGAGAACCAACCGCAATTTAAATGTGGGAAAAGCTCTCCAGCATCTGGTCTGTGCTGTTATTTAGCTATTTAAAACAATTTGTACACAACTCCAACAGTTAAAAAGGCCATGAAAGTTTGTTTCCTTTGGGAGAAGGAAGGGTTAGAGCCTACCAAGATGATTGCTTTCTAGCTGAGGGTCCATCAGGAGATTCAGCACTGGATGAAATGAGCATGGCTGTTGTGTGGCACTGAGATTATGGGATTGGGTTTATCCCATTATGGGATGGGATAGGGATTTTTTTTTATGTACTACTATTCACATGGCTAAGACAGCATAAGGCAAGCAATGTTGTCAAAAAGGTGATACTTTGAATTAATTTGGACTCATGATTTAAATTTATCATCTCTAGTAAACAGACAGCTGGAGTTGGGGGTTCAAGTCCACAACACTGCTTTAGAGTTTGATGGGCTGCATTTTTTAATACCTGATTTCCCCATAGGACAGGCAGGGGCACACATCCTTAGATGGAGAAATAGAGCCTACCAGAAAGCTGCCTAAAAGTTAATTAATGCAGTGCTTGAAGTTTCAGTGTTTGCTTTAGTTTTGCACTTGGACTTCGAGACCCACCATGCCTGTCAGACTCGAAGGTCAATGGCTAAATAAGTTCATCTCTGCATTTTGGCCTAGAAAGAGACCTCTGCGCTTTTTGAGAGAAACAACCCCTGGTGCATTTGCCAGGCAGGAAAGAAGAGAAAAAATTGGCCCACAGCTCTGATGGATTATGAAGAAAAGATACTTTCAACTGTCTTCTAATTTACCCCTTAATCCTGTTTCACTGATTTCTTGAGGTTGTTTCACCAATCTTTTAGATTGTTGACACATTGCCTTATGATAGACCTATGGGGAATGAAGCAAGACAACAAAAGCTACATAAGCAACATTTCATGAATTCTGTAATTACAGCATAAATAAGTCAGTCTGGCTGATTGAAAGGGAGTAGTAATTTCTCAATAGATGATATAGTTTTGCTTTTGTTATGGTTTGAGGGGGCACAAGCTAGTTTTGTGGTATCAAGATGGAGACCTAGCGAGAGAGTAGTGTTTAGGACCCTGAGGGATCCAGGAGACAGAACAGAGAGGGGTTAATATCCCCTCATATTTCCTGCCATACCCTAGAAAAGCCAGGAGGGTATAAAAGTATGTCCCCTTTTCTACCTGCTCCTTTCCTTCTTCCTCCCCTCCCTTCACTTGTCCAGTGGCCATCTAAGAGGCAGGCTCATGCTCTGCAGAATCCAACTTCATCAGTTGCTGGGAAGAGTTCTGGACCCTTTTCACTATTCAGCTTTTCCATGAGGGACTTTGAGACAGTTACATCAGAGACCATTTAAATAAGATTTTGTCTATATTTGTATATTTTTCATTACTATCCCATGTTTCACTGTCTCTTCCTTATTCCATTAAACCTGTTTTGGTTTTAACTTCCAACCCTGAAGTCTCCCTTACTCCTTTTTGGAGGACAGAGGGGAGCAAAAGAGAAATTTTGTTCTCTGAGTTTTAGTTTGTACTGACTGCTAAACTGAGACAGCTTTCATTGGTTCCACAATAATTTTTAATTATAGCAAAACCTTCCTAAAAAACATTTTAAACATGGTATTCCATAGCTCTCTTAAAAATGAAGCTTGGCACATTTTGTTGGTGGATTGTGTGATGTAGGAGGTAAGGTAAGAAGGAACTCATTTAGTCATATTGCCCCATTTTATACCAAGACAGACTGGCATCTGCTAGAGTAACTCCATCAATCACTGCCCACTCTGTTTGAGAGGACTTAACAGAACAGTAGAAAAAGGAAACTCATATGTGCTCTGGAGAATGGTTGAACGGATGGAAAAGGACAAAAAAAAAAAAAAAAAAAAAAAAAAAAAAAAAAAAAAAGAAAATCCCCGTACTTTGATACAGAGGTAGCATAGGTTTTAACAGTAAAAACTGCTTAATTTATAGGGATTAGCTAAAACATTAAATAACAACTGCACAGTACTTTGAAATTCTTTAAAAAAAATATGCCAGGGAGACCACATATTAATATCATTTAGCTGCTGAAAAAAGGCACAATGTTTCATTGTTATTTTACTCCTTGTGTCACGCTCTTGCTAATTCCTGAGACTAATTGCTTCTCTCAGTAGCATCAGATATTAATATATTTCAATATTGATGTGAACAGCAAAATGTGTTCACCTAGAGGGTTTTTCCTGGACTGGGGTTTCCATTTACTAAAGCTGCAATTGCACAGAAGTTGACAAGCCGTGACTTACAGAGCTCAGGACTGGAATAATGTTACTTAATTTTAATTTGCCTGTTTGGTTCTGTAATCAGTGGACAGGAATAATTACTTCCAGAAAAAAAGTATCCCATTTACAGTCTGAATTGTGGTCTAGAAGTGACCATTATTTTGACAGTGCAGAAACCTGGGGTGGTTAGACTTCTATCTTATGTTATTAACTAAATGCTTATACTGGGAAGGTATTAATATATAAAGCCTCACCAGTAAGTCCTAGACAGAACTAGATACAGGGGTTTACTTGCAACACCTTGAAAGAATTAGCAGTACAACAATGTTTTAAGTGTATTCGGAAACATTTCTGTGCTCAAATGATTCTGGCCCATTGAAGGAAAATTTTTTTTTTTGCTTTATCCCACTGTTAGTTCTGTTTGTGCCCCTTTGAATCAGTAAATGACTGACACATATTCCTGTTTCTCTCTGTTCCATCTTCCAGACTGAATTATTGTGCTTGATATGAATGCTATTGCTCTGAGAGGTGGGATTTACTCATAATTGCACAAGCTAACGGCAAATTCATCAGCTAATATTGATGGAAAAGTTGAATTCTATAATACAAAAGAACTAGCAAGAAGTAAAAAGCCTATTTTAGCCTCTTTCAGATTGACTGTAACCATGGTTTTTATGCTTTGCTTGGCTGCAAAGTGTTATCTTAATTACTGTACAGTGTGTACCACACACTTTCACACCAGCATTTTACATTACTCTTCCTTACAGTGGCAAAACCTGCTAATATAAAAGATCATTAAGTGTTAGCAGGAAATTAAAGGATTCCGGTAGTATATTCCTACCTTTCTAGGACTCATTTATCATTATCTATCTAGTTTATCTTTCACTTGTGAGAATTGTGGTTGAATTATTTCATGGTACGATTTTGCCCCATACTACTAGACACATATTGTGGTTGTCTTTAACTCCACTTACCTAGATATAGATATAGATATAGATATAGATATAGATATAGATATAGGTATATAGATTAGATATAGATATATAGATTAGATATAGATATAGATATATAGATAGATATAGATATATAGATAGATATAGATATATAGATATAGATATAGATGATATAGATGATATAGATATAGATACAGATATAGATATAGATATAGATATAGATATAGATATAGATATAGATATAGATATAGATATAGATATAAAAAGCATAAAGGAAGACACTTTTACTGGGGTAAAGAAGGAGAATATTTGAGAAACAAAAGCAATACACAGACCACATGGTCTCAGGCTATTAAACTATCCTGACAGTGTCTGTAAACATACCCTGTTTCTATATCTTCAGCTTGCATAACATTAATCTTGTCAGCACATATGAAGGGATGCAGTGTCACTGGCATGGATTTAGATTAGTTACTGTGATGTTTTATTTCTTTTGCTTTTCTATAGGCCACAATGGTGGTCCCAGATGTCCCCTGCAGAGTAAACAGAGCAAACCTTGCAGAGGTTTAACAGCTGGTAGCCAGTACCAGGTCAGCTCTGAATAGCCACTGAAATGAATCTCACTGTGGGTTTTTTTTCAGGGTTCTTTTGTTGTTCTGTTTTTTAGTTTTTTGTTTGTTTTTTTTAATTCTCCTTAGTACTACCCTTTGGTTTAAAATCAGTTTGGCAAATTTTACGCTCATAAGTTTCCCAGAAATTCATTCTAGCACTGGAGAATGAATTATCACATACCTACAGTGATTAATGTGTATATGAAAATAAGCTTTCCCATAAGTGAAGAAATATAAAAGTAAGCTTCCCGTGGCCATTTGTGATTACAAAGATGACATCCATCTTATTCTGTAAATCCATGTAATCTCACATTCAAATAAAGGTTAGTGTGTGAATGCATCACATTTAACAAAGGCAATACGAAAACCACTTTGTCATATCTACAGTGAATCAGTACTACTATATATTACTATTGTCAAAATCAATTGACATGCTAAATATTGCAATATAGCTTTAAGTAACCACATTTTTCATGAACCATTGAAGAAATAATATTTTCAAAATGCATTTGTCTGCCACCAGAAAGATATGTATATATATATAAAAGGTTGTTGGATTATTTCCAGCTGAGACTATTGCCTTACTGTGTTAGGTGCTGCACAAGGTTAGTAGGTAAAACAGAACTGCTGCTATGAAGTACTTGTACTATGGACACACAAGGAATATTTCCTTTCCTTCACCTTTGGGCTAAGTGGTCTTATCTGTATATTTGGATGGTAACTAGGGAACATGAGCAAGATCTTCACAGCTGTAGAGCTCATTGTAACTTCTAACTTTAGGAGCCTTCTCATCTACTGGAGCCGTTCCAAAAACACTGGTGAAAGTTAAACACCCCTGAAATGCACCCTCAGAAGCCATCTGAGAGAGCCAGGAGGCAAAGATGTGATGTATTTGTCTGACAGGACCAAATAAAGTAGGATCCTTCTGCTCAGCATTATGATATTTGAATGTCCTCTTAAATTTGACACCTAAGCTTAATTGCTGAAGAAGGAAGAGAGACTGGCACCATAATGGTCACTAGTCTAGGGGCTAGACTGTGGCCTACAGAAGGCAGAAAATCAGAATTAAATTTTTAATTTAAGAATTAGATCAGGAACCCAAACTTGCATCCCACCTTTGTGTTGGAAGCAGCTTTTGGGATACAACTACAAACCTCAACTTCCATCTCTAAAATTCCTGATATTAATTTATCTGCAGACTAATCCTTTGCTTTCAGATTATTCTGCTACATGGAAGTGCACTATATACAAATTATCAAGTTTTTCATTTTCTCAGCCTTTTCTTTGAGTAACTGAGTCAACTGAGCTCCTCACAAGCCTTGGAAAAAAATGTGTGACTCTCTTCAAAAAATTCCTGAAGATTTCCATACTTCCTGGAGATTTTCAGACAGTAGTGTAGGGTACAGTATTCTAGTAAAAGTCTTATCAGGTCTGTGTGCAGAGGGCAGGTAATTTTCCTAATTTCTAGATATTGCTATTTATGCATCAAAACATTGGCATTAGCCTTTCTAGCTTAAACACAGTACCTGAGAGCCCATGCTGTGATGATTATCTGTGGTGATAACCTCAATTTTACCTGGAGATCTTTCTGTTATATGCTGCACTGGTGTGCTTTCCTATCATTATTTCTAGCTTATTATTTAGATCAAATAAAATATATGATATAGGTTTCAATATTTTGTATTCTTTAAAATACCCCATCCAGCATTTCTAGTATCAGCCTGTTCTGTAAGAATTTTTTCCAGATTTTTTTCACAATGTCAGTAGAGTCAGTACGTTCAAAAGAGGATTTAAAGTTACTTATGCAACAATGTGTAAATCAAGACAGATCATATCTAATTCAAACCACTCCCATTAATTTCGATGGACCTTAGACACAGGGTGAAGTAGTCAGATTTTTCAGAGCTCCAGGAGGACTAAATACTTCTGCAACAGTACATGGGGCAAAAAAGTACATGCCCAGTACAGTGGGCATTATATTACCCACTGAACTACTTCAAATCACTTGGCAGACTTCACCCAAAGTTATGCACAGTATGCTTGTTTGTTACATCTGTAGCTAACAATGTCATTTTCCTAGGATTAATTAATTTGAGGAGACTGCTTTTCAGATCCACTAGGAAGTTGCTTTGTAGGATTTTATGAATTTAAAACTCCCTCATCTTTGGTGGATTTAGCAAGTACATGATTTGCCACTGTTAAGAAGTCTTTAGAAGACCAGATTTCTGAGAGCTAAACCTTGTGTACTCTCCCTCTTTTTTAACCCTATTCAAAAGAGATACACGGAATGTATCTAGAGTATTTTTTAGAAGGGAGTTAGCTCTGTTTTAAATGCACATTAGAGAAACCACCAGCTATTGCTCTTCACAGAGAAAACATCTGGTTCTAAGTTCGGGGTGAGTAGTAAGGATACATTTTCAAAATTTTCTTTATTCTGTCTTTATCTTGTCTTTTTGAAAGCTCTGTGTGGCTGTCTTTCATCTCCTACATAGGGAGATGAAGGGCATAGGATATGTATTTACCTAAGTTTTACTTTTTTGGGGGGAAGGGGGCTGTTGATGGTTGGACACAGTGGTCTTCGAAGTCTTTTCCAGCCATGACAATTCTGTGATTCTGTAATGTGTTTAGGTTAGTGGACTTGTTTTGAGGTTATACAGGGGCACATGGGGTTTTGTGTGCAAGTACGGCAAATGATTGAATTAGTTAAATCTAATAAGAATTATCTAATTACAGTAACAACTGGTACAATTCATTTATACACTATCAGAAGCAGAATAATAACATTCCATACACAGAACTACTTGAAAAAGAGAAGTTGAATCATTTGCACCAGAAGAGAGGTCTGGAGTTTTCTCTGTTTCAGCCTTGTATATCAAGACAAGATTTGGAACTCAACAAGAAATGTTGTTATTTTGGATCAGATCCAAGATATTTTACATAGTCAGAAAATCCTATGGATAAAAAAACAGCTCAACTCTATAATGTGATTCCAGTAATAAAGAGCTTTGTTAAGACAGACTAGGTAATTTTAAATAGACAATCTAAGCAAAAGGGTAATTATTGCCTCATATTAAATTTCAGAAACCAACACATGGAACTTTGTTTTGGAAAAAGCTGGTCAACTTAAGTTGAAAAATTTCTGTTCTTAGTAGTATCATGTCAGCAGACTAAATCCCTGGCAAGTTCAGACTTGCTTAGGCAGAAAAAATAGCATCACTGTGAATGCACAGACTTGAATGACAGTACTGAGTCCCAGTTCTCAGCCTTTGACACAAGAGCAAATTCCTTGCAAGAACTGATCCTGTTAAGTTACATGTTGCTAACTGATTAATGCTGCAGCACTCTCTCCTATTGCACCGCAGAAGTGATATTTTTCTGAAGAGGTGCAACAGCACAGCACACCAATAATCCAGAAAATAGTTATATAAAGTTCACCTATATAAGTTGTGCTTGCAGTGGTGTGGCCAGATGATTTGTTGTGCATTTATCTTTTAAGTGTCAAAAACTATACCAGGCCCGCTTAGGGTATATAGCCCTTAAAAAGTTAAAAAACATGTAAAACATATCCCACTCATATACATAGGGACACTGAGGTCTGCAGCAGGCAGAAAATGTTACAGCAGTGACTGGACCCTAAGTTACTTGCAGTAAGTAGCTTTTCAGCCACTCTGCATTGAAAACATTCTCTCTGCATCCCAGAAGAGAAACCTTTCATGTTCTTATTTCAATTGTATCACTAGACTCTGAGTCAGAATGATTTTTTTTTTTTTTTTGAGTTTCATCTTTCTAAAATTCTAAATGGTAGCAAGCTGTCTTTTGTGAATTAATCACTCTATTTTTACTGCACTATACTGCCTGGTTGTACTAAGTCAGCCTCCAGAACACATTTTTCTTCCTCATTTTCCGTGCAACATGAGCAACCCATCCTAATGTTTCTTACCAGAATTATTTATTTCTCTAATTTTAATCATTACAATTTATTTTAGATGTTGTCTACTTTTTCTTTGCATTTGTTCTCCTATTTCCACACAAATCTAATTTAGCTTGTAAATCCTTCAGGACCTCATGTTTATTTTAACCTTATGTGTTTTTAATAATGGACTGATACCAGAAAGAGCAAATCTAGACACTCTGGTGGTGTAAGAATCCCTCCTTTCATTTGGTTTATATTTTTTTAAACTGTTAAAAAAAGAGGGTTTTTGGTAGGTATTTTTGGTTGGTTGGGGTTATTTTTTGTGTATGCGTATTCTGGTATGCAACACTTGGAGCTTCTGAAATCTTCTTAAAAAAAAAAAAAAAAAAAAAAAAAAGCTAAGTTTTCCAAGCTAAGTTTTCCAGCATGAGGGTATGATGGAATGTGATATGCTGTTCTGCTCTTCTGAATATTTTTTAAAACATCAGGCAATATCCAGGTATGTTTCAGGGGATGTTAACAAAACAAAGGATAAAGGCCCTGTTGAACTCACTATAAACTGTGTTCCCTTATTTAAGAATATGAATTTCATCTTGATAGTAAGACCTCCTTATGTTACTATGGGGTAGAATCCATCTGTTAGAAGTGAACATCCTACCATTCCTTACCACTTTAAAGTCCTGCCAGTTCACTTAGCACTTTTTATCTAAAAGTCTTAGATCATATGTGTAAAAAATTCCTCTGGAGAGGCAAAAAATTTCCTAGTACTATAATTAAAACATAACTATAGGAGAGATAAATTTAGATAAATGTGGAATCTACTTGGTTATTTTTAATATTCCACGTCACATAAATACTCCCCGTGGGCAGTAATAACAAAAAGTTTTACTGTTCAAAAATCTTATGACCTCAAAGAGGAAAAGATTGCATAATCACAAAATGAGCAAATCACTGCTATATGTCCTTCCTTATTTTTCCCTTTTTTTTTTCCTTTAATCATTCTAGAAGATGGCTATCAAACACCATTCTCAGGTTTGTAACTAGCACAACCAGGCAATTAACAGAAATAGCATTTTGCATGGATATCCACCCCTTAGTAAAGCCCATCAGCACGACCTTCCTAGCCTCGTCCCATCACATTTCAGAAGTAAAAGTGAGAAAGGAGCAAAGATAAAAGTAAACTGAACCTCAAATCTTTGAGCTCTTAATCAGGAATCCGGTTGATGATGATAGGACCAGAAAAGTAGGGCAGACACTGGAAATGAGGATATGGATTATCTTGTTTACATGGCAGCAAATTGTGGATGTCTGCTGAAGTCAAGGGAACTGGTGTCCCTGCCCTAACAGAAAAAATCAGTTTTAAATAAAATCACAGCCGTGTCAGCAAGGTTCTAATTTGGCTCTATGAAGAGAGTTTTTACTCCTTTTCAAAACTTTAGAAAATAATAATATTGCTCTTATTTACACAAACTAAGATAAATATTTATAAAAGATTTTGACCCTCAGTTTTGATGGCATAAAGCATACAAAACTATTTCCATGTTCAGAAAAGCTGGCACCTTCCTCTGGAACATCCAACATGGATTCCTGTTATCGCACAACAGTGAATTATAATGATGATTGCCATTGATCTGATTCACAAAAAACATTTCTGTGGCTTCAGTGGATCATGTGAATTCAAAGCAAGGGTGAAGTTGAAAGGCCTTAAAATTATTGCACTATTATAGCAAAACAGGGGAAAGATCTCCATACTGCATCCTGTGAATCGAGTCCGTTCAATGATCTGATTTTCCTATTCTGTTTTGAAAAATATGTAGCTTTAAATTTAAGTACACATCACCATGTCTGCTGTTGCCAACATAGCTGATGAGGAAGTGCTGTGTGATTTCTGACAACATCATCATAGAATAACAATCACTTCAGAGCTGGTCGTGAAGGCTCCTTTTGAAATCAAGCACAGCAGAGGACATCCTGCAAGAATTCTCCCCTCCTTTCCTTGTGTGAAAATATTCCTAAAGACAGCATGAATATTCAGAAGGGCACCATCATCCAGGCTGGGCTCCCACTGGAGGTCTTTTAATAATCAAGTGTTACTTTCTTCCTCCTATGGTAGAAAAGGTAATGCCAGTAGCAGACAGGGACTGGCCCTCAAAAAAAGCAGATGTGATCTTGCATCAGCCCCCATGTTGACTGTGCTCAGCTTCATTATGGGCCTTTTTGACTGCATATTTTGAGCTCTTCTGAATAGCAATTAATGCTGTAGTGCAATATGGCTCTTGAGACATTGTTAAATAATACCAAAATGACAGAATTCTGCCTTATGTGACATGGCTGAATGTGTTTTATTGTTTTCCTTTTCTAAAATATTTTTCCTTTGTCCTAAACTCTGGATCCCTACACTGTATCTTGAACTCATTGCAATACAAAACCAACATGATATTTGAAGCAGTCCAAGATAAATATTCCTTGTCTCAATTACTTTGGTTCAGAAATAGTAAATAGAATAGTGAATAGTAACATCTGGAGCAGTCTTTGGACCAAATTTCCAAATTACTGCAGAAATTTGACCTGTGTATTCTAAACTTGCCTGTGTCCCTTGTATTTCACTGTTCTTATTCTGGATCTCTATGAAGGTGAAAAAAATCCATCTCAACAGGACTGACCCATTGGGAAACAAAAGCTCACTTTAATCACTTTAAATTATCAGGAGATTTTATAATAAAAGATGCACTTTACTCATTATACATCCTTGTCAGAAATACCAGGAGAGTGACTGAATTTTGTGTGGCTTGCATATCTGCTTTAAGGCTGCTGTGACAGCAAATCTTGGCAGAATTAAATATGAATCTTTGCATGTGGTTTCTATAAATCCAACATTTTCCACTTTACAATCCAGAAAAGATGATTGAGCAGATGGTAATGCAAGCCACTGGATTTATGCAATTTTTTGCTAAAACTGGGAGTTTTCGCTCTCAGGAGCAGCTTATATATGAGGGACTGAAAGGCTGAATACTAATTTTTTGGCAAAGCACCATGCTCACATAGCCTAGGTACACAAATATGGGTTATAAATAAGCTGACTGTAGGAGGTATAGAAAACAAATTCTTTCTGTGTCAATGAATTTTCTCTCAAATCAAGTTCATATATGCATTTATATATATTGGTGTACAATCTTTTCATCCATTTATAAAGAAAATAACTAATTCCTGTCTGCATTTAAATAATCTAAATAAAATATGTTAAACCAAAAAAAATTTAAGGGTCAGAATGCATGAAGCATGAGCAGGGACACAGTAAGAAATGTGTTTTTATTTTAGGAATTCTTCTCAGGAGCTGCTATAATCAGTGCTTCAATGCATAACTTATTAATAACGCTTCATGAGGTGCTCTTTGAGAAGGTTTGCAACTTTCCTACTGGGGCCCCGTGCAAAGTAAAAACAAAGCCCTGCATTTTATTATCACTCTGTTGTTCTTCCAAGTTTTCCCTGGAGGCTGAAGTCTCTCTGCTCTGCCTGGAAACCATGTGCAGAATGAGGGTGTCCCACAGTGTTTTCAATGACTATGCATTCATGTTCATCACTAGATGATTCTTTTTGTCATAAGATCTTTCAAGATACTATGTCATAATTAACTAAGATTTCCACTCAAAAAAGTTGTATTAACTTTCCATAAGGCCACAGAAGGAAAGTCCATGTCTTCTACTATGAGGCAGAGCAATACTGATGTTGATTGTGTGTTAATGATCAGGCACTTCTGTACTCAGCGAGAAGTGAGGGGATCCTTTGGGAAGTAACTCAGACAAATTAAGACCAGGGTGACCTTCCAGAAGTGCCTTTCACTTGGTCTTTAACACAGAGATTCCTTGGTCTATTCAGTGTCCCAAGTAAGGTCTATGTTTTTACCATGTCTGTCACCCGTGTTCTTGTGTTGACAGCCTTGCTGTGGATGGACTTCTGTGCCCTATGAGAGTTAACCATCCTTTCATAGACACAGCAGGCTGTGAAGAGCACTATTTAGGACCAGTATTCTAGACTGAAAAATCCTCCAGCAACGATTATCTTTATTTGCAACTCATACAGAGTCGAGCACATTTTTTTGGCTCTTTACACTGAGCAATAATTCTTAATAACAGCTCTGTCTACAGGCCAGAAATGCTCTGGTTCATCTCAGCTTGTAATTCTGGAGCTGGTAGTAATGTTTCTTCATCAGCTTTTTTTTTTTTTTTTTTCTGAATGGATCCTGAATTCTTTTATACCAATAGGGGTGGTACTTTTTCTTTTTTAAAATATTTTAATTTTCTTTATTTTTAATTTTTTTTATTTTAATTTTAAATTTTTTTTAAATATTTTCATTTTTTTTTAACTTAATTCTCTACCCTTTATAAAAGCCCTTTAGATTTCCCATTGACTACTGACACTGCAAAAACCCAATGCACTAAAGTGTAGTCAGCTTTGGAATGTATCCTGGTGACACCTCACAGCATAAATCCTTGCAGAGCAGTCTCAGGACTCCAGCAGTCTCCTGAAGTCTGTTGACCATTGCAAGAGCTTTTTGATTTCCTTCTACAATTCTCTTGAGTTTCCCCACTGAATCATTAGGGTCATTCTATGAGTAGAATTTGATAACTTTGCAATCTCATGCAGGTAATTTAAATGAATGGCACAGCTCTTTCCCTTACCCCCAAAAACATGTCTGTTGCCTATTACATCTGAAACTCCCCCCTCACCCCCCGCTTCCCTTCTTCAGCTTTTGCTCAGAGAGCCCACATTTGTGATCAGTAGCAGATGGAAGAAAATGATTAAACTTACACATAAGGACCAGATCCTGCAGTTCTAGCTACTTTCTTATCCTGGCAATTTTCCCACTGACTTCAGTGCCAGAGTAATAAAAGTAGAAGGACAGCTGGATCTGTAGCAAAGATATTATTGTCAGCTTCCTCTATGTTTCTCAGAATATTTTTCACAGACTGATTACTGAGGCTTAGGGAAGAATATTTTCACTACCCAATTTATTGTTTGTATTCACTAGGTCTAATGAGATTCCACTGTGCCAAAGTAATGAATTGTAAATTTAACATTCAGACTGAAATGCACTATAGCTGTTGTATAGAGGGCAACACCATCCAAAAGACTTGAGATTGGTCTGGTATAGGTGAATCTTCTTTCCTGTGGACTATCTGTGGGATCAAGAGTAAATCCTTTAACTATTTTTTCCTTCTGTTTCAAGGTAATAATTAATCCTTTCCAAATGTTTTTTGATTATTTGGGTAAAATTAACTTTGCAGGCAGTAAGTAGCATTGTGAATACCATAAAGCATATACAGATTACATTGACCATCCAGTGGAATGTAGTTTACATAGAAGAACAATCACAATGACTCATTCTACATGGACCTGCCTGCTCCGAAAGGAGCTGATTTGTTTCCAGGGTCTAATAAACAATTCAAGTGAGTCATTATTTTAACATTGTATACCTTTCCTGTTTATAAGCAGTAGCAAGAACAACCTGAATTTTTTTCAGAAGACATTTTTATTTTTGCAAATCCCACTCCCAGACTTTGTCTTACCAACATGCCCTTTTCTTAGACTGCAAATAGTTTGGGGATGTGGGTTTCTTTTACATTTCATTCTAAATTCTTGGAGCCAGAAATCCTGTTAAATTTCTGCATGTAAATAAGGAATGACAGCTTATCCATTAACAAATATGCATTTGCTAAGTATAACTCATCACAGTTCCAGTAAACTCAGTAGAAAAAGGATGATCCATAGTTAGATTTTTTGAGCAGAGTTTCCCTCTATCTGTTTCCTGCACAACTTCGAACTTCTAAACTTTATCCTACTTCCTTTTCACTTACTTGACTGAAGCATCCAATTTTCTAGGCTCTCTCTGTTGTAGGTGGACACCTCCAGTGCACCCACCCATTATCTGTATTCACCATTGAGATGAGATGGGATTGAGCAGGACTCAGCTGTTTGATTTTATTAAGTGCCTGAGCACCTTTGTGGTCCTGATCCTTATTTTCTCAGTGTCTCTAAATAATTTTTAATATCATCTTTGAAAAGTATTAGAATAATTTCTATTTTAAAAATGAAGACACTTAAAGAAATTATTAATAATGTATCAGTGAACTGAAACCATTGAAGTGTGGGAAGACTAGTCCACACCTTCTTAACACAGCTTTAAAGACTGGTAAACAAGAGACAGAATTTCAACATAGATACACTAGTGGCAAGAATCTAGTACTCAGAGTTTGAGAACATGGGAAAGATCTAGCAAAATAAAAAGCACTGTGCCTTGCTGGTTTGGGCATAATTAGGTTAGATTGAATTTAAATCATAGAATCATAGAATCCTAGGGGTTGGAAGGGACCTCGAAAGATCATCTAGTCCAACCCCCCCTGCCAGAGCAGGGCCCCCTAGAGTACATCACATAGGAACGTGTCCAGGCGGGTTTTGAATGTCTCCAATGAAGGAGACTCCACAACCCCCCTGGGCAGCCTGTTCCAGGGCTCTGTCACCCTTACAGTAAAAAAATTTTTTCTGATATTCAACTTGAACCTCCTATGCTCCAATTTACACCCATTACCCCTTGTCCTATCACTGGTCACCACTGAGAAAAGCCTAACTCCATCTCCCTGACACTCACCCCTTACATATTTGAAAACATTGATGAGGTCACCTCTCAGTCTCCTTTTCTCCAAACTAAAGAGACCCAGCTCCCTCAGCCTTTCCTCATAAGGGAGATGTTCCACTCCCTTAATCATCTTAGTAGCTCTGCGCTGGACTCTTTCAAGCACTTCCCTGTCCTTCTTGAACTGAGGGGCCCAGAACTGGACACAATACTCCAGGTGCGGCCTCACCAATGAAATAGCTTAAGTAAGTTTGACTTAGTTCCAAGCATTTCTGCAAGAGGCAGAATAAGAGGATTAGGTCACTGTAATAGTATCAGTGCTCTTGTGTAGATTACCCCAGACCTATTCACAAGTATGTAATTTTATTCTTCTCTATAGCCGAAGTTTTCCTCATAGGCTTTTTTGTAAATTCATTGAACTGATTTCACAATCAGAAGTACATTGAGTTTTTGTAAGTGCTCATGGTATTACTCACTGCTGTGATTCACCATTTGTATATAGATGTGTACCCATGGTTTCTGCCATAGTGTGTGCAGAGGTACTCATTGGTCTGTAGTTTTTCAAATTACAGCCCCCTGAAATCCAGTCCTATAGAGTAAAATGTCCTGTGAGAGGTAGAAATTTAGGATAATAACAAAAATGAAGTTGGATGAATACTATTCTAAATAGAAACAATCAGTAGGTAAATAGTGAGAAGAAAGATGTAATTTAGCATGGGCCAATAATATGTAACAAAACAAATGAGATGAAATTAAGCAAAAGAAAATTTAGCTTGAAAACCTAGAAATATTTCCTAGTGGTGAACTTGATTACGCTAGAAAGAGTCTTCTAGGGAAGCCACTGGAAACAGTATCAGGTGCATCAATTCATTACAGAATGGAAAAGCTTTGAGTACAAGGAGATATCTTCCACTAGAAAGGGATGAGTGGGCTTACCTACTGTTTCTTCACTGTGCAGCTGAGGGATATCTGACAAATAGGAAAAAATATAAACTGGGAGGGAAAGACATAGGTTTGAGTCCCAGACTTGCTACAGATTTTCTGTGAGAACTTGATTAAGTCACCAAAGTTCTCATTCAGAGCTGACTGGGAAATGCATTTCCCTACTATGTAAGATGTCAAGGTTCAGAGACAAAAAAAAAATGTCCTTAACCAGGATGAACTTTGGCATATTGCACCGCAATGAAATTCTGTGGGAATAAGAAAGGCAGTGACCTCCCATTCCCTTGGTACTACTCAGTTCCCTGGCTGTTCACTTGGCAACCATCTGGAGCCAGAGCACTGAGGCATCTTTCCAGCAGGTGCAATTTGTGCTTACAGTGTTTCCTCTATGGCAGTCTGGGTAAAAAAGAAATAAAACCATGTACCCACAGGGTTAGATGCTTAGCCCAGTCTCTCCTTGCTCAGTAACAGATCCTTTGCTTTACTCACATACAGGGCTGACACACAACAAGCTCATCCTCATTACTGCCTCCAGTAAGGCTACTTCAGGTTTCACATTGTGGGGTAGTTGGGCCTTTGCTGGCTGCTGAGAGAGGAGGGAGAGCAGCAGCGTTTACATTTGCTGATTTGCTCCTTTCTGACTTTCTGCCTCTGGGAACTCCATAGCCACAGCAGCTGCCAAGATAAGGATAACTGCAGGTTTGGATCTCTCCCTGAACTCCCTTGTGGAACAACATACAGTTGTCATATAGAAAACCCACACCGCTGTCTGCTGCTTGGGTAAATGAACATTTCCCCATTACTCACACAGTCACAGTTGCTGAGTTTTTGCTGCCTTATGGGCGATCTGTGAAATGAATGCTCCTCACAGCCTGCTGCCACTTGCACAACAAACAGCCACTAAACATTTTGCTGCCTTAGGCAACCAGGATTTGACTGATACATGTGAACTGACTCTGGCTGCTTGTTCCTCCATTTGCTTTTCCAAGCTATATGGGTTCCTTGCTCACTGCTCTGTTTGCTGTCTGAGCTGTCTCTGAGCAGAGAGCCCAGGATGAAGCAGGTGTGGGGAAGAGGAACAAAGGAACTGATAGTTCTTAGAGTTCAACTAAACCTCCAGCCTCCTGCTAGGCTATGGCATTTTTGAATATGCAATTTTAATTTTCTTTCCCAAAGATTTTCTCTAACGGCCTGCCTGCACACACTGCATTTTCTTTCCCCAATCAATCACTGCCCTTGCAGAATCAACTGCTGTAACTGGGCTGTGTGAGCATTGCTATCAGTTACTGAGCCTCAGTAATATGGATTATTTTACACCTGGAAATGGCACAGACCTGTTCATTTGTCAATACTAAGTCCTACGGCTTGTTTGGCTTAATAGAAATATATTGTTAGAGTACAAAATTTATCTAAGATGATCACCTATGACTGGAAATTAGTAAAATATTGAAGTAATATTAGTAAGTAGAAATATAGTAAATAGCAAATACTGGTAAAATATGAAGAGATCCATGGTCAATTATATAATGTAACCTCCTGCTTATTATCTATAAGATTTTAATCATCATTTTGCCCCGAACTCTCATGTGCAAAGAAGTAATGCTGCATTAGGGGATGTGTTTGGGTTACATAAGAGACAGACTTTGTCGCAGTCTAAGTAACCAGGACAAAGAATGAAAGAAGTGCAAAGGTGAGAGGCAACAAAAAAAGTAATAACATATTTGACACAAGAAAGAGTTAAATCTTATCTCAATGCTATTACAAGTCTTTCTTCCGCTCCAGCCTCATTCTAGTATTTCATTCAGCTGTGTTCAAGCAGGATTTATACATGCATAATATATATAGCTGCCAGCAACAAAGGTGACCTGCAAGAAGAATTCTTAATATCTTACTGTAGTGAGCTGTATCTGTAAAGCAGTGCTGAAATTAAATCTGTAAATGACTACCTAAAGCTCTCTGTTACCTTCCCATTTGGCTGATAGTTGGCAGAGAAGCTTTTATTCATATCTAGTAATTTTTGGACTACAAATAATGCTGGCAAAAGAAGCAGATGTTAGGAGATTACTGGACATACATGTTAAAAATTTCCATCTGCTGCACCGACATCTTGTGTGTATGGGCCCATTTTTCTTGATGAATCACAGCACCCCTAGTCAGTGGTTACAAGGTGCTACAATCCAGCCTTCTTTTAGCAGTGGCAGCAGATGTTTGACTCCCTGTATATAAAAAGTGTCTTCAACCACAGCTACAGTCAAGACCTCAATATACCAAAGTACTTCTGTCTTAATCATCCGCAGAAACAGACCAACAGAAAACATCAAGGAACTGCAGTATGTGCCTTGAATGCATCCCCTGCAACTCCAGGGCTATTAAATAACAGATTGAGGCAGGAACTGCGGTTTACTAAAGCAGAACTTGGTGAGTTGCCATAACATAATAAAGGTCATTTCCATGTAGTAAGAAGAGCTTTTGCTCTGAGTCAGTGTATCTCACCAGGATATTTGGTAAATGGGGTGTGCAGTGTCAAACAGAATCCTCTTTTCAGACCACTGAATAGCAACAGTGTCAATATACTTTGCCAAACATACTACCTCCAAGATTTCTGCAGGGAATGTACTATCCAATGAAATTTTGGTTGGCAGAGTCATATATTTTGAATCTACTAACCCATCTTCCTGTTCAACATTTCCTAGCGTGCTGGGTGTTTTAATTAACTTTTACTGCAAGCAAGTAATTTACTGAAGCAAAATATGACCAAGTTCTCCATCCCCAACTGCAGGCGCAGATAATTTGTAATTCACTGTTAAATACCCATGTAAGCCTCTGCAGAATGGAAGCCAAAATAAAGAGTTCAGTCTTGATACTGCATTCAAAACTCCCTAAGCATGAAGTAAAATAGGATCAGTTTATTTTTTCTCTTTTTTTTTTTTTAGATTTATGCAAATTAGCTTGAATAATTTCCAAATCTCAATTCTCACCAATAGGTGGCACCAACATTTTCTACTTTCTTCATGACACGTTTCCAGTAGCTACGTTTAAAGTCTACCCCAGTGCAAAATTATCACTTAAATTATGATGAGTCCTGTTCTGTTCTTTATCCTGCAGATTGTGGCTGATCACTATGCTGTGGTACATGTTTTGTTCTCTAAGCACTTCATAAACTTTGTGTGGGATGTTTTACTAGATACATTACCAATACTTCAAACTGCTGTTCTCTTTCACGTTGTGGGAGTAATTTTTTCAACACTTTATTGGAGTATGGGTTCAGGATGGGTTTTTTTGTTTTGTTTTGTTACTTTTAATGTGTGCTGGCTTTCTCCAGCCTTTCACACAAAAATGTCACAGTACATATCAACTTTTTAAAAAATCATCTTTCTTTCCCCCCTCTGCAGGTAATAAAAAATAGAAAAGAGACTTGCAAAAAAGGCAAGCAGTATTTTTTTCCATCTTCATGATTATATGATTGAAGCCTATACAGCCAGGATTCTACTGCAAGTAATTTACTAGCTATTACCTGAAAAGTTTCAATCATGTGAATTTTATAGCTATTTTGGAGAGTATGGTACTAAGACTCTGTCATAGGAAAAGTCACTGGAACCAAAAGCAAGCACATCTGAAGCAAACTCAGTTAACTGAGTCAGAGATTATTCTCTACCCTTTTTGGAGAGAGAACCTTGCAACTGACAGATCCACTACAAGTGACTGTAGTGTAGACAATAACTGTGCATTAGATTGAATGGCTTTGTTTTCAAATCATAATTTGGCTCTTCTAGATTAATTCTCAATGGCCCAAAGACTTCAGTTTCCCAACTGAGATTCACAGACAAAACTTTCTTAGTCTCTCCTTCTCCAGTTACAGTCATCCTTACAGGAATGTGTTTTCAGGACTGTAACAATCAGGGTGTGGATCATAATCCCAAGTTTTATAACTATCATATTTATAGGGGTGTGAGGTTTGATTCACAGACAATTTCCTGTTCCCCTGACTTCATGGCACTTTATCTCAGAAAACAAGAATGCTGTGCCATCTAAAATTTTAAGTTTAAAACCTGCCTTTCTACTTGCTTATACCCAAAAATAATTTCAAATTTTTAGTCATCTTGCTGTTCTGAGGAACACTGTGAAAACAGAACCTGTAGCATGTCTGACTGTAAAAATTAATGAAAGTTTGGTTATCCAAGTGCCATTTTCATATTAATTTCCTCACATCATAATTTATAGACCTGACTTGACATCTTTATGTCTTCCTTTTTCATGAGTAAAACCAAACCTCTTTCATGATGCTGTACCACTTTTTCACATTCTGGATATTTACTTCCCCAAACCTCATATTCACAGACTTGTCAGGTACTTCGAGTCATTTCTCCAATTAAACATTACATTTGAATATACAACATGAATATGTGATCTGAAACAACCCTTAAGACACAAAAAATTAACAAGCAGTGCTCTTTACATCTCTGGTAGCCTTGTGGTTAGATTTTGTTCACATCATACTAGTCAATGGGATTGTCTCAAATCCATTGGAATCATTTGACAAAACCCTTTGACTTGAATGCAAGTTCTTTAATTAATCCAATGATGTCAGTGGCATGGATATGCCCTAAAATGGGAGACATTACCTTATCCTAACTTCTCAGAAAGCTCAATGCATTTAAACTAGTCATTATCCCAATCCTTAAATGATTTAACATTTTGCTGGCCTTTATACAACCTTAATTATCTTCTCCCTTTTTTTATGCTGAATATTCTGGAGTTTTTCATTTCTCTACAACTGAATGGTTCCAAAATACACACCTATGGCTGAAACATGTTTAATTTGGGATTTTAGGTATCCACCCTGTATTGCAAAAGTGGCCTGTGTGACGCAATATTGTTTTCAGCAGCAGACTTTGTAAAACAAGTGTTGAGTAATCAGAATGTATCTTTATCCTTGTGTGTGCTTAGCAACCTTACAGGTCTGTATGACAAAAAAAATTTGCCCTTGGACAGCAATTTATAAAGACACCAAGCAGTCATGAGGAAAAATAAAAACTTTTCTTATGTTTTGCAATGAAAAGAAATTTAATATAGAACTTCATAGTCACATCACTTTATATTAGGGTAGCATTTGAAACCTTTGAAAACTTTTAGACCTGGGCAGGTGCCCTAGGGAGGGCTGAGAGGAGGGAAAAGAAGCTCTCTCCTTTTGCATCCTGTAGAGTAGCTCTCAGAAGAACAGCTGTACAGGCATAATAAATGTATTGACCTTGTTATTAGCACTAAAAATATTTTTTTCAATACTGATTATAAGTAAAATAAAATAAAATTAATAAATAAAATAAGTAAATGTTACTTAGTATGCTTCAATAGGCATCTCAAATGCATCATAAAAAATAATGTGATGAATATGGTGCAGAAACCTAAGCAGGTCAGATTAAGCCTGGTCCAAGTAGTGATGCTTTCCAAACCAGCCGTTGAGAAAAGAGCTTATCAAGAACTCTCAAGACACACACACAGTGCTCCAGAGTCCAACAAAATGTTACCATGTGGTTGATATATAGGAAGTAGATCAGAGCAGTAGCTACCTGTAGCTATCTAATGGCAGTCATGCCACAGCTGGTGTTGAGGTGACTATGTTAAAGAGTTTACACACTAATAAGAAGGAACTTTCTTACACAGAGTTTGTGTTTCCCTTACTGAGTAGTACAACCTGAATCTCCCCCTGCATCCAAAACCTGTTAGCCAAGAGTTATGACCAGATTTAACTGATCTCACTGTTCTGAGGAGGTACCTGAAGTCTGAATGATTGCTGACCTTATCCTTGTCCTTGTCCTTTTCCTTGTCCTTGTTGACTGTCTTGCATTTGGCCTCTGTTCAGGCTGCAGGAAACTCCCACCCTCTTGCAGGAAACAATGTTGAGAAGGTCTCTCAATTGTCTGCCTGCTAATTGTGGAGCAGCAGAAGGGGCATGTGAGGGCTTCTGGGTCAGACACAGAGCCTACCTTAGACACTGCAGAGCAGGGACACACGTTTCCAAACACGTAGCCCCTGCCCAGTCTCTTGTGTACTACAAAAGGCAAGGAATGGGAAAGGCTGGCAGCTCCCATCTCAAGCTCATACTCAGAGTCATGTCTGCCGTCCAGGAGAAAGGTAAATGTTAGGCATGGGCTTGCAGGCTCAGCCTGATTCACTGTCCCCCGGGCTCAGAAAGGAGAGAGATTTTAAAGGATTTAAGCACACAGAGATGAAGTTTGGCACTTGATGGGAAGAAAGTATTGCTCAAATTAGGTTCATACTCGGTTTTGGAAGACAAATGCCTCTAAAAATCTGCTTCCTGTAGCTAAATAGAAAACAATTTGTGCAATCGATCTCCTCTGACTCTCACCATCTACAGCCTACAGTCCAGGCGTCTAGGCTGGAACTGGTGAGTTTCGGCTCAATACAGGGAAATGGATGCTTTTGAAAAATGAGTCATCTGACCTATTTTAGATATCTCTTGCTAGGAAGAGACAAATGAAGGTCTGGAAGTGACTGGGTTTTTTTTCCACTGACTTCTAAAGAAATACAGATAACTAAATCAGAACCTATCCATGTAGGTGAATCTGACCGTGTGTCCTGCAGCCCCCACTGCTAAGTTGCAGTTCACATTATCTAATTTTGGCAGTGACTGGCAATGTGAGGCCAGCACGCATATCTTACCTAATAGTCTATGTAGAGGAGGTACAGCTGGTTGGAAAGGAACAAACAAGCAATTAAAGGAGTACATTTGCTTCCCCTGAATTCAGTCTGTGTGTGGTTTTGTTTGTATGACTTTGTGAGAGAAACAGCAGTTGTTGCTAACCTGTCTCACAGCAGAGAGAGATGTCTGCATGAGGGAAGGCTGAAAAAAATTACATTTAAAAAAGTTTGTTTCTGGGGGGCAAGGGCAGGAACGTCAGCTTTTTTTTTTTTGATCAATAGCACATTTATGAAGGTAGAAATCCAATATCTAAATCTGGCTGATGATGAACTAATCTTCCCAAGTAAATGTCTAAGTCTTCAATACATTCAGTGGCATGAGAAAAGCTTGCTGAAGACATACATAATTTAGGTACCTCTGTCTCTCCACTGATGTAGGAAGCCCTCAGTGTGGTCTGCCCAAGTCAGATGTCAATCCACCAGGGAGTGAGGAAGTTGCTAGAAGTTCCTGGGGTTATGTTCTCAGAGTGGGTCTCCTCCATCATCACATTTTTCTCTTGTAGCAACTGACAAGTACAGTCCTTGCCTAATCTGGATAGCAGTGGCATTCTTGCATGAGATATTAGTGTTCATCTCCCCCTACTTCTCAGAAAGTACAGGTGACTCAATTAAGCGCCTGTGAATTTTCAGGTTAAGAAGGGAGTCACTTCAGGAATATAAGACCCTAAATCACTATAATACAGCAGACTGGACCCTTATTTGGATCTCCAGACTTTCATATGGCTCAGATCTCACCAGATATGATCACAATGTTCATTACAGTACCTCAGTACAGCTCACAACTGGAGCTGTTTTTTCCAAGGGCCTGTTATATCAAGATTGCACAATGAAATCTAAGCTGTATATATATTATTCCTTCTCTTGATATTTTTTTTGGCATTTAGTGTATCGTTTTAAAATTAAATTACTGCATTAGTCCATGCGGACCTGCAATTTCTGCATTCTCAAAAAAGCTGGAAAACCACAAATGCAACTGTGCTAGTTTTCATTAATGTTGCTTTAATATATGTGAGGTTGTATTAATATATATGTAATGTTCTTGTAACATCAGTTCTATCACAGTTACCCCATGTTTGAGAGACTGCATCTTGGACCCTTTTGATATTGCTTTCCCCTTCCATCTTTGTCTTGATTAATACAGAGTGAAAATAAATGTATTCCTAAATATTTAATTGAGAGGGCTGGGGCACCTGTCCTATGAAGACAGGCTGAGAGACTTGGGGTTGCTCAGCCTGGAGAAAAGAAGGCTCCAAGGAGATCTTGTAGCAGCTTTCCAGTACCTGAAAGGGGCCTATAAGAAAGCTATGAAGGGACTTTTTACAAGAGAGCGTAGTGATAGGACAATGGCCAATGTCTTTAAACTGGAAGGGGGTAGATTTAAGTTAGAGATTAGGAAGAAATTCTTTGGTGTGAGGGAGGTGAGACGCTGGCACAGGTTGCCCAGGGAGGTTGTGCATCCCTGGAAATGTTGAAGGCCAAATTGGATGGGGTTTTGAGGAACCTGGTTTATGGGAGTTGGTCCCCACCCAAGTAAGGGGGTTGGAAGTGAATGACCTTTAACATTCTTTCTAACCAAAACCAATTCTATGATATCCTAAGTTCCCAAAATTCAAAGTCATCATCTAAAGCAATAACATATACTGCAGCTGCCCAAATATTTAGTACATAAAAAAGTTTTGGTTTTGATGTAGCATTGTTGCTATAGATAGAAGTCAGCTGCAGTCACAGTTATCATATGTATTCTAAAGATGATGAGGCAAAAAAAATTTATGCATCCTAGATTTATCTAACAAATGACACTCATAGAATGTCAGATTGTTGTAATACTATAAGGTTTGTACTAGGGAGTAAGGAGATAGAAATTTGTGAAATCTATCCTCTGATTTCTTCCATGGAAGAATTTTTTTTTTTTTTTTTTTTTTATTTATATGCTGGTCTTAACTGTTTACTTCTAGTCCTAGGTAATTCATTTTCACTTTCTAGGCTGTTTGTGAATGACTCAAACTCTACAGAGTTTGAGTAAGAGTACTTACTGATGAAATTTTTAGTTTAAGAATTGGTTCACTTCATCAAACTCTTGGTGTTAAGCTGCCATCAAACTGTTTCAAATTGCTCCTTCACTGAGCATGGCACATTGATCACTCTACTTCCAACAGGGCATTCAGTCATGATAGGAGAAAGTTTTGAAGTGAAGGCCTCACCATTTCCTTTGATCATCCACTTGAACAACACTCTTAACCCTCACAGTTAAAAAAATGTATTTTATTTCTGATTTGCACTGTATGACTTTATCTTCCAGTTGTTGGTTTGTATTATGGCATTTGTGGCTTGCCTGTAAGCTGGTTTATGTGACTTAACGCTCACCTATGTGTCATACTGCCATTTCTTTAGCTCCTGCATACTGTCAGCTCTTAAAAAAGCAATAACATCAAGTGGATGCAAGGGTACAGGAACCAGAGACTGTTTCCACCTCCTTCTAGCACTGTCTATGGAAACTCACCTCTAGTCTGCATTTGCAGTTGATAGCCCACCCACTCAGAGCAGGGTGGGATCCACTCCCTATAGCTCCCAGGTTCTCTCTCTTTTTTAAGAAAATTCTATCAGTTACCTCTAAACAAAGAGGTGGAAGTCCAAGCTCAGAGCTGTTTTTCAGGTAAGGTTTTTCAGCCTGGTTTGTTCCTGTGATGGCACAGGGAGATCCTGCCAGCACCCCTGGATCATTTGCAGAGCTTAGTGGACAAAAGCTCACCTGTTCCATTTCCATAACTCTGACTTCTATGAACTGACCCATACCAGCCTGGGCTTGGCTAAGCTCTGATAAAAGGCAGAACTATTGATCTATCATTGTATTACTTATAAGTGTGAAATATATTTTTTTTAAAGACGTGAAGCAAATGTGAAAATACTTACTCATTGGTCAGGCTTCCTTTGTAGCCCTCAGTAAGGCACCTCTCATGGAAATCAGTGGAGTTGAAGTTTCTATTCCACTCACCTTTGTGCAATTCACCTGTTCAAATGCGGGTTTTCAGTATTTCTGGAGACATTTTTAACTGCTTAGGATAACAATTTAATCGTTTACATGTGAAGAATGAAAGAAGGAAAATATGGGAAAATTCTTTTGAAATATTGATGTATTGGAATTACATGGGATAATCCAAGGTTAATTTAAGTAGGGAAAAGAATATCAGAAAGACTTATGGAGCATTAAGTCATATTCAAGTAAGGATTAGCATTAGGAATCCAAGTAATGGGTAGGATAGCTACCCATAGTAGCATTGGATACTGCATTGGAGAGTGCATTGGATTTATGTTTGGTTTATATATAGAAATTTTATACTTGAGAAAGATGCAGTTTTTACAGAAAAAAAGACTGTATGAATTATTTGCTGAAGATCAAAGGGAACTCCTAACATAACCACACCTCTTGATTCCCACTTGTTTTTTTCCATTGGACCCTATTGAACTAAAGGTAAATCACAAGCATACATGTTAAAGAATCCTTTTTCTTCTTCTTCTTTTTTTTGTCTTTATCAGATATGGCACTTTCTATTGTTTGCATAAGTGGAAAATATGTTTTTCCTTTGATGGGTCTATCTTTTTTCCACAAAGCTTTAGGAAATTAATTGAAAGAAGATAGAAGTGGTAAGGGACCTTGTGGAGTACTAATATCTGTGAGTAGCCCATACTTGTTTAATATTTCAAAATTTGAATTCTAATCATCAACAAAAGCAATGATATAATAAAGAGGGAATCCATAATGGGATGTGTATTAAGAAGAGATGTAGAGCTTCCGTAATGTGCACATAGATAGTGCCCTGGGCAATGGGATTATGTTTCATTAAGATGGCACCTGTCTGCTGGCTTGCCTTGCTGATTTTATCCTTGCTCCTCAGACTGACAGCTTTTGATTTGGCTTTTTTTTTTTTTTTTTTTTTTTTTCCTGTGGCTCTTCATTCTTTCTCTATATAGCTTGGGCCTCAGCTGTCCCAGAGCTGCCTCTCCCAAACTTTACATTTGTTTCTGAGAGCTGCCATTCCTTCCCACCAGCTGCTTGCCCCACCTAATAGCTCCTCTTTGTTTCATGCTTGCTCCTTTTGTCTATTTATGTATACATTAATGCATGTAATTTTAGAATATACTTGCAGTGCTTTAGGGCAGAAGAAAGACATCCTAATTTTGAACTTCTTATATCTATAATTTACCTTTTCCTTAGCATTAACAGAATCTATTTTAACCTATTTCAAGCTGCAAAGAGAGAGAAGCTTTTGGTTTTACAGCCTCTGTGGAGCTGTTTCTTTTCTGTGCAGAGGCTTTTGTGGTGTCCCTACCTCAGCATGGTACAAATATTAGTGAGGTTCATTCCCCCTGCCTGCCTGCCCCCTGCCCCCACCTTCCCCTCCCTTGTAGTCCCCACACACACACACACTCTTGTGTAAGCATTGGGAGGCAGGGGTAGGCATATTTTATAAATTAAAAAGAAATCAGTCAGTACATTGAAGCAATTAGTGTAAATGAGTTCAACAGACAAACAGGCAGACAGACTTCCCTGTGTCTTCTCCTGCCCCCACAGCCTCAAGTGTAGTACAAGAGCTAAAGGAACAGAGTGAAAAATCATCACATATCACGGGCCAGGTTCCAGACTCAGTGACAGAGTTGTAAATCCAGAGTTAGAACATAAAACGTGCCATCCTGGGTGAGTGTGAAAATACTTTTAGTCCTTTTAACTCAGTCCTGGATAGCAGTGGGCAAAAGCAGAGGGCTGGGACAAGATCAAGGCAGATAAAGAGATATTTCTCCTGCTGTAGCCTGTGAACTGGAGGCTGATTTACTGAAGACAGAGACTGTAGTCTGTGACAGAGTTTAATAGCCACAAACAGGCCTCTCCTCCATGATCTAATCCCTTCTTACATCTGTGCATGTTTCAGGGCTCCACAATATCCCAGTGCTGTGAACTCTATACCTCCAGTATGCTTTACGTGAAAAAGCTCTTGCTTTCTACCAACTGCCTGATCATTTCACCTCTCATTGTACTGTGAAAAACAGGGAGTGCACTGTCCTGTTGGCCATTACTACGCCGTTTGTAATTTTATGGTAATTTCCCAAATGCCACTGGAGGTTCTTTAAAGTGGCATTGCTGTAAGGCAAGGTCAAAGCCTTGTTTTTAAGGGATCTGATTAATTCAAAAGTCCAGCTGCTACGTTTGTCAGGATAGTCTCCTTGTTTGCAAGATAAAAGCCCTTAGGAGCATGCAATGTGCAGGGAGAAGGGAAGGAGGTTAGGGGTATATAACCTGGGAGGTTGCTGGAGAAACACTCTGCATTTTAAGCACACCACTCTTTAACACATGCAGATGGCACGAAGCGAGGAGCCTGTTTCACAGGTATAGCCAGAAGCAGAGCTGAATGCAGGTATGTAGAATCTGCAGCAACCCCTAGGGAACTGTAAGGTTTCTGCTTTCCAGAAGCTGGGAGTGAAGTTGTGTCTGATTACCAAAACTCATGACAGCTGCTGCCCTGCTCTCCCCACATTACCCTTTTCAATCCTCACCAAGCATGACCATCCACACTGCCCTCAACCTATAGGATGCTCTAGTTCACTTCTATTTATGGTTAGACCAGCCTCACATATAGGATTGCTCCAGCCTGAAGCAGCCTGTGTTTTCCCATGTGTATTCCAAAGGCCATGCAGTACAATTTGCATCACCATATTCTTATGCCAGGCCCCTGTGTCTCTCTCATGCTACCAAACACAGTGCTCAGCCACAGAGACTGCCACAATGATTGAGTGAGGCAGGCTTGTCAGTGCTAAGCAGCATCAAAAGGAGTACTTTTCCAGAACTGATATTAACTCCTCAAACAAGGCTATGAATGGATCCTTCTGGATGTTGAAGAGTTAAAAAAGCAAAAGCAGCTTACAAAAACTGTCTAGAATCATGGTGCCCTGGGCACTTTTCATCAATTCATGCATTTTTCAAGTACAGAAGCTTGCTTCTAGCACTAATCAGGACATAAAAAGCTTGGATGAGCCACATGTTTTGCACTGCATCAATGCTGATAGTCTTTTCTACCTGTCTTTTGGCACAGGGAGGCGGTGGAAAAGATCAGCAGTGTGGCATACTGTTTTGTACTAGTTATTCCTGCTTCCAAATCAGTACTAGTAACTTCAGGCTGAGTTGTTTCTCTTTTATATGCTACTGTCATATAACATCTGCTTTCTTTAACTTTATTTCAGATCATCTCTTTATTTTCTGAAGTCCCTTTTTTCCATGTATGTTGAAGATGTTCCCACTTTGGAGACAAATGAAGCAAGCTCTTAGTAATTAATATAAACACACTTTGAGCAGCAGACAATTTCTGCCTTTACTCTGTCTAATTGCGTATCAACATTACATTCAGTAATGCTTCATCACTCATTTCTCAGCCAGAAGAAAGCAGAGGCAACATTACAGAGATACCCATGGTTCATCTGAGTCTTGGGCCTTGCTGCTTTTTTGGAAATATACTTTTTAAGTTCTTAAAACTCATTATCTTTTAAGCCATTGAGGAAATACAATTGTGGTATGTGGAAAAGAATAAGAATAACAAAACCTACTGTACTGTATTTAAGTATATGAACATTAAGGGATGATCCAAAAGGGATCAAAACATACTGATTAAAATCTATGAATTAATGTTCATATACTTAAATACAGTGCAGTAGGTTTTGTTTTATAGTTCTTATTCTTGGCCTATTGCCATGCCAAGAGTTACAATTTGGGGTGTAAATTCTGCCCTCCTTGAAGAGAAATTCAAAAATTTCTTAAGACTGGTGTGAGAATAAGGGAGGGGATGTGTGCATGTGTATGTGTGTGTCTGAGACTGTTTTGTCTTTGTATCCTCCTTAACTCCACTAATTCAGTGTTTTCCTCTTGATCTGTCATGAAACTGTCTCCAAAGAGTTCAATGCCTGAGAACAGGCAAGGCAGCAACTCTTTGGTTTAGTGCTTAATACATACAAATTGAATCAACACATCAGGAAACCCTAATTTCTGGTGAAAATTTTTCCAAAAACAATAGCAGCTTCTTGTGCCCAAGATAACATAGAGTGACACATCTTCATCAGAGGCAGCTGACTCACTGCTAGGGCCTGAACTGTGGGGGGGATTATCTTATCTGTTATCTGTATCAACCTAAGAATGATGGAGGTGCAACCCTGAATGTCTTAGTAAATGCCAAAATAATTACAGCATGGGCAAAAAGTGGAGATGAAAAGTACTTATACCAATTTCTACTCTTAGTTTCTGTGTTCTGGAAAAAACTGCATCTTTCATCAAAGGTTTCAGGCAAGTTTTATGTTTTACAGTCTGACAATTTCTGCCCTTTCAACACAAAATATTTTGATAAAATGTACTGGTACTGTTGTTATTTTGTCATCCTCTTCTTGAGCTATTTTGGTCTTGAAATCCCTACACAGGATACTTCATTCTGTGTATATTTGTTCACTTTTAGAATTTTACAATGAATGATGACAGTTAATGCTGCATTCTCCATGCATGCAGCTTTCTCCAAGGCATTTTTTGTCCTAGCATTGGACTATTTGTGTGGTTATGGGAAACAGAGACATTTATGGAATCCAACTGACCAGTAATATTAATCTAAAAAAAAAATAAATAAAGCAGAAAAAGAGGGTGCAGCCATGGCAGTTCTCATGGCAGTTCAGAGAAGGCAAACAGTATCTGTGATCTTGCCTGAAACTCTGAAGTCAGTAATTTCTCTACCATGGCTAGTAAAAATGCATTTTTCAATCTTAACTAAAGAAAAATATTATTGTCAGAACTGCAGTGTAAGTCAGGAAAATCTGCCACTGTGGGGGGCAGTGAGAGTCCCGGCTCCCAGGAATCTCAAACCAGGAGGAGACAGGATGGTAGCATCACCTCCTCATGGCATCCTGCCTTTGTCGAAGACACAGAGCCCAGGTAGGATACTGGGGCTGGATGCCACTTTGTCTCCAAGAGGCATTGCAGGTTGCTGGGGCTCCTCAGTGTCCTCTGCATGCCAGCTGAGCTGAGAACCCCTTGAAATCCTCCTGCAAGCTGTCTTTGGTAACAAGCAATAGATGAGGGATTGCCCTTCCAAGCAAGCAGGTAGGAAACACCCAGTTTGTGATCCAAAGCAGACACAATTTTCTTGTCACATAAAGTCCATTCAAGAGCATTTTTCCCTCTCCCTTGCAAATAGTCAAAGCAGATGTATCTGTCTATGTGGTTCTGAATCCTTCAGTTACAGACATCCCAAAAGTCATTAACCTGGCAACTGGGTTTGGATGTGGTTTGCAGCCCACTGTTTTTCCCTCCCACAGGAAGAGTGATGGGGGATTTACTCAGAAAAACTAGAGGGAAGAGGATTTTAAGAAAAAGTAGGAAGGAGTCTCCTCCTAGGACAGGGTGGCAGAGGAATTGCTGTTGTAAGGAGCACGAGGCCTCTGTGAGGTTATGAAAGAAAGAGTCTGCAAGCCAGCGGATAGGAAAAACTCAGACTCAAAGAAATCTCTGACTGTTTTCAGAAGCAGACATAGTGAGAAATACAGGAGAACAGACAAGTTTGATATTCTGAGGGAAGGGCTAGCGACTCATTTACTCCCACTCTTGTTTCCTTGTGAACAGCAGAAATGACTGTGTCTGCCTAATGATGTCTGAAATTATTTTTCAAGAGGGGAATGTCCAATTGCCCTTCCTAACACTTATTTTGAGCATCAACTTCTGTTGCAGTAAAATATCAGGCATCCCTTTGGAACCTATATAAAGAAAATGTGAAAATGATTTGAAGATTTAACCCTTTATCCTTCAGGAGTCTTCTGCTCATTTTTTTTTATGCTTTCTGACTTTTCTTTCTCCTTTTGTTATTTCTTCTCTTTCACCCAGAAACATTCATCCCACATCTAAATGTATGAAACTCTGCACATGCTGCTTTAAAGTCTTCTGCTGTATGAAGTCACACTTTTTGTGTGACTGACAGGTGACACTGCTTTGCTAGGTGTGGATCTGAACAGTGGGAAGACAAGTTGTCAACTTCTAGTGACAGACAGAAGAAAAGAACAAGACAAAACCCCCCAGAATACTGCAAAGGAAAGATATCCCCAGGCTATTCTTTGTGCTGGGGAAGCAATTTTAGCTCTGAGGGAATGAATCTTTGCCTGAATGCAGTGGTCAAACTCTTTGCATTTCACCAACTAAACTCATTTGTCTTCATTGGTGTTATTTTCTGTGTCTATGTGTCTGTGTCTATATGTATATGTGAATATACATAGATGTACTTACATCTTTTGTGAATAACTGCTGTCCTGTCCAGGCTTTTAAAGAAAACCAAATCTGTCTTACTGCAACAACTATAATAAACAGTATTATGTTATTCTTTCACTGTCCAAGCATTTCACATTGAAGTGTTAACACCAGAACAATTCTGTGCTGTTGTAGTTGGTGTCTGCCTTCCTCCTGTCACACCTGTCCAGTACTGGTAGCTGAGAGCCAGCAGGAAAACAATTACCTCTCTGCATGTCTGTTTGGTCCCTCCAGGGCTACAAATATTGTTTTACACAAGAGAAAAGTTACAGCAGATGGGGACAATTCTCATAATCATTTTACAGTACAGAGGTCCAAAGGCTGGAGACAGGGAAAGAAGCAATAGGATTATTTTCATTAGATCTGAGAAGAAGACTCAGTATGGCTGATGCGAGTCAAATTACTTTTAGGCTGGACTTTCAGAAAAAGATTTCTGAGCAGTGATGTCCATGAAAATGTCAAGCAGCTGTGTTTTGATGGTTCTTGTTTGGCTGATGCCATTAAATAATAAAACATCTTTTCTTTGTCTAATTTCTGTGGTTCCATTATTGAGTAACAGTCTTCTGCCTGCTAGTCTTACATTGACTGTTATAAAATTCTGTGGCATAAAATAAATTTATGTCTGACTCAAGTGCAACTAGGGGTTTGGGCAAGTTAGTGGCAGTGATGTAGCAATAACTGGCCCTGAAATGTGAAAATGAAGCTCTAAAATTGAAAAGTGAAGCAAGTTTTTATAAGGTAGTTGCACATTCTTTCTCTCTGCAGTGTAGTCAATGCAGTCACTATTCTACATCTTTAAATTCTGTATCCTAAATCCATGCTTCTTCAAACATCCAAGAAAGAGATGAAACTTGGCTCCCTTGAGGAGGTTCACTGAGCTGATTGGGGCACCCTTTCTGTCATAAAGCTGGAAGACCTTGTACAGACAGTAACTATACTGCTGCAGATCACAAGGATGTGCTCAGTGAGTTGTTGGCACAGCATGGCAGTGAGCTCATGACTAGTAAATCAACTTCTTCCCTTCAGGAAGAAAATGCTTTGAGTGTTTTTATACAGTTCATAAGAAGCTCCTTTTATTTCTGATGAAATTACAAAAAATCCAAAAACTTAAATGTTTATCCCACAACCTGACTTCACAGGCACAGTTCTACTGCTGTAAAGGATATGTATGTGTTTATGTATATTGAGCCAGGAGGTCTAAGGGAAAAAATTTTATTCCAATAATCTACTAGTATAAAAAAATGTACACTCAGAAAGGCACAAGAGTCCAAATATTGAAATTCTGCACTGCTAGCCTTTGTATGATTTTTGGTAGAAAAGAAGAAACCTTAGTCTGCTTTCTGGTTGTCAGGTTTTAAGATTATGTAAAACTTGTTTCCACTGAGTTTAGCAAATGGCCAGCATACACTTATACCCAGATTACTTTAGAAATGTCTTTAGCTATCACAGCAGCAGTATTCCTTTATTGTGTCTTGTTTTCAGACTAGTAGGAAAGGGAACCCCCCTTTGCTCAGCCTCTTCTCTGCTTGCCCATTTGCAGCACAACCCTATTAACACCCATAGATTAATCACTAAAGCTTGAGTGTTTAACAGGAGGCTTCCCTCATTGGCCTGTGCTCAGTACAAACCATTACACCCGAAGGCAAAGCTGTGCTTAATAATTCAAAGGGGCCAATTTAGACATTGCCTTCATTCTTTCAGGCTGTCTGTGCCTGCCAGTTACACACATGTCCTGTCCTTGCTAGGGGACAGAGTAGTTTTGCAACTTGGGATGTGAAGTACTCTTGATGAACAACTCCCATTGACATCATGACAGTTGTTCAATAAAACAAAGATGAAACAAGATTTTTCTCACACTTTGCAAGTATGAGTCTTACCTTTTGGAAGCTGGAACAATAAAAGATGTTGTTACAGTCACCCACTGCCCTGGGCAGCAACAAGTCAGGAATGACAGTGCTCATCCTGCCAGACCTCCTTTGAAAACAGGTTGCACAACAGCACCGATAGCAGTTATAATTGTAATAACAACACAGATATTTCTTTGTGCAACATAACTATTAATAAAACCTTAAGCATTTTCTGCAGTGTCAGAACTCACTGAGTCAGTGAGAAAAATGAAAATGGTTCCTCTGTCGAGGTCTCTTGAGAGAAGCAAAAAAATGAACCAGTAATTGTCAGAATTGTCAATGCTTCTATCTTTTATTCTCTATTCATGGCAGGTTTTAAACCTAAAAAAGGAGGAGACGCTTTTACTTTCCTGTTCATCTTAGCCTAAATGATTATATTTTTTAGTTGAATGACTTAAAATACACTTTTACAATAAGAAGACTCTCCTTGGAAAATCTTACTTTTAGCCAGTTTCCCATGGAAAGGTATTTTTTACTGGGCTCCCCCTAACTGGTTTTTACTGTGCCCTGGCTGTCCAATAAAAGACCAGGAAAATTAGATTTGTTACTCTACTCTATTTATAAATTTTCACAGGAAACAATTATTGTCAAAAATAATGAATGCTTTATATTTACAAATTCATTGTTGTTCCCTTCCCTTTACACCCTTTTCTTACTAGAGAAGACACATTCTCTTTGCTTATCTGCAGCACAGGCTCTTCTTTCATAAAATCTGGCCAGGCCTACAATAGGCATATTTTCCAGCACAGCAGTATCAGCTAGAGTTATTTTTATTTTTATGTTAACAATTTAATTTGTTTTTTTATATATTTATTTTTGTTAAAAGCTTGGTGTAGATATGGTTTCACTAGGATGGAAAGTGTTTTTCCTTGTGTAGCCTATTCCACTTGGAAACCAGTATTTTCTGTAGCAGTAAAATTAGGTTTATTTCTCTTCTTTCTGATCAGTAGAAGCTTCACCCACACAAGGGTTACTTGCCAGGACAGTTATATTGGTAAACTTTTCCTCATGCTGACCTGGTCTCCAAAACAGCATTGCATAAATAATAGAGGCAGGTGGGAGCAATCATAAGTGAATGCCAAAAAACTGCAGCTGAGTTCATTCTTATGTCAGAAGAACTGGGGTGGTGTGGTTCTGTCAAGGGTCAGCTATTTTGGGCTGGGTGGAGAAAAGCGCAAAAGGAGATGACACATTTCACCATCAGTTATATTCTACCTTTGGAAATAACTTTTACAGTTAAAACTTCTTTGAAAAAAACAGCGCCAGATTATGGCTTGGCTCCAGTTCCCAGGTGGTCAAGAGCTAGGAGAGATGAAACAAAAGGAGAAGCACTCATGGGAGTAGCTGAAGAAGAGGAGTGCTTTTTAGTGGAGCCAGGGAAGAAAAGGAGGTAAGTGTGGATGCTGGAAGAGGGACACAGGAGCTTAGGTGGGCTAGGTCAGGGTGAACAGACAGCTCTTTGAACATGTGCCTCTGTAGTGGCTCCCAATGTATGCTGGATGAAAATCAAGGTATTGGCCATAACTTAAAAGCAACAGCTGGCTCTGTTCCATCTCTCCATCACTGCATCATTCTCTCTGGTTGACTTTCACAGCAGCTTCACTAATGGTCCCAAAGGCTGCACTACAGAGAGGAAATAATATGTTCTCTACTTGGGAGAGGGCTTTTTGTCTGGAATTTGATAGTTTCTATACTATAGTTGCATTTAAAACAGATCAGTTTTTTAGTTTTGGTTTGGTTTTTTTTTTATGTCCTGTTGTGTGTTCATTTTTGCATGTGTTTAATTTATGTCTATTGTCCATGGAGGTGAATTTTCAAGGGCTGTGTCTGGACCACTTGTTAACAAATGTTTCTTTGAGCAGCTGTAAAGCACCTGGATATTGTGATTAATGACACAATCTAACTAAGCTAAATAATGCCTACATAGTACATAACAGATAACTTTAGTATATACTGTTGGCTATGACTTTTGTAAACTTATTCACTACTTTTCATAAATAAAAGTTGTTGTAAATATTTAGATATTGTCCTTCTCTGTGTGAGAAAATAGAAAGCAAAGTTTAAAATGCAAGTGCTAGAGTAGCCTTATGTAAAACAAAAATTGGGACCATTTGGCAATATGTCTTATTTAGACTAAAACACCAAACTTAACACAGAGTTGTTCACAGGTCTTTCATTATTTTACATACATAGACTTTAATGACATTTAACAAAAAGCCACACAGGGAATTCATAGTTTGCCAGTGTATCATGTCATAACTTTATATGAACAGAGGTATTATCTTTAATAGAGAGACGGAAATGCATCATTCGTGAACTTGAAATATTTGCTGTTAATGCAGGGTGGTTGAAAAATATTTATTCCAATGTGTTTCTACTGCATCTTGTTGGACTCATTTTAAAGTCTGATAATGGCATTACGGATTGCTTAATTTTTATTTTTTAAGGAAAAGTCAAAATTTGTCTTCCTACTAGAACAGTGTTTCTTTAGTCAATAGAGGGTTAATGAATAAAATTGTTTTCAAGGTCAGATTGGAAACTCAGGCTTATTAAAATCACCTCATGTTCCAGCAGTGATAAAACAAGATTTGCACCTCAAGTTCTGCTTCATTCTCTTAAAACTATCTGATTAAATAAATAATAATGACAGAACACTCTGATATCCATCATAGGTTTGAAAACTAATTCATAAACTTCCATGCTATTGCATTAGTGACTAACTTCCTCTACCTGCAGAAAAATGTAAGGATTCAAAAATCCCTCTGCAACAAATTATGAACTTCTATTCAATATCAGGATCAGTTTAGGAGTTTTAACAAAAGACTCATGTAACACAAAGATCTTATCTTGGTGTATCATTTCCTTTCTATTTTCTTGCTTTTTGGTCTCAATAATTAGAATTACTGTATCCTTTTAACCCCTTATAATTCCCATTGAATTTAGATTCTTGGTTCAAAATCAAAATTGGTCAGTTAGACAATACCTGCTAACGCATCAGTTACTGATGCCTTTTGTAGATAATTTTGTTGTTCAGCCAGCAAGACTCTTAAAAGCTTTTTAAAATGGCATGAGGATTAAATTGCATGCTGTGAAAATCTAAAGTTGGGGTTTTTTTTCCAATTGCTACGCTTGAAATACAGTATAGCTATCTCAGTAGTACCTCAGATTATGCTTAATGGTAAATTTAGCCAGAAATGCATTTTTGCACTTGTGGGGTCATTCTTCATTACTGCATTCATGTGCCAAACTGCAGCAAGTAAACAGCAGCAATGATCCCAGTAACAGCCCTGTTAGTAATCTGAGGAATCTGAATGGGGAACACACTTCTAATTTTGTACTTTGTTTTCCCAGATATATATTCCAAGCAGGTCTGAATTTTTTGAGTACTTTTGTTTTTTGTCTTTTTTTCTCCAGCCCTTACCATGTAACACTCCTACTTACCCCTCCCAAACAGACTCCACACACAGATGATGGACGTATTTTGAGATACAGATATTTAAGGAAGATTTCACTTTCACCAGTAAAACTGAAAATATGTCATTTAAAGTTTTTTGTCTTTTAAGATGCATTCATTATTGTTTAGGTTAATCCACATACTCCTGAGGTGATGAAGCAATGCAGTCTGAAAAGCAGAATTAACCTGATAGCTAAGCAATAAGCAAACTTGAAGGAGTGGGGAAAAAATTCCATTGGTTTCCAAGATTTATTAACTGGAAAATAACATTTTCATGAATATAGTGGGGTAAAATTATTTTGTACATAAGTTAAAGTTGGAAGAGAATTTGGACATATACATGGCTCCCTCAGGACTCTTTCTTGTGTTGATTTCCTTCATTAAAAATCTTCTGATTCCAGAACATTCAGACTGAAGCACCTCCATCACTCTTGCTTGTTACACCTTGTACAGAAAAAAGAGTCTGCTTTTTTGTAAGCAGGGACTCAAATTATGAAGAACTTCAAATAACAATCTTCAAGTCATAATTTTCCCCTAAGATCTAACAGAGATTGATCACTTTTGCCTCCCTACTCTCTATCGTAAAGCTAATGGTACATATAAATCTTACTCATATTTGAAACTTGCCAGTTTCATCGCATTCTGCTCTATGCACAGTATATTAAGACGCATCTGAAGAAAATGGCAGGCTTTTGAGGGTTTTAGGGTAAATCTGGTCGTCTGCCATCTTCTAGCTAAGTTTAGATTACAATAAAGATTTGAGAGTGCGAGGTACTATGTATAGCAAGGGCTAAATACTTGAGAATGGTAACTAAATCCTGCATTTTGGAATTATCGCTGTGACCAACTGCCCATGAAATGCTTTTCATTTTAATGTATAGTGTGTCTGTATATAATTCTAGATCTGTATTTATATCTGCAGCCATATGCTGCTAGATTTCCATCTCCTGTTCAGACAAATTACTTCAGCTGCAGTTGCCAAAGCAAACAGAGCTCTTTTTTTCTTTTTTTTTTTTCTCAGAAGCACTGAACACATAACACATGACGCATTTCATTCTTTCTTAGGTGATAACTTTTAAAATAACAAGCTACTAATATGCACAATGTGTAAATGGGCAGCAAAGTTAAAAACAGAGGGGGAGGTAAGAGAATCAGATATTTGTTCCTGGCTGCTAATGGGAGCAGCTGTTTAGGGAGAACTCAGAGGAAGCAAGAGACACATGTGCATGTCCTGTCATAAGTCACCATTTTTTCTGCATCCCAGATTAGTCCAGAAGATGTCATTGCTCATTGGTTAGAGGCAGAATCTGCTAGATAGTTTTCTGTAAATAGCTGGAGGTTAATGTCTTGTAATCTGAGGATCGCTGGGGGCTGGTTTGTTGTATTTATTTATTTTGCTGTTGTCTGCTCAGTGGAGTGGAATTCCAGAGCTGGAGCCTAGCCCTTGAAGGAGAAGTCTAATCAGAAATGTAACAAGCTCAGAGATTAATTGCAAGGCAGGGAATAGCAATAGGCTCATTGATAATACTGTCAATATATCACTAGACAAAGCTCCAGAAAGGTGTGTGCCATATCTCATTGCAATCTTGTGTTCATCTGCTGATTTGACAGCCAGCCTTTTTCAGTGGAGCAAATCTATACATATTTTCCAGCCAAGAGTTATGAGTGGGAGTTTTGCCTGATTTCAGCAACTTGGTAATCTATCTTTTGGCTGACAATGAAGCAATATGAATATTTTTTCACAAATATTTGTCTGGCAGGGGCTTATTTATATTCCACTGTACAAAAATGTTTGAGGATATATTAAGCAGCATTGTCAGATACACTGTCATCAGTGTACTTGTTTTAAACTTACCCAAGTTTTAAATAAAAAGCCTGATAACTTCCTGTTTACCTGCATGCCCTTTGACACCTGAGAGTTGCTTGCATATGTCAGCTGTAACTAAGGATAAAAATTACAATATGTACCAAAAAAAATAGCAAAACCCACTCAGCAGTACAATAGTCAGTCTGTTTCTAGGGTGAGATTTGTCTCAGTAAACTTTAATGGTGTAAAAATTAGAAATTTAGTGTAGCATACTATAGAGTCTGTAGGTTGACAACAGCAATGTAAGGTTTTGATATGAACCATAGCAACTTTTGCTAATGCTACCCTACAGCTTAAGACTAAACTCAGTGCTTTCTCTTGTTTTTCAAAACATTTGGGGTAGGTATTTTCCTACTGAGAAACACAGCAAAGGAGATTACAGTAAATCTCAATGGTTATGTTACTCTATGAATGTTTATGAACTGTAAAAACATAATATCTTACAAGGCAAATATAGAACAGAGGCTTCTGATTTTGGAGTGTTCTCATCCTCTTTCACTCTTTATGGGAATAAAGGAGGGAGGAGGTTCTCTGATCCTATCAAGCGAATAAGGTCCAAGAAAACATCCATTACTGAGATGGTGTGCCTTGCTTCTAGATATTCTTTATTTGTAGGCCAATATCATTGAGCTGAGGTGATCAGTAACAGTATGAAGTCTATGCCCCATTTTCCAGGTCGGGACAGCAGAAGAGAAATCACTGTTCTGAAGAAGGAAGATTGCCTAGACTGTGCACACACAGGCTACATGCTCAGAACATTCCCTGCATTCATTCTCAGTATCTCATGCACTCTGAATGCTGTGAAAGACAAAGCTCTAGTCCAGTGTGGTCCTGTAGCTCCTTCCATAGTTGCTATAGAGAGGTGGGATGCTCCAGCTACTCTCACACTGCCACAATCATTCCACATCCCACTGTAGGGGTCTGACTTGCCCTGTGGAGGTGGCTGATCTTTCTTTCCTCCTCTGGTTGTAGACAAAAACAAGATTCCTGTCTTGGTTCAGACAGCTCTAAATTGTTCAAGTTGGCTCAGACACACTCCAGAGTTAGTTAGTGGAACCTGAATTGTCTAATAGGAAGGGGATCTCTTTATTGAAACTCTGTGTAATTATTGCATTCATAGTGTAGGGCAATGTCTCTGCCTCCTGTTGAATGCACTGAATAAACAACAGCAAAACCTTTGCCTTAGCAAGCCTGTATTTTCTCTATCCTGTTGAAGTAGACTTGCCAGCTGAGGATAAGGAAGTTTTCTAATCATTCACATAATTCCAGTGTTCACATGCAGGATTTCACGAGGTTTACTCCCATTTATTTTCCATTTGATATAAAGTATAAATGTAACTAAATGAGATTATAGGCATAGTTAGAGAAACTGCATTGTTGATCCAATATGTGTACAAGTTTGAAAAAGAAGAAGCCCTTAATGGAGATAAGTGAAAGAGAAAAAAAATCTATGACATTTATTTTTAGATACCCAAATGTAATTAAGCTTGATGTTTTGATAGTGTTAAGTAATGATCTATGTTAATGCAAGAAGGTGCCATCAATCAAACATAATGGTGTGTTTTTAGGTGTCTTGTGCCAGCTGAGTCCCTGGATTACTTTAGAATTAGGGGAATTATTGTAGAAAGTGATTCTACTATTACCTTAAGTGCAGTTCTTACAAAGAATACATGGAAAAGGTGATAATTTCTCAACTTATATGTTCCATGTCTTTATACTGAACCCTGTGCTTACTGCTATTGAGTTATTTCTGACTGTGAGTTAGTCAAAAGAATTTAATAAGGAGGTATTTAAATACATAAATGTTAAAGTTCCCAGATATGGTGTATTAAATCCTTGACATGTCTTTTATTTTGGTCTTTGTAAATCAAACTGCCAACAGGTTTCACTGAAGATGAACAGAGAAGGTGCTAAAGATACTGCTTATTTCATTTTTTATGCTGATTAAAAGTATAGTTATAAATGCATGAGAGATGTTTGCTTACTACTGGCAAAAGTAGGTTTGTTCTTCATTTGGTGCCACAAAGTTTTTTTTTGTTCTGTTTGCTGGAGTCTGTTTTGCCTGATGCACTAAGTAATGAGCTGTTACAATGAGCTGTTACAAAACTTATTAAAATATGTAAAGGCAGAGTTCTCTTATAAAGATGTTATTTTCTGTAATCTGAAGGGGCTGAATAACAAAACCCCCACATTAAAAACCTCAGCCAGAGTCTTTACTGTTTGCAACATTATACTGGGAAGACCCTTGAGATACAAGCAGAGTTTGCAGAGCTGGCTGCTAGGAGGAAAAAGGCAGCTTTATTACTTCTCACTGTATTTGAGAAGTAGCAGAGTCACCATGTAACTATAATAAAAGCTTCTTGTACAGTCACTTTCCATTCAAAACTTTGCAAAGTATATTAGCACCTTCACCCTGGGTAAAAGACTGTATTTTAATATTTTTGCTCCTTGTTTATTTAGGAATTCCAAGATTTTTGTGAAATGTTATTAGTAATATCTTACTAAAACCAAAGGAAATGCCCTCGTTTTGACAGTGATTCCAGTCGTAACAGCAAGTTCTAGTATTTTTATTTTTCATGCCTTTTCTCTAATTTTGTCTTACTAAAGAACAGATCTTTCAGGAATTGTAATCCTTGGAAGTCTAGTCACCAGGTGGGAGCATTGGTTCATTGGAAAAAATGGAAAAATCTCTAAGGTCACAGAGTTGTAGAAATAATTAAGGTTGGGGAAAAAAAGGGCCTCTGAAGGTCATACAGTTTAGTCCCCTACTCAGAGCAGAACTAACTTCAAAGTTGATCAGGATGTTCAAGGCATTTTCAATTAAGTTTTTTAAATCTCTGACAGGCACTTGTTGGAGACACTGATCCCCCTCCCTGGGGTTGTTCAAGGCATGGTAGGATGAGGCCTTGAGCAACCCTGTCTAGATGAGGGATGCCCCTGCCCATGGCAGGGAGGTTGGTTTAGATGATCTCTAAAATCCCTTCCAACCTAAGTCATTCTATTATTCTATGATGACTACTTGGCAGCCTTTCTGCAATACCTGTTCCAGTGCTTAACCACTGTCATTGTGAAAAAATGTTCCCTGGTCATAGTCAACATTTTGTGTATTGCCTCTTGCACTTCGACTGTGTATTTAACTGTATAGCACCACAGCATCACACAGCCCTGGTCCTCCCATCACCAGGAAAAAATACTTTCTAAAGTACATCACACCACCTTTTCTAGTGCTGCTCTTTGTTAGAAACCTGGATGTGAAGGGTGAGGCATACCTGAATCTTATACTGATGTGTATCTTAACAGCACAAATCTAGCCTCTGAATCTCACAAACTGCACATCCATCTGTGTTACACAGACCTATTTTTGGACTTTTGGTGCACAGTGTGGATGGGTGGAGAATGTCTCAGACACTGAGTAGTCTGCTTGGAGGTCTGAGAAAGGTTTTGCAAATATTAACTAGAAAGAGTGGGAAGAAGTTGTTGAAAAGGGAGGGATTTTTATTTGATCATTGGAGCTTAAGGGCAAGATGCTCTGACTGAAGTGGAGCTGGCCAGGTGGAGATGATGGTAGTGGTGGGAGCTCCCCCAGCAGCCAGAGGCACTTGAAAGGCAAATAACCTGTGACAGGGTGAGGAAGGCATTAGAAGACAAGCATATCATCAAAAAGAGTTCTAGTTGGTAATGATTTTGAGGGAAAGAATCGTACTTTTTGCTCTCATTTGGCTTTAAACTGAATTTTTGCTGCTTTCACTGAAAAATTCATCTGGCTTGGTAAATTAAAAACACAGAGCCACCCCTGAATAAAAGGACAAGAAAAATCCTACAAGTTGAAAGTTCCTCTGAATAGTGCCCAAAAGTTTGTCCTTACAGTTGCAGGTGTCTAGTGGTATCTAAGCAAATAAACCATTCAGTGATGGCAATAGCAAGAGGTATTTATGTAGAGAAAGCTGCCTCTTAATCCTCTGTCCTGCCTGATGCCATGCTGACCAGCTCATTCTTTTTTAGTGTAGTAGTCATAGTTCCAATGAAATACTACTCTGCCTGTCTCATATGCAAAGTAAGTGCTCTTTTCAAAACAGACCATTTAAAAAGTTACTTCTGTGTCTCCAGACCTTGTCATTATGGGTCCAGAGAGGAGTCTGCATATTTGAAAGGGCTGACAGGAAACCTTTAGCCTTTCAGGACTGTCTAAAAGTGGCTCAGTACAGTAATGACCCATGGCTGTTAGTGGTTTGTGTAAAAATGACTAAATAGCCTCAGGTTTTGTTGGAGATTTTTTCTCAGATAAAGGAACCACAACAGGCCTTTAATAGTCAGCCTGACTGCTTCTAGTAATTTTCACTGGAATAAGAAGCACCTAGTAGAGTCTATGGAAAGAAAATCCATCAGTCTTCTTTAATGTGAAAAAAATCCAGCAGTTCCTGGTCTTTTAATGACAAGAGAAACATATTCTCCCTTCAGGTGGCATTGTGGTTGTTAATAGCACAGTATCTACTTTTCTACCACCTCTAAACATGTCTTTTCAGCTGCCATTAGTTACTCATAGTACAGTTTTAATACTACAAGTCACTTTTCAGTCCCCACGGGACATTCTCAACTGGAAACTTCTTACTGCATTGCTTCACTTTTTTGTTTCCTTCTTTCTCCTCTCCCCTCCCCCCCCCATAAATGTATAACCCTGAATGAATCATTGCCAGCTTGTTTACAAGATCCTTTTAAATGCTTTCCCTGATGCTGGGAGAACATCTTTCTTTTTCTTTGTTCAGTTTTTCCTCTTGACAGCCGAAAACAACAATAATAAAAAGTGCCCAAGAGCTATTTTAATTCTTTATAGTTACTATAATTGCAGTTTTCATGGGATTTCCCTGCTGCTTCGGAAGCAGGCAGCAGTTTCTATATTGAAGCAAATCTGTGGTACATAGTGAAAGAGCGTTAAGTAGAATGTTGATGATTTAGGTATAATTTAGATATTTATCAAAAAGATACCACTTTATTGTGTTAAAATTAATATCCTGCAGTAATGGTTATGGCCTCCTATTGAGAACTTGATTTCCACTTAAATTCACAGTACCAAGCACAAGGTAATACTCATCTGAAGCATAAAGAGGTCAATGCCTACTGAATTTTTAATTAGAAATATTTATGATCCTTTTCAGACCTTTTTTTTTTTTTAATCTAAGTGCTTTCATAAAATCCTTCTAGAGCCCATCCTGCTTGTTTAGACTGAAGAATGACTTCCAAAAGATAGTAGCGAATACAAGACAAAATTTCAGAGAGGGCAATGTTTTGGTGGAAGTATTTTAAGAATTGAAGTGGAGTCAGATTATTGTTGTACCTGACTGAAAATGAGAAAGAAATTCAGAACAGTAACTCAACAGATCTGTAGAAATGTCACTTTAGGGTTTTTTGGTCATTAAGCTATTTGAAACTTAGAGTATTATACCAAAAATATCTTAGTTTTCTTTCTAGCAACATCTAATATGACAATTATCAATAGCTATCTATTTTAAAAGGTAACCTTTGCCTGAAAAGCAAAGTTATAGCAATGAATAATTCAATCTGTTTGCATTCTGATCAATTTTAAACTCATTTAATGTTAATTCTCCATCAAATGTCTGCTGCTTTGTTAGGTTTTTTTCTCTTTATAAAAGCTGTTAACACAAAAGGCCAAATGATGATTCTGTTCTTTATGAACAGTGGTACTGTGGTAAATAAAAAAGGAGGTTAATACACCTGTTGGGCAAGCTTACCTGCTTTGCTGTGTAACTGGTAATTAATCCTGTTGCCCAAATCAGAAGGGGATGTCTGTGTTTACGTGCAGTTGTATCATACAGTACTGTCTTACCTTGCCTCTCCATGGTTGCTACTCATAGAAACTTGTTATTCATTAAAAAGGACAGGAAAGTTGGGCCTCAGGGGCTGAAACACTGCTATAAAATTAATTTTCAAATAAGCCTCTGCTAACTTCTAAATTGGCCTTGAGTTATTTACAGCTGTGAAGCTGCATTCATCAAAACCAGGTATAGCCCCATTTGGTGCAGAGGAATGGTTACCTACACTTAATTTGCTTTCATGTTGTGTGAAACACACAAGCACAGAGTTTCCCATGGTGTTTCATGGTACAGGAAGAGCACACTGACATTACCAGGATTGATTACCCTCAGCTCTGGAGTTGGTCATCTTGCTGAACAGTGGGTCTGAGCCCTGGTTCCACGCCCTGTAAAATTATCTGGGAGCATTCCCAAAGGTACTGGGGGCATAGAATCTATCACTGTGACTATAATTAATGGTAAAAAAAATCATTTAGTTCTGGAGGAACGTGGAATTGTTTAAATGATTATTGAGTGCTGCAGGCCAAGTACCAAGACAGGAACAATTCCTTCCAAATAATTACATTCCAAACAAAGAAAAAAATCTTGCTCTCCAAGCATTTCTATAGTTGATATTTTATTTATTTATGAGTGAGCTTTTATGGTTATCCTGAAAAGAGATCTTGGGCATATATACTTTATGGGGTTTGTATAGAAATATTCATAGGCTTCTGGAAGTCAGTCACTTTCAAAGTGGGTAGTGGAAAAGGTTTAAAAGAGCATGATGAGAAAATACAGAAAGCAAAGAATACCAGATAAGCTGCAAATTATGTGGATAAGAGGTGTGCACTTATTACAGATTCACTCATGTGCAATTTTAGTTGATATATTGAGTTGGAGCTGAGTCTGTCCCAAATGAAGAGTAAGCTTCTCTGGCTTGAGCTCAAAACTGTAGGCTCCTTCACTGGGGCAGTAATAGGATCATATCCTTTGTGGTTCAGGCACGGGGGCGAAGATGAGGGAAACTGATCTCCACAGATGTTTTCATTCTGTGGAGGACATTATTTCACACAGTGTTAGCTGGAAACTTCCTAGAGGCTGTGGTCATACAAGTTTCTGACTCAGTGTTCCTGCTTCAGATTGTCAAAGTGGTCAAGCAACCAAGCTTTAACCAGGATCCAGGAATAATGGTTTTCAAAGGACATTGCATTGCCTGGCGATCCCTGGAAATCCTTGGCACCTGGATGCTTTTATTCTTCTGTCTCAGTGTACCCTCTGGACATTAGAGGGGACATTTTTACCATTGATCTGCTGAAGATTCTTTCATATTAGGAACAGAAGTTATCTTGAAAACTGGAATCATCACTGCTAAGTACCAAATCCTCTAAAGAGTTACAATAGAGACCTTATCTCAACATACATATTTTTAGCTTTTCAGTCCAACTGTGGTGAAATTATGCTGTGCAGAAACATTACTTAATCAGGTTTGATTGTAGACATAGCATAATTTAGTCTCTTATATACTGCCGCCTAGTCTAGACTACTAGCTCACACACTATTAATGCAATACAGATTAAAAGAATATTGTTGGAAAATACTGAAAGCAACCCTTGTTTATGTTCCACTCCTACTAAAACTGAAATGAAAATGTCTATTCTTCATCTACTGAATACTCACTTCAATAGCATTCATTTTAAATTGCCTAAAAATTCTTAGATTGACATTCTGCAATTGTAGGTTAAAGAGAAAGTTTGAATTATGCTATTTTCCTGAACTGAAAAACTACTGCATTTGATTTCTGTTGGGATTGAAAGGAAATAAATTAGTAGATTCCCTTTGTATTTGTTATAGGTTTTGTTCTCTTCCTATGAATATTTAGGAAGGAAGGTAGCAGAAACAGTGAATTTAATAAAAATCCAGAGTATATTCATGAGGAACTGATTCTGAATTCTGAACAGTAAATATTCATGCAGGGAACATGATTCTGTTAGAAAAAAGAGCCCTATTTCCAGTGCATTTTACTCCATGAGACAGATTATGTATTTGTGCTTAACTGAAGGCTGAAAGCCTCTTTCCCAGAACAAATTATTCATTGAAATAGTCACATTGAGTCTTCCAGGGCTTGGGCCTAAGAGGATGAGTCTAGTTCCTATAGAAATCAATGAGCATGAATTATGCCCACTGTCTGATGTCCCTGAAAATAATATTGCATGAAAGTGCAGAAAAGCTTCTTTTGGGGGGAAAAAAAACCCAACACCAATGAAAGAATTTTTGGAGGCATACAGAAAAGAACGAAAATCATTCTGTGAGTTTTGTGGGGACATTTGTTTAGTTTCGGGTGTTTGTTTGGTTGTTTTGGCTTTTGGGGTTTTTTTCGGTTATTTTTTTATTTGTTTGTAGAAAGTTACTAAACATAGCTTTCCAAAAGTAAAAATCCCCTTCATTGGGTAGTTCTAAAAATATTAATTTTGAATTTTATGAACAGCAGTAAACATGTCTCAGCATCAAGCCTGCTTGTTCAGGATAAGGAGGTAGCAAGAAGATTCCTTGCAAGGAGAAGTGAAGTTTGGAAAGGCTCACATAACATCAGTTCCCTTAGGTGTCCATAACACAACAAAATTCTCCAGCTGCAAAGATATTGATGATAATGGAATTCCAAAACTGGTCATGTATTGCCAGAATAAAGATTAGGGTCTTAAAAATGCAAGAGTTTTGACTCAGTCTAAGGTCATGAGATATTTTTTTCAAGATTACTTTTTTGAGGAGGGGATATGTGTTCTACCCATCTGTTCAAAGTTGCTATGCTGAAGGCTATAAAATTGCTTCTGGAGAATAGAAAGAACATAATAATACACTTAATTTCAAACAAGAGCCTTTTGAAGAGATAAAAGGTGACATTATTCTGATCCCTATAAGTGATTTCCTGTGGTTCTTACATGTTAAAGAGACCAAAGTTAGCTTGGTAGCAGTCGACATTATGTGTAAAAGAAGATTTCTTATAGCAGACAGCTCTCTTTAACCACCACCAAATAAATAGATAAATAAATAAGTAGATAGATAAATAATTAAATAAAGGTATGGCTTAAATAAAGGTAGCTGGAACCTGGAATTAAGCAAATTCAGCCAAGAAATTATGTTATAATATGGTTATTTCTCTGCTATTGGAAAACCTGATAATACCTTGGGTGTTAAGTATGTGTGAAAGTGGAAAGCTAAGTTTAAGAGCTTGACTCTGTAACTAGCTGCTTATACTATTTCACCCAAAACTTGGACATACAGTTTTCCTCCAATGTTTAAATGTAAGATGATACAAAAGACCTGAAGCTCTCTGTTTCTGAACTGCTTGGACTTCTTATCTCTCTGTTGTGGTTGTTCTTTTGATTCAATTATGAATTTTTCTTGTTATTTTCTTCACATATCTTTTATATTATTCTTTATATTTTTTTCCTGTTCTGCAATATTCAGTGTATGCATGAAGTCAGTATTTCCTTCTCTTTTATTATTTTAGTTCAGAAAATATTATCAACCTTATGAAATATTTTCATATTACTAGATAGAGTGTTAAAATAAACTTTCCAATTTCCCAGAGTCATTAGAAATTCTGGATATTTCTTAGATTTTTATTTTTAAAAAAACCTATATTTCCCCTTTCAGTTAATATAAATTAGATCTTCGTCTGGTGTTAGACAGTAAAAACTGATGAAGCATTGCAGATTTATGCAGCTGAAGTTTTAGTTCATAACTTTGATAGGATAAATTTAATGGTAACCTATAAAATCAGTTACCTGTGCATCTGAAAATCAATCCCCACATAGTGTGGGTTGAATGATCCCCACCTGTGCTGGCAGGGAAGGGGCAAGTGTGAGGAAATGCACGCACAGGTAATCTGTAAGTGGGGACCTGTAGCACTGGAGTCTCCAATGACATTTCCACCAAAAACCACGCTAAAGGTAAAGAAATAATCCCAGTTCTGCTCCACTGGGCAGAAACTATAGAGGAGGCCAGTTACAGTATTTTTATGACCAAGTCTGATCTTAAAGCACAATGGCTTAACCATGAGGTCCTAGTCTTCAATTTCTTCTTTTGCTAGTATTCAATAATTGAGGACCCTGGAAATAAATATATTTTATGGAGAGTATAGGCTAAATAACTCACTTTCATAGCACAAATTATGCACAAATCTTTCTTAAACCAGATGTTTGCTCATATTTTCTTGTTAGGGGTCTTTAAAACTAGCTGAACACAGACAACATTCATTACCCTGATCCAGTCCCTCTTTTAGATTTATTCTTTTGTGTATTCCACTACTGTGGATTTTCCCATGGCTTCTATCCATATTTTTTGCTCCATTTCTCTTCCCCTGTTCTTACTGAAATGTGAAAAAAAAAAAAAAAAAAAAAAAAAAAAAAAAAAAAATCTTCTTACTCTCTTATTCACCTGTAAAAATAGACATACAGAGGAAATCTCTCAGAGCCTGTAGAAACAGGAGCAATAATCTGAAGATTAAAGCCTCTACAGTTTCATTTCAATCATGGCAGACTATTGTTTGTGGCTCCACTTGTTATCTCCATTTTATGAGAGAGAAAGCAATAAAGAGATGACTTATCACTGAGCTTGCACCAGCATGTGGGAGACTAAGACTCATATCACTCACTAATTTAAGAAACCAGCACCTCTCCAAGCTTTTCACCCTAGCTATATTTTTCAAGTACTTCTTTCTGAAAGATTAGGAGAAAGTTAACTGGAGGAGGAAAGTTCAGCCATTCCTACTGGTCAGAAGGAAAGGCAGGGCAGAGAGGGAGAGGGAGAGAGAGAGGGAGAGGAGAGGAGAGGAGAGGAGAGGAGAGGAGAGGAGAGGAGAGGAGAGGAGAGGAGAGGAGAGGAGAGGAGAGGAGAGGAGAGGAGAGGAGAGGAGAGGAGAGGAGAGGAGAGGAGAGGAGAGGAGAGGAGAGGAGAGGATCTTTTAGTCCAACTGCCTGACCAAAACTTAATGTGTGTTATTAAGGTCGTTGCCCAAATGCCTCATAAACACTGACAGGCTTGGGGCATTGACCACCTTTCTAGGAAGCCTGTTTCAGTGCTTGACTATCCTCTTGATGAGTAAATGTTTCCTAATGTCAAGTCTGAACCCCACCTGATGAAGATTGGAACCACTCCCGTTTGTCTTATCACCATATACCAAGGAATAAAAGCCAGAACATCCCCTCCTCAGGAAGCTGCAAAGGGTGATGAGGTCACCTCTCAGCCTCCTTTTCTCCAGACTAGACAAACTCAAGGTCATTATCCACACTTCATAGGAGCAGCTATTAATAGTTAGGGATTATACTTTATCTAGTCTTTGTTTTTTCTGTGCAAACTGAAACAGAAAATTCATAACTAAGTGTTAATAGTGAGGTGAAATTTAATGTTCAATAAGATGGTTGGTTGGTACATACATTGAGTGAAGAATATTCACATAGCTGGAGCTCAAAAACTGCCACTCACTATTGTGATACTGGAGCACAGCACATATAATTACATTTAGTGCCTGCGATAGAAAGAAAGAGAAATAGACACTACAGTTTTGTGGGCACAATTTATTCCAGGCACAAATGTTAATAGTTTGATGGCAGTCAACAAAACAATCAGTCAGAGGTCTAGAAGCTAAAACATTTGAACCTGCAATTTAGTACAGATATGAATGGGGTTTCATAATTATTTTCATTTGCAAGGCTACTTGCCCTGAAACATCAATTGTTAGCTTGTTTATTAAAGCTTTTGGTACTTTAGACAGTTTCCCCACAAGCTGATGTATGCCTTCATTGTTCTGTGGCCACAGCAACAGAAAATGGTACATCATATTGTTATAAATGATACTCTCTAATTGTTTTTCTAAAAGAAGCTGCTGCCAAAATATTTCCCTTTGGTGAGTTTAAAGCCAAATAATAAGTGTCAGACTGCACCACTTTAGCAGCTGCAGAAATGTACTCATGAAGGTTCACATTGCTAAACCAATAGCAGATATTTTTATATGCATTATCTGCCCTTGGATGTATAGGCATTCCTCAACCTAGAGTTGTATTTGTATTCACAGCTGTATAATTATTGTCTATTGTACTGAGGAAGGGGGAAAATTATACCCCAAGTGGAAATCACAAATGTGTTAACACACGGCTTTCTCTTTGTTTGGTTAAATATTTCAGCTGTCAGAAGGCTTCCACATCACTAAAGTCATGGGGACCAATGTAACAACACAGCAGATCTGACCACAAAATGTCACCTGCATCCTTGTGTCCTCATGTAGCGTCATGTGAGACAATGTCAGTGCTGAGAATAAGGATAATTCTGTTAGCTTTATAGAACAAGGCTGACAGCATGTAAATGGAAGGCTCAGGAAAACAAACAAATGAATTTACATTGCTTAAGCATACTCCACCTACACCTCCGGAGAAATGAGGAATCGACCTCTTGGGTACACACCACCCTGGCTTCTTCATGGATTCATGCGGCAAAGAAGGTGAAGGTAGGTAAATACTGTGCTCCATCATGTTGGTTTTTGGAACTGTTTTACAGAGACTTATCAAAAGAAGGAATGGCTGGCCCTGTTGGGGTGATGGTATCAGAGGGAAAGAATAGCTGAGAGGATGACTGTCAAGTAGAGTGGACTGGTAAAAAAAAAAATATATATGTATATACTCAAATGTGTACATATGTATATGTTACTGTGTTCCAAACACCTAATGTAACAAGTTGATCTCACTCAGCTTGGTCCTTTTGAGATCTGTCTTATAAGAAGCCAGATGCTAGTGCAGCATGTGAATACAAAACGTTGTTATCCGTGATTTCCTTTGGAATACACAATTGAGTGCCTGTCAGATTGTCCCTTTTCATAAATGAGGGTTTTGTATCCAGGGAGAGGCCTATGTGACATGGTGGGTATCTAACACTTGCAACTCTTTCACATCATTGATTCAAACCAGTTTTTCCACAAGCTGTTACATTTTCTGCAAATGCAGCTAATTTACCCTTACAAAGGTGTGCAACATCAAGGGCTGGTAATGAGATAGTGGTGAGCACTGTAACTGATTGCTTAAAACTGAGGGTAGCAATAATGTCAAGGTGTAATGACCACTGACTGATCCTGAAACACACTGAGTCCCTAAGAGAATGGCAGCATGTACCCAAAACTTCTGAACCCCAACAGGCACCCACTAAGGATCTGTGGGTGTATTCAGGCCATGGAGAGGTTAGGGACACCTGGTCATTACTTTTTTTCATTTTAGTTCAGAACTGCAAACAAATTTGCGTTTCCATTTTCCAGCTGTGCAGCACCTCATGAGATAGCTTTATGCCTCTGGATTCCTAAAGTGTTCATGTGTGTCTGCGTGTTTGGTGAATTAATTGAAATGCTTTAAACAAGAGAACTGAGGGGGAAAAACTTAGTGTTTTGCTCAGAAGAACAAAGTATAGAGCAATAATCATTATCACTCAAAGTTCTGAACACTTTCTCTGAATAAACACAAGACAGATTCTCTGAAGACAGCTAATCAGACACTGAGTCATCTATACATTCATAAGTTCCTCGTCTTTCTCCTGAGCATCACTGATTAAAAGACAACAGATTATCAGTATAATACTGATATAGTAGATTGCAGATGTCAGAACAAGGTTCTTAAAGAACTCATTCTTTTGATCTGTTTAAGAGCATTCTGCAAGCACCCCTGCTTTTATGCAATGAAAAGAACATATCTGTTGCTCAAGTAATAATCAAACTAAGTTTAATGAGCATTGTATTCCCAGGCTTTCTTTTCCAGTATTAATTCAGGATTCTTGATTAAAGCATGTGTAATTCACTGACTTCCACAAGGTTCTCAATGTGGTTTGTCTTGAACTTCAATAGCAGTATCCGGTATGCTTTAATCGGACCTGCCAATATCAGCAAAAAGCAACAGTTCTCACAACAGAAGAATCCATTATTGTAAAAATTATCAGTTTTAATAACAGGCTCTGCCCTTCAGTTCTGTCCCTTTCTCCTCTTTTTAATATACACTTAGCAGACAGGAAGGCTAAGTAGTGTTCTGGGGTGCAGCATAGCCAACTGGACAAGGAAGGGGATTGTCCCACTCTGCTCTGCGCTGGTACAGCCTCACCTTGAGTACTGGGTGCAGTTTAGGGCACCACAATATAGAAAAGACATTGAGCTGTTGGAGAGTGTTCACAGGAGAGCAAAAAGGATGGTGAAGGGTCTGAAGGGAATGACTAATGAGGAGCAGCTGAGGTCAATTGGATTTTTCAGTTTGGAGAAAAGGAGGCCTCATAGCCAAGGGAAGAGGTGGGACTGGCACTAATTTCTTAATTACTTTGACTGAAGACAGGACTTGGGGAAATGGTAGGAAGCTGAATCAGGGAAGGTTTAGGTTAGATATCAGGAAAAGTTTTTTTATGCAGAGGGCAGTTGAGCAATGGAACAAGTCCCCCAGGGAAGTGGTGCTGGCAAGCCTGCCTGAGTTCAAGAAGTGTTTGGAGGGTGCTCTCAGGTACATGGTGTGATCCTGGGGGTGCCCGACACAGGGGCAGGAATTGGACTTGATGATCCTGATGGATCCCTTCCAGCTCGGCATGTTCTATGATTCTGTGATATCTTTGGCAGCTTAAGGTTCCCATTATTTACTTTAGTTGTTTCTGAGTGTGCTGGGCGTCACTGAAAATGCCAATTCTGTCGTTGTTGCCATAGACTTAACTTTTCTGTTGAAACAGGCACTCAACTTACAGCAGACTTAATAATGGTTGGCCCAACTCCTTCAGATTTCTTGGAGGAGAAGCTGTCATAGCTGAGAATGCCAGTCCTCCTCCCCTCTCAGTTGTTTCCTCAGAAGTTACTAAATTGCTTCAGAGACTTCTTACTGTGGAGCATTTAAGCACAGGAGTGTGCAATTTACAGGAGAAATAGCTGTAGACAGAACCCTACAAATTACAGGTGGTTTGGGAAAAATTCTTCTTCTCTGATAAACCAAAAGGGAGATCAACATTATCTCAAATCACTTATCTCTAATCGTAAAGTATCATTACTGATTGTTAGAAATGATCAAGTAAATTTCTATTTAACCTAGAAAAAAAAGGAGATAAAGCAACATGGTATGTTGCTGCCATGATGTTATAAAGAAAATTACTGCCTAATGACCAGAGGGCTAACGACAGGCACAGTGTGTAATGTCACATAGGGTTAACCTATAGTAAATACCTGGCAGATTGTCTTTCTTACTGTCTGGCAACACTTGTATAACTTGTCATGCCAGTGAAGTCACACTGAATTGAGCAAAACTAGTTGAAACCAAATATGCAGAGAAACGTATTTGACATTGCACTTAAGTTGACAGCTGTAGCAATTTTCTCTGAGCAGACACACACACAGCTTGATGACAAAGAGGGGAGGTTGTGAGAATTTCTAATTGCAGAGTTCTGTTGCAAAGGCCACTGATAATGGACCTCTGATTTTAAAAAGGATTAGGAAATAATCAAAACCAGGTGGTTTGTTTGGATTTGATAGGCATGAAGCATTAGCAATTTCTAACAAAATTAAGGAATAAGCTTTTAAGATTTTTCAAGAGGAAGGAGAAACTATCATAAAATTCAATGTAGGACAGAAGTAGCATGAAAAAAAAGGTCACTCATTACTTTACAAATAGTATAGGGAGAATTACTAAAATCAGTAGTAACAGTGGGAGGAAGTCTTCACTTTTGCCACCATTAACTGATTGCTGTGACATTGACAGCAGCATTAAAGGTCACTTATTGAATTTAAAAAGTTATTCTGATCTACCTGCATAATTTCATACTGAAAGCTCACTCTGCTAAATGCATTACAAAGGGGTAACGATCCACGTAGGTACATCCTAGTCCACAGCAAATAGAGGGCAAACCAAATTAACTTAACCCGTGATGAACATGTTCTGAACTAACTTGTATGACTTTGAATTTGTTGTTCTAAGAGTAACCCTGGAATATTAGTACAGCTCAGATACTTCATGATGACTGATTATTCATCAGTAAATTGTGTATGTCTAAAAAGTGACATGAAAATGTTTTGCTGAAAGCGTTTAAGTACAGTGAAGATTCATAGGTACTCTTTACTGCCAGAAGAACCCCCTTCTAAACTACAATTTTAACTATTAAAACACATGTATAGAAATTCTCTTTGATAAGTCAATAAATAACATACTTGTGATACTTGTATATATATGGTCTCATATCCCTTTAAACTACAGCTGTCAAGGAGTTCCTTTAGTCCTCAGAGTTTACTCGTGATTCCCCTGTTCCATTACTAGACATTTGTCTTGTTTCTCTTCACCTCTAAATTCATCCAGGGATTTAAAGCAATTTCTTTTCTCTCACTCCTTGCTAAAGATCTCTCATTTTGACTTCCACTGCAGTGACACAGCCATTACACCCTTTTTTAGTAAGCTTTTTTGCTCAGTTGTCTTGCAGAACCTCCGCCTTGTTGTTTTGACAGTTTCACTTGGGGAAATGAACTCGCAAAGTCATTTTCTCTTGCAGGTTTCACAAGTCTCTACTGTCTCTTCTCCCTATTCCTAACCCTCCATTTGATCCTTTAGGGAGTATACATCATTCTCTCTTTTCTGCACAGTGCACTTCCAGTATAGCCTCCCTGGGAAAAATCAGCTTATGCCACATTTTCACCTTTCATTTTTCTGTTGGTGAATGAAAAGTCTACCTTTCCAATCTCGTGTCATGACTTTTCATCATGACATCACCTCTGCTTGTCTGCTCTAACATAAAGTTTAACAAGACAAAACCGAACTCCTAGCCCAGATGGATGGATATTTTTCACCCATTGTGTACTACCTTGTAAGATCCTAGGCTCCTTCCCCACTGCAGGTGCCAGCTCTTGGAATCAAAAGATTTCCTTAATTCCTTTCATTGAAACTCTAGAGGATGCTTTGTATATTGTAAGGTTCCCGGGTTGAACTATGCACCTGATCTTCCTGCATAGAAGTCCCAAAGATACAAGAGGCTTATCAGCTCACAGGAGCTGTAGCCCAGAAAGAGAAAAACACGGAATAACAGGAAACTTAAATGCACTTCTCAGCCACTAGGGAGTAAACCCACAGTTTTCTGTCCAGCACTCCGAAAAGGTTCATTATGAAGAATTTTATCTTCTACAGTTTGATTACAATAGTAATTTAATCTTCCTTTCCCCTTAGTGCACATAGATTATTCTCTCAGTTCTCAATGTTGCTCAGTTCTCTTATTCAGTATCTTGACCACACATACCCCAGTTTCACAAATGAATTTCAAGCTGACTATGTAAATTTTAAGGGCTTGCTACTTGTGAATTTAAGTTTACAAATGTCGTCTTGGTTTGGTTGGCCATGCTCTCCTGTGTCCTCTAGGCATAGCATTTCATCCCTAATGGATCTGTGAACCAACTCTCTTGTCTTTCTCCCTCAGGACATCCCACACTACAGTATTTTACCTCTAAACTCATTTTTGACAGGAACACAGACTAAGTGCTGATGGGTTGGTTTTTTGGGTTTTGTTTGTTCATTGTTGGTTGGTTGGTTTGAGGTGGCTTTTTTTGTTAGATTTTTGTTTGGTTTGTAATGGGTGTAAGATGTAACAGTCTTGTAAAATGTTATGCTATAAAAATTACCCAGCAAATACTGTTTGGATATGATCAGAATGTGACCCAAAGAATCAGGTGTATAGTCAGAGACTGAAGGGGAATGGCTATGTTAAATATGTTAAATACTGTTGAAGAATAATAGCAATATTTGAAAGTCACTACCAGAATTTATGATTGGTTCAGATCTTTCACAAAGAATATGTTTGTACTACAAACTAGCAGTGATACAGTAGAATAAGTCAATTACAGGAATGTAATGTGGGTCTTTTAGGCATCATTATAGTCCTATTTTGTGTGCTTTTTCCTGCATCTTCAGAACATTAAATTTTTTTATATTCACTGAGAAAACTTCTCTTTTTCCACATATACCAAGCTACAGCAGTTTGTAACAAAATGAACAATGCTGGATAAAAACAAAGCAGAAAGAAAGACAACTCTAAAAACAAGCTTCAGATGAATAGATCATTAATACAGCACATCCATGTGACATTGGCTTTACACAAACTGTCAGCTTTCAGTATGATGCATCCGGAAGATGCATCAAACTCACAGAAAATGAGTCTTCTGTAAAACCTAAATATATTGCTGTCTATAAAATATATGACATAATACTTTTGGTAAATTGTTTATTGTTCACAGGGAGGTTTCTGGAATTGTGGGGATCAAACATCAAAGAAGCTGCCACAGACAGAAAAGATAAACTCTGCCCCTTGTGAGTTTGTTCATGTCACTTCAACCCATTTAAATTCTAGTTAGGTTGATCAAAAGTGGGAAAGAAAAGCTTTAAATTGTGTTATTAACAATAGATTTAATCTTAGACTGCTGATTAAATAATATCTCTCAGATAAAAACATAATAGGCACTGGCTGCATTTGTGTGACAGGAAACATGTCATTGGTAATGCTTTGTGTTGCTTTTAATGAGTCTGATTGTCATCTTCCAGCAGGGAGTGCACAAAAGGCTCCTACAGGTCTGGGTGAATGGGATCACTTATTGATCAAGTTGTCAGGTCTGTCAAGTGTTAAGGAACAACTGAGCAAGTACAGAAAATCAATATGATTTTGTATTTATGTGGAGGCTCCCCAGATAAGTCAGCTGACTGGAAATCAAACAGTTACAGGCTGAATATAATTTCCAAGATTGTTTAGTTCACAATGTTCCTGTTTAAAAGCAAGCAAATCGTTGAATAAAATGTGTAATATTTTTTTGTTTTGTTTTGAAGAAAGTAAAAATTTTTTTTTTAATTATTTTGGCCAACTTTATCTCTGAGTAGAGCTGCAGCCTGCCCATTTATTTTTTCTCCCTACTGAACAAATACGTTTTTTATTAATTATATTTAATCCCTGCTGCCCATTCACTGAAAGGCATCTCCATTTTAGCAATGATCTTTGCTACTGTTTAGACAAGTTAAAAAGGTGAAGCTGCTCTAGAAAGACAGTAAAGAGACAAGTGTTTAATCTTCCCTAAAAAAGTCTGTGTACTTGTATTTGAGCTCTTCATGGTTCAAAACACCTTCCTGAGAATGGAGCAAGGAGAAAGGAGGAAGAGCAAGCTCAGTGAGGGTTATAGCAGGAGGAAAACTTCTGCAATCTCCAGCCTGCTCCATCAGGCAAGGGGGGTTCTAGGCTGACGAATGCACAGTCAAGCCCTGAGTCTGTGAAAGGTTTTGGAGTTACCGGGAATGGAAAAAAAGCAGCAGATCTCAGTAACACCCTGCTTCTTATGAACAATGAACAATTAACCTGGCCATTTTTGCCTGTAATCCAATAAATTTCCATCTCTAATCTTTTTTCTACCATTACCTCTCTGTTTTCCCTCTGTCAATCCACACTAACAGTTTATAATGCATTCATTGGTTTTCCATTCACATCCTAACCATCCCTCACTCCATTATTCTCCCCAGAGAGTCACTTTCTCCTTACTACCTTCCACTTCTATCTTCTTCATCTGTTTGCCTTATTTGTAGTACACACAGAGGAACAAACTAATCTAATTCAAGCCTACATCCAAGAAATAGCCAATTCAAACGTATTCTTTCTGCTGGCTTTGATACATAACATTTATTTCTCTGCCAATGGATAGAATTTGTGCCTGCACATGAAATCTATTAGCAACTTTGAAAAGCACAATTTTTTTTTATTTCGTGTTTTTTAAATCTTCTTCAAGATTTTATCAGTGCATCAATCATTCCTGCACTTTTACTGTACAGTTGTTCCACTGTTGTGCCTTTGGAATCAGATTAGCTTTCAGTCACTTCCAGCAGGAGCTGATCAGTTAAAACTTGGTCATAGCTGTAGTAGCACAAACACCACCGCAGTGGGCAAGTCTGCTATAATTTAAAGTAATATCATACAATTTTACATCTGTTCATGGATCAGGTGGGGATAATAAGAATACTACTAGGGAAAATCTCTTCCCAGCTCACATGTTGATTGCAAAGTCCCTCCCTAGAAGTCTCCTTCTTCCTCCCAGCTGTAAAACAGAAGTTCAGGAGATCAAGTCTTCTCACTCAACAAGACCAAAACCCACAAATTCTGCCCTCCTCATGCAGAGACACAACTTGTACTCTGATTCAGGGAAGAATTTTCATGGATATAAGGCTGAAGTTGTCTCAAGTTCTAGATGTCTGAATTTTAGATGATAGCACAGTATTTAACAGAATTGTGTCTGAAGGCTGCAGATGTTATTGTAAATGTTGTTTGAAATTTAGGCTGAGTTGATAGCAATGAAACTGGTGGATTTAAACTTTTACAGCAAATTTGAAGAGTTCACAAGATGTTCTTGGCAATGATGAGGCTGTGACTGTAGAGTTCTTATCTGATGATTAATGAGAACTCTAAATTAAAACTCTTAATTACACAGTTTTATTATAACAGGTAGATGAATGCACTGTAGAAGTAGTTGGTGGGGGAGGAAGAGCAGTCTCTAAGTATGCTTATATGAACTCACAGGCAATTGCTTGGAATCAGAATGTTCCAGGGCACATTACTCCACAACTTTTACTGGAATAGGGATTTTAATAGAGATACAGTTGAATCTTCCACAAACAGTATATTTCCTTTAAATTAGTGAGAGTTTTGCTTCTTTGGCAAAAGCAGGAATGAGATCTTGGGTTTTAGGCTTCTATGGCCAATAAACAAAGCAACATCTAACTGCAGATGTATATCCAGGTTTCTGATGAAATGTACTCAGTCTAAAGTTAGCACAGAGGAAAACACTTGTCATCAGTGTCATTGATTTGCTGAAGTACAGCATGAGTGCTTTTCTTCCTTCCTTGATCTTTCCTACCCAGTGGTGTCACATCTGTAACATCCTCTTCTGTATTTTCTGATTACCACATAAAACTTTTTCAGAGATGTTCCGTGACTTCTTGCCTCTAATGAGTCTTCTCCAATCTATTTTACTGTGTCTGTTTTGGAGCTGAACTCATACACGGATCCTAAACAACAAACATCTCAAACTACTGAAATAAAAATAGCATAAACAAGATATATCCATGGATATTTATTTTATTTCATCATTGTTAGTATCTCAGACAACCAGGCAATAAGATTTGTGTACAAGCAGAAAGTTCTTGCCCTCAAATCTGTGGTCTGTACAGTTGACCTCAGTGCATCACCTTCCCTCTCCCTCAGGGTACCATTAGACATAGCATGTCTGTTCATTAGTTTTTCCTCAATAGTTCCATTAAATGGTGGGATTAGAGATGAAGCACGACAGCTCTGAAAGGTGATGCCCACTCTGCCACAAGTTCCTGGCTATCTTGCTGATGCTTCTCCCTCCTGCTGCAAATAGCTATAAATTGGGGAATGGCTGTGCTCTTGATTTCCTCTGAGTAGGTGTCTGTAAATCAAACTCAGCAGGTATCTTCTCCATTTTAATATGACCCCCACATCTGGATCTGCTAATAGCCCTAACCACTCCGAATTCTCTTTAAAATACTGAATAAAATTGGGGAAATATTTTAATTTTCATTTGATATGAATAGACTATATTTACCAAATACACAGATGAGGAACCTATCCTCTGAAAGATGCTAGCAAACTGTATTTCTTAAAAGTTGGGACTTTCATGTTAACACCAGGATCCTGTTTGTTATGACTTTGAAATTTTGATGCTTTATCTTCCAAATAATTTGTGAATTATTTTTAATGTGTTCTAATTATTTCTCTAAGCTCCCAGTATCTGTGTACAGGAATCAGAATTCATAACTTTACAGAAAGTGAGCTATCATTTGAATTTTAAAACAGCTTCTGATTATCAAGATAGATTCAAATTAAATAAAAGAATACACTCAAGCAGACACTGTCATATCGATTGTGAGTTCATATGTATTTTAAAATATATCAATTGTGACATGATCCAGGGAACTTTGAAACCATATCAATTACTTTGCATCTGGCATTGTACACCACCTGCATAATGAGAGACCAGAGGGCTTGATGAGTTTTGAAACATTTTTCAGTGAATAGTCATCAGTGCATTGTTCTCCAGATAGATGGAAAGCTAGCAATGTCCCAGAATTCAAGAATGATTTGTGTTGATTCTTTGCTTATATATTTCTTTCTCTCTTTCTTTCTTTCTTTTACTTTGGCATATCTTGATATCTATAAACCTGAGTATTATTTCTGTAGAGCAACTTAAATTAATCACAGCTTAAATTATACACAGCTATAGCCTTCTTTTTACACTCAGTTGAGCTGCCCCTGGGAACTGAAAGCAGAATGTGATCTATACTGTCTGAAAGGGCACATTTTAATATTTGCAGTTTCATTGTTTATTAGGTTTCAAAAAGACTCTGTATCCAAATAAATTAACGTATGTGAAAATTTGACTCTTTCGACACTCTTCAAAGGCTTTTATTTGCATCACAGCAGTATTCCTAAAAATTTGCCCCATTCCCAGTGTAGAAAATCTGTTTAAGAAAATAAAAAGGGCCAGAACTGGCACAGGGAAGTTAATATTCCTATGAGCAAATGGTTATTCACCCTGCAAAAAGCACAAGCTCTTAAAAACAGAGTATCAGAACTCTAACTATACTTACACATAACTTGAAGAAATACTTTTGCATCACTTTATACTTCAAAAATTGTCAAAATTAATATGGTGCTGGTTGACAAAGATGAATTTTGAGCAATTCATTACAGCCTTTCTTTTCCACTGCATAGTTTGCATAGTCATTTACACCAGTGTGAGGCAGCTGCTAGGATCTGATGGTTTTCAGCCTTTTAATACGTGTATGAAAGAGTAATAACCTTTGTCTTAGTGCAAATATTATATGCAGTCCAAAATACACTTGATTTTTTGGTTTTGATGTAGAATTTTCACCTCCCTCAAACTGAGTGCGCACAGATGAATCAATGGAGACAATGACCAAAAAGGACAATGCTGCAACACCTGCTACAAGGGATTCATAGAATCATCATGGTTGGAAAGGACCTTTAAGATCATCAAGTCCAACTGTCAGTCCTACAGGACCGTAACCACTAAATCATTTCCAAAAGCACCACATCTATCTGTGTTTTGAATATCCCCAGGGATGGCAACTCCTGGCACCTCCCTGGGCAACCAGTTTCAAGGGTAAGGTCTCTCTGTGTAAGGAGTCTGCGTCATCTCCTGGCTATTGTAGCTCTACTAGAGCTACAGACAATTACCTGCCCTGAGGTCTTTTGTCTTGGGTGTTTTCCCAGAATATTTGTACACCTAAGCTCTTAAAAATATTGATCTAACTATGCTACTACTACCTTACAGGAGACAATAAAATTAACTTCCTCTGGCATCAGCTTCTGAAAATCTTTTGGCTCTCCAATGAGGAAGTGAAGGCTCATTTCAATGGAGGTATACATACAAATGTAAACATTTAAAAGCAGGTAAGAAGAGTGGACTCACAGAATCATGTGAGTTTGAGGGATTCTCCAGGGGTCATCCACTCCAGGCTCAGCTATGAGCAGGTCCAGTAAGATCAGGTTGTCCAGTCAAATACTGAGTGTCTTCAAGGACGGAGTTTGCACAACCCCTCTAGGCAAACTGCTCTAGTGTTTGACCAGCTTCATGCTAAAAGCATCCTTATATTTCATCAGTTTCATGTGTTCCATTTCTTCCCCATCATCTTTCTGCTGTGCACCTCCATCTTCTCTATGCTATCTAAATGTGTGGCTGTAGACAGAAGCAAGATCACCCATCAATCACCTCTTTGTAGGACTAAATAATCCTAGTTCACTCAGCCTGTCCTCATACAGCCTGTGCTCCAGCTTGATGAGCAGCTTGATGGTCTTTGCTCAACTACCATCAGTACAGAAATAGTCACCCTCACTGAGCAGCCCCATACTGGACACAGTATCCAGATTTGGTATCACAGCAGCCAAACAGAGTGGTAGGATCACCTCCTGCAACTGCAGACAACACTCTTGTTAATGTGATGGGCCACATCTGATGCAAGGGCTCAATCCTGATCTGTGCTAAGTGTGCTGATGACAAGGATCTCCAGGCCCTTCTACTTTGTTCTTGTGAGACCCCACCTGGAGTGCTGTGTCCAGTTCTGGAGTCCTCAACATAAGAAAGACATAGAGGTCCTGGAATGTGTCCAGAGGAGAAACACTAAAATGATCAGACAGCTGGAGCGCCTCCCCTATGAGGACAGGCTGAGCAAGTTGGGGTTGTTCAGCCTGGAGAAAAGGAAGCTCCAAGGTGACCTTATAGCAACATTCCAATACCTGATGGGGGCCAGTAAGAAGTCTGGGGCAGGGCTTTTTACATGGGTGTGTAGTGAGAGGACAAGGGGAAATGGTTTATAACTTGGTAAGGAGAGATTTAAGTTAGACATTAGGAAGAAATTCTTTATTTGAGGATTGTGAGGCACTGACACAGGTTGCCAAAGGCAGTTCTGACTGCTCCCTCCCTAGAAGTGTTCAAGGCCAGGCTGGAAGGGACCTTGAGCAACCTGGTCTATTGGAAGGTGTCCCTTCCCATGCAGAGGGGTTGGAATTAGATGATCTTTAAGGTCCCTTCCAGCTCTAGCCTATGATTCTATATTCTATATATGTTCAAAGACCATTCTCCACTTTACAGTACTGTTATATGAAACAATACATTGATTCATTGATTTCTTCCTAGGAATTACTCCTCTTTTGCCTGAAAAAAAAAATCCATCAATTTCCCAAATAGAGATTCTTCTTCCTTAATTAGCTATCTCTTTTTTTAGTTTTTTCATGGCTGCTAATATGAAGTAGGTATAGTACAAAAATTATAACTAAATCAAGTGAACAGGTAGCTTTACAAGGCATTCTGTATTTTAAAAGTGACATCTCATTTAGATTTTCTTTACTTATAAGAAAGAATCTTTTCTCCTAAAAAGGAGAAAATATGTTGCCTATTTTCTCCAGTCAAAGTGAATTTTTACAGCCAACCTTGACAGTAAGATGTTAATAGAAGTACTGGCTGACCTTTAACTGGAAGCAGAACAAATTATCTGTAATAATCAAAAAGATTTAAAAGCTACTCAGATACACATGCAAACAATTTATTTTTAATATGTACTAATTAGACATGAATTGAATAGATTTAAATTGATTAAACTGATTTTAATGGTAGAATTTTTGTTTTAATTATCACCAACAGTCACGGTATGTTTAACATCAGATCCTATCCAGTGTACTGAATAGGATGTAAAGAACATCTCCCAAAATTTGTAGTTTTCCCTGGTGACTTTTCACTGTCACTATACTTTCTTTCTTTCATTTTAATGCCTCTCTTTGGCCTGGTTCTCTTCCCCCTGCTATAATTTCCATTGGTTTTCAAAAAGAGTCAGAATTTTATTAGTAAGATATGAAAAATTAACTAAGTGAACCTGTTGAATTCAAGCTTAAAGATTCAGATCCAATATAAGAAAACCCCCAGGATCAGGAATACTTAAAATTGGGGGTTGTGTATAGGATTAATTTTTGGGGAACAGTTAATTTGGAGGACAGCTTGTGTAACTTAGCATATTTTTTGCTGTTTTTAATAAAAGTCTTACATCATGTAGAATGAGAGACCAACATCATGGCACACAACTTTCATCTGGCTGGCTCAAGGAATCAAGGTCAGATGGACTAAACTACTGAGGATTGTAATCCTAAAGCAACTGTATATGTCAATCTCTTCTTCTGGGGTCCCCTCACACTCCCTTTCACAATCAATACAGAGAAATAACCATCACAGAAATGGGATATTTTAGAGTATGATTCATCTGGCATATTTTAGGTGCATACTTTTGATTGAAACAAATTGCACAAAATAAAGGTAATTTAGATTATTAGTTTATACATAGATTTATATAAACCATCTGTGCTTGATGAGGTAAATTTCAGATTTTGCTTTAGGTTCCTGTAAGTTATTTGAAGTACAGTGTTAAGTCATTTATATTCAACAGAGTGGCAAGAAGCAGATTTTAGGAGGTGTTTCAATCCATCAAAAGGATATTTGGGTATTAAATTAATACCTAACTTTCTGAGATGCTCTTGAAAGTAGTATCACATCTGCAGTGCCAGGCACACAAATACATTTAAAAATTTAGCCCTAGGCCTACAATTTACTTTTGAGAAAGAATTTTATTCATACTTCTAGTAGGTTTATTTTATTTTATTTAAAGATTTTACATACCATCTACCACTGAAGCACACGTAGAGAGACATAAAGACTGGCTGTCAGCAGTCTTTATGGTATGGATTATGGTACATAATCCCACTTTTTTTTGTGCAGCGGACTAGAGAATGAAATAGGGTAACAAAATATCCTTCCCTACTTTCAACCACTCTCACAGCCTAGTGTGAAGGTACAAGATGTGCACAGTGACAGATCAAAAATTCTGTAAAATAGTAGAGTAGTCCAAGACTCGGTGTTAGATGTGGTCTTCATTTAGTGTTCAAAATTAAGTGCACCTTGTTTCCTGTCATTGACCTGTTGTCATTGACAGCAATAATTATTAAAATAACTTCTGGTAAACTTTAATTCACTATTTATTAAAGCAAACATATTAAGTTGAGATATTGTGCAGAGATATCTGATTTCTTCATAAACGATTAAACTAGTTAAATCATTAAATATAATTATTAAATATAATCATTATAATCGAGACTGGTCCTCTGGGCTGTCTTCGTCTCTGAAGAATGACCTACCACAAAATAACTCTGAATTTCCTGCCCTGGTCTCTCAAAATGCAGACATGAACAATTTTCTGCTTCCTAAGTTAAATAACCTCTCTTTAATTCTGCAATGCTCATTCAAATAAATTGCTCTTATATAGCTTTATTCACTTATCTCTGGTGTGTGTGAGAGATAACTTGGGGCTTTCAAATGGGAATCATTTTGTCCCCTGAAATGCATTTTTGAAGTCCTAGAGGTTTTTTTTATGTTGTTGGGTTTCACAAGTTGTTTTTTGGTTTTTATTTATTTATTATTATTTTGTTTGGTTGGTTGTTGTTTGATTTTTGTTTATTTGCTTGTTTGTTTTTATAATTTCTTTATTTAGATTGGTTTTGTTATGGTAAAAAGCCTATATAACCAGACTGGCACCTGCAACACTCTTCAATACACAATGACAATGGTTTTCTACAGAAAATCTAAGCTGCTATTTCCTAGTTTAGAACAGAGAAGTATTAAAGTGGCAGAACTATTGGTATGATTTCTGGCAGCAGGTGCAATTTGCTATGATTGCAGACATTACAGTAATTTCAAAGCTGGGCCCAATTTTACTTTGCTTTGTACTGAATGAATACAAGGAGCTCCTTACCTTGATCTTTCCTAGAGGTATCTATCTTTTAACAGAAAATTTTCTGGACAGCTGGTTGTTGCGTTGGGAAGAATAAAGGCAAAGAAATTAGAAAAGGCAAAAGAAAACCACAAAATAGCCAGTGTGGTGTTGAAAATTTTTCTGCCTATTGATGTTTCTTATCCTTCTTTTTGTAGTACTGCCTGCCTTTACTGGATGTGTCATTCATAAGCTCTGAACTTTCTTGAACTCTGATGAAAACTTGCTGTCTTCTGGAGCATTTCACTGGACAAGTCCCCCAGTCAGAGTGGAGCCACTTGAGGCTCATGAGTGGGCTCTTGTGAATATGCTTCTCTTACCATGGTCTAATGAATGGCCATCGAAGCACAGAACAGACTTTTCCTCCTGCGTCATCGTGGTAATAAGATGGTGGTAATAGTCATGCTGAAGATCTTTCTAGTACAATGCAAATGTGATTGCCAAAAGCTTTTGATTCAGAAATGCTTTGGGTTGCTTGGAAATACCTGGTCTTGTAATTCCCAGGCTCCAGGGGTTTTGGAACAGAGTTTTTTTTTCACTCCACGCAATAAAGGAAGATATTCCGTGAAATTCTCTCTCCAACGCATGTGGAAGAAAAATACTTCATGGAGTTGTGTAATTTCAATGTCCTTTACTATAACAGAGGAAAAATTCTTTAATTTTTCTTTAAAAGAACGAAGAAGCTAGGTGCTAATGAAGCTACAAAGTCAGCTTTATCAAGGCAACTTTTGCTACAATAAGACATACCATCCCCTTTGTATATGTGGGAATAATTCCCATTGCAATCAGTGGGAGTTTTAACTTAAGACAAATATATATACAGTTACTTTTTTTTTTAAATAGGACTAGAAATGTTTTTCTACCAGAGGTTCAAGAAAGAATATGATTTATTGTAGTAAATGAGAAAAACATTGAATGCTACTTAATAATGTGCTGTTAATTTGATACCTGTCAGATTAAGAATTGGATATCAGTCTCCCGGACACATGCCCTAGCCATTTGTCTGACTTCTTTTTTGGTATGACTTCATTTCCTCTTCCCCTCTCCTCTTCTCCCTCTACTCCTCCCTCTCTTCCTTCTGTTTGACCATACTGAATCTGAGAACAAAATTTAATATATATTTAAAGAGTTTTTTCATTCATAGTAATTCTGACTGTAAATGCATCAAAACTATATTAGGTATACGTTAAATATTACAGAGCCATAATCTTGCTGGGTCTTTATTTGTGTCAAAAGGTAGCTTTAAGCAATTGGAAATAACAGAAATTGTCCATTATCAATGGCAACATCAGACTAGGGATTCTACTTACAGAGTTACAGTGTTCTTGGGAATGGATTTACAGAAAAATGCATTTATAAAACATGCATTTATAAGAGGATACAAAAATCCAGCCCCTCTTGTGACCATATGAGAAAGCTTATTTTGAAAATACTCTGAAATGACTGCTGTTCTCAACAGAGGACTAGATGATACTGGCAGGTCCTGGAGGAAGGATTTTCCACTTTAGCCCTTTGATACTGTATCTGCCTGGGGAAGTAAAGGAACAGAAAATAGGACAGTGTTGAAGGTGCCCATGTGACATGTAATCCAGAAGACCATCTTGACCCATAAACAGAAAGATTAGAAAATGTGGGGAAAGTAATTTTCCTAGAAAGGGTAAAGTGTGGCAGATACCCAAAGCAAATCAAGCCATATTAGGGGGACAAGTGTATCATTGGTTCTAATCTAAAATAAAACAGGAATTCCTCTGAAAGTTTGATAAATGTCACCCTGAGAAATTGCAGGCACATTATGAATAAGAGTCATTGTGAAGGTAATAAATAGCAGTCTTTTGGTCTTAGGTTGAGATAAACTCAATCTGCTGAGAATATATCAGTAATTTTATAAGCAAACACATCCAGTTTAACCATGTACTATTCACAAGTGATTTGTAGTATGCACTGATATTTAAAGACCATTTTACCTATGAGGTAGTAACTGACTTATTCCTTGCACAGGGCTGAATTTCTCATCTTAGGCTCTAAGCAACTTGCCCTGGTTTCCAGAATTAACCACAAGGTCATCTTTTTCCTTGACCACAACATTATTTTTCCAGTCTCATATGGGTATTTCAGGTCTTGTTCAATCATGACTTAGATGTGTGCTTACTGAAGTAAGCAGCTGGAGCAGCTTCATATTTTACTCCCCATCAACCAGAGAATAACAACTCATCAGCTCTTGCAGCAGAAAAGAAATATGAACCTTCCACATCCATTTTAGTATGAAACCCAAACATAGCTTAAGCTTTTAGTTGTGCTACTGGTCTTTACATTGAAGCAGTTTTAAGTGTATTCAGACATTACAACATGCAGACAGAGGCAGGGGTTAGCAGGAGAAACTCCTTAAACTGTTACAGCCATTTCTGAGGCAAATGCATATCTAATCCCTATTCCAGGGCACATATCCCTGCTGTTATGCAGATTGTAGGCAGTCTAAACAAGAGTCTGCTTTTCCTTTCCTCTCCCTTATTCTATGTGAACAGAGGAGCAGCTTGCATTCAGCTCTTGCTGGTTGGCCTGATGGAAGAGGGAGAGAGTCGATGTTTAAATCTTGTAACTCTCTGCCAGGTCTGTAAAATTGATGGAAATTGTTCAGACCTTCTCCTAATGTCCTTCCAAAGACACAGAGCAAACAAAGGCACACAGTGAATGTTCTGTGCATCAGCTGCAGAACCCAGCCTTCATAGCTGTACAGCTTTCCATGCATAAGTGGTGCCAAACAAAGTAAAATATTAATGTGTGCTACTGTGAATAATCTAGAAATGTCATCCTGAAACCCAAGAAAGTGGCTTCTCAGTTTTTTTCCTGGCCTTCTGCAGCACTGGAACAATTGCTACTTAGAAGAGATGAAGTGCTGTTTTGTGATCCCTAACTCCAGGTTTTCTGCCTCATGGGAAAATCCGTGCCGGATGCACTGCTATGCAAAATATTACTGTGATAAAACATCCTTTATTGCATAATCATATGATCTGATATGCATCTGATGGTATATGATATTTTAAAAATAACTGTTATATTATCTATGACTTCTCAAGTTGAAAGGTTTTCTGAGGTGTATTAGCTCCCCATGGTCCTACTGCTTTCTGCCTGAGAAAAGCTGTTAAAATCAGACTTTTTGTAAGGAATTCTGAGAAATTTTAGAAATACCTGGTTTTATAAAGTGATATTGCTCCACTTCAGAACAGGAGTCTCCTTTTGTGTGACACAGTCACAACCCACTCTTCATGGTTTTGTTTCAGTCAAACCAGGGCTGTACAGCTTGAATCCAGTAATGAAAGAGATCAAAGCCACTTTTCTTTCAGGGGGTGGAGGTGATGTGTGAGTGAAAGCTTCTCCTTGTCCCTGTCTAACAATGAAACAAGGACTTCTGGTTTGTACAGCTTTGATGTATGTGGAATGTGGAGTCACCTGTTACACCACATACTGTCACACAGGAAAGACAGTTTGTCACCATGACTATTTACAGTCTTCCCTGTAAAAATCCATACTAAAAGTTGTCTGTTTCTTTAGAAAATGTATATTACCTCTGACTTGTCAAATGTTGTTACAGTTCATCTGCCTCTGAGATAACAGATTAGAGAAGAGCTGCTCTCATTCAGGACAAGGACTTGAGAGGAGGATTGTGATCCTAGGACTTCTTCAGTGCAGTAAATGGTGGGTGAGGAAGAAGATGGAGAGAAAGGAGGGAGAGGACTTCAGACCACCTGGGACTTTTGGCTGGGCCTCATGGTACAGACAAGGTCACTGTAAAGCATCTGGGAAATGCCATGCAGATGGGTGTTTGAACCAAAATCAGAATGTGTCCTACCCTTAGGCCTCCATACCTGTTCACTCAGACAATTATTCTTACCTGTGGCATTCAGTCCTTTGTCTTTGGAGGTAATGTCTCCTCTGACAATCTTTATTTGCTCTTGCCACTGGGCTTTCCAGCCCTTCAGGATGCCCACACTGAGTAATTTCCTTCATGGTTTGACTGTACGTGTCTTCATTCCCCACTCTTTCTCTTTTCTCTTTTTCTTTGTCCCACAAGTTATCAGTTTCTGCAGAGGGTAGGAGACATTCTGAAGCTTCTTGGCTTACAAAGCAGCTGCCACCACACTTCTGCTTCCTTGTACAACACAAAAGGCTTTCTGTTAATTCACTGGTGTTTTTTCCATGACTGCAGGAGGATCCTCTGCAGAAGTGAGGAAGGAAGGTCAGTAGCTAAAGCTGGTCAGCCATTTTCCAAAAGAACTTACAATTCTTTCTTATTCATCAAGGAAAGGCCAATGGAAATCAGGAAGTTTCAAAACCTGCCTCATTTCCTGCCAGCTCACCTTCCTTGCTGTTCATCATCCTTGTGGCTGCCTGACAGGGAACTAAGAGCCTGCTAGAGCTACCTGTCCCTCACAGGGGCTCTTAGATCTAGTGTGGGAAATAACTCCCATTCTCAACCATAACTCAAAAAGAAAATTTAAAAAAAAAAAAAAATCTACCTTGTCTTGTTTTTACAGGATTTAAAATCCTTTTCCTGATACAGTCTCATGTATGGATTTGCAGCTACATTGAGATTTAAAATCATTCCCTATTTTCATTGCCTCTTTCTCTGTTCCCCAGATACTGCCTCTTCCTGTGCAGATTTCTGATTAATCCAAAGAAAGGATGGCATTTCTGTCATTGTTCCCTGCTTCTCAGTGCCAGGAAGAGCAAGTGCAAGCCTCCTTTTGGCCCCCAGATTCTCAGCAGGCAGTTGCACCAAGCATTAGGTGCACACACGTGCTGTGCCCATGACGTGCATTCAAAGTATTTTTAGAATTTTGTTAATAGGGATTCAGATAAAGGAACTGCATTCTTGTGTTTATTTAGTTACAGAAAAATGGGGTCAATTCCATTTTCAGAGCACGTAAAGTCTGAAGATTTTGTTTTTAAAATGTCTCTTTATTTTAGACCAAAAATGTAACAAGTTATTTTAAGCTACATTGACTATCTATATCTGTTTATTTTATTAGTTCTGTTAGCACAGCTTGTGAACAGTGTGGGTTTATCACTTGGATATAAAGCTTGATCTCACTTTATTTTTAAAGTGTATTAATACCCTAGAGATAAATCAGATCAAAGAAAATTCTTCTTGCAAACTATCTGGTTTTGGTAACTTATTTTGCTTCAAAAATTTCTTGCAGAGAAGGTTATGTTACGTTAAAACATTCAAACAAAATCTACCTTTCTTATGTGCCTTAAGCAGTCCCTAGATATTCAGGTTACCTTGCCCCCAAGATACCCACTCTTGACAAAATGTGACCAGATGCCTTGTCAAATGCATATGTTTCAGTAGTAAATAAACAAGTTCCCAGTAGTTCTCTTCCAGTCAGCAAGGGAACTAATTTCCAGCTGCTTGTTTTCTTCTAACAGCTGAATAAATACATTCCTGGTACTAAAATTCTTTCACCAAGAAAATGATTATGCAGTAATTCAACACCCAGATCTACTGCTCCTGCTGTTGTTTATCTGAAAACAGGTGGAATATGGCCCTGGTATGCCTCAAGACTTTTATAGGATCCTATAGATGAGTGATCTAAAGCAAGAAAAAATTTTATGGGACACTGTAATTGGGATATTTCCCTTTCAGTTCTAATGTATTATAGGTGTCTAGTGCAACAGGACTGAACTAGAAATAAAAAAGTAAGATTCAGTATATGAAGCTTGTAGCAAATAACAGACTTTTTAAGGTGGAGTTTTGAGAGAGTGTTTCTTATTTTTGTGGTTTCCAAGAGCACCATACTTCCTCATACTTTTTTTTTTTTTTTTTTTTTTTTTTTGTGATTTCTCTGTTGCCTGGGGTTTTGACCTTTACCTTTGTTATTTTTCAAAGTGCATCATTATATTTACTACTTAATAGCTCTATAGCCAGTCTTACCGTTACTACAGCAGTATTAAACTTAATTTTCTGAACAAAATAAGGAATGCAATCTCTCTATGAAGGAATTGTGTACATAAAGACCACTCTCTTCTGTAGAGCTCTCCTCTTCTAATAATAGAGCTGTGCAAAATATACATTGCAAACTTTAGTGTTTCTTTTATAATGCATTTACCTAGATTTGTAGTTCAGTCTTTAGAGGGATAACGGTGAGTTGTTCTGGGTAGAGAAATGTACAGTCAAACCCTTCTAGCTGGCAACACTGTGCTCATAATTATTCTGCTTTATTTCAGCTAATATGACCTTGCTGAAATAAAAAAGCTCTGGTAATGGGATGTCCGTTGGTGATCAGTTGACCAAGATCAGGGTTTTCTTTTTCTTTGCCTTTTTTTGGCAGTCATTCTGGACTTGAGGATGGAAAGGTAAGTTTCTAAACTGCTCACCTAGAGAACTGGGTTACTGATTTTTTTTTTTTCTTGTTTTATGATGCTTACAGTGTGTGACAGCCACAAGTGAAAATCCCCTGCTAAATAAGGGTTACCAGCCTCTGGTGAGTCACGTTTCCTTCTCACACATTGAGTGGGAGAGTGCTCTTGATGGAAAGTGTTGTGTTACATGCTGGGGACTGTCAAGCATGGCCAGTCTCTGGAGACACATGGTGGGAAAGAGCAGCTCACCAAACAGCAGATGCTACAGACTTTCTGAACAATGCTGTTACCATTACCCATCCTTACGCTGGACTTCTTTCAGACATTTCTGTTTGTCTTATTGTGACTTCCTTTTCACATCTTTCTTAGCATTTGCCAGAAAGAAGTATTGTGGCTCTCCAGCCATTTGCTGTCACTCATTATTGACTACAGTAAATATGCCTGACCAAAGCTCAGAGACACAGTCTTTGTAAGACCTAAAATACCTTTTCTGGATCCATCCCACTTAACTTATGATATCTAATGATAAGATATTAAAATTTTAGCTAGATGTTGAGAACACCAGCATCAGATGCAACTCACCCTAAAGTCTGTGTCCATAAATGATTGGGAGAAATTACCTCTCAGAAGTGTCTTCTTCTGTGTATCCACCAAGAAGGAAGTCAAGGCTTAGGCTTAGGCAGCTGAGCCACAATACATAAAGTTGAGCACAAGTAATCACACTGGTGTTGGTTTACATCCAGACTACCCATTTTTATAGGCCACTGCCTTAAAAGTAAGCACATGCCCTCAGCATAGTGATTCAGCCAGCCTAGGATAGGAATAGGAAAGCTGGTCATTCTATATATAGATGTACATCTAGGCATTCTGTGAAAACTCCTCAACTCTGAAGAATGATTCATTAGACTAAGTGTGTTTTCCTCCCTGCATTAATGGTGGGTCTTAAATGCTTATGTTCACTGGCTCAGTGCACATTAAGCAAGGAGATGCCCTTAGACAGATGGTGTGAAAATTGAGGTGATGCTGCCCAGATTCACACCTCTAGGTCTTCTTTTGAAGAAAAGGCATCCTTTTGCACAGGGAAATGAGAACACTAAGTTCTATTTTTTTTCATTTTGAGCAAGGATAAACACACAGATCTAGTGCATAGTTCAATAACTAACAGATCCATTCAACCCTCTACCTATTTGCTTTCTCTCCTGAATGGAAAATGATACCACTCAAGAGGAAGTAAGACAGTTTTTGACCTTAGAAATGTTGCGACCCAATACTATTGATTGGTGTGTTAAGGTTTAGGAAGTGATCAAAATCACTCTCTGAGTCATGGTTTGAATTTGGTTTGTAGGTCTTGTTTCTTAAGAAGAAATTATATGAATCATGCAACAAAGGCTCTTCAAAGCATGTTCTGCTCAAAATGAACAATTTGCAAGTATCTTTTGTTGGTGGTCTTATACCAAAGTTGCAATTATAAATAAAATTAAATCTGTTCTGATAAATTCTTAGGAACGGATCAGGAAATCAGAGTATTTGGCCCATAATATAATGAGTTGCCTTTTTCTTAATTCTGTTTTGTTTCTTTTTTTCTGGTGGACATTAGGGGATGAGACAAATAGACACGTAAAGATGATTCAGAAATTTTATATGCCAGCAAAACAGACCGCAATGCAGCTCTGTGTACACATTTTAAATTAGGCTTTCTATAGAATGGGCATAGCAAACCATATAGTTGCTTCATTATCAGGTAGACTTATCTTGACAAAAAATCGCCTTATTTAATTAGATATTAGAACTGTATGACTGAGAAATAATAGATCTGTAACAAGTATAGATGACAACTTGTGCAGCATTACTAGAATAGATAATTATGTTAGACTTAACAAAAAAATTTGAACTCTTTGAAATATCTGAGTGTCATATCACCTTCTCATCCATGCTAATGTGCCTTTCACATGGCAAGCTAATGGATGGCATCAGTTTCTCCTTAAATAACTCCAGGATCTTGAACATAACAGTTCACCTGCCACAGTGTGAATATAAAGCAACCAAGGTCAGGGTGGAAATTATGAATCATCGGTTCCATCATTTGCAAGCCAACTCAAGTTGAAAACCAAATGCATTTAGCATTGACTCAGACTGGAGTTTCCTGACTCAGTGTGTGTACATGCAGTGAAAGGAAATCCTATTTAAAAGTAAACCTTCTAAAGAGCAGATTAGTCTCAGCAAGATTTCCTGTGACAGAAAGGTGGAAGTAGCACTCTCAAAATTTATTTTACGCTTATTTGTGGAAGGATTGCATTACCTCTGAGTGAAGGATAAAGGGTGATCTCAGGCTTAACAACTGAATTGTTCATTGGGCTTCATGGCTGTTCAGGTGGGTGAATGGAAAGTGTGACTCAGCACAAGGAAAGGGTGTGTCATTTATAAGTACCTCTTCACATAAAGAAACAAAATGTTAAACACATTTCTTCTTTACCTACTAAAGATAAATGTAACAGGGCACCTTTTTAACAGACAGCATTCACCTTACTGAAAGATGTAGATAGATAATGATATCAATCTCCAATATGTTTTAGGTAAACCCTTTGACCTCATCTCACTCCTTTGGCAAAAGGTACTATGAATGTATATATCAACCTTATTCACAAGGCAAAAAATGAAAATAATACAATGAAAATTACATAGGAGGAATACCTGTGATAAAACATCTGGTTATAACCCAGCATATCATGTAAACAATAGGAAGAGTATTATGGCAGTATTGCATTAATTGTAATGCTGTCATGAATTATTGCCCAAGTCCTACAAACACTTGCATTCACCAGCAACTTCTCATGAATGTACAGTCCTTTTCAGATAAATAATCATATCTATAGTTGTAGGATGTAGTTTGGAATTCATAGGTTTCTACTGTGTCTGTGTATCTCCAGGGTAGTCAGTGCAACTCGGCAAGCATAAAGACCTTTGACATATGCAGGTGTTTTTTTGAAGAGAACACAATTATATTACTAGAACTGTCCTGTACATATATAATCGGTTATAGTTACCAGATATTTGCAGTGTTTCCCAATGAGCTAAAACCATAAATTTCAGTACATGTCTTTCAGTACAATAAAGTTGCGAGCAAATCTAAATCTCTTTTGAAACAGCTTTTCACAGTCTTGAATTACTTAGGGTAAGATTTATCTCTTCTTACTTTAGCCACACACAAGTTAAGCACAACATCTGTGACAGTTGTCTTGGCTTCCTTTATCATCTACAGGGAGAGACAGGCAATCTCCAAAGAGCAATGCCTCCCTTTTGTTTTAGATATCTATTTTAGGATGCTGTAAATCACACTGTAGAGGTGCTTGTCTCTCTCCGTTGATGGTAAAAAGAGCTGAGAGAGTTAGCTTGGATTCCTAACTATTAGATTACAAAAGACACTAAGACACTCCATTAAACACTCAGAAATGCAACTTTTGTAATTTAAATACCCTTTCTTAATACCAAATGATGCTATTTTAAAGTAACATCAAAAAAACATCAACCAGATCCTGCAGTGTGGTAGGTAGATGTTCATTAACTGGAAGATTAAACAAATAAACAAGCAAACAAACAACAAAAAACCTAAACCAACCAAGCTAACAAAAAAAAACCCAAATCCAAATAAACAAATTAACCACACAAAAACAACCAACCAAAAAAAAAAAAAAAAAAAAAAAAAAGGAAAAAAGGGAAAAAACCTCTAAGGTTTTAAAGTTCTTGAGTTTTGAAATAGGATGGGTTTGAGCCAGGGTGATGCAGCTACCCAAAAATAATATGTTCTTCTGATGTATTGAGAAATAAAGCATCAAAAGAGACTAGGAAGTCTGTTGTGAATTCTGACTAGGAATGCTGTTGTGCAAGAGATTGAGGAGATGATTCTGAGCATCTGTGTTGAAGAAAGATGAGCTCAGCCTGGAGCAGAGTTAGAGGAGGACTGCCAGGATAATAATGGAGTAGAGGGTCTGTCTGGCAGGAGTTTAGACTGAGAAAACAAAAGTTGAGAGGATATGTGTTTGTTGCAGGGGGGCAGGAAAAGATTCAAAAGAAATATTTTAAACTAAAGAACAATGCTGGCATTACAAAAGCCTAGTATAAGTTGTGCATGGATAATTTGCTCTGGAAATTAAAACAGTCAGAACAATGATATTTTAAAACAGCTTTCCAACCTAAATAGAGGCAGAAATCTTAGCTGCTTTTGAGGTGAAATTTGGGGTTTTAGTGCATGGGATAATAAGACATGGTGCCTACAAAAGCAGAGGAACTGACTCCATGTCCTGGCACAGACAGCTATCCAGAAGTCACTGGTACCAAAACCTGCAGACAGCTCCAAGAATAAGAATATAACCAGAAGATTCTTCCTACACATCTGTTTCCAGTGAAGGTTTTCAGACTATACCACGAGACAAAAATATGATAAAGAGAAATGTTATTATCCATCCAACTTAATTTTCCTATTGAATCCAAAAGGCTCATGTTGAGCCCCAAAATAATTAGAAAATTAGCATCACTTCCTAACCATCAGAGAAATTAGATACTGTAGAAATGTTCCTTAACTCCTGGTTTAAAGTTGAAGGCTAATATCTTTATGATTTTACTGAACTTCATGGGTGCTTGTGGTAGCAGGTCTTGAGTGTTATCACCCACAATATCTCTTCAGGTCTCAGCTGCCCAGATATTAGAATAAAAGAGCTGAGTATAGTGGGAGTCAGGATCGTAATTAACTTGGGGAATGTTTCTGCCACACATGAGAAGCCATAAACTAGGACATATCTTCTAAGCACATCTTCGTTGGACATTCTTGCCAATTCAGGAGACAGAAATCTTTAGTTTCTGACTTCTCTTAGGTTCAGGATGTACGTGATCACAATAGTGTGGTCATTCACGTGACTCCAGCCATGCTTGTTTTTGTGGAGACAAAACTAAACCAAAGTCCATATTGCCAAATATTGAGTCATGACCATGCTTCCAAGACTGAAAGGATTCAGCTCAGTATCTTCAATTACTATGTATAGTTCAGGGTATTTCTTCTCCTACTGTTCGTGACCTTTCATTTGTTAGTATAAGCAAACAATAGAATCATAAAATCAATCATAGAATCATAGAATTGGCTGGGTTGGAAGGGACCTCAGAGATCAAGTCCAAACCTTGATCCACTACCGCTGCAGTTACCAGACCATGGCACTGAGTGCCACATCCAGTCTCTTTTTAAATATCTTCAGGGACGGAGAATCCACTACTTCCCGGGGCAGCCCATTCCAGTGTTTGGTCACCCCCTCCGTAAAGAAATTCTCTCTAATGTCCAACCTAAACCTCCCCTGGCACAACTTAAGACCGTGCCCTCTTGTCTTGTTGAAAGTCGTCTGGGAAAAGAGACCAACCCCCACTTGGTTACAATCTCCTTTCAGGGAGTTGTAGAGAGTGATGAGGTCTCCCCTGAGCCTCCTCTTCTCCAGGCTGAACAGCCCCAGCTCCCTCAGCCTCTCCTCATAGGATCTGTGCTCGAGTCCCTTCACCAGCCTGGCTGCCCTCCCTTGGACCTGCTCCAGGACCTCGATATCCTTCCTGAACTGAGGGGCCCAGAACTGGACACAGTACTCGAGGTGTGGCCTCACCAGCACTGAGTACAGGGGCAGAATCACTTCCTTGGACCTGCTGGTGACGCTGTTCCTGATACAGGCCAGGATGCCATTGGCCTTCTTGGCCACCTGGGCACACAATACTCTGGAAAGGGGAAAAAGCCATAACCCCATTCCAGAAACATCCTGAAAAAAAGGAGTGGAGAAATGTGTTTGGTTTTGTTTAATTTTTTTCCTACAGGTCTTTGTCACAGCCCTGAGGCAAATATATCATAGCCAAGAGTGTGGCATGTGACCCACATAACCTGAAGTCTTAACATGGTTAAAAAGTCTGATTTGAAATCTGTGGTGGATGTGATATTGGCAGTAGCCTTCAATAATCAATAGGATCTCTCTAATTTCTTGTTTGCTCTGTCTGCCATGGGAGGTTGGGCATAAGATGATTATTTTTGAGGTATTTTCCTTGATTGGACAAAAGTTAGTTGCTTAATACACTCAGGGAGCTGAAAGCTTTTCATTCTCTTGAATATTGCCAGATTTGTACTAATGCAGATACAATCCAAGACCTGGGGTCACATCTACTCCCTTGAGAGGAGGCCATCTTTACACACATCAGCAAATAGTTCAGATACTTCTCAGCCTTTGACTAATATTTCAGCAATACTCTGGGGATCCCATGTTATTTTTCTCCCTTCAGGGAAGCAGCAGGCAGGCTGACTAGCTGAAAAAGCAGGTGGACTTCCACCTAACGTGTTAACATCTAAGCACAGAAACCGAACCAGTTTATATTGCTCTATTAAAAGTTTACAGCATACTTAGTACTGAAAAAAGAATGTTTCTTTACAAATATATTATCCATGATGCTTATTACTTTTGATGGGAAAAGAAATATTTTCTATCAGCATCATTTTTCCCTAACAGCATCCTACCAGCCATTATACTATCAGAACATAAGTGCCTGAATTACACTATCAGAACAGGAAGTCTTCATAAGTGACTTGGATATTGGGATCAAGAGCACCCTGATGAAGTTTGCTGACAAACACACCAGAAGGGAGAGACATCCTCAAGGATGACCTGGTCAGACTGGGGGAGTGAGCTAGCATGAACCTTATGAAGTTCAATGTGGAGAAGTGTTATGTCTTGCACCTGGAAACACATAACCCAGGAGTTCAGTACAGACTGGGATCCACTTCCCTGTGGAGAGGGACCTGAGGGTCTTGGTGGACAACAGGTTCAACATGAGTGAAGAGTGTGCTGCAGCAGCAAAGCAATCCAACAGGATGCTGGGTTGCATCAACAAGGGCATCAGCAGCAGAGATAAAGAAGTCATCATCCTGCTCTACTTAGTGCTAGTCAGATCAAACCTGGAGTATTGAGCTCAGTTGGGATCTCCACTCTACCAAAAGAATGTGGACATGCTGGAGAGGGTCCAGAAAAGGGCCACAAGGATGACCAGAGGACTGGAGCACCTGCCATACAAGAAGAGGCTGACAAAACTGTGTTTTTTCAGCCTTGAGAAGAGAAGACTTAGGAGACACCTTGTAATGATGTTTTAGTACTTAAATGGTGGCTACAAAGAACATGTAGACTCCCTTTTTACGAGGAGTCACATGCATAAGACAAGAGATAATGGGCACAAGTTGTTCCTGGTGAGATTCCAATTGGACACAATAGGTAAATTTTTGACAATGAGGACAGTCAGACAACAGAATGGTGTCCCAGGAGAAGTGATAGATCCCCCCACTTTGGACAGTTTTAAGTCTCAGCTCAACAGGGTGCTGACACATCTCATATAAACTATAGTATTACTAGAAGCATTGGACCAGATGATCCATGAGGTCTCTTCCAACATGACATTCAATGATTCTATTCTATGCCATAGTACTTCTGGCCAGTGAGTCTAGTAGTACTGTATTGGTAAGCAGATCAAGTTTTAGTAATATTTAGCATGGGACCAAAGAAAAGAGAAAAAAGGCAATTTAATCCTTTCCTTGAAGACTGCATATACCTACAACAGATGTGATCAATAAAGGTAACAGGCTCTATGTGGTAAAGAGCTGGAATGAGGTTTGTCTTTGCAAATGCAACAGTGCAGGGACTTAAATATAGGTCCTCCAATAGAGCACATAATGATGAAGCTAAATCTTTGCATACTTTAAGATCTTGACCTTCAGGGCTGTACTGGATATTATCTAGTGGGGATCTGTGAATGTTTTCAGCTTGATTTTCTCAGGAAACAAGAACTTTCAGCTACCATTTTGACTATCAGTTCACCATTCTCCTGAAGCACAAAGATTGTGTTACTGTGAATCCAGGATAGCCACAGCCCTGGCATGCTTCTTCCCATTCAAAATTAAGGGAAAAAGTTATTGCATCAGTGAAGAGTTTAGCTGGAGCCAGATGTATGTTCAGAGAACAAGGGACACAAAGTCAGGAAACCAGGTTTCACTCACTGCTTTTCCTGTTCTTCCAAAGAAAATTAACTTACTGGTTTTTCCAAAACCTTGATGATTTTTTTGTTTGCTTAGCCTTGGATAGCCTGCAGTTTTTCTGTTCCTTGAATTTTCTGGCAGAGATGAATTAGGTATTTTTATATACAAACACTAGGGAGAGATAGGTTGGATGAGTTTACATGCCTAGTGTAAAAACTGCCATGGAAGTAAACAAGTGAGGTTTTCTCTAAGGTTTTTTGGGAGATAAACTATACGAGGAGAGCTTGGAATGGAGTACATGCAGCTGTTCCAAATTTTTTTAGAATATAGTGCGCTGTTGTCACCAGGAACCATCTTGTTATTAAAAGTCAACTAGGTAAAGCAGAGAAAAATTACATTATCTTGGTTTTTTTTTATTTTAGGTAGGTTAGGACATCAAGTACAGATGCATCTGCAAAATGCACAGAACAGTATCTTGAGGTCTTACAGGAATTGCAGTGTTGGCTGTGTCCTGTCAACAAGGTTTTAAGAAAAGTGAAGATAATAGCTGATATTTATCTAATATTTTTCAGCTGTATGGTTTGAAACATGCTACAAAAGAAATATTATTATCCCCCCTTTATAAATGGAGTATCTTAAACATTAGCAAGATCAATGACTTATGATCATACACAGAAATGGTTCCAAAATTATCACAGATGTTATTGCTAATATTTTTGTAAGTTTAAGACTTTTATTTGAATAATTTGGATTTTTCAGTAAGTCACTTGCAGAAACTGATATACACCACTGTCTCTTTCCTAAAGGAAAGCAGGTTTCCAGGCTATGGTCTGTCAGATGTTTTGTAAGAAAAATTACGGACATAGAATTAAGGGAATTTAGAAAATTCACAATGAAGTCTCAAATATTATTTACACTATATAAGGTGTGACTCTGCTGGCCTATGTACATCCAAGGAAATTACTGTCACCTGAGAAGTAATTGCTTTCACTGAAAGTCTGTTGCTTTCAGTGTAAAGAATGCCTTTTTATTCCAAGCAGTAGCTATTAAGACAGACAAAATGGTAGTCCAGGTCTAGAAGCCATAGGTAATTTACTAATTTATGTCCTGTTGATGAGAAGCAGCTTTCTTCTCTCATTTAAGATCTTTGCCTCCTTCCAGAACCCTTCACCACAAAACCAGCTCCCAGGACATGTGGGACTTTTGTGTTTAATGAGTGGTATTTTTCCCCAAAGCTAGTGCCTGGAGAATTTTAAGGAGAGAATTAACTAAGAAACATCTAAAATGTAGCAATTTAACTAAAGATGTAAGCATAAGCTCCTTTATCAGCTGTTAAGATGGACAAAGTTTTATTGTTTCCTCGACCTACAAGTAGATGATCACCACTACAAGAGTGGTGATCGTAATCTGGTTATATTCAATAGGTAATTAGTTAAACAAAAACCAGTTCTAATTAGCTGCATACACAGTTCTTCTAAACAACTAATTTCTCAAAGCTGAGGGTAAGTATGAGTAATATTGAGTAGGAAGGAGATGCAAACAAAAAGTGAGAGAACTTGAAGAGCTTACGAGAAACCTAAAAGACACTGCTCCAAAGGCAAGAAAGAAAAGCTTGGCCAAGAGCCCAATGAGTTTTGGGGATGGTATTGCAAGCCTGCTGGTGAAATGGAACAAGTAATATCCTTGATGTCAACAATTAAGAAATAAATTTTCTGAACATACTAGTTTGTGTCTAAAAATTTTTGAATACTCTATTTTCCGCTAGAGATCAGGGAAGTTATTAATCAAAGCTTTGTTAGGACTAGACCTTTAAAATCCAATAAGCCAACACTACTTTTATCCCAAAGTTATAAATTAAGATCTCAGACAATAATCCTGGTGTTCTGATATAGTTTTACTTCTTAAGAAAACAGTGTCTATGTGATCATGCTGTCTGCTTATTAAGCTCTCTGCTGTCTGCTTGCACTCTTCATTTTTTCCAAAAAATATTCTGAACTCCCTAGCCAATTTCATCTGCATTTCAGAGAGTGCTAAAAGATTCAAGTATAAATAAATTCCTAAAACCTTCCAGAATAGAAGTGCTATTTGAGAGTTTTAGTTCTTAATGTTTTAAGAAAAAAACAACAGGCCTTCTGGATTGCATCATCAGAACAGGTTTGCACTCTCTGATTTCCAGAAAGTCCAAACAATGATTTTCAAGATAGTGACTATCAAGAAAATTATGCTGGTAATTTTTCCTCTGTTTGTAAGTCTTTAGAAATGTAACAAGCCACAATGCTCAGAGAGGCTCAGTATTTTACAGTATGCCAATGACTCACTTTTTAAATTTGAACAACACAGAATCACTGAGTTTTAGGCAATAGCTACATTATCATTCAATTCCTGCTACTATGGGTGCCCCTTCCTTGCATGGGTGCAAGAAGGCATCTTACAAGTAAAGAAAGCAGTAACAATAGATCTCTGGATGGCCAGCTCATTAGGGAAAAAAAGACACCTGCCTCATACAGCAATCAAAAAGCAGCTCTAGCTAATCTCCATGTTGGAGATGGTAACTTTCAGTTCCCAGTGAGATTCCAGTTAGCAGGAGTTGGGAGTGGAGAGCCACTGCTGCAGAAGAGGCTGTTTCAGACTGTGGAAGGAGATAATGCCTTGACTTGCATAAATACAGTGTCTTAAAAGGAATTAATTCCTCTATTCCTCCTGCCTCATTAAACACTTCCAGTATTTTTAGCCCACAGAAACCAGAATTTCTACTATACCAAATCCATCAGGAAGGATGACCCTTGCCTGCTCTGGGTGTTGTACATTGCACATCAGAGATGCACATTTCTGCAGTCTGCTCAGTTACTTTAGCCAATCTTTAAATAACAAAGACCATGATACGATTTTGGATTATGTCCTTGATTTTAGCTGATCCAAATTTCTATTATTTTTCATTCATGTCTGAATGATATAGAGGTAGCAGATTTCTCAAATGCATGTCAAGAAAATGCAGTTTATGTCGTACTTCATTGATTCATAGAGGTCAGGATGATGAATGGGTAACACAGGAGAGGAAGCACAGAGCCCTGCATGGTGTGGGAAGTTGTACAGTTTTACTGAGAAAACAATTTGATGAAGAAAACAAACTTTAAGTGTCAACATCCTCTGTGCAATAGGCCAAGACAAACTTCTCTCGCAAAGGAAGTCTTCAAAAAAGCCTGTATGAAGTTTCCTCATGTAGCACTTCATACATAACTTTTCATTAAACAGAATTTGAAGGTCAAAATGTATGAATATTGTGAAACATTACAAAAAGGTCAGCAGCTGTAGTTCTGTCCTGAACCTACAGAAATTACTTACAGACATATTCATTTTTCATTCACAGCCTCTCTTCTACAAAGAGTGCAACTTTACTGTGGGATTGCTGAAATTTTTCTTTTCATCAAATTCCCCCATGAAATCATCCATGGATTTCATCATCAGAACAGATTTGCACTCTCTGATCTCCAGAGGGTGGGCCTGCTGTCACACAACGTTCAGTTCTTTGTCTGAGGAAACAGGCATAGCTCCATGTATGTACCATGCATATGTTCTTGCAATCTAGGATGCCAGCAGGAAATCTGAGCTGTATGAGGACAAACAAATCTGAGTCACAGCAGACAGAACTTAATGCCACTCCATTTCACACTCTGAAGGTGACGGCTCCAGCACTACTCTGTTCTTAATAGGAAGGGTCATTGGTTCAGGAAAAACACAGCTGAATAGCTGGGGAGAAAGGAGGGTTGTCTGAGGATTTGGGTTTTTGATATTTTTGTTTTTCGTTTGGTTTTCATTTGGTTTTTTGTTTTGTTGTTTTTTTTTTTTTAGTTTCCGTTTGTTTGAGTTCTTTTTACTACAGCTGGCTAGCACCCTAGATACTTCTGATCAGAATTAAACCTGCTTAACTTGTAAACACAGATGATGGGGGAAAGTTAGCAGATAAGGCACTCAGCTTTCCATGAATTTAAAACCTGTTTCCCCACATACTTCATGAAATGGTGTTCTCCCTCCAGCCTTTTGTCAGGTGTTACCACCAATCAGGACTTGCAGCTTGACTTGAGAGATCAGTGCTGCAAAGCTTGTTTGCTGAGGTCCATAACAAGTGCAAGGCAACTGAAATTCTCGGGTGTGCAATTTGGAGGCTGAGAGCAGAATCAGGTCCTGGTGATGTTTTTGAGGAGCTCTTCTCGTTATTAGGTGTTTGTAGTTCTGTGTTACTTCAGGTCCTTAAAGAAAATCTTTTCAAATGGATATCTTCTGTCTGCATCAAAGATGCTGGAAACAATTTTAGGTTCTTTCTCTTAACACTTCTGCCAGGTCTGCTTCTCATATAATTATGATTCCATGTGTGGAAAAATCTCCTTCTTGCTGATCTTTCAGGTGAAATACTGCATTTGACTGTATTTTAAGATATTTTCCTGTCTCTTTGGTGGTTGGCTTCCCTCACTGCTGCACCTGGGTAGCTCCTGTCCAAATTGTCGTGCCTCTAGGCAGTTTTCCTTTCTTGTATTATTTTCAATAGGTTGGTTTTTCTTATTCTACTATTTATTTATCTTCTCTTTTTAATTTATTTCAGTTCATGTCTCTATGCAGTCACTGCCTGGATGTTGAAGATCTGGTTGTCAGCAATTTGAACACAGCTGATATTCTCTGTCATGTTTGCTGATGACAGTCTCTACTCTTTGACTTTGTGAGGAAAGATACCAGAATCTGCCTGCAGTGCTAGCATAGAGAAATTTAGTCTATAGTGTGCATCCTCCCATAAGAATATGAGTTTTGTTCATATTCATTTTGGGTAACAAAGGAGCCATGAATTCTCTTTAGAGAAATAGGAATGCAGGAGGGATTTCCAAGAATGGTAGACTTGGCAAAGATCATATTTAAATCCAGACAACTTCTGTATCCAACACATTCTTGATAGATCCTAGAACTGGACACATTTTATTTTTACTGCTAACCTACCAAGAGAAATCTTATTTTATGGTACAGTCACTCAATCTGTATGGTTTTCACATTTTCCTCCCTTTCAAAATCTCTTTCATTTCCAGAAATAGCCACATGAATGATTAATTCTGCCTTCAAGTTTTCTTAAATCAGCTGATGTCATGCTGGGCTTTCTCTACCTGTACAGCTGTTGAGTCATACAGAATTTATATACCATTATTCTGAAGTGTTTCTTAATGTTCTGTCTCCATACTTCTTCACCACATTCCAGTTTATGCTTTTTCAGCATCCCCCAGTGAAGACTTTCAGATAATGCAACTTGTCAGGGAGCCTGCAAAGTTGGAATATTGAGTTACAATATGCTACTGTCTTTTTGATGTCCCATATGTAAAAGGACTGATGGTAGGATTTTTTCAGGACAAGAATAGGGCAAGAACGAAGGATGCCTTGCCAGCTAACCTTCATATTCTGCTTTGCTAACATCATAGTCTTTCCAAAATGTAGCATGCTATGGTAAGATTGCTATTTTCTGCAAAGAGAGGTTTTTCTTAATTTCCTTATTTACACAGGACATTATGTCAGGACAGAGATGTTTAGCTACCTACTGCAGCCATAACTAAAATAGACAGTCACAACAAAGAACTTAAACTGGAAATTCAATAAGAATGCAGCTCTGAATGTACAATTTAATGATTAAAACTAGATTCTGCTACCCAACATATTGTGCATGATTGTGGCTGAGAAAATGAAGTACAAATTGCTTCCCAATGAACAAGGGCACCACAAAATGAATGATCTAGTATGTCTGCTATTCTAAAGGTACAGGCCAAACACTTGATATTCAAAATCATTATCTTAAAAATTACATATTATCTTTGAGCTGAATTCTCCCTTCCTTATCAGTGTTCAGCACGAAGAAGTAAGGAGTGAAAGTGAAAAACATGATTAGGACAAGAGGAAAGGACAGTGAAGGAGGACATATTCTATTTGTCCCTTCTTATAATTTGTTTGTCTAGCCTAGTCTGTACTATTTTCAAGATAAGAGATGGTAATGCCAGTTTAACCATCCACTGGCAAGGGAGTCTCAAGAAGTGCAGTAGAGGCTGCTTTCTTAGTGTGCAGAATGGAAGTAGAAAGTGCGATATCTGATATTTCTTGGTTAATTTTTCTTGTATTGTTTATAAATACACAGAGCATTTTGCTGCCACTGTGAAGGCCAGGCTACAAAACTCTATTCAGGTAATACCTTAATTATCACAGAATTAAAAAGGGTTAAGTTGAATGTGAAAAAAGAGGAAGGTGACAAAATCTAGACGGCAGGATAGTTCAAAATATTTTCCATATTCTCCATTGCCTCATATTCTTAATTAATACTTTCAAGTTATTTGGGCAATAATGTTACTTTTTTTTTTTCTTCTAACACTGAATATTAATATATAGAGCTTTAAATGATGTTTCAGAAACCATCAAACACGATACTTTTTTAAAATTGCTTAAATATCCAACCTCAAGACCACAATCTATCAGGCTGATGGGTTTTGACTGGAGTGAAATGGAGTGTCTTAAAAGTCTGCATCTCCTCGTCTACCTGGAGAAGCATTAAAACCAGACTGTATTAATTTAAAGTGGAGCCTATGCATCCTAGTGGTTACCTTTCTTTAAAATAAATAAATAAATGCATAAATACATACATAAATATTAGTTAGCTCTTCTTTTCCCCTGGTCAAAGAAACTCAAACCCCATACAAAGATCACTTTATAAATTAGAAATGCTGGTACACAAATGGCCATATTACTTCCCTTACAGGAAGATTTGTGTTCACAGACAGGTACAGCTTTGCAAAAAACTTTTGGTTTCATTGTACTGGCAGAATTTTAGTTTCCTGAAATATCAGAAAGGAAAATTAGTTTTCAGGTTTTCTAAAAAACATCAGTTTCTAAATAAATGTTTTCTTGACATATTCAAAAGCAACCAGATAAGGATTTTATTCTACCTGATATTTTAAATGAAGGAGGCTTAGTCCTCCTAAAAGTATACCCATATTATTTGAAATATAACTTAAGAATTGGCAAAACAGAATGGTTTAAAGATTCCTGTATTTTTTATTAATCAGTTTAGCTTACTTGCATGTGTTTTGAAAAAACAAAACAAAACTAAAAAACCCCACCACATGAAGAAGCTTACTCATTGGAAATTCTTGGATTTTTTTTACCAGTCAGATAGGAGACATGTCAACACATTTGTTCTCTTTGTTTCTCAGCACTGCAGATGGAAAAAATAATTATTCTGATCACTTTCATTAAGCTATTCAGCAGACAGTGGTTAAAAGTGCTTATATAAGAGCCATGCATTATTACTACAGCCAACATATCTGAGATGTCAAGTGCTCAGAATGAAAAGCTTTTTCAGTATGTGTGCCTATTGGAAATTATCTGTCAAAATGTGAATTTTGTGAAGAATCTTGTTTTGTGATAATTGAGACCTTCCTCAGAAATATCCATAATTTATGAAACTTTAGTTTCCTTTCTATTTTAGTTTGCCTTGATTTCATACAAAAGGTACGCTTTGGTTTCTTTTTGGTGAAAACTGACCACCGATTTTTGGTGAAAATTTTTCCCAAAAGAAAAAAAAGCTCATATTCAAACTCTTTTAATAGTAGCCACCCAGTCATCTTGCTGCCTCTCTGGGACAATTCCCTGAATCCTTCCAGTAGTTGTTGATGATTTGATGTAGTAATATATCCTTTCTAAGCATTAAGTATATGATTAAAATTCAGTTATATTCCATCTAATGAAATTTAATCACATGCTTGAATTATGTGGTTTCAGTAATCAGGTCTATCCACAAGACCTTTAGAGTACTATGAGCCCTCAGTATGCTACTTTTGGTGTAAACCAAAAGAAAACTTACATAACTCTGGTAGTGCTTGTAACTCTGAAGACTTAATTCAAGAGAAACCACTGAAATGCAGTCATGTACCCAGTAGGTGGTAATAGCTTTCAGTCACTCTTCAGTTTGTTTGTTATTTTAAATGTTGCTTTCATGAGGCTACTGCTTCCTTCATTCTAATTTTCTTTATTGAACATACAAGTGCCACTGGTTGCTGCTCAGAACAATTGCTTTAGATACATTGTCATCAAAATTACTAATTCAGACAAGACACAATCAGTTAGAAGAGTGTTGACTGGTTCAATCAGAGACTGAATCAAAACTAGAGGGAAGCCACATTTTTTAATAAATAATAATATATCCAATTCTGGTCATTAGCATGGATGAAAGGTCAGAGATTCCATGATTTAGTTTTGGCCTAATTAGTTTATTCTTTCCTTTTCTTTAGTCCATATAAAAACTCATATTTTTTTATATGTGAAAATGGAGCAACAGAAGGCCATATCCCAAAGTAGAGTATAAAGTGAATTATTGTACAGACAGTAAGTCAGGATAGTCTACAAATGCCATTAAATTAGTAACTGTTCTCTTCAGCAGGCCTACTACTTGAGCTAGAGCCTCTTCTGGTTGGATCGCCCCCTCAGCTGAGTCACAATGAAATTCTGTCCTCTTTTCTGCAAATTAGACTGTTTTGGCTGGAACTAACTGGACACATATGTTGCCACCTGCTGCACATTCTTTAGTCTGAAGTTTTACAACAGCTTAATTTCTATCTTTGAACAATTTGTTCATTAGAGAAGGTAGAAGCAGGGAAAGGGAAGAGCGTCTTTTTCATAGAGTTCTGCCGAAGTCCTTTGAGGTTGGGTTTGGTTTATTCCTCAGGTTGGGAATTTACTATTAGGTTACTCCTTGGTGGTGCCTGACTACTGAAAGCATACAGAAGCTTGTGTGTCAGGTTTATGTATTTTCATTTATGAATATATTTGTTGAGTTCAGTGCTGAAAAGAAGTCCTTCCACATGATGATATTTTACTCAGGATTGTAAACCAGACGGTAAATGCACATACGCAGATTTTTTTCACATTCATTTAAATACTCATCTAGGTGTACAAATGGTTTTGCAATCGCACACAGTTAGTTACACCTGCATTAAATGCAAGTTTAGAAACAGCAGCTGAGCATTTGGCTTCTTCATTAGTTGGAGATGATGTCTTTTCACACAATCACTTGGGTTGAATAGCAACAGTTCCTTTTTTCTCTTTAGCATATTTTGTCACTTGTCATGCTCCCTGTTATCTTTCTCACACACACACATCCCCACAGACCTCAACTGTTCAAGATAAACAGCAATAATCTTAGTCAGATTAAGAATATTATATAGCCATGGTGGCATCTCTGTGAAATTTTATTCAACTTCATAGAACAATTTCTTGCCAGTGGCTTAAGTCCATATGAGACACACAGTCGAGGAAGCCTGATCCACAGTATCTCTATGACCAGAGACTATCAGTTTGGTTTGCTATGGTTGTATCTTCACATTATTCACTGTGAACAAAGACTGCTCTCAAGTACATAATGTATTTTGTATGCCAAAAAGATGTAGGGCTTTTAGCATCTGTGGTTATTTTTTCTGACTGCATGATTATTTATAAGGAGATTTTATATTGTAGTCCTATGCTCCGTTATTGTCTCTACTGTTAAAATGATTCAGTCATCCATCTACTCACAGAGTTATCCATCACGAAAAAAGAATTATGGAAAGATAGGCAGAAAGTTCACAAATGAACCATGCCCTTAAAATAGTTAATCCATAGTTTTCAGTAGATACTTATGAATAATAAATGCTCATGTAGGAGGTAATCAGTCTGGAGTTGTATGGGATAGGAATAGGTGATGTCCTACTTATAAAAATGTGTACCCTTAATGTTACATTAAGGAAAATAGATTGCAGGTCTTTGGTTCTCTTCTCTGATTATTGAATTATACATGAGATTATCTAGATAGTCCTAAACCAATTTTTTATTTGTAAATATTCATTAAGATTGCTCACTTACATAAGCTTGAAACCCCAGCTTTTAATGACTGTTACTCTGAAGCGGTTTGATCAGTTTGTTTTGCAGTCCCTCCCATCATCACACAAGAGTGACTGCTGTGCTCAAAATTGCCCATGCCTAACAAAGTTAAACCTTGGCAATACCAGGCAGTCACAAAATGTTCATCACTTCAGAGCACCTCCAGACTACAAATTGTGCTGGGGCTGCTGCCAGGCATTTTGTGGTGAGCAGGACACAAGTGCCCAGGACTGAAAACAACCTCAGTCTGGTTGGGGCAGCATTTGGGAATGGCAGGTGGAGGGGGAGAAGTTATTGGCACACCTTGGAACATGCGTGAGTGAAGGGAAAAAGTCAGGGGGATGTAAGGCAAGGAAGGGTTGGGGACTAAGCCCAAAGCCATGTGGAGGATGTCAAGTAAGTGACAAGGAGCCCCAACAATATTTCATTGCCATCCTGAAAAGCAAAGGTATTTCCAGAGGTCTTCCTAAAGACAGTTTCCTTCATAAGGGAAGAGTGGGGGAAAGAAGCTGTAAGGAAAGAGGAAGCAGCCTAAAATAATAGAATCATAGAATCATATCATCATAGAATAATTTGGGTTGGAAGGAACCTCTAACCTCATCTAATACAACCCCCCTGGAGCAAGCAGAGCCACCCTCAACTATATCAGGTTACTCAGAACTTCATTAAGCCTCACCTTGGATATCTCCAGGGATGAGTCCTCAACTCCCTCTCTGGGCAACCTGTTTGATTTTTCCACTACCCTCATGGTAATGAACATTTTCTTAACATCCAATCTAAATCTACTCTGCTACTCTAATTTAAAACCATTGTCCCTCATCCTATCACTGCAGACCCTTGCAAACAGTCCCTCTCCAGCCTTCTTGTAGACCCCTTCAGGTACTGGAAGGTCACTATTAGGTCTCCCCAGAACCTTCTCTTCTCCAGGCTGAACAACCCCAGCTCCCTCAATTTGTCTTTGTAGAGGTGTTCCAACCACCTGATAATTTTTTGAACCTTCCTTTGGACCCGCTCCCTCAGGACTATGACTGTGTCTGACTACATATGACTGTATGTATATATATGACTATAATTATATCATTTGAGACAGCTGGAATAATTTTCCTCCATCAGTCTAATGGCCAGGTTCAGACAAAAATATTGTAAAATGTTCTGAAAATACAAAACCTTACAGCTACTAATGAAGAAATGCTTATTTTTAAACATTAATCCATCCTATGAAACACTTCATGGGCTCTTCTTTTTAAGTGGGAAAGATTCATTTAGAATCATTTGTGTCAGGCATTGACTGAAACAAAGAACATAAAAAGAAAAAAGTTATTTTAATTATCCTTCTATGTAATTTGAGAATATCTCAGGCAAGATGCATGTTTCAGCTGTGAAGAATTTAACAAATGTGAATACTGTAAAGGTTTTCTTTAGGACTAGACAAACATAATAACCACCACCACCCTTAAAAAAAATTAACAAAGAATATCAATCTGAAAAAAATTGAAACTGTTCTGGGAAACTTAAATTACAAATCCCTAGAGCTCTGAAATGAAGAATAAGGAAATTGCTTTCTCCCTTTGGGCATGACCTTTTCCTTTGAATGGATTCCACAGAATAAAAAGAGGAATCATCTTTTATTTAAACAGGAAGCAACTGGAGGCAGTTTGGGGCTCTTGGGAATATTTAAACACATGCTGAGAAAGAAATTGAAAGCCACGACTATTTCAAGGACAGAACTTGAGCGATCTATGCCTTTAACGTGATACCCAGCCCTTCTGACACTGAAAGCAAAAATAGCATTTATCCTTTTATCAATACACTGCATTAGCAATGCAACTGCCTGACATAAGGGCTGAAAATAGGGACAGAGCTGGTTTTGAGCTCTTCTGGAAGGAGTGGATGTTGCTGGTAGGTCCATTAGAAGTTACATTAGGGTAATTTAATTCCTCCAGCCCAGCTTCATTCACAGCTCCTCCTCCTTTCTTCCAAGTTACAGTTTGTTGAATCAATAGCCATTAGAACAAATCAGCCTCAGTGGGAAAACGCCCTTGTAAACCATAGCCTGACTCATTGTGATTGTTGCATACCCACACTTAAGCAAGAAGCAAGTCACATTTGAATTCTCAGACATACTTTCAAAGCAAAACCAAAGCCTGCAAGCAATGCCAAGGACCTGTAATATCCATAGAGACAACTCCAGCAAACTGAGGTCTAAAACAGTTAAGGCTTACTTCCATGTCACTTTGCATTTGCCTCCATAAGAGCAACTGCAGTCTCTGAAATGCTGAACTTTTCAGAAGTATGAGGATGTTAATTTAATAGTGTTTTACAGGCTGCTAGAAATAAAGAGTCATTTCTCTCAGTTCTTTGTCCACCCAGACTCCTTCTATCTCTTGGCTTATATTTGCAGCTAAATGCCTCTGGTTGATGTTTTTCATTTCTTTTAATGACAGAGTATCATACTGTGATTTTTTTGTGACTTTCCACATGAGCTGAGCCCCTTTCTGCCATGTTACTCACTTTCATCCCATTATCATACAGCAGGATAGTGGAGTATAAATCTGGTTTCCCATCCTGAGTGTGTTCAGGTAGTCAGAAAAGGAACCTTGTATCTGAGTAAGAGATGCAGGGATCTGTCAGGGATCTGTTGATTCCCTTAAGAACAAAGACAAAGAAAATCTTCTGAAGGGATCCAGGGACCAAAATCCCTACATTATGGGACAGGACTTTGTGTAAAATCTGAATGTTTTTCAGCCACAATGCATTAAAAGGCACTGCTCAAGAATTGTTTTGGGAAATTAAAATATTTAGCTGCAATATTTCCAAATAGATTTTTGTCACCAAAAAAATATTTTTTATCACGACCAAGCTAACAGTGTAAACTGTGTGAATATATTTGTGCGTGTGCTTACTATATGGAACTCAACCCATACATTAATCATCACTGAAAACTATTTTCCTTTTTCCTTCTGTCTTCTTTTATATGAGCTCTAGCATACTATGCTATTTTATTCTTTTATCCTCACTAATTAACACAGAGAAGAGTCAAATTTGTATGGCTTAATATACAGTAATGAGTATGACATGATTTTCAATCTTTAATGGGAAACACTGAAAATGTGTTCTTCATGTAGGGAAAAACATTGCATATCTATTATGAATCTCAACTCCTTCAGTGTTGCTACCTACTTATAAACAACTCAGGGATATAAAGTACACTGAAAATTTGATGACCAAATATCACACTATACTTTGACTTTATTTAATACACGTGTTCTGTAAGTTGAAACAGCTCGTATTGTATTACTCTATTGCATATCCTAAATATAAAAAAATTTGCAACATATTGCAAATAAACCACAATAGTCAGAATTTTCTCTTACTTATTTTTCATTACAAATTATTCATCTAACTCTAATATTTATATTTGAACCTGAAAATAACAGGATAAAGGATCCTAACCGCATTTGGATCACACAGCGTGGACTTTTTTCCTTACTAAGAGCACTTCAGGCACAAGTAAGAGCTAAGCATGAGAGATGACAATGGATGGAAAGTATGAAATCTTGGGTTTAATATGGCTCAAGGCTGAGAGGAATAATTGATGACAGGGAAATAAAAAATGATGGAGACTCTGCTATTTTAAACAGGAATGTGAATGGCAATAAGAAACAGAGGAGATGAGCTGGAACAAGCTCAGATTAAGAAATGCCAGGTTTGTATGCTTTTTTGAAGCATTATGGTAAGACCTAAAATATTGAAAGCTGTTCTTCCTTGCTACAAATAGTGATAAATTATTAAATGTGGGCTGATAATCAAAAATTTTCTCGTTCTGAAGGAAAATCATCAGGATGTTGACATGAGATTTACACAGAACAACTGGGAGATTAAAAAGAGCCATTTCACAAAACCCACTTCTAGTCCTTTCTACACACAGAAACTCTAATCCTGCAGAGACTGACATGTTGCTGTTAGACTCTAGACATAGCAGTGTGTTTCTTAAGATTCTGGGTACTGGAAGTTGGTCAAGATCTTACTGATTTTCATGTACCTGTGTGTTAAATGTGTGCAACTGGATTGCAGACAAGTTTTCTTAGGGTTTAAAATATATTTTTCTTTTAAAATTTCCAAAGAAAGGTACATTTCTCTTGCTTTCTCTTCAAAAATGAAATGTGACACAGGAAAGTCTTCACAATTAATTAATTACAGCTGTGGATGGCTTTTCATTTATTTAAATTAACTTCAGACCAGGAGCTCTGTTTCTGTATGAAATGCTACTCTGTTTTTTGTTCTTGTTTTTTTTTAAGTTTTGCACTAATTTCAGCAGAAGAGATAAAAAAATTACTTGATGCAAACTCGTACAATTTCTGACAGTACATATAAACTCTATATAATAGCTTTGCAAATTCAGGTAGTTGGTTATTTGAGAGGCTCCAGACTTCTGAGACCAGATCACATCAACAGGTTTCTCACTACAATTGCGGGGGTTTTTTTAAATGTTTATATTGATTTCAGATGAGATGCTATTTTTTAATCCCTTGTACATTAGCTGAAAAAAAAAAAGATCAAATATTTATCATACCTCAAACTTTCACTTTATATCACCAAATTCAAAATGAAACATAAATATAAACTGTATTAAATTCTTATGATGCCAACTTCTCCCATATCTGACCTTTGCACTGGAATGTGGTCATATCAAGATGATTCAACTATCCCTTGAAATACTGGCAAAGCAGTGCAAGAGAGAGAGACACACAGTGCAAGACCCTCAACTAAGGTAAGTCCAGGGAATCAACACTTCCCCACTGATTTACTCCAGACAAAGAACCATCCTACTATTCTTAATTTTTAGGTTTTACTGGAATTTGTCAACACTTGAGCTCCTTTCCAGCAGGGAGCCTGTTCCCCCATCCACAGGGCCACCAGCTCTGCTCCCACAGCCTCAAGCTGCTTCTGCTGATCTTCCAATAACACATCCTTCCAGTTCGCTGACAAACTTCTCTAAATTACAATAAAGTGACTGCCCACACATGTGCTGGCTGATTTGCTTTGTACAGACCCAACATTCCACCTCCACAATCACAGCAGCCTGTTTCAGTGATTAGAAGTGTGAAAGAACAGCAATGCACCAAAGCATTGCTCTTTGAGTGGTGGGGGTAGAGAGGGCTTTATGCAGAGATCTTGTTCTCTTCTCTGCAATACATCACTTCTTCAGAGACTTCCTTAGCAGAAGGTTAATTAACCACAGTGACAATAAAAGTTGCACCTCCTCCTACACAATGTATGGTATGCTGCCACCAGAGAGGCTGCTTCAGGACTTTTTTATTGAGTCAGGTAATCTTTAAGATATGTTGAGTGTTTTTGATGGAAGTTTCAGAACCCAGAGATGACACTTCTGCATGAAGGTTGTGAATGTTTCATTTATATTCATCTTTATGTTTATATATTTAAACATCCACACATCTTGCTTCTGACCAGCTTCTATAGTTTTCCACATGTTTGAGCATAGCAACCAACTTTCTAGAAGTCTGTCAATGTTAAGGCTGTTAGGGCTTTGCCTCAATGTTAGGGCTGTTTGTTCCTAGGACAAAGCACTAAATTTATTTCTGCATCATTGAGATGGGCTGGTCAGTAGCCTTTCAGAGGAACCCTATTGACCATGAGTCTATTACAGGGCAATAGGCTTAATTCATTAACATCAATAATTCTTTTGAGACCCCCTAAATACTTTATACAAACTTGGGATGATGAACCAAAAGCACAGGCTCCACAGAGGAGCTGAATTCATGAAACATAATGGAAATATCCTAACACAGGAACTATATGGATGTAATAAGAAACTAGAGTCCTGGGTAGGCTAAGTTGGAGTTACAAAGATATTATCAGCATACTATGCCCCCAGGTATTTCTCAATACACAGTTTTGCTCTTATTTTGCTTTATTTGCCAGGTCAGTTGGTTTTCAACATCTTCAAAATTCAAAACTCAAGTGGCTAAAACTGTTATTTTGCAAATTTTTCTTTGCATGTAAATCAGTTTCAGATCTACACCTCCATCTGGTTTAATTGTTTTTCACACTCAAGGAGACATTGATTTACAGAATGGCATATTTTTAATGTTCTTTGGTTGAAAACTGCACAAACAATACAGTGGATCCCTGCCTTGCAGCAATGAGTCATCAGAAGTGGCTGAAGGAGTGAAATGATTACTTTGAAAAGTATATTTTTAACTACAGGAGGAAATAACTTTCATTATCATCAGCTTGGCAAAGCACTTGAAGGTAATAGCTCCATCAGACAATTTTTTTCTCGTCCTTGTGTCAGAAGATAAATAAAAAAAAACCCACCTCTTTTTCCAAAACACTTTTCACAGCATGGAAAGGTACATGGAAGGGCAAGATACAGACATTGTCGAAGTAAAATAACTGTTGAAGAAAGTAATAGGTAGATAAAAAAGCTAGGGAAAAGAAGTCCCTCAAGATACATTCATTTCAAATAGTGGGGTTTTTTTTGTTTGACTTTTTTTTTTTTTTAAAGATCCTTTTGGACCAGTGCTTATTTGAAGCACAAATAAATTATTTAAAACATTTCAATTTATTCCAAAAGAAGAAATAGTTTGAAAGAAATTCTGACAAAACCTGTACAACTATGATTCTGGGTAGTAAACTGATTTTAGTTAAATATGTAATGAAGAAAGGAAGCATTTATAATGTTGTATTTGTTAGAAGATCTAAAAATACATAAGCAAGGACTACCTTATCTCTGTATTTTCTTCTGCAGTCTTCCACTTCAAACCAGTGGCTGTGGCCATCTCTGGCTATGAACTCAATTAGATTCTGAATCAATTTCTGTATTCAGGCAGCTCAGCAAGCAGCAAAAGAGCCCAACATTAATGTATTACTAGCTGCACAAACTGTCTATCCAACAGCTGAAATCTAGCATCTCCTATTTACACTTGTCTTTACATAAAGAGTGTGTGCAAGTTGCATTTGAAGCTTGTCAGTAGGCAATGCAGAACATTTTCATATCTGATACACACAAATCAACCTTTAGTGATATGATTTTCATATATAGCATTGCAATTTTTGCAGCTACATTCAGTGCCACGAGGTCTTCATAATCAAAAATCTTACATGTATATCTATAATACAACTTGACTGAGTTGAACTTCAGGCTTATGTTAACTTGACATAAATAGAAGGTAGCATTATGCATCCTTAAGTGTAGTTTAACAGCCCTGCAGCAGATGACAATTCCTTTCCTAATTTTCATGCCTAATTTTTTTGACAGTAAGTCCCAAGCCTCGACTTGTAGGCAGCCTTCTCAGAGAAACCAGAACAAGAGTTGCCAGTAACAGAATCGACCAAATCCTGTGTATTAGTTACAGCTTCATTGCTCTATTTAGTAGCCACCATTTGCCTAAATGTGGCCAGAACTGGAATGGTCCCCAGGCAGGGCTTGCCAAAGCAGTGACAAAAAGCTGAATTAGGTTTCCTTCAGCTGCTGGATGGAAAAATTTCTGCTTAATGTAAGCTTCAAAACACTGACCTTCGTCTGACCCTTTCTATGTGGACAAGGATGTAGCCATGGGGAAGTCTGACAGAGTGTTATTTTCAGTAGTACATCCACATCTCATCTAAGATGTTTGATCTAAGATGAAACTTTAAATTTCAAGAACTATTTCATCCATGTTCTCCTCACAACAGACCTAAAATGACAGAATGCTTAGACTGCCTACAATATGCTGACATTTGCAACAAAGATGGCCATGCCCTTCCTGGACTCTCTTGGCTAGCAAAACGCACTACTAGGCCAGCACGACAAGGCAGGAAGAAGACTACCAGACCATGTCTCTCCAGTAGGCAGGTACCATGGCTGGACAACCTGGCCACCCATGGGATCCCCACCTTCTCGACTGTGGGCTGATCCCTGTGTAGTGGATGCAGAATCGCTCCTGATACAGTATAAGTCAAATTCATGTAAGGCACATGTTACTATGCATTATGAGCACATGGCATAACCTAAATGTGAATATGAGTCTGAAGACTACTGGAAAGAAATAAGTCTAAATTGCCTCTGGATTTCTTGTATTCCTTTCAGTGTCACCTACTTCCTTCCTCCTGATATGCTAGGGGTATGCTAGCAAGGTCCTTTGTCCTGCCATCTCAGTGAAGGTAGGGATGGAGAGCCATGTGACCAAAAAGACACAAGGGTTTTTGATGGGTTAGAACCATGGAAGTATCTGAGAATGGTCATGTAGGAATTAGGGCTTCTGCCCCCCAAGATGGTGATGAAAATAACAGCCTGACTGAAGTGCCCTTACAACAATACACATAGCACAGGCAAGAAACGGGAGGAGCTAGAAACCATGGTGCAACAGGAAAGTTATGCCTTCATGAAAACATGGTGGGATGACTCGTGCAGCTGGAGGTCTGCAATGGGTGCTATGAACTCTGCAGAAGGGATAGTCAAGGAGGCAGAGGTGGTAGGGTAGCTCTGTATGTTAAAGAGAGTGTTTTAATTGATGGAGCTTGATGATGGTGACTAGAGGGTTGAGTATTTATGGGTAAGAATCAAGGGCAAGACCGATAAGGCAGATGTCATGGTGGGAGTCTGTTATAGACCACTCAGCCAGGATGAAGAGACAGGTGAAACATTCTATAGACAAGTCTCTTGATTTCTTGCACTTGTTTTCATGCCCCTTGCCTTGCCTTCCCTTCCCTTTCTTTTCCCCTCTTGCTCTCTGTTTATTATTAATAATACTAATAATAGTAATAATTATAGTAATAATAATTTTGCTAATTGTGAAATGATTCATTTAACAGCTCATTTAAACTGCCTCTTGCCTTCCCCTTCTATTCCCCATGGGAAAATGCATGACAGAAGAAATAGATCTTGTGCTGGACTACAGTTCATCTCTGCTGAGACAAATCTCCCCATGGGACAAAACACCATCGTATTTCACTCTTCTCTTTCTGCACTTTGGCTACAGAAATATGTTGTGGAGATATGTGTCATTCCACTTAATACTTCACATCGAGTGCATTCCTTTTCCTCAAGCTTCTTCCCAAGAGGTGAGAGTACAGAGATGTCCAGGGAAGGAGAGATATATGTTCATTCATGAAAATTCATGCACAGTTGGGTTTTTTTGCACAGTGAATGCCCTGAGATGTGAGATATCTTTTACAAGTTTTAAAAATTAATTACACCACATTCTACTTCTGTCTTCCAGAAAAATGGAAAAACAACTCAATAAAATGGTTCTGACAGGAGTCTCTCCTGCTATTTTTGTTCAAATTGCCACTTTTTCCCTTAATAGTTCATATATAAAGTATGTTGGCAGCAGTCTCTTCTTGGACCTTTAGACCACGAGGATGTAGAGGTAAATATTATGTTTATTTTCATCACTTTGCTCAGCATTAAAATGAAAAATCTGCTAATATTTCATAGCTTTTTTGGTATTGTGTAGTCATTGTAATATCATACAACATTTACATATCATCTTGTCTGGGTTTGTAATTAGATTACTATTAGTATGTATAAACTGGAGGTTATGTCTCTGGATAATCCACCTCAAAGGATTAATTTCCTCTGTCAATTGCTAGGACATTGGGCTTTGTAAAGCTTCAGAAAAAAAGCTTCATCTATATTTTTGAACCATTTGAAACAGAATAGAATGGGCTTGAAATGTGAATACTGTAGATATGTGCATTTTAGACTGAGCATTAAAAATCTCTTTTGATTTAATGTTTCAACCTTCTGAAAACTGATTATGAACACTGATTATGAAAAGACCCTGCTTTCAAGTGTGTCCATTCAACTCTGGAATTTGTCCACTGATTTCAACAATCTGTAGATTTATTCAGGTTAAATTAGTTTGGACCTGGGTGAGGATTTTCTAATTTGGTGATTTTAAAGCCAAAATAGAAACCAATATTGAAGTGGGCATATTTCAAATCAAACCATGATGTGAAAAATTAAAATAAATTATTTGTTTATTTATTCACTCCACATTGGACAAATTACTTTTGCATAATTTTAAAGACTAAAAAAAATCACATATTAAGTACAGATTTAATGATCATAACAAACTTCCAGACTTGAATGAGCATGGTATTTTCCTCATGCTGAAAACTAATAATACTGTCTGCCTGATAATAAATCAAGACCCATTCAATGAAGTTTTCTGAAGTCACAGTGAAGCCACATAGGTGGAAAAAAGATCTGTTTTTCCACAGGCTGAAATAGTCTGTGCTTTTCCACCAAGAAGGTATCTTACTCAACAGTATTGCTTTTATTTATTAGTGTTGAAAAAAAAACAACTGTAATATATTTAATTTCACAAAATGTGTACAGCAGAGATATTTGCCCTTACGTGCATCAACCATTGTATGGCCAATGGGAGGAAATGGAAACTGAAAAGTGTATCTTATCTCTCTAACAGTAAAGTGTATTAAAGATGAAACCAGGCACATGCCAGAAAAATTCTCTTTCTGTCCACTGCCAGCAGAGGAGATCTGGATCTGCAGCTGAGATTTCTCTTTATATATGAAGTTGAATGCGTTGAACACTACCATTTGTGGTCACCTCAGTTTGAAAAGTAACATGAAGACCCTTTATATCAGTATGCTCTTTTAAGTTTTAACATTTATTTCACATCCATTTATTTTGCATTCTTGACTTATGACTTAGCCTTTGTGTCAAAATGTCCTTTTTAAATTTTCTCCTGTTATTACTGACATCTAGATGAATTAGTAACAAAAATTCTTAGAAAAATATTGTAAAAGAACTAGGATAAAGGATATTAGAAAATTCATTTTATTTTACTGCTATGAATCATGTTTTTAAAATATTTATACAAAAATCACCAATTTACAAAACATTAAAATAAGATAATGTCTTCTAAAGTAACAGAAAACCATTAAATGTTCTCTGTATGAATGGATGAAACCATACCAAAAATATAGGGAAAAAAATAGAATCTATATATTTCATAATGACTTACTGAGTGGTCTCTCCTCCTTTCTACTATAACTAGAAACAGATAACTGTTTTACAATTCCAGCAACACATATGTAATTTTTTCAGGCTCTTCATTATCTAACAGTTGATTGGCTTTTTAAGCTTATGGATTCCACCTCTGAAACATGCCAGTAACTACAAACTTCTGGTCAAAACATTTGTCTTGATGATTCATTTATTCACTTCAAGGGCAATTATTTTTAAACTCTGTGTTCCAAAGAAACGTGTCCTGAATCTGAACAGATTTCATGAAAGGAACAAAAGTTTTGTACCTGAAAGATTCATTGATTTATGCACATTTATGCCAACTGTGTAAGTTTGTTCCAAAGTTCCACCACACTAATTTTGTTATGAAAAAGTTTCTGAATTGCTTCAAGAATGAACTAAGCAGTGATTCAGAAGAGCATTCTGAACTCGAATCTTGGATAGTAGAAATTCAGTGTTCAACAAGTTTCAGACACATCAGATGTAAACAGAAGTGGCTGCTGTTTCTGGATATCTATATGTACATAAATTCTACAGTCTTATAACAAGTACTTCCAGAAGTGTGGCCAAAGTCTTTAACATGCTAAATTCCTGACATAGCTTGAGAATAGCTTGGATGCCAGACCCCTTTTTGCCTAAAAGGAGCATTTTTCATTGACAAGCTTTATTGGCTCAGACTTCAAAGAACAAATAATGAAACACTTGTGGAGAAATCTGATCAGTAGATTAAAGGAGGGGATTTTGTGAGGTTCTTTTGGTGCTCACTTCCATAGGAGAGATTTATAAAACTTAAAGACTTCCTTTTTCGATATAACAATATTGCTATGCTAAAACAACTTAAATGGCACATATTCAAGTAGCAGTTCATTCCTCTGGATTTTTATGCTATAAGATTCATGTAACTTTTAGAAAAGCTACCATTATGTATCTTAACAGCTGCTGTTCTTTGTTGTGGCTATGCATTTGGATGTGCAAACTTCACAGTTTGGCATGCATTTTTAAATCATCAGGAAGTAAAGTTGAGGGAGTCATGTATTTCCTCAAAGTGCTGAGTATAAACATCAGACCTTCAAGAGGAGAAGACCTCTTGAAGGGTCAGTTCCTGAGGGTCAGTTCCTGAGATATTACTGATGTGGGTGGGAAGCTTCCTGTACTCCCCAAAGCCAAAGCAGAACATGCTATGTGAGTCAAAGGACATTCTGTGTCATAAGAACATCAACTGCACTGAAAGTTACTCACTGAAAAAAGAAGAAAATAATTCTTCAACCCCATATTTTATTATATTTCATTTTGATCCTATGTTCACTGCAGCTTTAACTTCTCTTGTTCATTGTCATTTTGTCAGTATGACTAAGAAATCACTTCATTATACTTTTTAACATATTTTTATATTTATACTTCATTTATATTTTTATACTTACACTTCATTATGTTTGACATACAATTTCCCACTCTTTCCATGGCTTTCTTAACTCCATGGTAAAAATTTGTTGCTGAACAGTACCTGTTTCTATCCTATTAGACTCCTAGTTCCTAGTATGCTTATGATGGTAATTCATCCAGATTAACATCACAATCAATAAATTAATTATATACTACAGGTCTCATAAATTTAATAGTAATAAACAGTACCTGTTCTGTTTGAAAAACATCTAAGTCCATTATCTAATGTCTAATATATGCCCCAGAGGAGTTCTTAAGGCCTTGACATTCTCTCACTACTAAGGAATTTAAACTCAAGTAACCATCTTATCCACCTTTCTTAGATTTTGGGCTCAGCCCAAACCACTTGCCATACCCTCATTTGGTGTCAGTATCCCTTTGAGGTTCTCCCTGCTATGCCAAGACTGGAAGTTTTATTTCCTGATAATTTCAGGATCAAACAAGCTGCTATACTTATTAAAGAATCAATAGTGTCCTATTCTAAGCATTTAAAACGATCTTTGTGTCACATACAGACATTTAGAAACCTCACTAAACAGAAAAATCAGTGCACAGGAACCAAGCAATACAAATGCAGGGCAAACATATTTGAAATTCTATCTTCAGGTCTCAGTTTCACAACCCCTCTGACTGCAACGATATTGCACAAGTATAATGCAAGGCAGAAGGTACTTTTCTGCAATGAACAGTCAAGAGCCAATACCTTCTGGTCCATGGATGAGGGCGGGTTTTGTTAGCCTCTGAGATCATCAAAGGCACTGTTTAAAGAGCCTCATAATTGTTTTATTATACTGCTTTTAAGGGTGGGATTCACTGCATTTTGGGGAACTGTTTCCTACAACTGTATCTGAAGAGATCTTTACTGCAATACTTCTGATTAGAGAATTATTCTAGGAATTTAGGAGGTAAATCGGGATGTCCTTCTACTCAGTATAGGAGAAACCAGATAGTCTATTCAAGTCCCTAGAAATCAGTGTTAGAGCAGTAAAAACTTAGGTATATTTTGTTATAATGCCTGGAAAGGACATACAATTTTTCCACTTTTCTGCATTAAGGATCAATCATTTTCCTTTGTTCTGCTAAAACAAATAGAGAAGGTGTACGCCAGAGGCAAGGGGGAGAGGGAGGATTTGGATCATTTTGAATTGTTGAAGAGCTCAGTTTAAAATGAAAAAAAAAAATAATAATTTAACAATCTGCAAATGAATGAGCCATAGAGGAGGGAAAGCCATACTTTTTGCATTAAATCAGTCCATTCATTTAACAGTTGGATGTGTTGATAGCTGAATTACCATCTGCCATATAACCAGATGTTTTCCATCCATGTTTTAATGAGTCTTATTTTTCTAATCAACTTTGTACAGAGTAAAAATCTGCTTTTAAGAAGTACTTCATTTTTTTACACTGCACTACTTTGGTCCGTCAAAATTACAGATTACCTTACCAATTTAAAGTGTTTATGTGACTGTGCTTCTTTTTATGGTGTGAAATGCACCCTTGATTAAGCAAGGTTCTCTCTAATCCTTTTAAAAATGAAGTAGTGACACTGCAGAATTTCCTAGAGCAAGGCTCTGTCAATCCATCTGCAATTTGAGTAAGAGCATCCAGATAGTGAAATAATTACCTCCCACTATTACCCACAGGCTTTTAAGTAATTACCTGTTTCCATTAGCATTGTATTTGATTTGCTAATTACCTTCAGAAATGCTGGTTGGATGTCCACTACCTGAAAGGATTACATTCAAATTAACCAACAAAAATTTTGCTAAAGCTGTCAGCATGAAATTATAAGGCAATGTGATGTATATGAATAGTAGATCAGTAAAAACTTCTGTGTACATCCTTTCATTTTCATTTGTTCAAAGTCACAAAAAGTGGCATGGATTTACAAGCAGTCAATAAAGGAGAGTGACATCAGCTGTCACATACTGATCATGCAAGCAGTTTACTGTGGAAGAACATCTATGTCATTTGGGTCTGGTTCATCACATGAAGGCTTGGATGAGCACTCTAGAACAGGGTTTACTGAAGAATTGACCTCTGAAATGTAATTGGTTTCTTTTTTATTACATACTCCATGTACCAGACTATGGACTAAATTGAACTGTTATACTTGATGGTTTGATACGAAGACTCTAAATCTGTTATTTTGGCAAAGCATTCTGCTTAATTGGCTTTGAAAATCTGTATGTTTAGGTGTATAATGCCCTTGTTAACAGGCAATAGAAATACCCCAGAAAAGAGAATCCATTACATATTTTCAGTAGGGAAATATTTTCCACAAGCAGGCTCACTGTAGTTCATCTGCTTTTTTGGTGTTCTTATGTTGTTATATATATATATATATATATATATATATATATATGTATATGTATGTGTCTCTACTTGCACTTCTGCCCCCTTTTCATTGCCTGTGAATGGAATGTTCTAATGTTTAAGCTCAGGCACTTATTTATACATAGATTTAACACACAGGTGAAAGACTGTGCCTCCTTACGGATGCTGGCAGCTTGTTATTTTTTCAGAATACTCTCTGTGTGAGTACTTCCCAGAACCTCCTTTTGGGAAGTGCTGACCGTTGAGACCCACCAAGAAAACCTGTGTAAAAAGAAAAGGTGATTTGAAGTAGGCAAACACAGTAGCAAATCTACTTTGAGTTTGGTAAAAGGTGTTGGCCATACTGTACAAGCATGCACAGAACCAACACAAATGTCTAAAACATCATGAAATTCATTCTAAAGTACTTGAAAGTACTGTGCTGAGTTTTGTTGTTGTTGTTGTAATTTTGTTTATGTTTTTGTTTTTCTGCAGCCTGCCCAAAGGAGACTTTAAGCTAAGAAAAACAAGTTGAGGCACTTATGTGGTGCAGCACACTCCTCAGTGATGTGAAAGAATTTAATTTGTTCATTAAATGGAGCTGCCTCACAATTTAGATCATGGATTTGGATTTGGAGCTTCCATTTCCTTTTCAATGAATGTCCTAGTCTCTATGGTATAGCACACAGTAGAATGGGCCTCTGCCTCCCTTAAATAATTCAGTATTAATCAGAATAGAAAAAGAGTTTACAGATCAGTGGTTGTGTCATGACTTGTAGAAGGAGATACAGCTACTACCCTAGGATTTGGTAATACATAAATATTTATGCCAGAGAGAAATCACGCAACAGAAGACTGAGAACCTGAGTTTTGAACAGTCACTAAGGCAGTGAATAAGAGATCTTCCTGCCAAAACCTGAGATCCACATTGAAGCACACTCAGTGAATAAACAGAGAATAAACACAACTCCAAGGCGTTAGTTTTCTCCTGGCTGAATACCCTAACTTTACATTGTAAGAAATACAGCATTTACTCTTTGACCTTGTGAACCTGCCCTTCTAAACCTGACTATCCAAAAGCACTTTAAGCCTTGAAAGTAAAATAAAAAATCATTTGGTTAAAAAAAATGGTTTAAATTGAAATTAACTTTTTAATTTACTAAAGAGGTGTGAAATTTCTCTTAGATTTTCCACTATTTTATTTTTCAATTCAAGAATCAAAATGAAACAATTATCACAAAGCTCTTTTCTCAACATCCTTAAGCAAACAGCCTATTTCTGTGTAATATTTTGAGCAAGGTGCCAATACCAGGTTTTTTAGAACAGCAAACTGCCTGAGCATCTGTTTAATCTCATGTAGTCCTATGCTCAGCTACACAGGCTTCCCATCAGTTTACAGGAGAGGGCTTAGCATTGTCTTGGGTCATCATGTTCTTTCCAAGATCCATCACAATTCTGTCAATAACTTGCCCCACTGGCCCATGTTTTATCTACCAGGGGCCCTTCCTCATCTAATATTAGGCATTCAACATGAAAGAATACAGATTACATTTTAATCAGCAGGGAGAAACAGACATCCCCACAGTGAGATTCACACTGATGAATCTTGTTTCCTGGTTGTACTACACTCACATCCTTTGGATGGCCAACTCACCCACTGGGAGTCTCTACCTCATTAACCGTAAAGGTAATCAGGTAAGTGGTTCAGGCTTGATGCTTCACTTATAGACAAATTTAAGTAAAAGTGTACTGTCAGTCTTGGCTAAAAAAAAATGTCCTCACTCTGCAAGGTAAACATTAAACTGCACCTTATTGCTCAGCCACTTATTTTTCCTGAAACATGATCCACAAAAGTAGACCCATGAAGAGTTCTTCAGCTTTCAGGTACATGACAGGAGGTGAGCTCAGTAGATTATGTCTCTGTGTCTGAAAAACTAGATGTATCTTTCTGATAGATATGATTAAATTATTTAATGGAAACAAGTCCCTTCTGTTCAAATTGGTTTTTCCCCAAATTTGCAAAAACAGGTATGTGAACCACATCTTGAATCTAAATGTACAGGTGCTGATTACTGAAATTGTCACATATGCTGTGAAAATAAAGATGTTTTTGTGGAATGTGGCAAATTTTCAGGACTGGATTAGATCACTCTGGACACTGTTGGTTCTGTTAAATCCATGACAGTGCTGCTGGCACTTCAGATGACCTAGAATTTCATTCCTTCTGAATATTACTCTTTTAAAAAAACTTACCAGACAGCAATTTGCCAACAATAGTCTTTATTGGTAAAAATGATGTGAAAGTGTTACTGAAAAGCAACAAAACTAAAGGCAACAACAGAACACAGCACATTAATATATTTTGGTTTTGTGAAAATTACAGCTGTTAAATAGTTTTCAGACCTTCTTGAGAGGTTATAAAATAGCTATGTCAGTGCCCTGCTGTATTTAAAGTGATTTATAATGACTGTAGTAAAGGATTATCAAGAATCTATTTTCACTGAATTTTTCTCGTCATGTGGACTGTAACCTTTTCATTTCATTGACTGAAATGTACCCACCCTTAGAAGTCTGCATACCTGATAAGTATCACAAAATCACCAGCCCATTCTTGATAAAAAAGGTTATTCCACAGTCAGCAAAACCAACAAAAAAAATCAGATGTGACTACGGTGCTGTTAACTTTTCCCTGTGTAGCAGCATTTTTTGCATCTCCATTTTGATTCCTATGTCTTCATTTCATCTTTTCCTTGCAGGATGCCTTTAAGACATCTAGGACAAAACTCATCTTGCCACATTTTTAAAAGTGAGAGTTATATTTGAGAAACCTGGTTCTAGGGGAAGGCTTCCAGGGCCTTAGGTGATAATGTTATATTCACCGCAGAGACAAAAAACATCAGAACATAGACAGATGTTTTCCAGAGGCAAAAGAATAAAGTCTGGGTCTAATAATGGCAATTATTTTGCATGCTATGCTTCTGGTCTAGAACAGGAAATACCTTTTAGGGATAGAAGCCACCATTGCTAGACTTTTGATATTTTCTTCCTTCTCCATTTTGTTTTGCTGTTGTTCCTTTGCTCTTAACCACCTTGTGTAACTTAGAAGAGTTTTTAATGAAGAAACTCTGAAATATAAAATCAAATGGCAGACAGGGGATTTCTTTACTTAAACTGTTTGCATTATGAACTTTGTTCATCCTGTTTGGAAACTGGGAGATATTTCTAACCTTATCCTACTTAAGCAGCAACCCCAAAACAAACTGGAGTTAACACCACTGTTTGCTATCAAATCAAAATTTCTGATGTCCTGGTCCTTCCCTGTCATTTCAGGCATGATCTCAGCTCATAAAATCAAAAATATGGTCTTTTTCTTCATAAATGGCAGTAACCAAACCAACAAAGGGCAATAACAAAGGGCAATTGGGTGAGTACACTGAACAGTAGCCTTTTACTTGAAAAATTGCTTTTTACTTAAAAAAAGAAACAAACAAAAACAAAACAAAACAAAACAAAACAAAAACAAGAAAAAAAAAAAAACCAAAAAAACAAAAAAACAAAAAACCAAAACAAAACTAGGTGTGAGTAGTGTTGAATTTAAATTGTGTTCCAGAAAATCTTCAGGCAAAAGAAAACTTACATTATTAAAGATGCATTTTTCCCAGACCTAATTTCTACTCAGAAAAGGGCAGGACTGAAAGACTCCCTCTTTAACTTTAACCTACTTGTTTGAAGGAGAAGAGGCTCATAATTAGATAGCACATTTTAACCATACGATGTTGTAAAGTTTAGCTAATTTTGTTGAAGTATGGGCGAATGCCCAGGGATTAAAAAGTGCCCAAAAAAAAAAATAAAAATTTCACAAATGAAACAAAGGACAGTGCTATTCTTGTTGTATCATAATAAAACTCCCTGCCAGAATGTCAGTAAGCCAGTTAGGGTACTGTTTACCACTACAAAAATAACAAAGTAATTTACAGTGAGACCAAAGCATGTTAAGCCTCTCTGTCTCACAGAGAAGGACTGTTCTGTGTAGCCTGTTTTTTAATTTAAACCTGACTTTGCCATGTTCCCAGTGAGCTCAGGTAGACTCACATGTGTGTTTTAACAGTTATAGTATTCACAAAACTAAATATTTCATTTTATTCCAATGAAAATAATTTTATTATAAATACAGTAGTTTGAAAGCAGAAAACAAAAATCTTCATTTAGGAAAACCTTTTATATTTGACATACTGTTCTAGCAGATTTGTCTGTAGTGTTTTCCATTGTAGGCATTTTTTAGTTCCTAGCTAGCCCAAATCTCTCTGTGGTCTATCTCTACACTGTCGAGTTGGAAGTCCCACACTTAACGTGCTACTTCATTGTTCAGAATACACAAGAAACTTTTGTTATGCAGATGTGACAAAATATTCATAATTGTCTCTCCGAGTCACAAAAACATGTGAAGAACCATCTTATATCTTCCCAAGGATAACTTGCCCTCCTTTCCTGACTCCCAAGCTTATATGTCATGAGATCTCACACAGGATACAAACCCAAGATATTTCTTGTGTTATCTGTGCAAAATGGCCATTTACAGTGTTCCAGTTCCCCAGTGCCCGGCCTGGAGAATGGTCTGTGGAGCCCCTGTGAACTTGTGAGCTACCAAACCAACACAACATGGAAATTGGGACAGTGTCCTTCCTAGCCTTCTATCTAGAATGGAAGTTTTCAATACAGTCTCCCTTCTAAAATTCTCTTCTTCATCTATATTTTGAATTGAAAAATGATGGAGAAATATTAGGCAATCCATGCTGCACCAGAGGGACATTCAAAGCTGAAAATCTCTGCAATCAGGATGCATAACTGAAAATTAGTTACCCTTCTATGGATACAAAGGAGATAAAAAAGAATGGAAAGCAGAGTTTGGAACATTCCAAATAGCTTGACCCAGATTTGGTTCCTGTTTTCAAGCGTTGCTGCTATTTGAGTAGAACCCTGCACCAAATCTAAATGAGGAAAACCAAAGAGAGAAAAGCATCCCTCCATGCAGTCCTCCTGGATTTTTATCAGTATTCACTATATGCATGTATCTTATTAATATGTGTCATTCAAGCAAAAATCTAGGACCTCATTTTCTGTTTTCTGATGGAAATCTCGAGCCTTTTAATACAAATTGGTGCTGCTAGTTCATTTCTTTTACATCCATTTTTTCTATACTTTGCTACATTTGACAGCCCAAAGTGAAGTAAATGATTAGTTGCAAATAATATTCCATCACTGGTAATACAGAATAATAATGCTGTAAATTGCTTTCTGCAAAAGCAAGTGGAGATTCGACATAGGTGGCACTGGCCAGATTGTATTGATGTGATCTGCTGGTTTTGGTAGAAATCAGTTCTAGACACTAAGACCCAAAGCAGTAGAAGATGGTTTTGGTTTTGGTTTTGGTTTTAAAAAAACAGCCAACGAACCAGCCAAACAAAACACCCTAAAGGAAAGATATAATGGAAATTTAGGGTGTAAATCTCCATAAATGACTCCTAAAACAGGACTCATTTGTCCCATTAACAGTAAGTATCTCACTTCTTGGTGGAATTTTTTTTTTATCCTGAAAAGAATTTCTTGATTCTGTTTCAGGAAAGTTGACTATTTCTGTCCCATTTTCATATTTAAATCCACTGGTGGCATTAAATGTATCAAGAAATTCCTTTGAAATTATGATTTTGACTAAAAAATATGGGTAGAGTTCGTGAGTGGTAGCAAAGGAAGAAACAACAGAGGATTGCTTCATGAAGACCAGAAGCCAACACAGTTCACTGAAGCCATGAAGTAGGATAGCAACAGATAGGTCTTGGGCATGAGACCTGTGGGAAAAGTGTAATTATTTTCATTTTTATGAACTGTGATATCATTTCGATCCATAGCAGTTGATGGGCAGGGATTTCAAATAAAATGCTGTGGAAGGGATGATTTTATTGTATTGTATTTATTTCATTGTATTGTATTTATATTTATACTTAGAATAGTGTGATAATTTAATCCTACTCAAGATAGAATGTGAGATAAATCTTCAGCTTTGTTTCAGCTATGTTCTTAAGATAATATCCAGTGGGCTCAGTTGTAAAAATCACTTGATGAAAATATTTTCAAACAGTGAAAATGCAACCCAATTCTTTTGTGTAATGTTAATTGTTGGCACTGATCATCACTGAGGGCCCATGCAGGATGCATGCAATGACCCTGTTTAGGATGGATGTCAGCTATAGCCTTACAAGTAAGTAAGCTAACAGCAATGACTTTATGGATGCTTTGAGTGTCCTAGTTCTGAGTGAGGTAGGTTGTATGTTGTTTTCTAATTATGGGAGATGTCTGAATGATGTAAGAACAGTTTTTGCAAAGTTTACACTTACTCTGTGGTAAATAGTGAAGTCAGTAAGTCTAGATTCAACCAAAGGATGGTAGCATCTGGTGTCCTGACAGCCCCTACCATGATATGGGTTAATTTCATCCCATTTTAATGTGCATGTTCTATTATTTTAGGAGAAGAAGCTTGATTTGGTATTGATCTGTGTATATTGCAGATGCCACACAAGAGGTACGGTGGCACTGATGGGGGAGACAATGACAGATTGTGCTTTGAAATGGACATATAAAACATGTGGCCCACTGGCAGAATGATACTTAAAATTCTCAAAAGTTCATTAAATTATTTCAGGTAATCTCCAGACAACACATTGTTTTGTATTTAGCTAACAGTATTTCTGTTATTTCCCTGAGCCTGCAGTGAATGTAAAACATATGCTTATTGCTTTGCTCTGCTGACCTAGCATTACCTGAAAGAAGCCTGCAGTTTCATATTAATTTATTATGGTTCTTGCATGACAGGAGGAAAGTTCTTTACCACTAAGCCTTACAAATAAAAACAATCTTTGTTCTCAGTGACCCTTAACTATAGATGAGAGATTTTTGCATCAGTTTTCTGAGACATCTGAAATTAATAGGGAAGGGCAAGTAATTATGACGTTGTAATTTGACTTTAAAAAGGAATCCAAATTAGTTAATTGTGCCCAAAGTTAAAAAAGAACCATTTTCAAAACAGCAGACTTCAAACAGTTTGATCATCAGAGTGCATTTTGTCTGCCCTACCTAACAGAGCATCTTATTCCTATCTATATTATGTGAAATATCAATCATTAACATAATAAAAACTAAATATGAAAAGAAGCAGAATCATTGCTAAGACTCTTTGCTAAGGAAAAAAACCTTGGCATTTTTTCAGTGTTCAAGAAGATAATACCACTTACTGGACAGTACCAATCAACTAATATTTAGTTTAGAACAGATAGATCTATGCATTCTATTTTGGTGGTGTATTAAAAGTTAGTCCTTCAGAGATACATATCTAACTGAATTATAAATTAATTCTATTTAAATATCGTTTTGACTTCAAGGGACTTTAGTCTAATTGCTCCTTTCAATTCACAATTACATCATCTTTAACTGTCTTCTCAATTTCTACATCAAAGCAGTACAAAAAAGCACATACATTCTACTTTGATGAAATTCCTGGGGAGGCCTTTATATCTACTGATATATGGAAAGTGCCAGAGACCTACAGGGCAGTCAATCAACACAATTATTTTTTATCCCAATGAAATAAAATAATCACGTGTGAATTGGCATTCTTTTCTCATTATATTAGGAGTTCTTCTTACTTACCACTATAAAAAAATAACATCCTGGCAAATAATATATGGAACAACTAGGTATAAATTATTCAAGTAATCAATGAGAACACAATGTGTTTTGGCTCAACCACATACCACCTGTAATAGAAAAAGTACTTTCGAAAGGAAAGGAATCTTTGGATTACATTCTCCTATACTTCAAGATAGACTAAGGTAGAGCAAGTACAATTTCGAGGACATATTTTGTCTTCAGCAGGAGACATACTGATTCCTACAGGCATCTGCAAGTGTTCCATCAGGAGAATGCACTCATCTTCTTTTGTCTCCAGTAAGACTTTTGCCACTATACCAGAGATTAATTAGCCAAGACACTTGATTTTCTTTAACTGGAGGCTAAAAAGATCCTTTTAAAAATTCAATCGCAACTATCAGCAATGATTTTTTTATTGAAAAGTATGAATAGAAAATGAAGGATAAAGATAAGGAAAGACAGCAACAGATACATGAGTGCTGAAATGAAGCCTGGATGAGTTGGTTCAAGCTCCTTCACAGATCATTGAGTTTGATGATGAAATCTCTACATAAAGCTTTATGACCTGCAAAATAAGTGGTCCAGACACTGCAGAATCTGTCCTGTATGTCTATGATAACCAGCTGTGCAGACCAGAGTTTAAAAACAAAGCAAAAGAGCTTCTGTGTTTTACCCAGACATAGTGCCTGGTGTGACTTGAGTAGTCCTTCATGTTGACAACACCAAGCAGATGTAATGATTTCTTTAGGATTCCTCCTCCTCCACTCCAGATATACAGAATGCAACCACCCAGAGGGAACCCATTCTTTATATTTTTATTCCCATCTTTTTTACCTAATTAGTTTGAATATTAGAAGTGAGAGTTATGTGTCTATGTAAGACAAATAGCAATACAGTTACTACAATGCCTTTAGAATAGAAACTCCCACCCAGTGAAAAGATACTGGATTCTTCTATTTCAGAAAACAACTATGCGCATGAAATAAAACATTTTAATTACTCAAGCTAAAACAATAACTTCTGCAATGACCTCAATACTGCCTAATACTGGAAAAAATTTTCCAATAATTTCTGAATCTTACAATAGCACCCAGTGCATTCTGAACTCCCACTGGAGTCTTTTTCAATTGACAGCACACAGAAGATGCATAAATGAATGTGTAAACTGTAGAACATTGCCAAATAGAGCTTAGTAGATTCCTTCAAAAGCAGTAAGGATTTGCTGGAAATTATCATTCACTTGCAGTAATGAGGACTCCACACAAAAAAATCCACTACATTACAACCTTTTGTAATGGGCTTGCACAAGTAATAAGTAGTTGAAAACTCTGTTCTTCTAGAAAAACGAAGTGAAACAAATATGTTGTGCTTTTCCAACTCTTAGCTTTAAATGTCCTCTGAACTGGCCAATACAGTGAAACAGTATTTTGTGTACAAATATGGACCTTTCTAGAAGAATAAAAATAAAAGATATTTAAAGCTTGGTATAATACTTATTATTTTGTAAACTGAGAATAGTCTTCTGGTAGAAGTTACCCATGGAAAGAAATCCTAACAGAAATGCTTTTTGTCCAGCTTTGGCCGAGTTATTAATACGACCCATAGTACAGTGCTACAGATGTAAAACCTATCAAAAGGTCTGGGAAAGTTTCTTTTTTAAGTATGGTTTCACAGATGTTCAATCACTTGGCATTTGCACATAAAGTATGGTGCCTATAGTATATATTCCCATTGGCCCTCTGTGACTCAGGTTAGCTTTTCCCTTAAAGAAAACATAAAGCACTGATGCACCATTCCTTTCCTCTGCTATGACATTTAATAAAATAATGACAAAAACATTTGCTACTGTATAACCAACAGTAGCATTTGAGATCTCAAACAGTGGAAGGTCACATCTGAAAACTGGTTACAGAAAGTTTTTCTGTTTTCTTTTTCCTACAATTTGGAAACCCTGTTAGTAATTCAAAGGGAAAGCATATCTCCATGCTGGAAGAAAACTACGAAGTGAAAGTGGTTTTCATAATAAATATTCAGAAACATGTGCAACTGCATGTAAACTTGATTTGTTATCTATTGTACATTCAAAAAAACCCAAAACCCCAAAATACACCCCACAAAAGTTATTTTTTACAAGAATTAGAATAGTTTTATTTTACAAGAATTAGAATAGAAGAAAATCTCAAGGTCAATACCAGCATGATTCTGAGATGACTCCTGAATGTACTCTTCAAATATCAAAGCATTGTATTCAGTCATCAAGTATTCAGTCGGTGGTATTTGTATCTGAGATACAATGGGGAGGGAGGCTGGTTCATGTTTGCAGTAAGAAAGAAGCATGGTTCTTACAAAGCTTTTCCAGTGGTAGCTGGCAGTCTGTGACAAGAGAAGAACTTATCTACACAAGGCATCATGCAAGGACAGTTATTCTGTGTCAGCTCTTCTTTAATAGCTGTACAAGTTTTCAGATAGGGTAAGAGCCCCTTATTCTGTTTAGTTTCATCTGTTTTATTTCATCCAAGTCCAGTAAAGGACATTGGTGCAATTAATTTCCTTGAAAGCCATTAATTGAGATGATTATTCACCTACACCACCATATTTTCTTCCCCATGTCACATGCAGGCCTATGTTAGAATTTTGCTTTGTTCTCTTGATCCCACCCTATATTTAATGATGTCTTTTCTGAATTTAAACAGCATTTTCTTCAGGTCTTTCTTTATACTGTTCTTGCACAATGAGGCTTCTGTGTAGTTCTAAAATAAAACCAAAAAGGAATTAATAAGAGAAGGTTAATATGAGAAACAGCTTTAATTGAAGTTCTCTCTTGTACTGCCTTCTGAAAAGTGATAGAAGCATCATAATTTTACCACATTTTTCGGTTCTACTGTCCTCCAAATTATGCAACAAATTACTTATACTCTCTGCTTCCCTCCACTGTCACTTCTAGTGACTTTCTAAAGTAGATCTCAGCAGCAGTTTCTTTATGTAGTCGTTATTTTTGTGTTCAGTGACATTGAAACACCTCCACAGAAGTGTCTCAGTTTCACTGAAACTTGTACTGGTCAAAGTTCATAAGGACTTTTGTTCGTATGACACTGGGGCCCAGGCAATAGTATGAAAGACAAAAATGCAAGTCCCGTTCACCTTGTTTTAAGGCAGGGACTTGAAATTTGATGTCTTACACTCTGGGCAATTATCCTAAATCATAGGATAATTTAGGAATCGTAGGAAACTCCAGCTTTTCTGGAGTGAGTCTAAATTTCAGATGGGGGAGAGCTGATGGGCAGGGAGAGAATTGTTTTCTTTTTCCACAGCACTGAAAGGTCTTGGATATTGCAGTGTCATGAGGAAAGAAACCATCATAATCTCTGAATCCTAGCAGTGATAGTGTTAATTATGTGAGAAGCTATGTGAACTCAGTAATGCAAATTAAAAAAAAATGCAGTAGGTATACTGTCAGCGCCTTAATCTGAACATTGGACTGAATAGAGCAGAAGCCCTGTGGGGATAAGAAATCCCATGGGATAATCTGACAGCTGTGTGTGCCCTGGTCTCCATAGGGGAAATAACCCTCTTCTTTCTGTACATATTACAGACACTTTTTAGACAATAAAAAATGTGAAGTACCATCCTGGGCTGTGGAAGATATTTCTTCACTCTGCTTCTTCACTCTGCTTCTTTCTGGTTTTCAGCCATTCCCTTGAGGCTACCCCGTTCCCTGCATCTTTCACTCTTCTAACACTCATGTCTGTCTTCCCTAAACTCTCATCCTACTACTTCATACTGCACCCACCTTTGGTGGCAATGATATCCTCAAGAAAATAAACTAGCAAATTTTGTCTTTTAGTTCTGAGAGTATGTGAACGGCAATTTTGAGAAGTCTGACTTATTGGACATATCTCATCAATTTTCAGGATATGGAAGAAAGAAAAATTCTGAAATTAGGTTGTTCATGTCCTTCCTCCCTCCCAGAGACATTTCAAGTCCCTATCTAATCATGCAGTACAGTGGTAGAGCTTCACAAAAAAGCAGTTCCAAGTTTATCTGTATATTTAGGTGGGAATTATAAAAATATTCAATCTGAATACAAAGTTTCTACCACATAATGAATATTATTCAGAGTTCTAAGAATCACAAAACCATTCTTCATACTGGAAAGTTTTGGGTAATATTAACTACCAGCACAATTAATAGGTACTAATGCATCTTAACTGAAAGACAAATGTGTACATGATGCATTCTCTTCAGTAGAACGAGTTTAGCTTGCAACTTTTAGAACCATTCAGATAAGCAAGATTAAATCAAGACACATGCAGCATCTGCCCCAAAATAATTAAGGTGATATTATTCCTGGGAAGATATTCCTTGAGATATAGAATACAAAATAAAGAAGGATGGTAAAAAATTGTTTGTTGACACTAGAAATTAGTACAAAACACTTCCTGAAAAAAAAAATCATTATAATATAGCTACAGGCTGAAAAACAAGCTTTTATAAATTGTTAATTTGGAGTAAAGAATTTCAGCTATCTGCACAATAAACATGTTACTTGCCATGCCAGGGGCTATTACCATGGGGTTGCTCTTCACCCACTCAGGTGTGCTGAACTAAAGATAAGTACATAATTATACGATTCGTCTTGTCCTAGAGTAAAACAAAATCATATATTCTTCTTCACAGTACAAACTGACACAGTAAGGAAGCAGTTAGAACTACATTAGAGAAAAATATAAGCTTAAGCAAGGTGATATTCTAACCTTAGTACCATACCTTCAGCTGCTGCAAATTAACATCTTTTGTTTGGTTAAACAGTGTTATACTTGTTTGCCCCTGATGAAGGCTTCCCACAGTGACATATATTAATACTGGGGAAAAGAAAGTAGAAACATAAAATCAAAGTTCATGAAAAGGGAAAACAAAATATATAATTCTGTTCTGTTAAATTTTCTTTTAGTTACATTTTCTGAAACACTAGAAGAAAAATGCAAGCTGGGATCTGAATAGAATTATACACAATGTGTCTTGGTATCAGAAGAATGAATGTCAAATTGACAAGTAGGCAAATACTGAAGGCAAAAGTTTATGGAAAGCGTACACCTTCCCAGCAGCTCAGGAGTCATAAGCCAATCCTAACCACAACTGATATGAATGAGAACAGTGTCTATTTATGTCTAATCTGCAATGCCTGGGGAGAGGGAGGGAGAAGGAGCTGGAATTTAAAAAAGTATCAGCAGAAATCAAGGCTCAAAATCTGTGTTGAACCCACACTGAACCTATTTGTCAATTTGAAAAATTCCATGAGCCAGAAATATTAGATGGGAAGCTAGTGACCCTAGCTGCTTTTAACACCACTGGGTACAAAATAACTGTATCATGTAACCAAGCAAGAAGCATATTATGAGACTGAAACATACAGCTGTGTTCAGCATTCTTGAAAAAATAGCTGGACAATATCACACATGCCAAACAAAATTATTATTTTTCAGCTCATCTGTGAATTCCAGCTGAAGAGAGATAGCAGGCTTGGGTTGCACTTAAAAACCAAAGAGAGCACAGAGTAGCATTTTTCTCTGCTTTTATCCTACAGGTTGCAAAACTAGAGAGAAGGAAAAACAGTGAGTCCTACTTTATTTTTACTTCAAAATTTATGACTTTTGCAATGCCTTTCCTCTGAATAGCTCAAATTTTTAATGAATATTAAGTGTGATCTATCATCACTAAATTCTTGGAAAGTACTTGATATTGGTATAAAAATGTATTAAATATACTGCTTGAGTCTTTGGACAATATTGTGTATTGATTTCATGTAGCTGTTGATAACTTCATAACTTCCAAAGAAGTCAATGGAGACCAGTATTAAGCTCTTTGAATTCCTTTATTACCTCTCCCTCTAATGTGAGAAGTTATCATGATTATACTCAGCATGTCAAGGTCTCCTAAGCACCTTTGCTTTCACTGTGTGCGATCACTGCTCCATCAACACCAGTTTCCTTGGCTGTAGGAGCTTTCTCCTTACACACAAAATATCTTCATAATCTTTTTTCACCAAACTATTAAAACCACTGCTTCTCCTGTACCTGTCCTACAAGATTATTTTAAGATTCAAATATGGGCTCAATTATTTTTAATGTACAAGTTATCTCTTGACATCTGAGTAGCCACTTCAGGATCTGTGCATAGATCTATTTCAGCCTTCCTATTTCCTTATGCTTAAGCTGATGAGCACATGTAGACAGATACTGCAGCACAGGTGATCTGCAAATTCTTGACATGGTAATTTGCTCAGATGGGCAAATGGACCTTTAGCCTATTCAGGAGCTAAATTTTACTTCAAATAAAGCTCTGGTAAAGAAACATGTCCAAAGGAGAATCAGAGTCTCTTAACGCTATGTGTAGAGGCATCATGCAGATGTTAACATTTGCTGTGTGACCTTGGGAGCATAATTGTTGGGCTTCCTTATCCCACTGTGTCTGAGGTTTCTGGTTTCCTTTTGCTCATTGTACACTGTCTGCAATTAGTCTATAAGCTCTTTACACCAAGGAGTCTCTTGTGCAGTTTTATTTGCTGTTTAATACCCATTAAGATGGATTTGTTCTTCCTTTGCCAATGTTATCCAAGTCACTCTATAAATATTTGAAAACAAGCATGCCTTTCTCTGAGTTTCATTGTTTGTGCAGAACTATTGTAGCAGTTATCCAGGATGCTGTCTTAACAGAGGTTGAAAAAGTCAACAAATCTTGTGGCGTTATGGAATACTCACATGATACCTAAATCATCTTGCCACTTAATCTACTTGGGATGATGGCTGTGGTTTTTGATTGACTATTCTTAGCTGAATGACTTTCCCTCCATTTGACTTTTTTCCCAAAGCTTTCCTACACTAGCAATAAGCCTCTGATATCTAACCACAGAGGAGATGTTTTGTTTATGCATATTCATAGGTGATTAACGTAAATTGGACTTGTTTATTTTGTTCATCTGAATTGTAATATTATCCATGTTGATTCCTGCCTTAGAAAAAGATGCTTAAAACTCATGTGAAAAAGGGCATGAATTCCCTGTAGAACTATTCATGGTTATTTCTATTTTGAAATAAATCTTATGCACAAAAAGGCCAGTTTTATTTGATGCCATAAGAACAAAGATTCATAGTTGCTATTATTTTACTGAAAAGATTTGTTAATACAAATTGAGCAGCTTTAGTATTCAATTACTTTTGTGCTAATATAAATGGTAGGATTAACATAGCTGTACTACAGCTTCAGCACTTGGTTATTATAAAATTCAGCCAATTTCAACAGCTGCAGATCAATGGTATCCTGTGGTCCAAGTACTGAAATCAAGGTACTGGTAATAGAAATGCTTCTTTTGGACACAATCATGATAATTAGAATACTGCATAATATCTGAGTCTCTCTCACGAATAAATGATTTAAAAAATAGAATAAATGTATTTAAGGTGTAAGCATTTGTAATGGTGTGTTCTCACTGAGATAGTGGATCAGGTAGAAGAGATTACAGGCAAAGAAATTCCTCTGCATCATCATGATGCCCATAGAGCTGCAGGTACTTGAGCTATTTTGACATCACCTTGTGATGAGGAAATGTGCAGTGGAATAGAAATAGCAAAAGCTCAGTCCCATGGGTGCTGTCCTTATATGCTCCCCAAGCACAAAATAGATGACCTGGATCACCCACAAAGTTGTTTTGTTTTGTTTTTAATGGCAGGGGGGAAACAAGGCAGATTCAAATTTGTGATTAAACAGAGACTGCAGAGTGTTGCAGATAGGAAGGTTGAGAAGCACCAGAATTAATGTTGCCATTACTGAGATACCTCTTTATCCCTTTCTGAAGCTGTCTGGGAAAAGGCTACAGTTGTAAAAAATGTCCCTCATTTTTCCATTTGGAATAGTCTGATTGGACTGAGATAAGTGCAAAAGCAGAAGAAATTAATGAAAAAACTCAGAAAAATAAACCCTGTGTAATCATTAACTGGTTAAGGAAGCCTCTGTGAGGGTCTGGACCACAATCTTTTACTCACTAATGATGTATCTGCATGCTATTTAATTAAATTGCAGGCTATCAAGCCATATTTTATGGGTACATGATGAAGCTGAAAGGGAAGTAATAACTGGCCTTATAGCCTTGACAGCCCTATAGCATTTGGATTTAGCAATTAGCTGCTATGTCAACCTGAGATAATGCTGCATTTAAAGATCTAACAGAGCCAGGTGACAATGAGATTGGTTAAATAGCACACTATGACCCCACCTAAGTCACCACACTAGCCTGTGTCACTTGGATCACCCCATTCCTTGGGTCTGCTCTGATGATCCTTACTCTGTCAAGGAAAATGCATAATTACAGGATTTCTGCATGTTTCTACCTCATGTTTTTCATCTTTCTTCATATTCACAAATGAACACGCACACAACTCAGAAGAGATTTTTTTAGTTCAAAAGAAAAATTTCTGTCATGTAATTTGAGTGTAGCCAGTTTCATGTACAGTACATGACATTGTTACTGATTTTTTAAAACTTACACATAATTACTTGTAAGACAAGAGGGCTTGGTCTTAATCTCTGCCAGGGGAGGTTTAGGTTAGATATTAGGAAGAAATTATTTACAGAGAGGGTGATCAGGCATTAGAATGGGCTGCCCAGGGAGGTGGTAAATTCTGCATCCCTGGAGGTTTCAAAGAAGAAACTGATGTGGCACTCAGTGCCATGGTCTGGTAACCACAGTGGAAGTGGATGGACTTGATCTCAAAGGTTCTTTCCAACCTGGCTGATTCTGTGATTCTGTGTGATTCTGTATACTATAATCTGTCGCTATGGCTGCTCTAGTTGTTTTAATAGGTTAATACTGAACACCATTACCAGCAAATTTCACAAAACAAACTTTTGTTTAAATTTTATATAGAATTCTGACTAAGGTAAAAAAAAAATAATATTATCTTTTCTATTATAGCTTCTACATGACTCATGCAATATAAAAACTCTAAATATCCTGCAGATCCACTCAAAATTAATTTGATTAGATATTACTATATTTAAATGATTTGTCAGTATGAACTAATTAATTCTGCAGCTTTGGGGTTTTTCATTTGCTATGTAAAATTCTTGGTAAAACATGGTCCCTACACTTGTCCTTTTCTGTGGTAACAGCCCACCTCAGTTTGTCTATGAGGACTGGGAAGGTTTTTTTTCTAGACATGATATATGCTTCCAAGCCATGTAAATGTACTCAGACTTCTGGTGACGTTACTGGAATGACATAAGTAACCAAGGCATTGACAGATAAGACAATAATAGTAACAAAATATGGAAAAGAGGTTATCTGGCATCAAAAGTTGCAACTATGGACCAGATTCTATGTATGCACCATCCTGGACTTTCTCTGTTTACCTAGAGAAGCCAGTGAGCTGAGGTTTTGGCTTTTTTGCATAATTAAAAGGAATTTGATGTGTGATACCATTCTGTTGCAAAATTAGAAGAATTCTGTCATGGAGCATAAAATCTTGTCCTCAAGTGCATAGTAGAGTTTCCTACTTTCCAGGGAGGCCATCAGGTCTGTGGTCCATCATTACCACTGCTTTCTGTCATCAGAGACTGATGCATAAACAGGATGAGGCTGCTGCCATTCCAGCTGTTGAGGTCAATAGCACTCTGCTGAGTTACTTCAATGGACCACTCTGTTGGACCACTCTAACTCATGGTTCATGTCATTGCAGGGGGAACAACATACACCTGTCAAATTGTTAGTCTGGATCAAACTAGGGCTTTCATTGCAGCTATTCAACAGAGTCCAAATCTATTTTGCAGCCACCATCTCAGTTTCACTTTCGTGGAGGAAATTACTTGCTATAGGGACAGTTTTAAAGCTACTGTTGGAGGATGCTCAGGACATGTGGTTATTTGGATTTTGTCATCATGTTTCATGCCCTTTAGTCTTCTTGACAAGAAACTTTGAACAAAGTTGTGGTGCTTTCAGATCACTGTTAGAACATTTTTACTGCAAAGCCATGAAACCCACTGAAGAAGCCTTAAACTAGAAGGTTTCACATTTTTCTGATTATCCTCAGCATCAGTCCAATCTTAAGAATCAAAATAAGGTCAATAATCAAGACATTGGAACATTCAAAGATTCATTACTGTAATCTAGTTTCATTTTGACAGCTCTTTTGGTAGAAGTAGGTATTAGGGAAAGAAACAACGGGTTTATAAACCTTATTTACCAAGAAAAGCCACTACATAGTTAGTGGTTGGATGTTTCTAAACCTTAGGTGGCACAAAAACATGACTGTGACAGATTTGTCTAACAGCCAGACAACTCATTTTAATAACTCAGCCATAATCTAATTTAGTTGACATTCAATCTTCATTGAGGATCTTGAAACTTTGGCATTTGTTTCCTTAGTGGGAATCAACTGGATCAAACCACAGACTCTGAGCCACTGTCCTTTGCCTGTGAGTTAGCACCTGCTACAACCTGCTGAGAGATTTATGTATTGACCATGAAAAAAGAGCTATAACCAATTAAATTAGTTGCTGATAGTTCCTCTTAATATTTTTATAAACTGACAGCGAATCCAGTCTTAATTTATTGCCCACATTTCTGAGACATAGCCACAATCTACTCCTGTTAGTAAACAGCCCTCTCAGAGAAGGGGAATGCTGAGTTCAGAATAGGGCCCTGACGCACAAAGGTGAGAGGAAGAGCCCCTTTTATCAAATGAATCTGATTAAAGACCTTTGTTCAAATGAATCCTATGAGATTTTGATTTTACTCTGGCACACAATAGCATCTATTTTCTTTTTCTGGGCTACCCATATAGAAAAAGATGACATTAACAAAGAAACTAAATATGAAGATGCCAAACTGTTGGAAGAGTTGGTTTATATGCAAAATTTTGACTTAGAGTGTGATGAAGCATTTGAGTCTGAATTTCATATCTGGATTCTTTTGTCATGCAGGAAAAGTTGTAAGCATTTAACTGGTAATATTCATCTAGAAACATTTCAAATCTTGGTCTAGCTCTGAATGTGGGCTGTTATGTGGGAGCATTTTGGCTGAGTATTTGTAACCTGTTTTTCTTTTGAGAAGTGCACTTGGCTGCTGAAACAGCAGTCATACACATCTCACTGGGGTCAGCCTTGTGTATGGGACAAATTGAAGCTGGGCTCCCCAGAAGGAAGAGTGAAGGGATCATCTGTCAGTCAGGAAGACCATTTCCTCAGAAAGCTGCTTCGCCCTATAGGACTAGTCAAGAGATGAATGTAAGCCACCTCTGTCTTGTGCTTTTTGTGCTTTACAGTGAATAAAGAGCTTAGCATTAGGCAGCAGCATCAGGTGGAGACCACTTAACAGCTCTCAAAATCTGGTCCATTGCATATACATCTGCCTCTTGTATCCATAATTTAAATCATGCACATAAGGTTTCATAGATTTCTAGCACAAATGTGTAAGTAGAAGAAAACTGGTGAATTACAATCCGAATAAATGATTCTTGCAGGGAAAAGTGTTATGAATGCTGCATGGGGTACTGCACCTGCAAGCAAAGAGCTTGCTACCTGCTGTCCAGTGCCAACAGTAATTGCAGGTTAGTAAGAGGCTGGGAAATTCAATGGTCAGCACTCCTGTGACTGAATAAAATTTTGAGCTCATGAAGCTATATATGTTAACACTCACTGTAGTGCTAGAGTCTGTGTTATCCATTTGTCCATTTGAAGACAAAATTGGAAAAATAATTATCTTTTCAGTAAAAAAAAAATTCTCGAGCTGTAAAAATTTCCATTGATTAATCCAGAAATTAGCCAAGAACTTGAAACATTTGTTCACCGTAACCTGTAATTTTGCTGATGGGCTGCAGCAAGGCACTCAGAGCCAAAAGGGTTCATCTGAGGTGACACAGTAAATGCAGAAACACGCTGCACTGAAGCTGCAGAAAATCTCAACTCACATCGTTAGCTTCAAGGATAATAACTGTGAACTTGAGGGCAAACTTTCCTTACAGAGAATTAATGAGTTTTTTCAATACCTCAGAACATCCTATACCTGCTGTTGAGCTCTGAGTAAAACAAGGAGGAAGGAGAGGAACTGTCATAGCTCCTGTCTTCTTCCAGTCCCATGGTTACGTGCTACTCTATGGTAAGTCATTTCACCTCCTGATAACTATTCACAATTCTGCACCAAATTGCTCCTCTGCACAAATCTAAAAAGAACAATTGTGTTGAGATATTGTGAAGTGTTGAGTGTTTCTTATGCCATATAGTCCTACTAGTTCATTTCAAATTTATTATGCTTAAAATAGGAATGGGGAAAGGATTCCAAAGAATTATTTATTATCAAACTTCAGTATTATCAGAAACAGAAAAATAAATAGCAATGTGAATCTCTCAACAAAAAGGGTTTGAAACCTTTACTATTTAATTTCAAATTCTTATTTGTATTTTTCATTGTGAATTGCATATCATAGCTAATTATTGAGGTCAGCTGCATTGTAATTAAAATCTTGCTGTGTATTTTACTTATTATGTCAAAATGAGATTAAATGAAATTATGAAACACAAAATTTTGACATAGAGAAAACTGTATTAGTGCTTCAAAAAAATTAATTCCCATTCTGTGGGAAACATCAAGGCTTTGACATTTTTGGAAAGGAAATCTGATGCTCAAAGTTTGTAATTATGCATCTCAAGGGCTCTTACAGGACATCAGATGTATACAATATTAGGCTTCTGATACTAAACCAAAACTTATATGACATGATCTGTTGCTTCCCAACTTTGCTTGGGTGAAAATATATATGAAAATTGCAATTGCCACATCTTTGGGTTGCTATTTTTCTCATGCAAATAAAATGTATTGATCAAGCTGCTTCATGACTGAAGTCCCCATACAAGATAGATCTTCTTGCTTGTGCCAGGGATTTTGGGTGTTTTACCTTCACAAAAATCTAACTCATTACATTTGGTGTAGAGATACAGAACTGATAATGCTCTCCAGGGATCCAGGGAGTCTCTTTCTCCAGATCTGCTTCTGGAGTCTCTGCATGAGTCTCTCAGCTCTAGGTATGGCTATGCACCTCAGGACTGCAGTGGTTCTCAACACTGCTTCAAAGTGCAGGCAAGATAAACAGAGAATGCACAAACTGCCAAGCCAGTCCTTGGAGCAGGGATGTAAAGCATCTAATTCATGATAGCACATAAGACACTTCCAAGATTTCTCCTTGAAAATCTCATCCAGACTGTTCAACCATATGCCTAAGCATGCTGGACAACTTAAGTTTTACCTGCTCTGCTAAAGCCATTTGCTCCACACAGAGATGTCAGTAACCAGTGCGTGGTGGCTCAGGGAAGTTTGTGTCCATGTGGCCTCTCTGGGTCAGACTGAGTATTTGATCAGCATCTTCTGTGTATCTCACATTACACCTCTAGGTAAAGTCCAGTAATCTCAGCCTTCTGAAAGCCCATTCCCTGGCCCTCAGGGCTGGCTACATGCTTAATTTTCAGGTGTTTTCTGCTAATTGGATTAATTCCTGTGTTAGTTTACTAACAAAAAAGTAAACGTATAACCCTGAGACAGAATTACTGCTCTGTTTTCTTATATTTAATTTCAAAATGCACGTGTTATAATTAGCCAGTGTTTTTTATATATCCAGATGTGATAACATCAGGAATGTCTTGTGATGGGGCAAGAGAACATGTGGGAGTGGCCATAGTTATATTGTGGTCCTGCAGGAAAACACATGTGAGCAAGTAAATGTGGTGCATAAGTGCTATGAACTATCCATCAGAAACAGTCTGGACCAAAAGGTTGCTTAAACCATATAGCAGGTTCATCACAGAATACATGCTTTGTTGGGTCCCCAAAGAGAACCAAGGTGAATTAACATGCACACCAACAGGATACCAACAGAGCTCAGACCAGCCTGGGAGCAAAGAGGCACCTTATTTGCTACTGCAGACTCACCTCTGCGTAATTCCAGGCTAAATTAATTAAAACAGAAAATTTAGAAAAAAAATCTGTGTCTTTGCTGCTGCAGACATTGGAGATTTCTGGATCCTCTCAGACCTTTAGGTGGGGATAGTGACACTAAAATTGTGTGTTCATCCACAGTGGTTTTTTGTGACACCACAGATACACTTTTGCTATGATTCACAAAACCATTCCTAGACACACAAATCTACAGAAATGCTGATTAAGCTGTATAGGAAATCTGAGTCTAAAATAGGGTTAATTAACCACTGCAGCAGCTGCCAATAGCTGGAGGGACAAGAGCTTCTTTTAATTTTCCTTAACAGCTGGAGGAAGCAATGTTTGATTATGAGACTTCAGCCAGTTACAGAAGAAATTTGAGTCTTGTATTTCTTCAATTTTGAAATAATATGAGGAAAATTACCAGCACCTTCTTTGTGAGACAGACTACCCTAAATTAGGATTCAAAAGATGAAGAACAAATAAGTGTGCTATACATATATGTCTAAATAAGAAACAAAAGTTTGAAGACAAGAAGAAAGAATTTATGAGTCAGGAGAAGACAGAACTGCTTCTGAGGGGAGTACCAGCTTTGATTTAGGCAAAGGAACACTGCAGGACCTTCAGAAAGCCATATCCCAGACATGTGTCTCACTTTCTCCATTGTAGATTATTCTAAAAGGTAATTACAATAAATTACAATTACATAATATGGAATTATCTATTAACATAATCTTTAAACGTATCACCTACTAAATACAGAAACAATGGAAGACAGCAAACTTTCTTCAGGATGTGCTATATTTGATCATGTATCATAACATATATCTTTGATAAGATACCATAACAGATAAGCATTCCCCTTTCTAAAGAGAAAGAGATTAAAATCAAGAGGTAATTAAAAATGCCAGTGGTATGAACTCCAGCAGTATCCCTAAATCAGAGGAGTTGGTATGGTAGAGAAGAGGGACATATTTTCCTTTTTGAAGAAAAACACAGATATTATTATGGCATTTCAATAGATATATATGATTTGTTTACCTTCTGAAATTCATGAAACTACAGCAGATATTATTTGAGAATTTTGCCACAATGCCTTGAGATTTCTGGAGAGCCTTTCGGGATTATCCTAGCACCATTCTATGGAAAATGTAGGGATAGAGACTGAAAGCCCTGGGAATATATTATCTTTTCTATGGTGAATTTATTTATGTGATATAATCCCGTATTGAATGGCATGTAAACTTAGATTTAACCTGTTCTCTGTTCTCATACTAAACAATGCTTTTCAGTAGCCTTTCCAATTTATTGTCCTAAAATCCCCATTTTAAGTGCTATCTAATATATGTATCTGAGATGATACATAAGGTACAATATGTCTATCTTGTATATGTATTAAGAATGAGAGTGAAATGCTGCACTCAGCATCAGATTTCTAACTGAGGCATGCTGTAGAACACTAGGTAGTTTTTTTCTCATGAAAAATCCTTTGTTATAATTAATTCAGTTATGTTAAAAATGAATATACAGGGAGGCTGTGTAGATTATGACTCACTCATGGTAAGACTCTAAGTTGTCACTTCATATTCAGTCCTGGTCGTTAAGTGACTGAAAGCTGTTAATTGTTCAATATCCCACATGAAATGAGATGCGTGGTCTGAGACCACTGGATAAGTGTTTAACATTACAGGAACACCAACTCACTTGGCACTAACTGGAAACTTTATTGTCAGCCTCAGCTTATATGCAAATGCAGGGATGCAGCACCCTGACCCAGCAGCTACTAGGATGGTGGTGGAATGTAATGTGCACACAAAGAGACCCTGAAAAAATAATAAGCAGATAGGAATTAAATTGCTAATGTTTATTTTATATCCAGTTCATGAATTAATAAAAGGCTTCTTAGGGCTGGAAAGCCACTATTTTTAACTAAAGGATAATTTGTTTCACAAAGACAGTCACAATTAGGAGAAAACAAAATGAGACATCAAAATGTTTAGGGAGATTAAACCCTGGGATTTCTCACAGAATCCAGTGATGAAAATTCCCTTGAATAGACAGGGAGTTCACTTGGGAAATTGGACCTTATGGGTCACATTTACCCTAACTTCAGCTATATAAAAAACTGTGAATTAGTTCTGAACTAATTATTCTGAACCCCCTACAATCGATGGAGAAAGAAAAAGAACTGAACCACTCTGTCTATCCTTTGTGCTTCTCATCTCTTTATCAGCTACAGAAAGAGCCTAAATGATGATTCATTGTAGGTACTCTTGAGTGCTTGGACTTGTCACATACATTTCAATAGCTAATGCTAGGAGTAATTGATCCCATTCCTTCTTTCAATAAAACAGCATTCTTCTTCAAATGGCCTTTGCTCACATTGCCTTTCAGAAGATACAGGAGTTGTCTTGCAGCTGCACACAGCAGAGAACACTGAGCCCCACTGTGCCCCTACCTTCCGGGGCCCCAAGCATCTGGGCTACGGAGAGGGGCAACACTGCTCCCATGGAAGTGCTAAGGGAAAATTATGGAACAGAGCTAGGTAAAATTCAGCTTTTCTATTGAGCTAGACAAAAGGGGAAAAAAGTCATTTAATGAAAAATTTCTGTTCTATGTGCATGCTGTATTTCCTATAGATGCCATAATCAGTCAAAGTCTATCTCAAAATATCTCCAATTACAAGGCAGTATCTCTCTTGTCACGACCCTTCCCAGCCTTCTGTGGCGGGGTAAATTTGAGAGTCTCTAGGCAAGACAGAATATACAGGAAAAAATGGAAAAAACGAGACGTGTATAAAGTGTCTGACTCTTGGTCTGTCCTCTCAGCTCCAGCAATGATCAGTTAAAATATTTCCTGAGCCAGACATTGCATCTAGGTTACTTCTGGATGTATTCCCATGAATTTCTCTAAACTCTGTTTAACTCCATTTATATTTTTGGCATCCACAGCATCTTGTGGAAATGACCTCACAGTGCAGTTATGCAACAATACAGAAAAGTATTTCCTTCTGTTTATTTTAAACTCACTACTAGATAACTTTATTGTGTATGTCTCCTCCTGAGTTCCCATGCTGCAAGAAATCCAACAAGTCTTCCCAGTTCCCTACAATATTCATACATTAATGCAAATGTCAAATTCTTTTGTTATCCTTTCTTAGATGAAGTACTTTCAGTCTAGCCTCTCTGCATATAGAAAACACTGTCCATGCCTTTCAACCTCATTGCCTTTCAGTCCTATTTTATTACAGCTATAATGTAGTTCTTTTCCCATAAAAACAGCTAATATAGTTTTTGTCCTATTTTTACATTAGCACAGCCCAAAAGCTTTATATGGATACACTACCTCCAAGACTGAATCTTCAGTAACTATATATGACATAAAGGAAATGAAAAACATTTCCTTTGTATCTCATGTAGATGCATAAAAAGTTGTATTTATTTATGATTTTACTTACTCTTATCTTTTCAAATTTCTTATACATTGCAAGAATTTGCAGTTAGTTTTGAAGCTTGAGATAGCCTAGCATGCTGCTGGTTCTAGTGACATCATATCTTCTGAGAGAGTATCATTTGATCCAGGTATCTTTACATATAAAAAAGGGAAACAGGAACAGATATTTATGCTAATATGTAGTATTAGAATAGCATCTCTACATCTTATATCTCTATTCTGACTAAGCCCTATGTACAGCTAATTTGGTCAGGCACAACCATTGTCTGATCAGCCTCTATCATTTCCTCTCCTCTCATGCCAGTAATATTTAGCAGAAAATTAGTGAATTCAGGAAAGAAAATATAAAAGGAATAATAAAACAAAAGGAATGAAAGAATATATTTGTGTTATTTTAAAATGAGTATTTATCCAGAAGATATATTGCAGTGACCAAATGTGTACTGGCAAATGTATTAGATATGGGATTTGTATCATTTACTGGAAACCTTCTAGTAGCATAAACAAGAATTTCATCAAACTCTCACTCCAGAGTCTCAAGGCTGACCTCACATGCTCTTTCTATCAACAAACAGGTCTATCTAACTCACACTTGTTCTGTGCACTAGGGAAGTGTTATGCCTTAACAAACCCAAGACCCTCAAGAACTATATAAACCACTCTGTGAGCTGGAATATGTGAGGTTTTTTAATATTTGTTGCAGATGAAAGTCGAAAGTTCATGTGGCTTGGGGGAATGCTGCTGACAGTATTTCAGACATTGAAAAAGTTATAAGTAGTTCAGGAAACTTCTCTCTCAACATCTGACTTCTCAGGGTTTTAAGTTTAAAGCATGTGCCTGGTGCACTGTAAGCCTCTAAAAGTTTTTGCTAGTGGTTTTTTTTTTTTTCCTTTTTTGAAATATATTCATTAAACTTCAGCACTTAAATTTCCAAGCCAAAGAACAGTGCTGAAAAACCTTAATATTATTGGCTTTTTGGTAATTTTTGTACAATAAATATTGGTTTGGAAATGTGTATTGTGGCATGATTTCATAGAATTGTAGAATGGTTTAGATTGGAAGAGACATTAAATATCATCTAATTCCATCACCCTGCATGGGCAGAGCCACCTCCCACTACACCAGGCTGCTCAAATCCCCATCCAACCTGGCCTTGAGCACATCTAGGGATGGGGCCTCCACAGCTTCCCTGAGCTATGTGTTCCAGTGTCTTTTCATCCTCATAATGAAGTAAAGAATTTCTCATGATGGGACCAAGAACAACTAAAATTAAATATAATAAAATAAAATTACAACCAAGATAAATCATATATCCATGAAATTATCGTATTTTCATTGACAGGTTAGGTGTATTTGAATACAAGAGACCTTTTATTCTATCAGTCATACACAACTGTGAGAAGAGATCTTGATATGCATTTTCAGCCTAGATCGCATAAGTTCTGCCTTATAACATGCTAGTCACATGCTAGAGATCAGGAGTCTTTGCTGTTATACTTGACTACGGAATTAAATTGTGGGTTAGCAGTTAGAGATTTAACAAGAAAAGCATATTTTATTTGAAAGGCCATATGGATGATTTGCTAAGATTTAAACTCATTGTGTAAGGTCCTAGGTTCTTCTTCCTGAGGCAATCCATAACCTTCCTTTTAACTTTTCTATAAAATATGATAGCAGTTCACTTGAATATTCCCTGCTTAGAAGGCAAGCATGGATTTATTCAGTGTAAGTGGCAAAAATACCAAAAATATTCAGAGGGTAGAATAACAAATAAAAAATAAATTAAAATAAAAAATTTTTTAAAAGTTTGTAGTCCAAGGTTCTGATATTTAAATTAACAATTCATCATCATTCACACCACAGACAAGCTGATGTTCCTTAAAATACTGCAGAAGTTAAAGATGAACATGTTTTATATTGCTTGCTGTATTTTCTAAGGAATATCACTATTACTTTATAACTAAAAGCAGAACTATGAAGGTGAAACTGCAGAAATAGATATTCTTTCTCTATACTTTCTTTACAGCCATTAGATTAGCTTTTTTCCTGTAGAAAAGAGGAGTATTGTTGCCATTGTTGCTGTAGGCTTGTAAATATTTTTTAAATCCTTCAAGATCCATGAACTACTTCAGAGATGTTCAGCAAGCTAAGAAGATCTTCAGAGAAAACAGGGTCCTCAAGTACCCAACTGTTTGGACTTTGAGTTGAGCTTGTAAATTTTTATAAATATTTTCTATTGTTTCATCTACTTATGCAACTACTGGTGTTATTAAAGAAGAGATGTCCCACATAAAAAAATCAAGAAATGGGTATTCAGAAATTCTGAAAAAAAAATCATGATTGGCTGTAAAAATATTCAATTTCCCCTGCATTAGTCATCATGACATTTCATCATTTTCTCCACATTACAGATGGCATAGTCTGTATTTTCATATTTTTGTTCAGTGGCAATATACGTATATATAAATATATATATGCATATATACACACTAATAGTTATCATATTTGAATTGACAATAATATTATATTTCAAAACTTCTGATGAAAAGAAACTTTTGCACTTTCCCCAAATTTCAATGTGTTGAAATAACTCAAAAATCTCTCACAAGTGATTTAAAAATTAAATTGCATTTCCCTATAGTTCAAGAAGTTCAGGAACACTGAATTGCCTTTCCATATAGTCAGGAATGACTACATTTTCATTAGCTGAGGTAATCATCTGTTGTGCAAACAGGAAACAAGCATTTCCTATGGACTTTGTATCTCAGACTGAAATTCATTGCAAAGACCTCGAAAATATAATTTCCTGGGAAGGCTGCTCATCAGAAAAAATGTGGATTAGAGCATTTCTGCTAGGAATGTATTACAACAGGAACATCTAGGTTAGTGTCCTCCACAACTAATTGAAGAACTTTAGTTCACCTTGAACAAACAAAAAATGTACACGGTTTTAATTGAAATTTTACCCAGTGCAAAAGTAAATAAATCCAAAATTTTCTAAATTATTTTGATTTTGTAAGAACTGTCTTTTCTTAGAGAAAATGTTTTATAGCAGACTCCAAGAATAGCTGACACCTTGATGCAATGGCAAGTGTTTTGCTGCAAGCAGGCAACAGAGACCACCACCCACTAAAAGAACATTTTTCAGTCCTGTTCCCACAGCTCCTTTGAAACCACAACCACCTGCAACCCCAGCAAAGAGAGTGCCAAGTATGACACTGTACCAGAAACCATAAGAACAAACACCTGCCTGTCAGCTGTTTTTATGTTCCACTACTGCACATATGCAGTAACCATGTACTTTAATGCTTTTTTATCCCCCTCCCCAATAGTCTGTCTTTTTTAAATGAAAATTATGCTTTCTACACCAGAATCACTGTTTGAGGAGACTGAAGCTGAAGGCTGAGAAAACAGCTAAAAAATTACTTCTTCATTGTAGATATTAATTTGTTAATTAGAGAAACCAAGATAGGAGGGAAGGGGAAATGTTTTTCATCCGAAAAGAGCAAACTCTGACACCACTTAAGGTAGGAGACTTTGAATGTTAAATGGGGGGTGGCACTTAAGAATGGCAAAATTTTACTCCAAAGGAGGATTTTTTTTACTCCAAAGGAGGTTCATTTCCCTTGTATGAATTTTTTGTTGTTGTGCATTTCACTAAATAAAAAGAGAAAGGGATGTGTCTTGCAGGTAAGTCAATAAATGAACTGGAATGAGTAAAAATGTCATTCAGTCTTTGCTTAAGATTCTCCTAGCCGGTTGTATTATCTTAACCTCTTTTGTGATCTAGGGTAGATAGAAGTTTATCCTAGAATTAGTCCTACCTAAAAGTGTATTTCTCTTACCCTTTTGACATATCATTATAAACTCTCAAATGAATAAATTCTCATTCAATTCTGATTCTCATAAAAAATCCTTTGCCTGAAGAAAACTGCTCTCTCTACAACATACCAAAGCCCCATAAGTTTGATTTTTTCCTATCAAACTGATCAAAATAAAATTTGCAGCTGACACAACCCATTCCATTAAGGAATGTCTACAGGCTCCACAGGATACAAAATTAGGATGTGGAAAAACAAGAAAATAGAGAAGTTTTGCTGAAGTAATTTATCTCCTAGTGTTACTTTCATTTTTTACATAGCAAGTACAGTTGTGACTCTGATGCCTATGTGAAACTGATACCATCTATGACTCAAAAGCTCTAATGAATGAGTCACCAATGCTGAGAATAGCTACCCAAGGGTCACTCTGGGACTGCGAGGTTCCTTTCAGGAAACAGAGAGAATAGAATTGTGTATCAATTTCTGCTTGACAGTAAAATACTCTGAACTGTTAAAGGGAATTTCAAACATGATTTTTACATTAAATGAATGCTATATTGTTATAAAATAATAACAGTGCATACAAAAACCAAAAATCAAACTTTAACTGTTGGGAAAGTAACAGGAAATAAGGGCTGTCAATTTAGATTTTCCTTCTAAAGAAAAAAATCTTTATTTAATATGAAATTGAATATATTTCTATTGTGAAAATTATAATTTACATCTCTTTAGTGTACAAAATCCTGTGTTTTACACCTAGCCAAGCACCTTTGGACTTCTGCACAATTTTTTATACAATGTATTCTCACATCAACATGATTTTAAGTATAGTCAATTAAATCAAAATGTAGGGACCAGTGGATTCCATGGAACTCAGTGGGGAAGAAGTTAGACTGCCTTGTGCTACAGTCTGTGTCACAGGAGGAAAACAAGCTAAATATATATTCTCTGGAGATATTCACACTCAGATAGCAGAGAAAACAAAGTTCTTAACGTGGCACATCCTCGGGTAAACAAGAAAGATCAGCTGCTGCAAGAAATTCAGTGAAGGCCAGGAGGAGGGGAGAAGAGGAAATGTTAGCTATTAACTCTGGAAGACCTCGGGGTGAAAAAAAGAGAAGACCAAAAGGAAAACAACAATGAGGTCAGAGTTGTCTACAGCTTGGAAGCCATGGAAAAGACAAATGGGTGGGCTATAGCAGAAGAAATTTTGTGTGATATATTAGGTCATGCTTTGCTTACCAACCAAAATTAAGCGTTGTATGTGTGCCTTTCTCAGTAAAGGTTTTTGGAACATAAGGAATCTATCAGTGTTGAATAGGACTGAAGGTCAGATGAAGCCATGAGAATGACTGAGTAGGAGTAAAAGAGATTAACAGTTGTCTGAATGAAAGTTGACACCACAAAAGATTAGACAGAAAGATGTATTATTTTGCCACAGCATGGATACAGATTGTCTGAAATAGTAGACTTTTCCATCTTAGCCATACTCTGTAGGGCCTGGTATCTCCCTATTACACAGAACTGATATCACATCTCTGAAAGTTTCTTATTACCAGTACAGCTGTACACCTAAAGCACCTTGCTGTAATATGTTGCTGTAATATATAATAAAGCAAAGCCTTGGCAACAAATACTAATGTGTTCTTTCATTTATTGTGAGTCTGTGGCCATAGCAGGTGGTGATCTCTGATCTCTGACGGTAAGCAAACTTCTCTGGCTAGAAGGTCTGAAAAGGCAATGACAGCATAATAGAATTTTATGATTACATTTTGAACATTTCCACTGTGAGCAGAAGGCTCCTGACTCAGATATTTTTATCTTCTGCTTAAAGAACAAAAAAAAAAAAAAAATAGGAAGGAATCAACAAGTCATAGTAGAAATTATTCTATGCCTCTGCTACATTTTCTTCTGCGTTATTTTCACTTGAAATTAGCTTACTGAAATACAGAGAGGCTTATTTGGTAGTACAGGCCAGTACTACCCAACCCAAGTGGATGGGCAGCCTGCATTGCTGGAAAGGAGTTTTTGTTCCCTATATATCAGTGCTAAAAATAAATGGATGAATGAATGAATGACTGAATGAAACAAGCAAGATAAATGGAATGTGACCTTTGAAGGAATATGGGGGTGTTACGATCACCCTGTGATAGATGTAACATTATTCACATCTCTTGAGAACAAAGTCCAACCATGAAGGGTGCAAGCAGAAAGTTATGTTTGGTGGACAGCAAATAACACAAGCAATATGAAATGACCCAATAAAGATTTGGCAATTCTGTTGAGAGAGAGAGAGGAGTATCACCACCCAAGGATCCCACAACATCCCAGTGATCCCTCTTCCTGGGGTGCCGGGCCCATCCTAGGCAGGCCAGCAGGCCAGCAGCCCAGTATTAGGCAGCTTGGTGTTCCTTGTATGCTCCTGGAGTTTCCCATAACTCCTGTGATAGATTCAAACTTCAGAAATGTTTCTTCTCCCACATTTCTCACCCTGCTGTAAGGGGGGTCTGGAGGACCCAGTAGTTGGCCATTTATCCACGGGCAACAGCTCCCTGCCATCTTCATCTGGATGAGACCCCTCACCTGACGTTTCAGTCACTGTGCTGATCAGGAGTCAAACATTAAGCTTGCAAGTTGTTTTGGTTTTGGGTTTTTTTCTTGAGGCAAAAGCTTGACTGCAACCTCACAAGGGGAGAGAGAAAATTCTGTGTATGAGACATTGCTAAGACAAAATAGCTTCCCAAACAAGGCAGAAGGAAGATGGGCAGCAGGAAATTTGAGTGAAGTTTGTAAGCATATGGTCACACTGAAGAAGAGCCACAGCAAACATACAAATGTCTGGGCTTTGGATCCCTTGGTTTAAGAGACTTGTTTTTGATCTAGCCTGACAGTGTCTTTTTAACAGGAAAGCTAAAATAAACTTTCATTTACTTAATCACATATCTTATTCTTTAAATATATTCACTAGTGTTTGTAAAGCACTCAGAGATCCTTGCTTGGCTGGTACAATATAAGCACAAAGTGTTATTAAATCATGCAGTATAAAATGTCCTTTACCTCATTATATTTTATAGCAGTAACTTTTTACTATCATCTGATGGCAGTAAAACATGACACAGCTCATCTAGCATGCTGGGGTGAGGTCTTTTCTGGTCTGACTGAAGTTGATTGAGTTTTGTCTGAGTGAGGAGTGAATAAAAATTGAGTTAAGGACTTCAGAATTTGATTTCTTAATAAGGTATTATGAACAAATATATGAAAAACAAGTATGACATTCTTCTAACATAAGTTATAATGTTTTAGGCTTGATTTACTTCTTTTAATGTGAATGTGAGCTCTTCTAAATTTCAAATAATTCTGCTGCTTTTTTATATATTTATTGCTGCTGATAACTGTGGTTCTCTGAGCACTATTTCTCTAGGCCTCCCTTATGCTTCCTTTTTTATGGCACAACCATAATTATTTTATTATATAGAGGAAGTCTTGTAAGAATAATGATGATGATGTGTATCATTATTGGCCCACTGAATGGGAAATTCATGAACATGTGGTGAAAATTATTCTGAAAAAAAAAAGACTTGTTTCATGACAAGGCATTTCCTTGTACTTTTCACCATTTCAGTTATTAAGCCCCCAAGAACTGACCTGTCTTTTTATCCTGTGAATCAGTAGGTCTGGAGAAGTTAAAGAACAGAACAAATACTGGAAGGACAATGAGAAGAAAGCTCCATGATACAAGTGTCACATGTTGGGCATCTCTTCCAGACCTCTGCACATAGCTACTAGGAATGTCACCAGCAGTTCAACATAGGATAAAGCAGGTTCTCTCCCACTCCACATTTCCTCCTTTACTGGCTGTTCTTTCTTTTTTGCGAGCCTCAACATAAGTAAATTTTACTTACCCTGGTGTAAATGTTGTATCATTTAAACAACTTCTCAGCTTTTTGCCTCCATGACATTATTCCGAGTGAGTACCAAAGGCTTTGACTATTCTCTTGAGTACTTTTTCCAACCATGCGAGTTTCCCTCAAGTCCTGCTTAATGCTTTTTTTGCATCCACCGCTACTTTCTGTGGTACTGGAATTATATGACTAAGGATTGTCATGTACTAACTCAATTAAATTAAAAATAAATTCCTTATGGACTTTTGTCATCACTTCTTACCAGTAATTATTAATTTTATAACCTCTCATACTCTCATAGAGGTATTTCACTTTGAGGAAAAGAAAAAGAAAAGAAAAGAAAGAAAGAATAGAAAAAAAAATTAGCAGCCAGCATCATCACAGCAAATGCTTTCAACTGAAAACTCAAACCATATAGAAATCTCCTCTTTAGGAGAAAGAAGAAATCAATGTAGGCCTCCAGGAGTAGAGATACACTAGTCAGAGTAGAGGTGGGGGGAATTGCTGCCTAAGGGAACATAATGAGAGCCAACTATAAAGTATGTTGCAGAGAAGGCTGATGGGAGCTGCAGGGTGGTACTAAGGAGAGAGGATACTCTCACTATTGGTCTTTTCCAGAGTCCAAAGCTACACCAGTGTAAACAGCCTTTGTGCTTCAGGTGTTGTGTAAACAGGCCTACCCCAAACCAGGCATGCTGTTCTTTTAGCCAAATGTCCCCTGTGTCAGCCCAGCAATTGGATGTTGTGGTATGTGAGGATAAAACACTCATGTTGGCTGAATAGCAGCATTAATTGTGGGGTTCCCAAATTGCACTGTAAGACATGCTTGCCTTCTGTTTCCAAATTATATTCATGACAACAAATCTGTTAAACTCCTCCACTGACACGTTTTACTTTCCCAGGACGGGAACACTGTGAAGGTTGCTCGTTGGCTCAGCTTCAATTCCCATGACAGATTTCAGGCAGTGACCCTAACCTACCTCTTGCTTTACAGGAAACAACATAGAGACTCAAACTAGCTTCATCTATAGGAGCTTAGTGATAAAGTGACCAGTGATATATAAGAAAATACTGCATTTGCTGTTTATGAAAGACTATTCACCTCTAGCCAAGGTTGAAGATTGGCATCTTTAAGGAAAGGAAGTTTCCTTCACAAACTGGAAATCTGCTTCCAAGGAAGAAGACAGAATAGCTGTGAAAGCTACAGTTTCCCTGCTTTAGTTTCCTCCAGAGTCATACAGCCAGAGCCACAAAAAGAAGTCTTAAGTCACTGGTAATAGTTGACAAACCTTTTCATCATACAGATATTTTGAGTACTCCTCAGATCAGAATGGGACGAAAAAGTAGGGCTTTTATCAAATGCTGGCTCACCGGTTAATGGTACTTGACTTTACATACTGAGCTGATGTTCCCAAGTCACATTTTCGCAAAGCACACAAGTGGTGCTCACAGGCAGCCTTCTTAACTTGCCAAGGAGACAGAAAACTCAGCTAGGTGAAGAGGCAATCTTTCCAAATTTAATGTTGTGGTCAAAGGAAGGAATTCTACAGCATTTGTGCTGTGCCTATTTACTAATTAGAGAATGAATCAAATTTACCAGGTCAGTCAATTCTGTACTAGTCAGAAGAAGTAGATTTAACAACTTTCCATAAGAATAATTTCTTTTCTGGTCTGACCAGAGCTGAAGTATATCCAGTCTGTGGGAGCAGTGGAGGCACACCATCCCCTGCAGATAAAAACAGCAGAGCCACAAGGTAGAGGAGGAAAGGACCAAGACTTGCCCAGAAAAATCTCTCTGCTTCGTAAGCATGTTTCCATATCCCTGAAACCCTTGACTCTCAAATCTTAGTCTCTACTCTTCTGCCACCCTACCCCCAGGCAACAATTAGTTTGAGTAAGAGGGGGTGGAAAAAGCAAGCCTACATCCATGCTTCTTTTTTTCCATCTACTCACCAAAGACAGCAGCTATGCATGAGCCTCATACTCAGCCCAGCCCGGTTAGTCAGAGCCCATTGCACTCTGGCAATCTACCACTTTGCTTCTAAGAAAAAACAAATTGATTGAATTTGCACAGTCTGTCTTTTTATGTATTCTTTAGACTTATTAGATAAGAGCATCCAGGAAAACCCCAATATCTGCTTTTCAGCACAAAATCAAGCTTTTATGTATCAAGACACAACTGCTCAAATGCTGTCCAGTTCCCCAGTATTAATCTGCTGAGACCACATCACTGGCAGACAGAGACCCCCTGGAGACCTCTGAAGCTCAAGAGTACTTTGACTGACAGCACACACTTCAGGCCCATGTCTCAGCTGTATGGGCATGTGATGGGTAAGATGAGAGTAGCTACTGAGCAGTTTAGAAGTCTAATGTCTGTTAAACTTATCTTTTATATAACTTTCGTACTTTTTGTACATCTGTTATGCTTTTCTCATGGGAGTAAAGCAGGGCAGACAACAGATTGTCTATCTAATGGGAAACAGGATGATTTCACCCCCTTTTTATTCCCCCACAAGAGAAAAAAAAAAACCAACAAAAAAGGGAGGAAAAATGAAAAATGAAAAATTAAGAAGTAAGACATTTAAATCACTGTGATTATTCTGTTTGAAAAAAATGTGGCATTTCTCTTGCTTTTCGTTCTTTTTAAACTTAAGAATATTTCAGAAGAAAAAAAATTATTTGATTTGATTTTCAATAAAATATTCTGTAATTATCATAATAAATATTTACTTCCAAGTGTGTCAAAAGCACATCTTTTAATGTGGAACCTGAAAAATACAGCTTAGAAGATATTTCAGATAAAAAATTATTTCTATTTTTACACAGAGAAAGATTTATGCTAATACTCAACAGAGTAGTAAAAAGGAAAAACAAACCAAAACTCAAAAAATTCTTAGTGGAGCTTTAAAATTACTTTATTTATCCCTGATTTTCATGCAGATAGCACTCAGAAGTAACTATTTTGACTAGCTCCTTTTGTGATAAAACCTACGTGGAAAATATATAGGAAAAATCCCATTCCTGCAATGCATACATATTCTTTAAAAGTAACAAAATGGCAGTGGTAATGATCTGCCCATGGCATCAACCTATTTTTATAAGACTTCAAATAATATAATAGGATACTAAAAATTAAAAATGACACTTCAAATGATAAAATAGGATAATTAAAAAATGACCGCACTGTGATCTAGAAGATAGAAATGGTCTCAAGCCCATGAACACCAAAATCAAACTGTTTAATAAGCTCCACTGAGTCAGGTTCCATGGTAAGAAATAACAGCATCATCTTGAACTTTGCAGCCTGCAGATGCTACCCTGCACTTTTCCTTTGAGATACACAGCTTACTTTAGATAAAAGGCTTCATTTTTTTTCTTAGCTAACACTGAAATTGAATTCTTTTTCTCTTCTGGGGATAAGGAAATTACCTATAGAACCAGATGTGCACAGAGCAACTCTGCCCCACAATGAAACTGTGTGTGCTCCTAAAGGAAATTAAGTTAGCCAAAGCCTAGCTGAGTCACTCACCTAATTATCCTTCCTTTTCTAAAGAGGAACAATGGGTTCCATCCATAATTAAGCCAGGTTATGGGATTTGGCTGACATCATCTACATCATGTCTTTCCATATAGATTATTCACTCTGGAAAATGGGTAGAAAATAACATCTCTACAAACCTGTCTGTAAAGAGGGGTTTGAGCTGAGTATGTAGTTTCACGGGGCTTTACGGTGTAGCAAAACTCATGGTGACTTTCTGCACAAGACACCTTTATAATAGAATATATCTGGGTATGGCCACCAGTTGCTATGGTGGTATGCTACTCCTCTGATCTGAGAACATGAATTTCATGGCCAAAAATGCAGTGTTAGTACTCCAGAAACCATGTATTAGTCAGCTTTCCCATTGTGTTAGTACTGTAGAGAAAAGATGAGATGTTGAAAACTCTATCTTATACCAAGATGCACCAAGTCTGACAGGACAAGTCATTCCTAGCATTCAAACACTATTGCATAATAATGAAGAAAACTGATGAGAAAAAGGGAAGGACCTGTGAATCAATCAGCCAAAACTCACAAGATGCACACCTGATTATTTGTAACTACTGGTGGGATTATACTGCAGCATAAATAGAGCTCACTTTGGCATAAGGATAGGGGACACAGACCCGGTGGTAGCTGTTGTCTGTCAGGAGAGAGAAGAGTCCACTTCTGGGATGCTGCTTCAGCTTTTAATTTCTTTTCCTGCCTTCCCTCAGGTTTTCTGGGGAACCTGAATCATTCCACCTTTTGTTCCTCTAATACTTCTGTCACACCCACATGTGTAAACCACTGTTACATGAAGAAAGGTAATGACCTATTGCACTGGAATTTTGAAAGAATAAAAATGTTAGACGTTATAAATATAGTTCTGCTGGCAGAAAGATGGGCAAATACACACTGTAAATGCACAAAATGCATTGAACATATCTCTTTTTTTTTCCCCTGGTACAAATGTCATACAAAAAACAGCTAAAAAAACCAACCGAAAATTTAAGTCAATGTAAAATTTTAAATTCTGCCTTTGCGTGCTATAGAAACAATACCACTGGAATAAATACTAGAATTCAGGAGATGCAAGACCAGTTGCTTGGTAGGCATAATATTATTTAGCACATTTCAACACACCCAAATGGATATTTTCTCACAAGTCAAAGATCTTTAGTACCCTTGGTTGTCTGTCTTTGTTTCATAACCTTCACCCATAAATTTGGCATAATAACACTTGTCCTTTCTAAAACTGCCCTGGGAAACAAGGTGTTCTTTTTTGCATTCTTTGCCATTTAAATAATTATTCATTTCCACGTGTCACATTTAGCCCCAGAAAACCTTCATATTTTCTGAGGGACATAAAGAAAACTGCTTAACTGCTGCCCTGTCTAGCTTGAGTGACAAAGCAAGGACTGTACTAACAGATGCCTGATGCCATCTCTAGTTGGCAGTGGCAGCTTTTTCTTGTTCACTGTGAGCACAGACTCCACTGGGATCAATTTACTTTCTCATTCACACCACACAAAAGAATGTGTCGATAGTGCTGGAGATGACGTCAGTGCAGTCAGCTGCAGAGAGCCAGGGAGAGTGCAAGTGCTGCTAAATGAGAATAGCCAGCAACAGCACACTCCTTGGAGGAAAACCTTTCTATTGGAAACCAGTGGTCACATTTATTAAAGCTTTTTTTAAAAAAAAATATAGACAACAAAGAACCAAAACAGTCAACACAACCAGACCAGGAAATGCATAATGGCGATTTTAGTCGGAAATCATCCAAAGGGTTCTGAACATCAGAAAATCTCCTATTTCTAAGGAATGATTCTTTTGTGTAAGTATCCTAGCAATATAATGCATACCAGTTTTGGTGCATAATTCATTATCTAGGGAATAAACTGCTGCTGCTAGGGGACATACTGAGCTCACTGTCTCACCCGCAGAGCAATGCAGCCTATGGATGTAAAGTGAGAGCAAAATTTAGTTTGCTGCTTTAAAAAAATGAAAAAGCCTGCTCTTTTCCTGACTATTCAGCATCATTTGTTAAGTGGTGTTTATACGATCTCTCATTGTGCAACATTTTGGAGTCTAATATAAAAAATGACACGCATTGTGGCTGCAATAATGATATTGTCTCAGCCCTCAAAATTTTACCAAGTATTCAGATGTTAGGTTGGAGCAGATACTAATACTTTGCCTCAGACAATGTCCCCACCTTATGTTTATTTTATCTAAATTTAGATATTATTAAGTCTATTTTTACAAAAGGAAATCATAAAGAGTGGATAAGAAATCATTTTCTATTTCACTTTAAGGAAGGTACCATCTGAACAGAGCTGTAAGCAGAGCACAGGAAGTTGTTTTCAAAGGGGAATCTCTCAATTGACTTCTGTGCCCTGTAATTCAAAGCTTAAAAAGTACAAATTCAGAGGTGCAGGGTGCACCTAGCCTCTCACTGGGAGAATTACAGAAATACACATTACACATTGGCATATCAAGACTAGCTACAATTTAGACAGCTCAGTAGTAAGAGCAGTGAAGTTATGGTGTCTGCACAGATGAGCTTCCTAAGCAGATAACCTGCATCTTCAGCATACACTGAAGACACTGACACTGCAGATTCCCTGGTAGGGACCCACAGTGGCTCCACTGAAGTCAATGCCTACATTATACTGCCTGAAAGCAGTGAATTAAAATCCTCAGTCTTTTGAGTAGCTGTGAGGCAGAACAAGATTTCTTAGCTTTCTTCTCTCTCATGTATCCTGAGAGGACCACATCTCAGAGCATGGCTGAGTTTCTGTATTTGTTTAAGTCTTTGTCTCAGTGCTGACATTTTCTATGAGCAAGATAATTTGAACCAACTGGGAGGGGCAGCAGTGGAAAAAAAAAAAAAGCCCAAACCACATTGGTTGGAAGAAGACTAAGGAAATAAGTAATTATTTTTTTTTTTAAATAGGGGACTACTGGAATGACTACAAGCCAGTTAAACTGCATAAAGGGCACTTTATTGACATCATTAAGGTCTGGTTCAGGAACAAAATAATTAAAGTCTGATCCAGCAATCTCTAAAATTAATGGAAAAATCCTCATCGCTTTCAGCTGAGGCTAAATCAATCTTCAGACTAAACCACTAGGGCTAATTTAGAGTTTGGGGAAAAAATAATGAAGACTAGCCAACAAAGGCTGGTAGACCATTGACTTGGAATTCATCTATTTCTTGGTCTAGAGAACTCTCTGCAGTGTCTTTAAGGAACTTAAGAGATTCCAAATTTCTCAGTGAAGTCAGAGGTTAACCTTCTTCAGGTTCTTTCAGAAAAATCCTGAAGATGAGAAAGGGATGAGGAAGGAATTAAGATTCTCAGTATGAAGCTGATCCTTCTACATGGGTTCTGATTTATGTAAGTTCAATTGAGGCCTTTCTACTATGTAAACTTACAGGTAACTCTACCTAGATTATAACTGTAGAGAATTAAGTTTTCCTTTAGTCAGTGAAATAGGGAAGTCAGCAGAATCAGCCTGGTGTTGCAGTGCAGTGGCTTTCTTCTCTCTGTTTACACTGAAGAATGTGGTAGATTGTAACCATGAATGCCTGGCTTCACATGGGCAGACAAATTGCATTGCTAGGATTTTCCCATTTTAAAGGAAGGTTGTTAGTTTCTGTTTGGGAAAGAATTTTTGTATTGTCTTGCAGACTCAAGGTATTGTGAATATAACCATCCAATTTTTTTTTTAAAAATGAGTTATATTTTATACTATATAATTCCATTATCTTATTTATATATGTGAAAATATGTATAGTTCATATGTATTACATACACACACACAAATCTATCTATAAAAAATGTGTGTAAACACACCAAGGAGGTCAGTCTATATGCATTTAATTAAGAGATGATTACTCCTAAAGAGCAATCATGGAGATGATAATTCTGGCACTGCCATGTTGCCTGAATGCCTATCTGGCTTTGTTTTCATGCATAAACATTTGAGAGAGATAAATATATTTCTACATGTTTTCTGTGTATTCTATGGACATATGCACAGTGTCTATATATTATAGGAGGTCTGCAGCCTGTATGAAGGAGAGACCATCTGAAAGGAAAACCTGTCATGTAGGATTTTGACAGGCTGCAACACATTTGAGTTAGTGTTCCCATTCAAAATGCCATTGGATAGCACAGTAACATCTGCCAGAGTAGGTCAGCCAGGCAGAGCCCAGTGGCAGCTGGATTGTACAAAAGTGTAATGTCCTGGCAGGATGAAAAGGGTTTTTGGCTGTAGCAGCCTCCAGAGAGTCCTCCTGTAGCAGGCTGCTGCTGCTCAGGTGCAAGGCCATGCAAGGGGAGCTCAGGTTGGGGCTGGGCAGCAGCTCTGGAGAGTCAGCAGCTGTAACTCAGGTTCCCAGGCAATCAAATGCAGGAGGACAAGAGAGAATAGAGGTGGCAGTAAAATCAATGGGCTGCATTAGCAGAGTAAGTGATAATGGAAACAGAGCATCTGAATTCAACCACAGTGAATCAAAAATCCAGCCTTTACGTAAGATAAATGTAGTGTGTTGGAGAGGCTCTCCTTTGAGCTTCTGTCAGCACCCTCAGGCAATGCTGAATCTATTCTTATTAGCTAGTGATTTTTCAGCTTTGCCAGCAGTTCATTTTATTTTAAGAACACCTGGATCTCCACATCTGAGAATCCCTGAAGAGCAGCAACCACCTTTCTTTTTCTGCACTCCCCACCCTTCCTGATACTTGTGGGAAACACCTGCTTTTTGCAGTTGATGCCCTTTGAAAGTAGACTCTAGCTGATTTTTTTTTTCCCCTCTTTTCTTGAGAAAAGCCATAGCTGCAGCTTTTGCACAGGTTCCCTACTGTCTTGGATCACTTGTTGCTACAGTAAGTCCAGTGACATGCTTGGAAAACTTCTTGTCTCTTCTGGGTTTTAAACATATATAAATACTATTCAATGCTACACCATAGAAATGCTGTCTGCAAAGTTATGAAAAGGTGATGTTCCCCCCTGTCCTTTTAATGAAAAACACAGTGAATAGGCATCTCCTACTGCTTTTGCTGACACAGGAGTGATTCAAATTACTTTTGGGCCAGGGACTGAACCTGCAGAGAGTAAGCAAAATTACTGTAATTTAGACACGTGAGGATCTGGTTTCCAGGAGCAATCAGGTGCTTAAGCACTTAAATAGCTGCAGTTTCATCTGCAGCTAATTGCATGCTTAGAGAAAGACCTGGGTAAGGAAAGGCTGAAATCTGAATCCTAATTTGTACTTGTTCTCAGAAAGAATTTCTTGAATGCAAACAAAAGAGGACTTCAAAGGCACAGAGCATGAAGCAGATTATTTGTATCTACATAGGACACTGCTTATCAATATCCTGAAGCATTTTGTATTCATTATTTGATGGTAAGACTCAGGATCTCACAGTGTTATCAAAATTAAAAACTGTACCATGGGGCTTAGGCTTGAAAGAGGACAAGCTGCTATGAGCCAGTTTTCTATTCAATGACAGCAAGAAGAAGGATGGAAAAGAATGATTCAGATGAAACTGTAGAGTTACACAAGTCACCCCAGTCTTTACCTAGTGACTCTTAGTTCAGAAAAAAATTTCTTCATCTGGGTCCACAACCCACTGATTACTGTTTGTAAATACAGATATTTATGAGAAAGGAAAGAGTCACATACCAGCTGCTAAGTTATGGTAGCTACATCGCTTCCTATTTACAACATGTATGTAATCCAATATGCATTTCAATTGCAACCAAACATAGACAAAACTACACATCATTTGTCAGACTGTGAAAAAAAAAGAGGAGATTATTGCTTCTAGAGAATGTGCATTCCCTCTCTCTTTTGGGCATCAGTCCAATGCCCATTGAAATCAATGGGTATTGTTTCATTCACTCAGTTTCTGCTACACCAGGCATGTCCCTGTGCAACACAGGAAAAGGCATGGCTTTAAAATAAAGAAGGGCAGATGGAACTTTTTTCATCTGCAGTATAACCATCCTATGCAGCAACCAGCAGTCCCTTCTTCCATGCCAAAACCTGCTTCTGCTAGTATCAAAGAAGATTACTTTGATATTTCACTTAAACAGAGGCACAAAATGACCAATTTATCATATTACCATATTACCATTTCAGATATCATTAATCTTACTAGTTAGTATCATATGAAATCACTCTCCCAGCTCCCATACTGTTCCTTGTTATTTCTTGAGGATGTTAGCTGCTGTATTGAGGTGGCTCATATTCACATAATAATCTTGTGTTCAATCAAAAAGTCAAAAAAAAGTTCAGTATTTTTCAGATTGCAGCTGAGATTCTGAAGAATAATACAGATACCAGGATTCTGGGATTCTGATGGTTACATAGAAGCATAAATAATAACTGCAGAAAGCAGGAATGGCAAGTTCACATTGAAAATAGTTGTAGGATGAGCATCTGCCAGGATGCTGCTGGGTGAGGAAGTCAGGAGTGCTACAGAGATTTTACTCCTTCTCCCTCTATCAGTAAAAGCAGGTGCAACACATTTTTTAGAGATTTTTGGACGTCTGAAACATTCAGCTGAACAGCCACGCATGTTTGGAAAAAAGCTCTGTGATGTTTATGCCACAGCTTGCAATGATGCAGCTGAAACCATGTCACATCTGCAGACCTCTCTATTGCAACCAGTAGAGCATCCTCATGTCATTCATGGAGATTACCCTTGATTCATTGCATATCCGGTGCCATATTTTTTCCTGAAACTTTCACTTCATTTAGGGATCCATAAGCAAAGGTTGCAAAAACGTTATCCAGAGCTGGCTTCAAGGCAAGGCAATGCACTTACAGGTGGTGGTTGAGCAACTAGAAGCAGCTGCATGTTGAGTATTCTGGCACTATATGAGAGGCCTTTGAAGCTGACATGGGCACCACAGGATGCCTTTGGCAGCAAACACTCTCTGTGCTATCAGCAGGGACACAGTAGTTTGCCTACAGCTTCATTACCTAGGAATGAGCAAAAGAAGCTGCACCATTGCACATAGCAGGAAAGAAGTTAAATTCAAAGAGACCAACTGTTAATGAGACCATACACAAAGTCATTGAAATTTTTTAATACTGAGACCTTAATGCTGGCAGAGACTAGGGGTGGACTCTGCAGTGGACTGGAAAAAAGAGAGGAAACAGAGAAATGCTGAGCACTGTACCTATGGCACAATGAACATCACCAGGCTAAGGAGAAAATAGTCAAGCATGTTATTATTAACAAAGATAATTATAACAATTCAGATACACATAGTTTTGTACTGCAATTACAATTTAACGAAACTACATCATATTTTATGCAAGTAAATACCTCTAATTAATATAGACTCTACATTAACTTCCTCGGTAATTACTTCATCTCAATCTCATCTCTAGAATGTGTATTTTTAGAATCTGGATACATTACCTATATTGAAAATATATGCTGTAATGAAATTAAAATAATATACTTAGTAGCAACAGGTGCCTATACCTTGTTCATAATTAAAATGTTTAAGATTCAACCTCTCACATAAGAATTCCAAATTCCAGTACCTGATGCAGGTATTTTGAAAAAGCCAAGAGCAGTAAATATGGAACTTCTACATTTCTAAACTGTGTCCTCACATTTATAATATTATATAATTTAGATTATTGTATACTTATATAACTCAGATTATATTTGTTCACTGGCCTAATCTCTAAAAAATATTGAATATTATCTATTCTTTCTCCCTTCATCTAGCAGTGCAGCCTATAATATAAAAAAATATTTTGTTGTACAAAAATAATAAATTACAATATAGATTAAGTATAAGTGCACTGTAAATATTAAGCAAAACATGAAATTGAGATCCCAAGGTCAACATTGTTGATATCCTCCATATTATAAATTTATGAAACCATATTTGAAAGTTTGTATCGTTATTGCTCCAGTCTTGTTTGAAGTATCAAACTTGGATTTTACTGTCCTATTCTGTAAATGCTATGAGTGTATCCTGTGTTATTTTACAAGGAAAAAATAATCAATAAGAAAAAGATTAGCATCCCATAGAGGTTATAGTAGTGATAGCCCAAAGACCTTTCTATTCAGCAATTCTTATCCTCAACTTTCATAAAATCTGTAATCACCTGAAACTGGTACATGCAGGGATACAGCTAATAGGCAGTCTTGTGATGTGGTGAGAGCTGAAAGAAGAATAATGTTTTGAAACTTTCAGAATCTGGAAGCAGAAAGGTACTTGATGTTTTCCATAAAAGATCCTCATTAAAGTCACCTTCTTTCATCTCCTTCATCGCTAAAAACTTGCAGTAGAGGCTGGGAACAAAACTGACTTGTCTTTAAAAGTGCCCATTAGCAGCTACGTGGGCTACCTTTTTGTTTCAGGCTATCTGTATGCAAAATACTACTAAGTTATTTTCCTTAAAGTTCTAAGTTCAGAAGCATAAATGTTCAGTATTTTACACAAAATTTCATCTCACTTGCACACATCCTGCCAGATGTGTACAATTACATGCCTGATGTGCATTTGCAGAGGTGGCTGTATTTTCCTGTACATTGAAACACCGCAGAGAGGCCAGGTACACAACTCTGTCTCTGTATTTCTTTGAAAATTTGGTATGAACTTTTCAATGAGACAGACCATTTCATCTGACTTCTCTTAGGATGATCTGATCACTCCATTTGACCACCCTCAATTTTCTCCCTGGCCTATGATGGACTCATTCAAATGCAGATATCTAATATGCGTAGATATTTCACAAAGGAGAGAGACATTCCACAGTTCATCTATTTAAATCAAACAGATGTATTCAAATGGGGCTTTTCTTGGTTGACCATATTAGCCCATTATCAAATAATATGAAGTGTAAGCAATTATCAGCTGCAAGTATTTTAACAGAGAAAAACCTTTGAGCTTTGAGAAGTTAATATTGTGAGAGACAAAACAAACAGGTGGCTTAATTTTAAGTGCCAAGCAACTGAACACATAAGAATGTAGAAATTTAATGGGCATTATATAAAGTCATTATTTGAGTCTTTTATTGTTGCAGGATCTGTGAAGGTACTGCAGTGTATGCCAGAAATCTATCAGTTTGTGTCTGTTTTACAGAGTATGCTATTAAAATATAAATAAGACAATTTTTGTGGATCAAAACCTATCACTTAATGGCAGGATGCTGTGGATACAACCTGGAGAGACTTTTGTGTTTATATCTGTGATTTTCTTTATGCATCAGAATAGCCACACATAACAGTTCTACTCAAGTAGATTAAGCTTCATGCATAGGTAATTGGAGAATTAGGACTTTTTACATTTTGCTTCTTCATCTAGGAACTGCCTATTCAATTCACATAGAACTGAGTCAGCAGTCGATGAAATGAGCGTTTAAATTCTGCTGTCACTGAAAGCTTGGCAGCCAAAGGGATGCTGATAACAGTCAGCCCAAGCACTCTGGCCAAACCTACTAAAGTTTTCAGTCTGTACTGTCTATCTTTTCCAGCTCCCTACTTAGTGTCATTACATCTGACTGGCTAAGAGTCCTTATTGCACTTACTCTCTCAGCAGGACTCAGTAGCTGAGCACATGCTTCTGTTCTTTGTCTCAAAAAATTGCTAGAGAAGACTGTCTCTGCTGCCAACAAGGAATTCTATTACAGTACTGCATATAGCATCTATTTTGGAAGGTATGATATAAAATTTAAGTTAAAAAAACACTTATGTGACATATTTTCAGAGGTCAAAGATGCAACCATCACTGCTTCCCAAAACTCAGCACTAATGCAGGGTTCAGGACCTGTCCTTGATAATGTCTCTTCCCAGCACAAGAAAATTTTTGCAAGTATTTATTGGAGCTTTCAGCACAGAGAAATCACAGATTCGGAACTACAACAGCTCTCAAGGCTGCCTTGGTGGTCACAGGTACTTCTCCGGAAGGACCAGTTGTATTATTTATACATGTTATTGACTGCCTTGCTTTAGGTGGTCTGAGTTCATAGAAACTGAGATCAGACAAAAGCTACAAATTCTGAAAAATAATAGAAAGGAAAGGTCAGTTTTAATAACCCTATTGAAGAGAAAAACAAGTCAGCACAACTTTGAGTTGCTTCCAGGGCTGAGGACATAGAAAAAGGGCAATATGGAAGAAATCTATTCTAACTCCAGAAATTTAGAGATCAACCATGTTGTTTTTAAATAGAGATATGTTTTTCTAAGAAACAATAACCAAGAGCTTATGAGCAGATGGTAAAAGTTAGTTCTGAGTATTGTCCTTGGCATTTGTAATTTCCTTTTCTTGAGATTTTCACCTGTATTTTTCTGTCTTGTCACTAAGACTGAGCAACATAGGTGGACACATATTATAGGTAAGTCTCTTGCATGATTTTGATAAATTATTAGACAAATTTCCCAACCAAAATTATTTGCATGCAATAATAAAAATATAACAAGGACCATATAAGCAAAAATACTAAGAGCAATAAGGTTGGTGAATTTCACATTTTACTGCAAATAGCTTATCCAAAAGCAAGAGATGCAGAGGTGTTTAAAAAACATAGAATGACATGTTCAGATTCTCAGCTGGTATAAATTATTATGGCTTCACTAAGGTCTATGCAGCCACACTACTGCACATACAACAGATGAGACTCTTACACATTGGTGATACATAATCACAGATTTATTAATATGGATAGCAGATGCTGTGGGGGAATAGCATATCTCTCACCTAACTAGCTCCCTAATGACATCTAACACATATACAGATGCCAGAACAGTTTAGAAAAAAATGTTTCTGTTATCTATTGCTTATTTTCAGGACACATCCCAAATACCAGCTTCCTTTTAGGTCCAGAAGGCAACTGAAACAATTGAAATTCTGCTGTTGCTGAGAAGCAGATACGATCTTCAGCTTTCAAAATGAGACTCAGAAAGCATAAACTGAAATTTTATAAATTCAAGAAAAATCATCACCTACATGTCCTGAATCCACTATTTTCTCTCTGCACCAGATCTTCTGGTGAAGGGGGCCTACCTGAAATCTGGGGTGGGGCTTTTCACCAGAGAGGGTAGTGACAGGAGAAGGGACAATGGTTTTAAACTGAAGGAGATATTAGGAAAAAATTATTCACCATATGGGTAGTAAGATACAGGAATAGGCTGCCTAGGGAAATTGTTGATGCCCCCTCTGTGGAAGTGTTTAAGGCCAGGCTGTACAACCTGGTCTAGTGGGAGGTGTCCCTGCCCATGCAGGTTGGATTTAGGTGATCTTTGAGGTCCCTTCTAACCCAAACCATTCTATGACTCTATGATTCTGTCTCCTTGATTTTCCTTGCTCTATCTCAGAGTTGCTGAAAGATGATAAAGAATGACTAGTCCTCCTCTCTCTTCTTTTTTTAAGTAACAAAAATACAGTTTTTTCCACTTCTTAACTTTAAGTTATTTTCAGTTTTGCAAGATGCCAAGCATGAAATAGGATACATGACAACTCAAGCTTGAGCATATCCTATCTCATTACCACAACCAACCAAATTACATTATAACTTCCCTATTTGTAGGTAGGTCTACATAGACGTGCCTTCAAGTAATGGATCTTGAATTTTGTTCTAGTTCATTAAGCATGAACCTGTTACAGAAGAGTTTGAGAAGACTGTCCTCTCAAGCTGTGATGTTCAGGCTGAATGCCCTTGCCTTCCAAACTCCTTCTCAGGGAGGAGTCCAGCTGCAGAATGATCTAGCATTAGCCCCTCACTGTAAAGAAGCGTTTGAACCCTATGTTCTGCAATGAAGTCAGATTATTTCAACTGAGCTGGGTGGTCCTTGTTTACTTGTGCCTTTTAAGGCCTCATGATCTATTTCATGTATGTCCTTATAACATACATGCAACCACTTACCTAATCAGATTCTGGTAATTAGCGATTTGTTTTATTGATTGAGTCACTATTTTTCCCCCACAGAGGTCTCTGTTCACCTTCTACAGTTGGCTTCATTCATCTAGACACTAGAACAGGTTTTTTTAGGGACAGGTCTCTTCCTGGAAGTGTTCAGGGTCAGGTTGGATGGGACTTTGAGCAACCTGGTCTAGTGGGAGGTGTCCCTGCCCATGAAGGGGAGTTATAACTACATGATCTTTAAGGTTGCTTCCAACCCAAACCTACGTTTGTATTTTTACTGCTCTCCTTCAATAAGATGATTTCTCCAAGTGTCAGCCAACTTTCATTGTGTAGAAGTCCTTTTGAATGATCTTCCATTGTTTTTGACTGTACTTGCTAAGAAAAGGTCAAACTTAAAATTTAGTTATGGTTTATGGCCTAAGGCCTCAGCATCCCAGTCACTCATGCTAAACAATGCAAGTTTTAATTCGCCTTAATTTTAAAGCATTCACAAATTCTAATATTCTACAACCAAGCTAAATTCCATTATTCTGTAATGAAGCTATTTTAATCCCCAACAGAAGCACTATGATCCACACTTAACATTTCACTGTACAGTAAGCCTGCCTAGAAAGCAGTCAGCATTTTAACTCAGAGCTCAGTCCTTTTGTCACCACAATGGATTGCCAGCACGCTTTCCTGATGGTCTTAACAGTCGAGGAGGCTAAGTATGTAGAGAGTGGTTTAAAATAATAGGTACATTAGGAAAAAATTACTGCTTAGAAATTATTTTTTAAAAAGCTTTGTGGAAAGATTATTTTATCAATGCAAAATTTTTATTTACAGTAATTAACTTTTTGTCCTGTGCTGGATTCAGGTTAATGAAGTGTGGGTGAAAAGCAAATATTTCCCTTCATCATCTCAACTCTAACACTTACTAAAGAAAGAGTGGTAACTTTTTCTTGATCTACTTTTTTTCCTTCTGGGTTGTACTATAGGTAATTTAAACAGTCTTTCCCCTAACCCTGTGTCCCTGCTTCAGACTTTGACTTCTCCAGACAAGGAGAACATCTGCTCTCCATAGTAATGAACTGATTAGGTAGGACCAGGGTATCAGTCTCCAGTATATTGCTGGAGTTGCTGCTTCTCATGTGTCTTCTAGTCTGGCTTTGCCTATTTTGGGTCTAGATTCCCACTATTACCCTACTGAAAGCAACACTAAGGGTTTTAAGGAACATGTAAGACTCACCAGATGAGAGAGAGATTTCTTTAAAGATATTTGACTTTTAGATCTGGTTTTCTTTCATAGACTTGACATGTTTTTGCATCCCTACAACATTATGTGGACAGTCACAACTTTGGTCTTGATGTTATAGACAAGCTATGGTTGAGTGTATTAAAGCATTTCTGGAGGCAGTCTAAAAAATTCATATATTCAGAGCTTGATGCAATTCCTTGGGAAAATTCTATTATGCTGATGGAAAGCAATATGTAAGAACAAGACAATGCAAAATGGTTCATAGAGGAAGAGATGCCTCAACCCTAAAGGAATACAAACAAAAGTGAAAATCCTAGGGTTTGTCCATAAAAGGTGGAAGCCAGAGATAATGTTTTTAAGGACAAATTTGGAGTGCAGTATTTTGTGGGGTGCTAAGTCAAGAGAAGAGCATAAAATTTGTACTGTTACACTAGCATGAAATATGAATGACGAGCTTTGAAAATCATGTACCAAATACATATCAGTAGTTGTAGGAATATCTGGGAAACACTGGAGGAATTTTACTGGACATGGAGTATAGACAGTCTTAATTTCTATGAAAGCCTGAAGCATTTTCAAAGAGATTCAAAAAAAGTCACAGGTTTTCAAAAATTCGGTTCTTCTTCAAAACAAATTTTTAATAGGAAATTTTGACTCTAACTCAAGATCATTGCAATGATCACAACAAATTTTTGGCTTTTTAATCACAGGCAGTGGGACTGCAATGAAAGATAAATCTGCCTTGACAAGAGAGCTATCAGCCTGCTTGATTTTCAGTTTTGAGAGGTGTTTTTTTCATGCCACTCAATCCAGCTCTACTCTGCAGCACAGTCATATTACCTTTCTAACATAACCTACTAGCAGCTTAAAAGCTGTGAAGGAAAACAGTGCCCTCTAACTACAGCAGGAAAAGAAAAATAAGTATGAGAGGATGGGAAAAGATTTTTCAGAAAGTAGTTTTTTCTTATGTAAATTATTTTAGCTAATGGGTCAGAGACTCAGATCTCAGCCATTCTGATGATCACACATTTCCCTGGGGGAAACATGCTCAGCATGCTCACCTTGAGGTTCCTGCTTCCCACTTAGTCACTGCATCAAGTGAGTTCCCTATGGGCAGATGTCTCCTAGGAGTGAGGTCTCATGGCAAGTGATTAACAACAGAGTACATACATCCTTCTGCTGAAAAAAAAAGCCACAGACAACATCAAATATTAGATCAAATGGTGAAATAAATTCATATTTACAAAGCCAGATTCTCATCTCGGTTAATAGAAATGTAAATTCAGACTGTTTATTTGTGTGCTGAAGCTGCTTTGGATTTACTACATTTTAATTAAGATCAAAATCTTACTCCTTTTATTGGTTTAGGTTTTTTTAATAGCTAAATTACGTCTATGTACAGCAACCTGATAGATCTTTTTCCAGCACTGTTACTTTCATAAAAACTTCACCAGCCCTCAGTACCTTAATCTTGCTACTGGCATCAGGACAATGCCTTGGGGTTAGACCTCACATATGCTGCAAATCAAGTTATCTCACTTCTAATAATCAGGCAACTGTAACTTTCTTGGTGCAAATTATATAAAATTAAAATTCCAGACACAGAAACAGCTTGGAGGTTAATAGAATTACCAGAAATCTCAGGACAGTAGATTACAATATAACTTTATTCTGGATCTGCAATACTGTGTGAAATAGACAATTTGATTTCTTCTTTCTCCCCTCTCTCATTCATGCTATTTCCCTGGGTACCATGAAATAATGTGAGGCTTTTGACAGATACTCTAGAAATGAATCCTGGCAAGCCATATGCAACACAATATAGCTTCTTCCTCCACTTTTATAACAATTCTCCTTCTGTGAACTCTCATAAACTTGTTTAGTCCCACTGCATTGTTCCAGCTGTGTTCAGCTATCTGAGTTAAATGGAACTTATCACATATCATAAATCTGAGTCACCACATAAATCCTGAGTTTATTTTACAGAGTAGAGGTTAATAAAGAAGAAAACCAGGGGAGGCCCAGAAGAAAAGGTAGAGAAACTCAGTCGTATCACCTTATCCTTCTTCAAGTCAGCCATTGAAATAGGATAAGGCTTTGGGAAATATGGTCAGGCCAAAATTTTCCTCACAATGGTGGTCGAGTGTCTAGATTGGGGTATCTGAGTCTGTTAGAAGCTGAAGGATCTATGAGGATGGGCATGGCTTGAGAGCATACAGGTTAGCTAAAAGCTCTTCTGGGAAATGGACTGGAAAGAAAGCTGGAGTTAATTACCGTAGTTTAGGAAGATAAAATTTGAAACAAGGTTTCTAATTTCTTCATGGTAAACACATCCAGTAATCATTTTTAGTGGGGAAAAAAAAATTCTATAATTAGAATAGCATCTCATTTGGCAAGCAACATCCTGTGAAGGTGAGAGTAAGTGTCTGGAGAAACAAAAAAATATTCTAGCATGAACCTACTGCAAGCAAAGGAAGTTTCTACAATATCAGCATCTGCTCTTTTCCTATTCTACCCCTCATTCCCTCACATCCTACTCCAGATGGTTTCAGTACCCTTACTTGTGACAAATGCCCAAGTATGTGTTTTGTGTCTAGAAGATGGCAGAAACAGAAGCTGTCAGATTCTACAAACCTTTTAAAATGCTATTAAATTTATTTAATAAGTAAGTTTATTTAATAAATAAATTTAACCTTTAAAATAACCTTTAAAAATTATCTCAAAAATTATCTGCTCACCATTTTAAATGACCAAAAACAGCTCCATGTCCCCCTTTTGTTTAGAGCCTTGGAAAAGAACCTAGTAGAGGAGGCAGGATCTAGCCAGAGCTGAGGACATGGGAGAATCACCTCCTTTAACCTGCTGGCCATGCTTCTTTTGATGCCCTCAAGGATAGGGTTGGCTTTCTGGGCTGCAAGCACACATTGACAGCTCAAATTGAACTTCTGATCAACAGAACCCCCCTCCAAGTCCTTCTCCTCAGTGCTATTCTCAGTCAAATCTCTGCCCATCCTGTATTTGTGCTTGGGGTTTTTCCACAGCTGTAGTAAATGGCACATGGGGAATTCAAAAGCACCTGCCACATAGGCTTCATCTACTGCTGGGGCAGATAAGCTGGTCCTGCTTTGTTAAGCCAGTGTTGTCAGGTGGGTTCGTTTTTCTTTTTTGAATCGCTAACCTAAGTAGGAAGGAAAGCCCTAACAAGCATCTCATTATTGTGCAGTGTGAGAAACTGTGGCAGATAAAGAAAATTACCACATTATGATTGATGAAAAATGTATTGTTTTGAAATTACTTCCAGTGACTTAGGCAAGGTGAAGGTTTAAGTCTGCGCAACAGCCATTCTGGCTCTCCTTTTAGTCTCCAAAACATAAGCACAGTATGTATAAATGTAAAGCTGGGATACATATAAATTTTCTGTGCTTTGCACATTTGCATTTCTGAGTAGCAGCCTGATTGTCCTTATGTCTATGCAAGGCAATAATATCTCAGATCTCTCCAAATGTCCCCGCTGTGGAACAGGTACAGCAGAGCTGCATCAACATGGCAGAATTAATCATTCTGGGCACTGTGCCCTGCTGACACAGCTCTCTTCTTTCCAGGACTCCAGTGAGCATCTCTGCAAGGCACTGAACAACTGAGCATACACTGCTGAAATTCCAATACTTTAGTTGCAGGGACAGACAGAGAGAAGCAAGAGATAACCTGACCTTACAGGCTAGTGGGTGAGGCACATAAAGGGGAAGGGGAAAATTTATCAAATATCATGCTACTATTGTTTTTTTAATCTGATGGAAACTGTGTATGTACTTTGCCTGGAACCTTCCCAACTGATTGTCTGAGCTATTAGAATAGGATTAGTGTGCTATGTGTTTTTTTCCTTTTGGGCACAGACACTACACCTAAGCTGCTAAATTTAAGTGTCAGGACCCTTTCTTTGGCTCAGAGACGAGCAGCATGGCCCAGATGTGTCCATGCTGGGTTTCCAAAGAGGGTAGCTGCCTCCAGACAGCCTTCTAGAAATAGTCCCCAGCTTGTGCTGGCTCCTGGGAATTGCTTGGAGGAACACCAGTTGGCTCAGGTCAAAGTCATGCTGGGAAACATGCTATGAATATACAGACAGTGGAATGAATATGAATATACAGACAGTGGGCCCTGGAACAGGTTAAGTTGCTAGCGTAGATAGTTCATTCAAAAATGTTAGAAAATACTCAGAGTTAGCAAGGCAACTGTCTAGCTTCTATATGGTAAGCATCAACAAGAATATGTTCACATTAATTGATGGGAAAAAAAGAAAAAAAAAAGAAGAAAAAAGAAGGAGAAGGAAAAAAAAAAAAAAAGAAAAAAGAAATCCAGAACCAAAATAGCAAATGAAAAATCACTGGTGCCAGCTCTGAGGTGGACTCAATGTTTTCTGAAATGTGCTGAATGCATCTGATGTTCTTTTGAACTCAGGAGACAGCACCTTTCAGGCTTGAAATACTCAGACTATGTGAGCTAAGAATGATTCATACTATCAAAGCCCTAGAAAAAAGGAGAACACATGAGACTATAACAACAAACTGAATTTAGAACACAATCTCTTTTGGTCCCAATGGGAAAAATAAAAGAGGTTGCTTACAACATAAAAATCTTATAGCATAAAAAAAACAAAATCAAAAAATCAAAATTGATTTTGCCTCTCCAGTGATCATATTTTCTCTTGATAAATAAAGAATTAGTATTCTTAGGAAATATATACACACTCATTAATAGACCAGACATTCATTTTTTGTCTGCATATGAAATTCAGAAATAGGATTGTGGACTAGAGTTAAAATCTCTACAGATATTCTTAATATAACATAGGAACTTTAATGTATTCCTTTTCTTTTCAGTAGCCTAAGAAATCTTAAATTAAACATTACCATAACTCAGGCTTGTATTTAACTGCAGGATCTAGACCACTGCGTGACCACAGTCATTACAGAAACAATACATTTAATATCAATATTTAAGAAGACTCAATATTCATTATTCCAATGCATCTGGTTAATAAACCCATTTGATTGAATAACAAGCCTTTTTAAAATGAACATGTACCTGCCCTTAGGTATGAAAAAAAGTGAGAGAAGGCTCATAGGAGCAGCATGGGGCACACTGGTGTAGCTTCTACTTGCCTGCAATAGGGGTGAAAAGGAGGAGCTCTTATGGGAATTTCATGCTCCCATGCTTTGAAGAGCAACAAGGAATCTCAGCTTGTGGACAATGAACAGAGTCGTGTAAATATCTTTCACATCATCTTTGACATCTGGTGGAGCAAATTTTGATTATTCCTCAGTTCAGACTTGGGACCAACTATAAGAAGCATCGCTATAAAATTATCAAAACTCATCACAGCCTTAATGGAAATATTCTTTGTGTTTCTGCACTCTTTGAAGGTGTCTTATACACTCTTTTGACAAAGACATTTTTTCAAAATCTGAGCACAAATTAGTTTAGATGGCAGAAATTGCTCTCTAAGCTACCCACTTGCAGTGAAGGCATAATGAGAACAGCAGGTCATGAGAGACCCTGAGACAGAACAAAAGGCAGCAAGATATCCTCAGTGTGTGGTAGATGGGAAAAAAATATCTCTTTTTCTTTGCCCCTCTCACACTTATACACATCACATCACAGTGACAATAAGTTGTGGCACAAACTGGAATATCAATAAATCCTTCATCAACCTGAAGCTGAAATACAGCCAGCTAAAACTTATTTTTAGACTACCCTGGTCATCAGCCAGAATGAAACCTGCAAGAATAAAACACTGCAATAAATGCTGGTAATACAAAGCTGTAGAGAGGAAGAAGAGATCTTAAACCATGTGCCTCTTAGTGGCTTCTCCCTGAGAAGATTTTAATAAGTAGAGTCGTCTTCATTCTGGTTATCGGTATTGCCTTGTTTGGTTTTAGTTTGGGCTGGCTTCTGTTCACTTTGTATTGTTTTGAATATTCCAGGCAGAAAATACCTTTAGGGAGCAAAGGATACACCCTGACAAAATGGAAATGGAATATGAACTACTCTTGGAGAGTATTATTAAAATAAAACCATTTCCCAAGGTTACATCCAGCTACAAAGTACCAGCACCCCAGCCCTCTCTCTCTCACACAGACACACAGACACAGTTATGTTACACACTTATGTTTAACATAAGAAGGTCCCTTAAAAAAGGACAGGAAAAGAGATCCCTCTGGCTCTGCTCTTCCCTTTCCTGCTTGTATTGTCCAGCTTTCTCTGAGGTTAGTTGTACATTTTCTTGGGTGGATCTGCCTCTTCTGGCAGCAGGACTACAAAGTTTTGCTATCAAGGCACCTCCATACCTATATAGAGAAGGAAATCTTTCCCCTTGGGAAGGATGAGGTGGATGGATTCTCATGAGAGAGGTGCACAGAGGCAACTCAAAGCATCCAGAAACTGATGTTATGAAACTGGGAACTGAATTTGCTATTCTTTTTCAAACATCAAAGTCCAGTTAGTCCAAGATACTGTTTCTGACAATAGGCAGTACCAGGCATTTAGAGGTACTGGACTAACACAGAGTAATGGAAGTATTTCCTAATCCTTCCACATCTTCTCTTCAACATGACTACAAAAGTCCTGTAGCATAACTGCTTTTTCCAAAGCTTTTCAGTACCAATTTCTACAACTATAAAACCTCTGTGATACCTGGATTCTCTTCAGTGCTTGTGGCCTTAAAAACATCCTGAGACAATGAGTTCCAAGAAGCATGGTTATTTAATGTCCTAAATGAATTTCTTCTTATTCTAATTCCTCTTCAGATTTCACAAAGTCCATACTTTGTCTCTCCATAGTTTGACTGGGACACAGAAAAATCTCGTCTGACATCTTTCAAAATTCATCCTTTCCAGGAATCTGATATACCTTATTATTCTGCATTCCAAATAATATTACACAGGTACTCACAGATCCATGATGGACTACACCACTGATGTGAATGGTATATGTTTGTCCTAATATTTTGCAGTGTTCCAAATTCATATGCACAAACATAATTTACTTCAAGCTGCTTTAATTGTTCCTTTTAAGAAATAAAATTATTAAATCTAAATTTGAAAATAATCTAATTTTACTAACAAAGAATTACAGGCATAATATACTGCCACCTCTATGTAAAGAATAATATAAAACTTTTCAAGGACTGATTCAGGCCCTGGAATGTAGAAATATTGGGGAATGCAGAAATAAGGCAGGAAATGTCATGTCATTATTGCCAGACAGGTAATGGTCACTAAACCCTGTTCATTTCAAAATACACCTATTTTAAGCAGCAAGGCAAGGAACAAGGACAAAGATAATGGGCAGTGCAGGATGATAGCATGGCATGAGCTGAATGATTTTCATCTGGGGTGCATTGATCTCAGAAAGCATTAGAGAACTCAGAGTCCATCCTCTTTACTCATCTGTGTGAGTCATCCTCATTAAATTCAAAGGATCCCAGAACATCTGTGCAACTGTAAATTGAATTTTAACACTCAGATGAGCAGTGACTCAATATAGCCTTCTATGCCTGATACCAAACCTGGCAACAGAAGAACTGCCTCAAAGCAACAAAGCAGCACAGAAATGTAAGTTAGAAGTGTCAGTAAGTAGATGACAGATTTCAAGAGTGATTTCCTCTAGTTTATTAAAACACAGCTTTTACGTATTTTAAATATTGTAATTATTTAAGCCTTAATATGGATAATTTCTACAGAGAGGATTAAACTTTTCTCAAAGGTACAAATAAATATTCCACGAAACGTTCTACAAAAATGGACAGAAAGTAAGAATCTAAAGAGAAAATTAATTCTAAATAATGATGATGAATATTTCTAACAAACAGAAAACAACAACATTAAATGAATCAGAGGTTTAATTTTAAGTCATCACATCACAAAGCTGGATGCCTGTATACATGTATATAGGGAAGACAAACAGTGGGAGGGACCACTCTGCATGCTGGAATTTGGTCACAAATTGTTGTTAAACAATTGTTAAACCAGTCCCAGCTATGCCATAGCTTTGCTTTCCTACAATTTCTAAATTTGATTATAGTACATGAACTATTTCATTCAGTCAACTTACTCTAAGACTTAGCCTGAGCAGAATTTCTGTACTTGCAGTTATTGAAGTCCCTCTCCTACACAGACCAAGAAAGCCATTGCCATAATGGCCACAGTAGATTATGTACAAGATATGTTGCAATGTTTCTTGGTGGACTGTAATATGTGAGACAACATGCAAAAAAAGCAGGTAATAAAAAGTATTCTAGTATGGCCTCTAAGAATAAAAATTTTGACTTTTTTTTTTTTTCCTTGGTAAAAGTATGAAAATAGACAATGTGACAAGGGGACTGTGGAGAATTAACAAAATGGTACCTTTACACAACACATATTCAGTCATATTCATCATTTAATTCTGACAAGAAACAGAAAATGTTTTTCAGGACTCACCCATGACTGAAATGATCCAGTTTTGTATAAAAAAGAAAAAAAAAACTCCATTTTTGGTAAACAAGATATATCCTCCTTTTTTACTAAGAAAGCATGATTTTTTTTAAAAAAAAAGGACAGAACTTTCTGTATTTTGACACATGCCTTCAGCGTTGGAAATAAAATTTCTGACTGGAAATAAAATTTTCTGAACAAAATATTTTTTAGTACTACAGAGTCACAAGATGACTTAACCTTTTCCCACATGATGAAATCTATTTGGAATATTTCAATCTATGCTGCAACTAAATAATTTGGATTTTAACAGCTCATCATAATTTCCAGCTACTAGTGGTAGCACTGGAAAACACAGTTCTCTCAACAGACTAAATGAAATGTAGAATATTTTTCCTAAGCATTGTATTCATGCAAACTGAAGTCGTTCTGCACAGAACTAGTTTGCCTTGAAATACCTTCAGATACCAGACTTCATGTTTTGCTTGCTGCATATTTCAGCTAATAAAATTACTCTGGCTTGATTGAGCTATTCCTCTGTAAAATGTTGACATTTCAGAATCCTAAGAATCACTTAATTATTGAAACTTTGCAAGAGGCTTCATATTGTGTATCTGCATAAAAAAAAATATTGTGCACCAAAAGATGCAATGGGAGCACTGAAAAAGATTAACTCTTGTACTTGACAAAAGTCCAGCCTTTTTTCACCCAGTCCTAGTTTTCTTAGGCTCTTAAAACTAAAAGGAAGTCTATGTTCCTCCTTAATTGAAACACAGGACTAGAACAACAATTTCCATATTTATTTTTTTTAATGGAAAGACTAAAAGGATCTAAATAATATAGATTCTGATTAAAATTACTTTCAAATTAATTGCAATTGAGTAAGTAAAGGCCTGTATTATTGGGGTTTTTTCCCTAAATATTGTTGAAATGACATTTCAACAATTATTTCAAGTATAATTTAATCAGAATGCTGAAGTTTTGAAGTTTACAGTAATTAATTTATACAATGCAATCAATATATTTATATATATACACACACTTTAAAAAGCAATATCTGCTAAGAAAAATAGTATTTCCAAATTGTAACTTTTAGCATGAAATGTTGATTATGATTTTCATGTGTTTATTCATTATTCACACGCAGGAAAGGTGACTAACTTTGGAAATCTCAATAGTTAGCACATGAGAAATACCTGTAGTGTAGGATTTTCTATCTATTACACAACTCTGTAGAGGGTCAAAGCCCACTAAAAATAGGCCTCTAAATCACCTGAACCATTAAGACAAGGTTAGGCCAACCATTTCTGCTGGTAATAATCAATAAAACAGGTCCCCACCTTTATCACAACACTGCTGAGGGTCCCTCCAGGTTAAACAAACACAGAGATGTTGCCAGCTGCAGTTTTTAGATCTATGTAACAGGGCTGAATTACAATAATGTAGTCTGGAAGCAATGGAAAGTATAAATTGCTATGACTCTATACTGCTGATTGACATGATTATGTGAGAACAAAGTTAGGAAAGATCTATTAGGTCACCTTATGCATTCCCTGTGATACATTATAGTGTCTCCTAAGGAAATGTTACAATGTGTTGTAGCAAGGACCTGGCTATTAATAATGCCATTAATATTTTTAATGGTATTTTTAATGCTCTTTCTCTGTGTCTTGTTTTGGGTGGGGGTTTTTTGTGGGTTGTTTTTTGGTTGTTTGGGGGTTTTTTGGTTGTTTGTTTTGATTTTTTTTTTCTGTGATCCAGTAATAGATGCCTTGCTCTTTCTCATTACTGGTATATTCACTATGATTGCACAAAATGTAACAGAATGTCTGATTGTCAAAAAATTATAATAAATTCTTAAAATAGTTTTGTGTGACCAGCATGCTAAAACGCTACGGCATTAAAACCCAGCAATAACATTATACCTCAAAATGTATGTACTCAAGTCTGACCTTACTTCCCATTATAAACAATACAAAGAAAATTCTATTCCTGCATGTTGTCAGTTCTCCATTCTATGGAACTAAAAATCACACATCTCTCTCTGAGCAGGATTTGAGGATCTGCACCCTATATGCAGACTGAAAACTTTAAGTATTGCTTCATACTTTCAAATTCCACAGTCGCCTACTCTGTCCCCTTTTGATGGCAGGGAATCTGGAAAGTGCTACAAAAACCACTCTAGAAAATGTCAGTCAAGCTGGTTTTCAGTTTGACAGAAAAGATCTTTGCCTGTGAATCACCTAACATTCATCCTTTTGCTATATAGCTATGTGGGATGAAGATTTGTCCTACTGCACATATCGGTGTAATGTCAGTCACTCTGCATGGCACAGGTTTGAGATTTGGGTTCGGGATAGCACCCCCAGATCTATTAATGTCATGATCTTCATCAGATAAGTCATTTAGTCCCTTATATATATATTTGTTCTATTTCAATGCAAAGTCTACATCTAAACAATGGTCAGGCACAGAATAAGATGCAGGCTGGCACTTTTCCCTCTTTTGCTCCCAACCCCAGCTTGCTGTGGTCGTTATAGGGAAGAGACCCTACAGAGACTTGCACACTCCTCGTGTTGGCAGCTGAAAGACTGGGGTGGTGGGACATGCTGCAGAGCACATCTGTCTGCAGCTTAGACTGTGAAGGTGACATCCTCTGGAGTTTTGTTTGTACTGTAGAGCAGTTTACTAATAGACACTTCATTATGTGTCTATTGATGGTGTTTCTGTCATAAATTCTACAACTCATAGGTACAAAACCACTGGCCAACTGGACTAGCAAGGGTTCTTCTGGTGAGAGAAGGAATATTGTTGTCTTTTTTTTTTTTTTTTTTTTGGTAGTCTGGGTTCTTTGTTATTTGATACTTTTCATTCTGTGAAATAGATTAGAGATTTTTGCTGTAAATCAAAAACTATTAGTTTATGTGAAAAAATTGGGTAGCTTTCTATGCCACTTTCATTGAATGAAAATTTTCTAAAATAGTTTTGGTTTATATTCTCACCAAACACGAAAGCATAATAATTATAAATTTAACTGGTGATAGCTTGATAAGGAACCATTAAGTACACAATATAATTTTATATATTGTTTGTATGCTTGTTCTCTATTAATATTTATGAAATAATTAATAGCTATAGCTTAATTTATTAATAATTTATTTTAGAACATATTTTTTATAAAAACCTTTAATAATGAATTGTTGAAAAGCAATGTCACAGCTGGCTGGTTTAAAGAAGTTTGTAAAGTAGGAGTCATTGAAAGCAAGCACATGCCTGATTAATGGGGGAATTTCCATGCAAATATAGAATATTTTAAAGTACAAAAACCTTATCAAATAATAGTGAATTAATTGTATGAATGGGTATCATAATGAAAGAGTCTGAAAGCTGAACATAAAGACAACTGTAACAGAGTAATTAAACACTCTTGGTCTAAGTGGTTTGAGTAGCATTACAAAACAAGAACAGAAAATATGGGAGCACAATACGAATACCTCACCTCATATGAGTATTAAATGTCATCTATAAGCATTGAATTTAGTCAGCTATGTTATGACTCGTTTCTTCAGCTTCTCTCTAGGTGTCAGAGGAAAAGATTCTTCAAAAAGTGGATGAAGAGAGGAGACAAGGTAGGAGCTCCAGATGGTGCTTAAGGGAGCACATGTCCTTCTATTGACTACCCAGAAGGTCTCTAAGGATCAGGTAGCTGAAATACCCAGCTAAATTACATTACTAAGGTAAGAAGCTGTGATTACTGTCCTAATTGTCAACTGCCTGCAGAAAGTGTACTTAACCACACTATTTACCCAGTTGCACACATGCTACTTCAGAGCCATCTTGCTTTGAGATTCCTGTTCAGAATTTTCCAGATGAGTTTTCGAAGGGAGACTGTAGGTGATAGTTCTAAGGCATGGCTTTGAAAGCTCCAGTTAATTTTATTGGCTGAATGACTTTGAAGATTGATTTTTATTAAGATTCTTTCAAACCTAGGCAGTTAATTTATTATGTGATGACCAGTAATATGAAAGAACTCTGTGTGTCAGAACTCCAGTGTTTCTTAATTAATTATGAGCAATCTTTGAAGCTCCCAGCAATGACAGACTTCCTGATACCCCCTTGCTTCTTCCTGCCGCCTGAGCTCTTCCCTCCAACTCCCATGTTGCCTGGAAGTGTTTGCCTTTATTTTGAAGCCTTTTTTGAATCATCTCACTACTGAAAGTTTCAGAATACAGAACTTGACAGGGTCACAGTATGGTTTACAATGAGAAATCATATTCTGTGCAATACTGCAAAATTTAAAGGTTGACCAACATATATGACAGAGCTAAGGGAATCTATATTCTGTGGTTTTGTCTTAAATCAAGCATAACAATTAGCAACTCCAGTTACATGCGCTCCATTAGACATAAAGAGCCAATTCCTGATCTTGTGGTATTTGACTAAAAATCCCGAGCATATATTAGTAATGCACAAAATATCAGTAACTAACCTTCTGGCCACAGACTGTGGGGAATCATCTCAGAAATACCTATCTGAGTAATCCCAGGGTAAAGCTCAAAAAGCAGCAAACTTGTTCTGTTGGAACAATTAATTAGCAGGGATCCTGCAAAGACAGAGCAAATTTCTTTAGGTTTCTTCATTCAACTGAAAATCAAATAGATTTTAAATGACACTAAGACACAGTCTTACAAAGTAATACACTTTTAGTTTCTAATTAGCAATCTGGTATTAATGAAAGCCTGGATTCATCTCACTCAACTTTAGACATATAGTATAAAATGGTCATCTAAGTTTACCAGGTGTAGTTAGCAGAGAAGCGAAGGCCTAAAGACATTGTGATGAATATCCCTCTAAAAATACTCATCTCTCTGCAGTGGTTATAGAGATTGCTTAGATGAGGGAGGATACTTAGGAGTAACTGCTTAGATGAACCTCCTTCTCCCTTCTTGCCTCCTTTTTAATTGTTCATCAGGAAATCCAAATACAGCAGGAAAATGAAAATCTGCACAAACTACCTATAATGGAATGGAATGGTGCATTTCAAACACTATTATTTGGTCACTGAAAGTAATTTACCAAAATGAGGTGTGCTGCCACAAACCCAGCTTTCTATAGGTGGGCAGCGGGGTTCGGAGTTTACCTGCTCTCTACCAGGTTATTTTCTCCTTGGAATTTTTGTAGCATGTGAGAAAGGGTTTGAATCCTACATCTGAACATTTCCATCCCTTAATTGTTTTCTGACTCAGAATGACTGTAATAAATGTGAGGGACTCAAACATGACAGAGATGAATGCTATGTCACAGTTTGGGTAGATAGATGTTATAGTGGTTTTAAAGGATTCCCTCCAGACAAACACATGTGCATTTATGAGGTTTTCATTTTTTTTTTTTTTTGCTTCCCTTCTCTATACCTCTGCTTCCAAGCAGTCAACAAAGACTGAGAAATAAACCTTTTCCTCACATATTGAGTTTATTTTTTAAAATATTTTCCAAAACAATTACATGAATTATTCATTTCTGCTCTCTCTCTTTTTTTTTTTTTTTCTATTAATATCAGTTTCCAGCACTTGGTTTGTTTGGGATTTTTCATCCAGTCCTTTTCATGTTTTACTCATTTTCATTGATGAGATGTTATTTATTTTGCAAATTGAAATGCCTGCAACTAAGCCATTCATCCTAGAAAAGGGCCAATGAAATTATTGTATTTTTCGGAATAGTGGAAATGGAAAAATATTTTTTACCTCTCTGAAAGAGATATGCAACATGCATCAAAGAGAGACCTACAGCCATCCAGGCCAGCAAGAATCTGTCAATATTTCCTCCAAGTATGGGCTAGGCCTAGAAATACTCAATGATACAAAAAATTGTGTAACTTTTAAACCATGCTGAGACATCCAGTATTCTTCCACCTGGGTGAGTGCCAGAATCTCAAAGCTACAGCCACCATCTCCCTGTCTCTTGAGAGAGGGCATAAGAGGGGAAGCTAAGGATTCATTAATGTCTTTTTACCTCACAATGTACACTCTTCTCTCAGTCCCAGTTTCAGCTCCAGCACTACAGACTAATGACAAGGACAAGCTCCTATTTGGAATTGTCTCAAAGAGCAGAGAGAGTGCATCCTGGGCATCACATTCTCAATCCTTCCAGTTTAGCTCTCACACAGATGGAGACTGGAAGATACTGTTCTCTTCTTCTCACATTTCAAAGGGAAGAGCAATCACACTATGACTTTTAAGAGGAAGTTTGTAACTATCTTCCTTGAACCAAGGGCTCCAAGGTGCACTACACTTGATACTTGATTATAGTGTGATTTTTTTTTTCTCATGACTAAACCTAGCATGAATTGAATGAATTCAGACATGGCTTTATGTAATTTCATTTTCTCAGGGTGCAGAGACATGGGGTAGGAATGTAGAATAGTACAAAAGACCCTCTCTGCCTCACAAAAAAAAAAAAAAAAAAAAAAAAAAAAAAAGCCAGCAGTCCTGTGGCATGAGGACTAGAAGCACCAAAGCAGGGAGGACCATATGTATCAGAACCAGGAGTTACCAAATGCAGTCCAAAAGAGACTGACCTGTGAAGTTCATCAGAGAAATAGTCTTGGAAGGAGATGTGGTTTACAGCACACTTCCAGATGTTAGAGTTAAAAGTGATCCTGCAGAAAAAATGCAGTTCTCCAAGGTGCTGGGCTCCAAACCCAGCTGTGGATGCCCAAAGCCTTGCCTCATTAGCACACTAAATAAGTAAAACCTTTGGTCATTCACCACATTTTCTCAGAAGAGTGGTTCAAAGGAAACACAAGCTCCCACTGGGTTGTCAGGAGAGATGAGATAGTTGCTGGTTTCCTGTTGGTGTCATCTGCTCATAAACACAGACCTGTCTCTCCAGCTCTGGCAGCCAGGCCCTGGGACCACTCTGGGGAGATATCTGTGATTTCAAAGAATCTGAAAAAGAAGCGGAACTACCACACAAGCTCACTGGGCAGTTGTGCCTTTCATTTCCTTGGGTGTTTCCCCAGTTTCAGAGCACTGTGTCACAGCTGCCCTGCTCACCTCATAAAATGCTTTTGCTGACAAACAAAGCAGGGGGAAGAAAAAACCCTCACCCTTCCCAAAGTATGAGACCCCTGATCAGAGGCAGTTTCTGCCATCCTAGCTCCTGGCTGATGTGGGGCTCTGTCAAATCCTCACAGCTTGTGTCAGGCCCAACCCACCCCCAACCACAAACAGCAGCCCCCACCCCAGCCATCAGGCAACTCCCTGGGGATGTGGATGGGCCAAAACCAGTCTGGGACATGGGCCCGTGACTGGGCCCAGCTCAGCAGAGCTTTGAGGAGCTGAAGACCAGCCCTGCTGCAGCAGTACAAGGCCAGAAGCTGGTAGATCAGGAGGTGGAGGGCTCATGATGTTAATAAAACTTGAAGCAGTTGAATCCTTTTTGTGCAGCTTTGATTGAAAACAGTCAACAGCTCTGTAAAATAATTTACTTGTGCTACTTTGAGTGAAATAGCCAAATTCTAGTAAAACAAGCCCTTTGAAAATCTGGCTCAAATTTGACAACATAATAAAAAATATCATCTTTTATGTCCTGCTGTCTTTTCCTGGTGTTTCTTTTTTTTTTTTTTTTTTTTTTCTTGATCTCAGCCCAGATGAAAGAAGCGATAAGAATAAGTGAACAAATAATCATTAAAATTCTCATTTTTTACTCCTTGTTAGCTTAATATAAGGAAAAGAAATTGGGATTTGGAGTTTGCAAATTTCTAGAGCTGGGAGAGGTAATAGTGTTTCTCAACATCAAAGCCACTTACAAACTATCATGTCTGTGGAGAGAAAAATAGCTATTATACATCAGTTAGATCTTACAGAACAAAGTGGCTGGAATCTTAGGAAAGGAAATCACAGCCGTATAGTAATAGGGAAAATTATATTACCACTGAGTACAGTAATGCTTGCTTAGGCAGGTACTTTGGGAATCTTTCAAGTTTAGTCATGTTCTGAAGAAATGTTAGAGGTATATAAGAAGTACAGTTCACCACTCTAAATACAAAAATGAGACCCAAAGGTCTTAGGATCAACATTCATCCAATTTACATTTAGCTATTAAGAGAACGATTTTCAAAATACGTGTCCAAATTTCCCTTAGTTGTCAAGTTATTCTAAAACTGGGCACTTAGAGAAGTCACCAGTATGGTGCATCTTCAAGTGTTTATTTTTCAGGGATTAGTCAGTATCCTGCCATCAGGGCAGTGGCTGCTCAGTGTTAAACACAGTCCTTGGGTCACTTCAGTTTGGGTGCTCTTTCAGACAGACAGAGAAATCTTAGAACTCAGGTAGTAGAGGGGCTGAGCCCAACACTAGGCAGCTGTTTTGCCTACACGTGGTTGGGCATGGCCTTTTGAAACTCTGTTATCTCAGCCAGCCCTCAGCCACTGCTTCAGAATTGCACAGGCTTTCTGTAGATCCTCTGTTCTACCTGTAATTTCCATGTGGCTGTTTAAGATATTCTCAAGATAGCTGTTTAGGAAACTGACTGAATCAGTCCTTCACCATCATAAGCAAAACCTTCATCGTTCTCTGAAACTTTTGTGGCTGTGAGATGAAGAGCAAGACATTTGCACACAACTATGAGCTCCACTAATTGCTAATTTCCTTTAAAAAAAAATCCAGAAGAGTAGGAAAGGAACCCACAGGATATTAGAACTGCTTTAGATGGTCCTCAATCCAGACATTAATACTGGAAACAGGATGGGTCCCGTAATGGGGCACATTTCATTTTCTTGTAGCTAAACAAAATGGTAAGAGAGAGCAGGCTCACGTCTGCTGCTGGCAGTTCCCTGGCTGCTTGTTGTGGTGGTCCCAGAAAGATCATGCTCAGCAGTCCTGTGGTATAACATGCTCTATATAATCTTGTGCCCTAGCTGACTCCCTACCTACATGATCTATTCATAGTACTTATTCAGAAAGCTTCATACTAAATGCTTAATAGTTGGCACCAAAATCTGTTTGTGGGTTTGTACAGATACGGTTCATCACAGGGAGGAATACTGAAAGTCAGGCTCTTGCTGCTTCAGTTTCAGCACATTCAGGGCTTTGTTAGAATTTGGTCTCTGCAGTGCAGGAAGGGTTTGAAAACAGAAACACCAGATTAGTGATGCATTAAATTTATTACTTGTACTTCTAAAGCACTGAATTCTTACAGGCCTCCTAGCATAATACTAAAATGAGTAACGTGCAGAATATGCTAATCTGCAGAATGAACCATGAGTGGTAATTGATGTATCTCATAAACAGCTAGCGAGCTGGTATTTTACAAGCACTATTTTGAGGTTTCATTATCTCACAGAGATGGGCAAATCTGCAACCTTTCACTCATTCAGCAATCTGCATTGCTTAGGTGTTCAAAGTTTAGGAGTTTAAATTAGAAGGTGCTACTTAAAACAGGGAATTGTTAGGAAAAGCAGTGCAGTACACAGCCAGAAGAGTAGTGCAAGCAAAACTCAGCCAAAGCAACTTGCACAACAGCACAGGATGCATCATATTAGAAACAGGGTTTAGGCAAATACAAACCTCCCTGACACATGACAGACTGACACATAGGGGGTTTGGATGGGAGGGTGAATTCTGGGACTCATCATTATGGGACAGAATGATGCCACTAAATTCACAGCTGGGAATATGCATCTCATTAGTGCTCCATGGAGCTGTGATTCCAGGTAGTGTGTTTCTATTGCTCCTGTGATCCCACAAGTCAAAATAGACATTATGTGGCATGTGGAACAAAAAAAAAAAAGTTTCCCTGTTGTGTCTCAAATGAAGGCATGTGAAAATCTTCAATGAGTGAAGCAACCAAGTAGCTCTCACCACAGACCATCAGACCCAACAGATTAGACAATAAAGTCACTGAAAATTTGCTTAGATTATGTTCATGCTTGAAAGGAGATGGACAATTTTAGCAAACAATATTGTTCTCCCAGGCAAGAGTGTTGTAGAAATTGGCCTTGAATGTTCAGTATGTTAGTCATGCTACCAAAAGGGATCCCTGGGGAAAATCTTTGATATCTGCAATTCTCCTAAAAACATTAAATAAGGAAGAATAAAATACAGAAAGTACTGTTTTTCTAGGTGCTCAGTTTCCAGCACCTAAATTAATTCTCTTCCTTGTCTTTTGTGGGAAGATGTCACAAAAATCCAAGCAAAGTACAAATCACAGACTGCAAATAAAGATCTCTTTGGATGCTGAAAATCAGTTCTAGTTGTCACTGTTAGAAAGCTTTACCTTCTCTTTGCACCTCTTCTCTTTGTAGCTGCATTTTGGAAGATTGCACAATTTTCTGATTCTTTTCCAGGCAGACTCTGCATGTGTATGGAAGACTACACTGTTCAACATGTAAGACATGCTGTACCTCTACTTTAATTCTTGAATGTATATTTACAAAGTGCTTAACAGGATGCTTTAAAAATATTAAAATGATAAAACATATCCCACCTGAAACAGCATTCTCTCTATCTGCTGTGCTGGAAAGCAAATTGGTTTTGCTTTTTTTCTTTCAGGTCACAAAATTCAGGTGCTGAAACAAGAAAAACACTGGGTTTTTTAATAAATCAGTGTGTAGCTTCCCTCGACAGTACACTACCTCTAGGGCACATCAGTTGAGTAAGAGCATATGTCACTTCTGAACTGTAAAATACTGCACAGTCCCAGTGAGCAAAAACTACTCCATCATTTTGAGGTGGTTTTCCCCTGGATTTTGGTCTAAGTGAAATACATTGGAAGCATTTCTGCTCTTTATCCATTTGAACTGTATCTGCTACCGAACTTGCCAACCTCTTGTCTGGGCTTTACTTGTGTGAGTTTCCTATTTATTTGGTTAAACAGCAGCTACGGAACAACTGCTTTGTGGTCAAGGCAGTTTTATTTCTGTCAGGTTCTCTTTCTGTCTTTGAAAAAATATTATCTTTCACTTCTGCAATGAGATACTAAAATCAGAAAGATGGTAATACAATGACTGATCTTCTGAGGCTGTGAATTCCCTGTGTTTCTGTAACTATTTTTGCAGCTCAGCACGATAGAAGTTTTGCACTATCACTGTGCAACACCTAAACCACTCAGGCATGGGTAGAAGGGTAGGCTTCACAGCGTAAGAAAATCTGGATAGCTTCCTCCCAGTGCAAAAGCTGTTTCTCTGTAACAGCCTTTTATGTGAGTCCCTGGCTGTGAGATAGGGTAAGCATAATATTTCCATTTGAAACACTGTTTTCTGACCATCAATAAGTGATGGATTCATGAGGGAATGTAAGACACTTCTCACATCAACTTTCTTGCTGTGCCCTGCAGAATCTAGGGAGACCTGTTCAAACACTTCAGCTCTAAGGATCCATCTGATCCCTTCCCATCTTTGCCTGGCTCTGCAGTTTAATAAAGCATAAAAAAATATAAATGCAGGAATTTGGAGACTCCATTCGTTACCACATGTGGGACAGGAACTGTTCAAAGTGTTTCAGATTTCCATTTGAAAAATTTGAAATTAAATCAATATTTTATCTCTTTTTTATTCTCTCTCTCTTTTCCAGTTGAAAATTGGTTTTCTAAATCCAAACATCAAAATGAAAAAATGTTGATTTTAAGTGGCAGCATTTTTTTATTGAAATATTTCAGTTACTGGTGGAGCTATGCAGGAAGGCTCAGCAGACACTCTTCTGATATTCTGTAACTTAAAAAACATCTATGTTTTATGACACTTAATGCCTATGTAGTTTGTATAGAGCCAAGTTCAGAACATTGTTCTACCAAGCCCTTAAACAAACAAAAAACCCCAAACAAACAAAACAAAAACCCCAAGACCTAGAGTCTTTAGAGTTGATTTCATGCAAGAAAACACAGATAAAAAAATAAACCACACAGAAGCTCTTAGCAGCAAATCTAATTGTTACTCCATCTTGTGTCACAGTTAAACTAAATGGAGACCCACTGGAACATCATAAAGAAATCAATTCAATCAGACTTTCACTGTAGAACAGCAGCAAAAATCTGTAAGAAATTCAATACTTGCTGATAGCTTATATGCTCTTCTTCCTAGAGAAAACATCAAACGCTAATTAGCAAAGTAAAAGAATAGTAAGTGGCTTTCTTTTAGGACTGGAAGCCTCTCAGGGGAGCATGTTTCAAAGAAATTATTACAGAATGAACCCTCCAAGAACCTGAAAGACTAGAGATGGCTGTCAATGGAAGCTCTATATGAACACTGAAGAGAGTTCAGGAAAAGCTCAGTAGTTTTCAGAATAGCTCCCAGTCTTACCTCCATCATTTACCACTGTTAGGAGCAAAGCAACACGTGACAGACCTGGGGAGGAGTGTCTGGAAACCAGCCAAGCTGCTTGACACCCAGCTAAATATGAGCCAGCAGTGTGCCCAGGTGGCCAAGAAGGCAAAAAAAATGAACAAAATGCTGTGGTGTGGCCAACAGGAGGAGGGAAGTGATGGTGCCCCTGTACTCAGCACTGGTGAGGCTGCACCTCGAGTCCTGTGTTCAGTTCTGAGCCCCTCACTACAAGAAAGACATTGAGCTGCTGGAGTGAGTTCAGAGAAGGGCAACCAAGCTGGTGAAGGGTCTGGAGAACAAGTCCTATAGGGAGAGGCTGAGGGAACTGGGAATGTTTAGTTTGGAGAAAAGGAGGCTGAGAGGAGACATTATTGCTCTCTACAACAACCTGAAAGGAGGTTGTGGGGAGGTATCTGGTGGCCTCTTCTCTGAAGTGAATGATGACAGGACTAGAGGAATGGCCTGCAGTTGCATCAGGGGAGTTTCAGACTCGATATGAGGAAGAAATTCTTTACCAAGAGAGTAGTTAGGTGTTGGAATGGGCTGCTCATGGAGGTGATAGAATCATAATCCCTGGAAGTATTTAAAAAACATGTAAATGAGGCACTTCAGGACCTGTTCTAGTGGGTGACACAAATATTTTTGCTTGCATTTTATTCAGGAGGGAATGTTGACGATTGGACATGGTGATCTTAGAGGTCTTCAACCATGTCAATTCTGTTATTCTGTGAAGCCACCTTCATAATTCAGGTCAATTTAGGCACCTGGAAATTATGCCAGATGACTCACAATAAACTAATCACTGTTGAAATTCTCTTGGATATATATCCTTTCCAGTAACATCAAGTACCTTGATAGACTCCAGAAATTCAGGGGGAAAAAAGGACAGAGTTTCACTGAATCCATTGATTTCCCAAAACATAGCTGTGACTGTAATGATTCAGCCAAGCACCCAAGCATGGCAAAAGGCACCTACATTACACTGTGGGATCTGCTCTAACTTATCCTAAAGATGTCACTACTTTAGGGTCATTTTCTCATTTTCTTTTCCTACTTCCTGAAGCCAAAAATGTCCCTGAGGGGAAGGAGATATAAATGCAATTGCTAAAAAGATGTGAATGCCCTGCTTTGGGGTAGCCTAGAGCTCTTTCAGATGCATTGCAGGAATCTGTTTTAAGCATGTAGCCTTCATGTCCATCAGCATCATATTCACAGCACTAGACAGAACGTCACAGGGGTTTTCTTTCTCTTTTCTTTTGGAATTAGCAGATGTTGCCACTACCTTGACTATGCTTACAAAACAGAACTTCAGTCTTCTGCATGTTCAATCTGCTGAAGTCCAACATACTGTGGAGAATCAGTCAAATTCCATGCTTGTACATCAATATTAAAGCTTCAGGCAGGACACTTTTTCTATTTTAATTTTAAACTTACATCTCCAGGGTTATAAACTGACATCTCTGGTCAGTGCACACACTGTCATACCAGCAAATTCATGCACAGAAAGTCATTGTCAAACTGTATAGTAATTTGAGGACACCTTGAAACTATGTGGAGTTTCCCTAGTAATACTCAGGAGCAATGAAGTGTAGACCACAAACTCCTCACTCACTTGACCATGAGTGCTCAGGGAGATACTCATGAAGTGTGCTCTGTAATAGAAAGCAACCCCACCCTGGTCTCAGAAGACTGGAAATGTGAGGCTTTTAGCTCTCCCTCCTACACTGGAAAACTAATAATGTGTTCTGAGATACTGAGCCCCTCCAGGCACAGTTTCAGTCTGTGTCATGTCATTGAAAAAAATGACTGACCCTTTGTCAGTGCCATATAATTCCCTTTAGAACTGGTATTAAAGTGCAGCAACATAAGCACAAGCAGCAGTCTTACTCTTGCCATGTCTATTTTCTAAAAGGCACAGAACCAAAATTGTCCCTCACTGCTGATGAGGTTTAGTTCAGTTACACCTGTGGTTAACCTGCAGAACTTCCATCTGGTTTCCCCCTATAACCTTTCTGCTTGATGGAAATCATAGCTTCCAGCTAACTTTCAGAGCCTGCATGTCACATTTCAACACATCTTCTGATGCCAGGGACAAGGACAGAACACATTACATGTCAACACTGTAAACTGTAAGCAAGATTTTCATATGCAAGGTGTAAAACGTTGCCTACAGGAGATTCTAGTCTTATTTTACAAATCCTCCAGGTCAAAAATAGTTCACAGGTAGGAAAAAAAATGTGGAAGTGAACTTATTTTGGCTTAGCTAGACTTGTTTTCACCCTTCTGGTCTTTTAACACATTCTTGGAGGGCTCTGAACTTCAAATCTCTTCCAGTGATTTATTGTTGATTTAATGTATCTTTAAGTTTTTCCCGTCAAATAATCCTGCTGAACATCATCAGATGTTGTCCCTTTAAGCCAAGATTATGAACCAACATGCAGAACGTATTGTTCTTGACCTAGTTCAGGCTGAGGTTACTGTCACCACAGATCAGTCAATAATCAATCTATGTATCAAAGATGAAATTTCCTTACATAAAGGAAACCTGAGAAGAAAGTGTCAGAGACATTGTTGCTCATTATGAGCTTTGAGGTTTTTGAGGTTAAACCCACACTTTTATGTTATGTTATATAGTACCTGTACTACAGGTCCTTCTCTGACTCTTTGGCCACACTGCAATATACCATTCTCTGAAGTGATGAGCTTGGGATGGCTTCTTAGGTTGTTGTTTTTTTTAATATGTATTCTGGTCTTCTCAGCTTAGCTGACACAGCTAAGCTGAGACTGAGCTTCTTTCACCTTAGAATTAGAGATTCGTGTAGTAATTTAAAGTCCCTGCCACCGTAAATAAAAAATCTGAATAGCCAGGTTGATACAGGAGAGTAAAAGAACCTAAGTAAGTAACCTTAAAAACAAGATACTTCACGTACATATCTGATTTTGCATACATGAATCAACTCTGCAAAAATTACACAGTGATGGAAAATTAAAATTCCTGATCTGGACATCCCCTGCATGCAGATAAAGAACACTCAGCTGGGTAGTGTGCTTTTCAAAAGAAATGTTGAATATTTTTAGAAAGTATGAGCACAGCAGAGCACCTATACAATGCCATGGCTGACCCTCTTTTGTTACTAACATGAATAAAATCATACTTTCTTTTGAACATTCCTTATTAGATATTTGTACATCTCCATGGAAGGCATCTTTCCTCAACATGACATCAAAAAAACAGAAGAGTAGCAGACATTCCTCTGTGTCTCATGTACCTCACCTTAAGCTTGCAGATAATATAACAGTACTGCAGGATAATCTGGTACCTTAGTTTGGGGCTTGATGAAAGCATCAAGTGAAGTCGCTATTCTGTGTGAGTCTGTAAGTTGAGAACTGACAGTCACAATCTGGTTTCACTGATCCCTTTTCAGGAACTCAACAACGAGCCCTATACAATATTGTCACAGCTACTCCAAGTCTCTTGGTGTAAATGTGAACTTCCCCTCCAGTTTGTTAAAAGTCTTGCAGTGATTTTAGTAATGGTCAATGTAGCAGCTAATTCACCACTGAATTCTTATTTTTGCTTCAGGACATCTTTAGTCTTAAAAGTCAATTCTGAAAACCTCCTTAGCTTTTTGAATGTTAAGCATCCAAGTGAAATATCTTTGTCAGCATGCAGGAGATATGTGCTCTCTCTCCTCTCTGCAGAGCTCCAGGGGCCATATTCTCACAGTATCCTGTGTCTTGAGTCACCACAAATGTTATGAAATTATATCACTACATTTAAAGCAAATGATGACAATGAATTGTTACCTGATACCTACCAGCACTACCCACCTCTCAAGTGAAACTTAATGTCGCAGATCTTAGAGTTCTGTTTTCTGGTGGAGAAGAAATTCTTAGTACAGATTCAAGGTATATGCTGAGTGCAACTAGTTTTACTCATAGCATTTCTGCTACAGAGAAGGGCAAAAGTCAAGTGGACTGATCTGTCTTCAGAAATCTCACAACAATTCTGCTGCCAAGTTCACAGCCAATTCTGCAAACAAATCAACAGCCTTCAGGTCACCAAGACTGAAGATTCGTCACAGCCTGAGAAGAAAGGGAAGACACTGTGCATAAACAGTCCTTGGGAAGTTATTTTCATTTGATGAAGACACTGTTTTATGCAAACTTACCAGGTGGCAAGTTGGCAGACTGACTAAATGATCATTGCGGGTCCATTCTAATTAAAACATTCTATTCTACTCAGGTTCTTAATATCCCTATTTTCCTTCCTTGCTACGCCACCTGAGCCTGACAAAATGGGAATTAACTCAATCCTTCATCAGTCAGTAACTTAGCCATCCCTCCTTGTGGTCCTGGAGAGCCTAGCTTTATCTATACTAATAAATAGACTCAGACTGAGGACTCACACCTGATCCATGCTGTTACACAGATGACACAGCCCCATGTGTAGTCTTCATCCAAGGTCACCTTGCATTCCCACTCACAACACTCAGACTGGGGGCAGGTTTTAGCATGAACCAGGCACTATAAGCAGTATGTATTATTCTGATTTGCATTGGAAACAGCATTTAAATGAATGAAAGTCTTTCCATGCCACTTGTCCTCCAAACCAGAGTATGATTCCTAAGTTAATATTATGTTATAGATACAGCCTAGAAGGCTCAGGACTCAAACCACCTTGCCCCAGCCTAGACTGAAACATTTCCCTGCTAGTCATATTTTTTACTGATCCCCTAATAGTTATTTCTATTTTCAGCTCCCAAAAAATACATTGTTTTGAATAAATTATTCCTTTCATCTTAGCAGAAAACATTCAGAGTAGTACTTCCCTTCTTATGGCTCTGAAATATAGTTGGGTTTCCATAGGAATCTTACAAGTGGTTTCAAATAAAATGAGATTGTCTTTGAAGTAAAAGGTCATATTTCGAAATCAAGATGAATTTCCTGTCATTTATTATTTAAGTAAAAAAATGTTTTGAAAGAAGAAATTCACATGAGTGAGGAACAGTAACTCCAAATAAACGCATGACTTTATTTATAGGTTTGTTACACTCATACCTCTAGAAGTGAAGGATGGACATGTAGACCCTGGGCTGCCTCACAGATCAATGGCCATGTGGTACAATTCTTAATTTCACCTTCATGTCACACACAAATTCAGTGATCTCAAAGTTATGGGATTTGAATTTTTCAGTTGTAAATACCAAATCCAAGTATCAAATAAAACAGATCACACACAATGTGTCATAATGCAAGATTCATGGACATAATGATTAACAGACCAATATTGGGGCTTTATCTAGGGTGGGATTTATCTCATCTACTCAACATATCTAGAAGATGTACATCTAGTGCATAAATGCTTCAATAGTCAGTGGAAAGGGACAGATGCCTGTGAATAGTGATTAGCTCCATCCATCTTAAATCCCTTATTTTGTAGAAGAACCTGGAGACCCATCTTAAAATAGACTAACTTTTAAATAACAAAGATGAAGTGAAAGTCCTAGTAACTCACCCTTGAAAATCCATCTGCTTTCCATAAGCACCTTTCTCCATCAAAAACAAGAGTTTAAAAAGCTCTACATTGTCTTGTATGAATCTATATTTGTTTATTCTTGCTCTATCATGTGTCCAGTCTGTACCTCCACTGTGTCCAGCTGTCTTTCTGACTTTCCTTCTTTTCAATAGTAGTGATCAACTAAATCTCCCTCTCCCAGCTGCCTACTCACCTCTGCTGTGGTGTTTATTACATATTGCACACAGGCTGGGCAGCTGAGATGGAAAGGATACAGCTTATTATGCAGATCATGTTTGTTTCATTGCTGCCTGATCTTCTCCCTACTTGTTTGTTTAACTCCCATACTATATATGTAATTTTATGCTCAAATTGTGAATCTGTGGTGTAATCTAATTTTTAACTACATCTGATACAACATATAGCATAACAGTGCCCAGACGCTCAGTGAAATGCCTAGACATTACCATAATTTGAATGAATAGCAATTTTAAACAGTAGCTGTGTAAAGAAAGGATAGAAAATATAAAATAAATTCATCATGGATGAATCACTGTTTCCATTGGCATTAACTGAGCCATGAATCAGTGCAGCATTAAGTATTTTTAAATGTATACATACCTCTGTCTATCTCTCTCTCTGAGGAAAAGTTAAATATCCAGAAAAAAAACCTTGTCAGTGTTCCAAAGTAAATTGGCTATTACTTGTTACCTACAGGGACAGCTAGCACAGAATAGCTCTTGAACCATTTATAGTTAATATCCCATATGCCTGCTCTTATTCACAAAAAAATGTTACCTTGGTTTTTTTGCAAACAAGCTCTATACACTATAGATAAAATCCATTTAAAGCACAATACTTACATTCTGGAGTAACCATGTCCAATCAGGTATCTTTCCCACCACTAGGCAACTGATGCTCAATTTCCTTCCTTTTGACACAGACTATCAAATTCAATGTTATAGCAATATATCAATATTCTTTCCAAGTAAAGCAGTAGATCTTTAAAGTCCATTTAGACTTTCTGGTGTGTCTAACTGGGACTTGACTGATTTTTTTCCCTGACATACATGGGACACAAGCCTTAATATTTTCAACATCTTGATTCTGGGAATACAGGAGTAATTCTTGGTTCTTTGTTGTGCATCCCTCTTTGTGACCAATCATTTGCAAAGCACTTTGGAAATTTCATTAGGGAGATTTAAAGTCTATTCACCACTTCTTACAATGAACAGGATAAAGAAAAACCTTAATAGCTTTGTTTTTGATAAAAATCAATCATTTTCCTTCAGCAATCAGAATTCTACATGCAGTCTGATTCCAGTAAATAGGGACTGGTTAGAGAAAAGGCTTGAAAATCAAGACTTTCCAGGTTATTGGGATTTCTCATGTCTCTTCATAATCCTTAACATGGCATGTCCTCAGTTTACAGTTTACAAACTGATGACTGCAATGAAATTCTGTTTCATAAGGTATTGTAATTCTTCAGTTTGCTGATATTTTTATTAGAATTCTTCTCTTTCTTAAATAACAGAGTAATACATAAAGTGAATAGTATTTTTGCTATTAGACCCCAAGACTTTGAGACATATTTGCTAAAAGTAAGCCAGGTCAGAAAAAAAAGAGTCTGTAAATGTAGCTACTGAATGATTAAAATGTCCTGCATTGCAGCAGATCAAGGAAGAGCTGGCCTTGCTTCAGATTCCCTCTTTGGACTGCTTGAGATATCCTTCAACTGAAGCCACACAACTCCCAGTTTGAAGCTGCCTGTAGCTAACATGTGAAGGGTCAGTTTCGGTGCAGTAGGAAGTACTTTACTCCTACAGGTCACCACCTGCACGTGGAGCATTCTTAGATATAAACATTCCCACAGAACATGGGAACAACTTGTTTATGAGAAGAAACAGTGCACCCATTTTTCTCAGTCCAAAAATACGGAAGTTCAGAGGTTGATATAAGCTTTCCCCAGAAGGAATAAACTGCAAACTGCCTTTTCCAATTTTTTCAGTAGTTTAAGGGAAGGATAACGGAAAGAATCAGGGATGAAGTGTGAAAAATTCCTACTCTAGGACAGTGGTTTAAATATGACCCAGTCATATGGTCTAAAAGTCTTTACTATTATAGGCAGTTTGGTAGTCTATATAAAATGGTCTTGTGGAATTAGGTGGTTTCACATCACAAAAAAAAAATCACTGCTGTTCCTGGAACTAACCAAACGCCTATGTTTATAATGCCAGTCCTTCCACATTGGGACTGACAAACCTGACCAGGCTGCCCTGCCAGAGGCATGGACCACTAAATGTTCCCACCTACTAAACACTTCTGCAAAGGTGTCCTACAGTGCATTTTTGCTTGCTGAAAATACTCATAAATATCTCACTGCTTTCTGCTGTTAAGTACCTGGGATACTGATGACACAAACAGAATCAGGAGCGATGTTAGCTGGTCTGCAAACAAAACTCTTTAAAAGTCTCACCATCCTTCACATAGTATTTCTTCCAAGGTACAATAAACCACTTATTCCTTTGACCAGATTTTGCATGATCATCTTTAACAGCACCATCTGGTAAACTCCAGCAAGGTAAAAGGTTTTTGCTGGAATGAACTGGAAATATAAAAAAATTATCACTTTAACAGCAGAAGCTTGTATGAAGCTCACTCTTTCAAGTAGGGTCAATTACATACCTTTCAGTATCTGACAGTATTGTGTCCTAAGTAGGAACAAGTGCATTGAATTTTTGCAAACGCTACAGCCAGTTCTGTAAAACATTTGCCTCTGGATGATGTTGAGGAAATACAATTTGGGTGCGTGCAGCTGCTGCTGTTTTGAAATTCTTATGTTACATTTTGAGACACGAGTTTTGTAAGAATCTGTTTCTACATTTGAAAGCTTGTGTAATATGCATAGTTTCTTTATGAGATGTGATATCCTGTTTGGATTTTTTTATTTTATGCCTGAAAGAACACATTTCAAGCTCATGGTACCAGACCAAAAGAAAAAGAAGTGTTGTGCCTTGTATACACAGAAGAAATATTAGTTTTCAAAAACATTATTTAGGTATTAATAAGAAACACCAGTGTTAGGCTGGAATAATTAGAAAAATTATGTGAGGAGGGAACAGTCTACAGTAGCAAATTCTTATTAATGTTTCAGTCACTGGAATCAATATACACTTTACTTGGGTTACCCATATATCTACTAAGGAAAAAAAAAAAATAAGTCTAAGGAGGCCACGAAGACCTTCAGGAAAGTTACTGGAATCAAAATGTTGGACTAGCTATTTTACTGCCAACTTGTTGTTCAGTATCTCCAAACTTAATGGATTTGGGCCCACAAATCTCCCTGGTAGCCTGAACCCACAGCCTGGGAGGAGGCCGTGCTGGTTCTGAACAACAGGTGTTGCCTTTATTTTTGTTGCTCTCTGGAATGCCCTGGCCTCTGATCTGAGACATTTTATGCTTTTTCTTTCCTGCTTTTAACCCCAGACTTAATGAAATATTCTCTTTACCTAAATATTTGGTGCAACAAAATTTTTAGATTATGTGTTATTAGCATTTAAGAAACAGTTTATGTTGAGGGTGCCTTGGTGGAAAGATGTCCTCCAAATAAAATGTACTTTTGTAGGGTATAGACCCAATATAACCATCCTGAATATGATGTTATCTTTGGATATCAGATGTACTCAGAAACTCCAACCAGTGCATTTTTAAACACTAATATCCAATATAACATGTGGAATACATAAAAGACTTATTCAAGGCATTTCACTTGGAATTTTTTTAAGCCAGAGGTTGAGATCATCCTCTTCTCAGTATTACAGCTCGGAATACTGATTGAAAAACTACACTGGGCATGTAAAAGCCTGGGTTTACACTTTATACTTTCTTCTATTTCCAATTTAAAATCTGATTTAGGATCTATGTTAAAAAATACTCTGCAAATGTAGGAAGACCTATATGCAATGTCTAAATACAGTTAAAAAATCATAGGAACTGCTTATTCTGTTGGTTTGTTTTTACAGAACCATTTCTACATCCTCTGTTGAGAGGTGGTTTTTCCAAAAAGAAAAAAAACGTACAAATGGTGAGAAGCCTTCCTGATGGAGAAATTTTAAGTCATTGGTAGCTGACTCATCTCAGATGAAACTGAAGTTGTGTGTAGGAAATCATGAATGATGGAAATATCCCCATACTGCACAAGATAAAGTCAGAGTGATCACCAGGAGTTACATCCAGTGGCAGAATATTCCTGCCTAAAAAGATATGCACAAACTGGTGATCAGAGCATGGGTGACATATTCAACCTATTTTAGCACGAGTGATGCACACAGAGAGGCCTCTGCACCTCTGCAAGTCAAGGTTGCAACAACAACCAGCCCAAAGATAATTTTTCCTGTTTTTCTTTCTAAGGTCCTATCCATCCCTACCACATCAGCTTTTACTTTCCAAACTATTTAAACACATAAGAGAGCAATAAAAAGAGGAATTATATGTTAAAGGAAAAAATGTTATTTGATTTCTCTTGTGATGTTTTATCACCTTACTTTATCCCATATCTCAAATTCAGTGTGCCAGTAAAAATTTCAGATTAAAAACAAATACATTTCAAAGAGGAAAACCAAAAAGCTAAAGAAACTAGAAACATAGAAAGGTTTGTGTTGGAAAGACCTTCACCTCCCACTAGACCAGGTTGCTCAAAACCCAATCCAGTATGGCCTTGAACAGTTCCAGGAATGGGGCAACCACAACCTCCCTGGGCAACCTGGATCAGTGTCTCACCACCCTCACTCTAAAAAATTTTTTTCCTAATTCACAACCTAAATCTACCTTCTTTCAGTTTTAAACCATTTCCCCCCATTCTATCACTGCATGCCCTTGTAAAAAGTCCCTCTCCAGCATTTCTAGGTCCCTACAGGTACTTACTGAACTAGATATAAACCAGCCCAGCCATATTAAACACCATTAAATCCATCAAATAAACCTGCCCTATTGCAAAAAAAAAACCAAACAAAAAGCCCTCTAAGTTCTTTACAATCAAGTCAAATACAACATGCTGATTTTGTAAACAATATCATAGAAGGGGACTGCTGTTAATTTCAGCAAGATTTGACAAGCAGGTACAATGATTTATCAGTGCATACAGGGAAAAAAATCCAAGATTGACATGTGCAATTCACATAATAAACAAAATACAAATAAAACTTAAAACAAAGATTATGTAAGTTCTCTGACATAACAGGAAGGCATTTTCTCATCATGCTATGCCTGCCAAACTATTATTTTGGGATGTTAAATTAATGACTGCTATGTATACAGCCACAGAGATGTTAAAGTGTTTCAGCTGCACCTGGACATTTTATTTATCTTCAAAATATAGTATCTTACCAGTAAGTATAGATGATATTATCTCAAAATTATTTTAGGTATCAGTTGAATAAGTATTCACAGTTGCACATGCAAACAGTTTTCTCACAAGGCTGTAGCTACTTTACTGCCAACAAAGTCAGTGTCCCCACTATCATATAGCAAAGTGCTAATGGAGGTTATGGGAATGTGGCTTTCCCTGCTCTTGTACTGAGAAATCACCTACATGTCCCTGTCCCCAGAGGGTGACCAAACTGGTGATGCTCTCAATATCTCTGCTTGTGGCCGCTTTACATTATAGCGTTGCTAAATTTTCACAGGCATGAGAACAGGTTATCCACCTGCCTGACAACTGACCTTTTTATTAGGCTAGAAATAATTCTGTCAGTCTCAGACCTGGAGTATGCCCCATTCAACCAGAAGATGCTGTTGCCTGGTCAGTAGGACAGTCATTGGACTTCTGTTCCCTACCTGAAATCAGACAATCTCTTTGTGAGCACACTTCCCATATTATTTATATAGCCACCAGCCTGGCAGTAGTTTGAGGAACAGCTCCCTTCATCCTGCTTCAGCAGGTCTTTATTCCTATTGATCAAATGAGCAACAATTAGCAAAATTCACTCCATCCCTTCCCTCCACACTTACACTTTGGTACTACTGACAAACTTGCCACCAGACCTCTTCCATTCCAGCTGCCCATGCACTCAGTATGCAGGAACAAGGGAAAATCTTCTATAAATTTTCTAAGTGGATCGTTCATTCATTTCTTGAAAGCAAACAAAACATTTAATTTCAGCTTCAATATAGTGCTTTGTGGTAAAACATTTTGAGGGGGCTTAGGCAACAATCCCAAACAGATTTACCATTGAATGCTTCATCCTGAATTGCCTGTCCCCACCTCTATTTTGGCAGCCAAAGAAACAAACATCAATGATTTTAAACTGGCAGAGCTATAGCTAAAGTTGCTGTTTAGTTGAATCCTGACCTCTTAGTCTAACTTTTCTTGAGAATTATAGTGACTTTCAATATTAATCTTAATTATAGGACTAAAATACTTAAATAATTTTAGCCACTGTTGTAATGACTAATAAATATAATGAAGAACAAGTACAAAGTAGTGGGGATCCAGTTAAATTACTATTTAGTGTCCAATATCCATGGTATGTCTAACAATTAGACTTCTGTCCATCTATAAATAATTATAATTACGTGCATTTATTGCTATCAAGCCCAGTAATTTGGGTGATTACTACAAACTATAATTAACATATTTTCAGTGTGCAGTAATATTTCTTAATTTCTAAATATCACTATGTCCTTTAAGTTTCTCATTCCTCACACCATTTAGCTTTGGTGATGTGTCAGAAATAAGCATTCCAAAGTTTCTTAGTAATATATTCTTCTTTATTCAAACAATAGATTTTCATCAGTATTTCAGTATGTCCCTATATATTTCTTGGTATAACGGTGCAGCCTGTAGCTTTCAGTGGGCACAGGACCATTCAATGGCCAATATCTCTCATATCCTTATAGCCCTTTTTGTCTTCTATATAATGGCATGCAGTGCCTCACTATGAGGCTTGCAGCAGTTTTGAAATCAAGGCATTTGAGCCTTACCCTAAGAGGCTGCCATTAATGGGCTGCCCAGGGAGGTGGTGGATTCCCCGGGAAGTGGTGGATTCTCCGTCCCTGGAGATATTTAAAAAGAGACTGGATGTGGCACTCAGTGCCATGGTCTGGTAACTGCAGTGGTAGTGGATCAAGGGTTGGACCTGATGATCTCAGAAGTCCTTTCCAACCCATCTGATTCTGTGATACTGAAATACTGTTGACTTTGTAAGAATAACTCCTAATTTATGAAAGTGTTATAGATTGTCACTTTTAGAGCCAACCTTGAAAAATGAGAGATGTATAAACTACACCAGCTCAAAAGCATTTGAACAAAGCAGTATGGGCAGAACTTGTCAGAAAGGTTTATCAGAATATTGTTATGCCATGGAATATTGCTTCATAGAAATCAAAATGTTCCGTGGAGATCTTTCAATACACCCTGGAATCCAAGTTCCCTCAGGACCCAGCCTGCCAGGCATATTTCCAGCATATGCATCTTCTGACCTCCTGACCTGCTCCCTCAGCAGTGCATGTGAGGGGCTAGCAAACAAGAGAGAGTGCTGATTTTACCATCTCACAGCCTGTTCCTGCAGCTTCCAGGTTTCTAATTAACAAGAGGGCAACTTATTAGTTTCCAATTTATTAGTCCTCAGGAGCACACACTCCCAGACTACCAGCATTTATAGCTCCAGCTGATTGTAGCAAGAAACCACCAGCCCCATGGCTTGTGACTCTGAATCAGACTATTAGAAAGATCACTCTTATAACACCTATGTTTACTCTAGTAGGAAATATCAAAATTCCTGTTATCCATTCCTTCACAAACACAGAATTACTTTTTCTCACATAACTCTAATTGAGACTGCAGTTGTGCATCAGGCTTTTATGAGCCGTGAACTGTAACATTTGCTTTTTGCCTGTTCTGCCTGATCATTTTCACACATCCTAATTCACAGTCTGGGCAGCTCAAAAAGTCTCTTACAGTTTGTGTGAACATATAGTTCAGGTCACCACATATCCACAGGGAAGTTCAGACTAAGGGGATGTGCTGTTTAAAGCCTTAAGCCTTTCAGTGTTATCAGCGACCTCTCAAAGAGCCTGCAAAACAATTTCCCATTCTATCTTGATTGTGGTTTATACCTAGAAGAAGATACAGCAGCAAAAAAGGAAGAAATTCAAGGTATTTTCACAGCCTGCAAATAACAGCCCCTTAAAATATGAGACATTGATCAATTTCCAATTATATTCATTATACAAATAAAATCCAAAGACTAGCACCATTCATTCCTCTCCCATGAAAACATTCTGAGCTGGGAAAGCTCTTGGGTTTGCTGCTCACTATTTGCCTTTTTAATGAGATGAAAGAGCTCATGAAACACAGAAAGGGGGTGGAAACTTCCTTGCCCCGATCAGAATAAAGTTTAATTTTTAAAAAGACAGAGGAGATAGTTCTGGCTGATGTGGGAGGGAAGCCCACATGTGCATGTTAGATTAGAGGAGCCATTCATGAATCACACATTCTTACCCCAACGTTAGCCCTGCAGTGCTACCAAAGTCAGCATGGGCTCATGTTACCAAGTACACAAGCACTGGCTTTGGAACATAGACCTGCCCAAGGGCTGGTTTAATTGACACAGAGTTTCTGAAAATGGTGTGTGCTTGTAAATTTGAAAGCTTGATATGCTGCAACAATGCATTCCCTTGTAGTCATTCACCATGACTTGTCATCTTGCAAGACCTTTGCTGCTCAGCTGGTTTACCCTGTTATCCCTGGAGAAACCTGGGCTGGCTGCCATAGGTTCCTGGGTGATCCTGGCTAGTCATCTGGGATCAGAATTTTACTCACACTTAATGTGAAAGTTTTTCCCTTGGTTTTACTAGAATGACTCAAGGGGTGAATTATTGCACAGGAAGAGTGGAGTTGTGAAACTTTAGCCCTTCAGATATTTTTGAAAGGGCTGGGTCAAGAACCCTGTAATTGCATTTGGGTACATGGATAAATAGTCCTTTTGATCCTAAATAAAATTGGGTAAGCTGACTTCTGAAGAAAACTTTTGCAAGGGACATCCACAAAGCAAATTGATCCAAGAGCTCCTTGTACACTTTGGGATTAGTATATATTAAGATGTCACTTATTTTGCCAGAGGATTTGAGTTTACAAATGCTTTTAGGAACACTGAGTTCTCCCTTGCAACATCCAGGACAATTCTCCTGAATTACTTCTTCCTGCTCATAAGTACAGAGAAGCACAGTGGGTGATGGACAACCTTGACATCCAGAATGGGGCAGTGGACAAGCTCTCAAGGCACCCACCATGGTGCACAGGTTCAGTGTTTCTCCCTGTTGAATGAACTACAACTTAGCAGCCACTGAAGAGCTGGCCAATTATCTTTACTGCTGAACACAGAGAAAAGCCACCAATTGCAAGCTCTTTGTTCCTTGGCGTCTCCTCAGGACATTTCTGTTATGCTCAGAGAGGAGCTGGAGAAGACATGGGAAACAGATTTCTAGTTCCTTCTTTCTTTTTGACCATTGTCTTTTCACCTTCTTACCAGTCTGATTAACATAGCATGTTTATAAATACTTCCTTTCCTAAAGTCAGGGAACTCCAGACAAAACAACATGAGTAAATGTATTTCTTTTTCTAGGTGGATGCTCAGAATTATGAGAAATGATTAAGAGATCAGAAAGGTTTGCACAAAGTTTGTAGATAATGTTAGATGATAATGGAAATATGAGAACAAATATGCTTTCCACTGTTTTTCTTAGCTGTCAATTGTAAAGAGCTTTGGTGGTTAGTATTTTGTAAGCTTTTATACGAACCCCAGTTTAGCCAATTAATTTTGGCCACTTGAGGTTAGAAATTTGAGTCTAGACCTATACAAGACCTCAAAGGTTCTGTAAGCACCTGTTGAATGTTTGTGCATTTATTTACTTCCCATTGTTCAGTCCTGAACTTTGATCATCCCTGTGTTGGAAAATTTCTCAGCACATGACATTTTATAATATTTGCTCTCATAAGTTCAAAACTAGAAAGAGTTTCTTACCTGTGCCAGCAAATTTTTCCAAAAGCTGGTACCTGAGGCTGTCTGCCTAATCCATTGTCAGAGATATCTAATACAAGAAGAGATTCTGTAGCAAAATCAAAAAGTCCTATTCAAGAAAAAATCCTTAGATTCTCTTCATGTCTCATACAACTCAATAGAGTAGATATTTTATGCAACTTACCCTTCGGCTTTTATGCAGAAAGCAAACAGAAAACCAATGTAAAAAATAGCTATGCCATTCATGCTCATTGGTAGTGGTTTTACACTTGCCCGTATTTTTTTCTTCTACCACTGAAAAGTGGATTTTGGCAACTGAATGGCTGGTTCAGACATGTTTTTTGGAGATAGATCTTTGGTTTCTAACATCTCTTATTCCTGAACCATAAACATCTGTGTAAAGTGCCTGTAAGGCATAAATTACAGAACACCAAGCTTTGGTTTTTCAACTTGTGCCATTTACAGAAGAAAAATATTACCATTCAATTTTGTTTCCTTATATTTTCCCTTTGTAAGCATAATGTACTTACAGATTTTATTCATCAGTTCAAAGCATTCCTTTACTTCAGTTTGGGTCCAAAATTAATTCATCTCTAATAAAGGTGTCCCATTATGCTTTAGCTCGAGGTCTAGCAAGTCCACAAGGCTTCTGGTTGGTTAGTGAATCTGTAGAACCCTGTCACAGAGTTCTGCCTCCCTCCACTACACCTGCATCTCATGTGCTAACAGATCAGGCATTTCTGAGTCCCTTCAGAGTTGAGTGAATGTCCCGTGCCTGAAGTGCAGGAATTTGAGAGGTCCACATCTGGAGTACAGCATTTTGAATACAATGAAATATATTTCTCTTAGAAACTGATTAGTGATAAAGAGTCCTAGACCAAGGAGTTCTTACTCCCCACTACATGACTAAACCAGAGAATTACTGTAACTTGTAATAAAACAATCATGTAGAGAACAATGTGAAGGTTTTCAGTCTTAACTTAAAACAAGGCAAAAGGTAGGTCAAAAAAGGCTACTGAATTTAATAGAAATAAGCAATTTTTGAATGCTGTTATGGAAAAAGAAAAACTGACTCATGAAAGAATTTCAAGGAAAAATATTAACAAGTGCTCAGCAAAAACAGGGCAGGCCAAGCATATACAAGCTGCTTTCAGTGGTCTTGATTAGTTGTCTGTATTTTTCTTTCTGTATTTCAGCCTTACACACTAGAAAAGATGATGGCTTTCTTTTAAAACACTGTGATACCTACTGACTCTTGTGTAAATGAGCTCAAAACAAGGAGGTAAACTACAGAATATTTTAAAGCTGTCAATTTAAGTAAACTGCATTTTGATTCTATTTTCTTAATATTCCTTAGGCGAAACAGCTCTGTTTGTTTTGCCTTATGTTTGTGTACAGTTGTACTGCTTTGAACTGCAGAAGACAAGAGTTCAGGCTAACCAAAAGGTGTCACACAGAGGACACTTACAGATTTTGATGAATAATGCTGGAAAATCCACACTCTTCCCACAAGCAAATCAAAATCTCCAAACAAAACTAAAGCTGATTTTCAGGAGATAAGAGATTTTTTTTTTGTTTTAATAAAGAATTTGGATATAAATACATATGAGACCAGTCCTAAATTCAGAGCCAAACCTGAAATTTCTGTGGTTCAACCAAGTCTGTGTCCATAAATAAACAGATTGAATGCATGGAAATACAAAAGGCAGATAGAAACAGGGGAAATAAAGGAAATCTTAAATATAGGATAAGTCACTGTAAAGTGTTGCTGGTGTCATTACAAACGAAAAAAAATAAAAAGACACACTGGATGCCAAAATTACAGGGAAATAGCTCTGAGCACTTTTCTGAAGCTTTATATTCTTGTATTTCCTAACATTTTAGATTTCTACTTTGTCATCTGTCATCTTGAGAAGATTTTCTGAGATTTATTCTGAATACAACAGAAAGATTTTCTTCTGAGATTTTGAACAGAAGAATACAAGTCTTGTTCCATGGAAAAAATTTCCAAACAATCTTGCTTATTAGTTTTCTTTGGATAGATGAACCAAATTTAAAAGGTTTCAAACAACAAGACTGGCAAAGGTGTGTAAGGATTTTATACCTATCTCCCTTGACACAAAGAGGAAAAAATTATTGCAGTGTAGAAACCAGTAGCTCAGCTCCTTGAAAAAGCATTTAAACCCTCCTCCTGTGTTTGACACATATATCCTGGACTTACATCAACACTGGGGCAAGTCTCATTTTAAATTACTGAATAAGCCACAATTTAGGTACTGTTGGAAAATGAAATATTCAATTGGAGATGAAAAAAAAAAAAAAAAACCTAAAAAAAAAAGTAACAAACTGATTTATTTCAAAGAATTCCAGACTGTTTCATGCAATAATTCATTGTGATGGCTTGTATTTGCCACATACTTGCATATTTTTTCCCAGAATACTGAACAGAACTCATAGCATAAGTACTGGCTGTAAATGGTAACTGTAGGAAACAAATAAAGATTTAAGCAGATGGGGATTATGCAGAAGCAACCCTGTGTCAGGGGAATAAATTGCCTTCCTCAGCCAGCCACCAACTGCTTATCATGCCCTCATCTCAAAGGTTATCCAATCTCACAACAGAACAGCTGAAGAGGAAACTACTGTACCTGCTGCAGTCAAGATAAGACAAATTATCATAAAAACAAGTCAGGCTAACTTCATTTTGACTGAGACAGACTAGGGAGCCTTCATTGGACAGTCTCTTCCTGGCCATGAAAAAGCAGTAACCTTGAAAAGAAACCCAAGACCAAGGATCCCAAAGCTATGTCTCCTAACATGGAAAGACTGACATTTATCTGCAGCCTAAAATACCCATTCTTCAGACCATGTCTTCCTAATACATCCAGTTGATATTCAGAGCAACAAGAAAGTAGAGAGCAGAGATTGTCTTAGGGAAGTAATCCTGACAGACAACATTAATATTCCAGTTACTGTTTTTAAAGCCATGCTCATGCTGGTTGATTTTATTGGATAGGAATATTTGAGAATTTCTGCTATGTTTGGAACTCTTTTAGTATTGGAACTGACTATGAACAGATATTATTCTCCATTTCCTCAATCTTACATTCCTGGTCACTTGTTTTACAACTGTCTGTTGCACAATCCAGCTCTAAATCCTTGGCACAAATGGCTTTGATATAATTCCAAGCACTACTCTGTTTTTTTAACAAATTAATGGCTCCCCAAATTCATATGATTTGGAAGCCTGGTTTATTCTGTCACATGTGGATCAATAGTTTTGCCCTCTTTCTTTTATTTTCCTAAAAAATACTACCTTTCTTATGCCATTCTTTCTTTTTAAGAGCTCTGCTCAATACTCAGCCAGGATCCTTTTCAGTTCTTCTTTGTCTGCCTTTCTATAAAGCACAAAGAAATCAAGGGGTCGAATTTTCAGATACGGAACTTGTAAACCGTCTCTGTGCCCCTAGAGCAGGAACAGAGAGCAAGTAAAGTTTTAAAAAGCTTCAGAAAGGAAAATATAACTGAATATCAGAGGCTAAACACAACACAGTCTAAGGGTCTGTCTACCCAGAGGGGGTTTAGCCCTTTGATTATAATGTTATAGGTAAAGAAGTTGAGCTTTTTCATTCCCAAATATGTGCATTTCCCTTTTGTTCATGCCAGCTGTTACTCGTTTAGAGGGAGAGAGATCATTATGCTTATGAAATTATGCTTCCACTTTGACTGACATGGCCATCAAATAGATGAACATCTTAAAGCACATTTGTATCAGACTAGCAATTGTTGATTCTTTTATAATCCTAAGTGACATGAGTTAAGGATGGGGGGAAATAGTAGCCTATAGCAAGGAAAAATACCAGCTTCTCCCAGAGCCAGGGAAATGTTGCTAAGGGTCAGAGCAGAGGGCTGTTTCAGTAGACCCATACCAAAGATTTTCAGCACTGTGAAAAAGAAATTAGTTACACCAGCTGAGGGAAGAAGGAAAATGCCTGGCAGGAACAGGACTGATCCTGCCATAGGCTGGAGTAAGAGTAGGAAGTGGCAAGAGTGGCACAAAGAGCAAGTGAAGCAACTTTGAGAGCAGGACAGTCTGCTCCCTGCTGCTGTGAAGGAAATGGTTTGGATAAAGAAAGGGCAACAAAGAGACTCCTACTTCTTGTAGATTCAGGTCTCTGGCCACACCACCACATACTCTCAGCAACAGCAGCACCCGACCTGTCTTCCCAGAGTTTGTTTAAAGGCAAAGCAGGAAGCAAAACCAGAGCATTTTTGCTGCTCTTGACTAGCTTCTAGACATCTGCCTACCCTGTCCATACGCAGACACCTGATCAGCTCTTTAGATCTCAAGTGAATCCAGTTCCCAGACTAGTTTTTCCTCTGATGGGGAGTTATCTATGTATTTGGGGGAATAATATATGAACGCCTGGTTTCTAGGTGGCCAAGGGGAACTAGAGGGGCTTTGAATCACTTCCAGAGCCCTAGCTCTGAAGACTGAGAAATGGCTTCCTTTCCTGCCTCCCTCTCTACTGGTGTTACGTTTCCCACATTTATAGTGCTGTGAGGCTGGACAAGATCTGTTAGGAATCTGAATGAGGCCAGGGGTAAAGTCTCTCAGCCAAGGATAGCACATCAATTTTTATATTCTACAGGAGATAGCTTAGCTTCAAGCCCAGTCTCTTCAGCCCAAAATTTGCAGGCATTCAATATGCAGCAATTTCAAAAGATCTCATATAATTCAAGGTCACTTTTATTCAGCCTTTAGTTACAGACCAAATTGTAGTAAGAGAAGAATTTTAGCTGGCCCCCAGAGTACAGACATCATCAGTTTTATGCCTCAGAAACCCTTCAGGAGCATATTTTTTGCCTGTGTGAGATTCTGTACCATCCCTGAAAGGCATCCTGTTATGAAGTAGATAGTAAGAAAAAAGCACATGCTGCTGACATGCAAGGGCCCAGAGCTGTTATTAAAAGAAGTAAATCCCCCTCAAGCTCCCTCGGCCATTCCTCTCTCCTTTACATAAAGATGTGAACTCAAGAAAGATTATTGCAAAAAATACATACTGTTGGATTGTCAAGGTTGCAGCATCACAGGATAAGGCTACATCTGTAACAAGAAAATGAAATGGTATTAAGTTAAATTCTCTCAGCCAGAGGACAACAAGCACAGTCTGGCCATGCCTGTATCCTCAAAATTCAAACCAAGGTGTCATATCCAAGCATCCTGTTGGGAATTGGACTTGGCCCATGAGACCTGCCAGTTTATGACCGGGAATAGTTTGGGAAACTATTAGTAGTCCCCTGCTGAAAGTATATCAAGTATTCTGCTAATAATTTAAGAGATTATTACATTTCATTGCTTGTGCTTGGACTCTGACCCATTTTAATATATTAAAATAATTTTAACCTGACAGGTCATTACAGAGAGAATTCAAATAGGGCTGGGACACAAATCACAGTCAGTCTGATCACAAATGCTGCATGGGCAGCTACACTATTCCTCTCTCCAACCAGGCTTCCCAGCTGGACTTCATCTCCCATACTTGGTCTGTAGCAAAACAGTGAGAGAAGGGGCTGTGATGACCCATGGGAAGTGCCATCCAGCATGGCACACTGAAAGCCTTGACACAGATGCATGAGGTACCCAAAATGCAGCATGCTGCTAAAAATAAGCTCACTAATTACTATTATACGCTACTTTAATCAATAAAACAAATTTTATTCTGTAGGGATATTCAGTCTGTAAAAAGCTTAATTTGCCATTAAAATATTTTGACAGAAGTTTTTCTGTGTGTTTCAATGTGTTATACTAACTGACTGCCACAGGGCAGAATAACTCTGCCTAAAGCCTTCCTCCCCGTGGCATCCGTTCTGCGTGCAAGGCAGATGAACATTTGCTTTTCACTCGTTCACATTTTCTGCCACATTTCCTTCAAAGCTGTATTTGCCTGATGGTTCTGAATGGTTATATTTTAATCTTTATCTGCCACTGTGCAAGAAATTTTGCTAGTGCACCTGGTAGAAAGAAGAATGATTGCACAAGGCATAAATAGGGCTAGCTTCAAATGAAGTACCTATCAAAATATTCTTCGTGCCTCACAATATACACACCAGTTTTACATTGCTGTCATTTCACTAAAGCAGTTAGACCCATGTTTCAAATCAGCCTTTAGTGCTTGTTTAGAATGAAGCCAGGCCCAGTTTTGCTGAATAGAGATAAGCTTCAGTGACACCAAAAGGGCTGCGATTAGTAAGTCACAGAGGAATCTCTTTTTAATAAAGTGATTTCAAAAAAGGCAATAGAACAATGTGAGTTCAACATGTGTTCTATTGTTTTGGTGAATCTGAGGCTCTAAGATACTGTTCAGCTGTTCCTGTTCCCAATGAAATGTCCCAGACAAAATGGAATGAATAAGTGGAGCTATGAAAATGAGAAATACCTCTCTTTTATCGAAGAAAATAGAATGAGACTAATAGGAAACAGAAAAATAAATACACGCTCTGCACCACTGAAGTCAGGGAGAACTGATTTCAATAGGTCAAGAGCAAAAGTCCCAGAAAATGAAGCAGAATACAAAAAGATCATGAATACTCAGAATTAAACAAAAATAAAAGAGGAAGAGAACAGATGGAGGGAAAGTCCTGCCGGGATTAAAGATTTAATCTAATCTGGCAACAGTTTGGACAGACTTCGTAAAAGGAGAGATGAATGATGGAATATAATTAATACAGAATGAAGCCCAGTGGTTCATAAGATTTTAATAAGACCATAGCAAACAACATTGAAGGATAAGTAGGAATTTATTTGTGAAATCTTAATCTTTTGCCCGGAGCAAGGATGCTCAGCACTATGCCTTGTACTGATTATTTTCTAAAATATATTTGGAGAGAAAACAGATAAGCAATGCAACACAGATCACTGTCTGCTTTTATTAATATCAAAGAATAATTTAGCTGTCATAAGATAAATTCTTAAATTGCTTGGATTAAAAGATATAACAGTGAAGTTGCTCTGGGTTTTGAGAAATTAGATGTTTGCATTGAAAGCCAATGAGTTGAAATGGCCAGAGCACAATTGCCTGGCTCCACTCTGCCTGAATCTAAATAAACCAAAGCAAGCAAATTTTGGCAGAGGACCAGAAGAATCATGGTGTCCCATAGTACATGTAGGATGGAGAGAGTAGAAGCAGTAGTGAGAAATGAGTTAGTGAGAACATTCTGTCCCTGGGGCAGGGGAGGAGAATGTGACCTCAGCAAGAGTGACAAAGAAGTCAGGAACATTCTGTAGCACTCAAAGGTGTGATAGCACTGGAGGACCCATACCACTATCTCACCTCCTAAAGTATAATTTTTTTCACCTGGGGTTTCTGGTCCTTTCCAGGTTTTGGGTCAGCATAGGATGGTTTTCAATGGCAGGTTGAAATCTCTGAGGAATAGGTACTTCAGACTTGTATCTTTCTTCAAAACCCCACTAACCTTTCCAAGCCCTTTTCCACATTTTTCCTTCACACATTACTCTTAGGTTGCTATAAAACCAAATTTTGCAACTGCCAGCACCAAGAGATCCTGAATTATTTGTATATGGCAAGGCTTGCAGGGCTGGAGCATAGAGAGTGACCCTTAAAGCAGGCTGGGGGCTGTGACAACAGGTTGGAGCTGCCACGTGCTGGAAACGAGAGCCCTCTTGCAGGACAAGACCAAGGCCATCAGCAAATTTTGTGGTGCCTCTGTGAAAATATGTTTATGAAATTGCAGAAAACACTGGAAATGCAGAGAGGGAGGAGGAGGGAACAAAAGAGAAACAGCAGAGGGTACAGTGAGGCCAGAGGAGGATGAGACAGTCCACTGCAGATGAGATAATGCCAAAAGGACTGCAGATCATGCAGGACCCATGCCAGAGAAATGGCTGCATAAACACCCCATGCTTCCCTTGCTGGAATAAAGGGACAAAGTGTCAACTGAGTTGAGAACAACCAAAAAGGACAAGAGTCAGAAGTGAAGGACTGAAACTGAGCCTGGGAATAGGGGAGGAAGGATGTTTTCTTTTTTGTTTTTCCTTACCAATACCCTAATCAGTACTCAAATATTAACTGCAAATAAATCAAGTTAAATTCTCCAAATCTGTGTCTGATTTGCCTGCATTAGTAACCAGTAAGTGACCTCCCTGTCTTTATTTTGACCCACTGGTCTTCTCACTCTTTCATCCTTACTGTTTTCTCACCCTCCGTATCACTGCATGGGGGGAGAGAGAAAGTGGCTGAGTGGGTGCTTGACTGCAAGCCAAGGCCAACCCACTACAAATGCATTATCCATGAAGATGACAAAAATTCAATATTGTCTACACTTTGTAGAAATATAAGATTGGTTCCATATAATGTTCAATTACTTTATCTCTCATGTGGCACCAAGGTGATTCAAGACTTTCCTATGGAGGAAGCGTTTTTAAATTAATATATTTCAAAAGGGAAAATGGAAAACTGCTTCTATTTTAATGTTTTTGTTATGAGGAAGAGATGAAGATCATACTTCACTGTGATTGTACTGGGAGCAATAGGGTTGTTCAGGATCTGACCATAATATTACTCAGTTTGGAATATGAGTCAAAGAATTCTCTGTTAACAAAGACACATCATGAAAACCAGCACATTCGTGTAGAACACAGGAGAAAGTCACTTCTTCCATCTAGGAAGTTAGAAAAAGCAAATCTAAGGATTCAATATCTTCCCCCTACAACCAGAACAGTCTTCAGTGGACCTCCCAGGTATTATAATATAATCAGAATCATGCAAGTATCTTTCCAGATTCAACTGCAGTATGAGATAAATGACAAGATTTTAATGGTGCATGCTGGTAGAAAATCTAATATTGGCTTATTTATCTAATTCTCTTTTTTAAGTTTATCTATAAAGATGCTGTGAAAATTACAAGATCCTGAGCACAGAGTTTAAATATGTTTTTCTTCTCTATGATTAAATGTCAATATTATTTTATCTCCCACCATTAGTGTTACATAGGTGTTTTACATTTAAATCTTCCACAGTTTTTGAGCCAAAGAACCTGTAGAAATCAAATTGTACGTCTTGGAAAATAGCACTGAAATTACTTCTTCTTCATCATAAAGTAGAGCAGTGATGGAAACAGTACTAAATTTGGATCTCACAATTCCATATCTATCACCCAGTCTCAAGAAGATACGCTTTCATCTTATATAGTATTAATCTGGTTTGTATCTGTTAAACACACAAGGGCCTCCAGCCCTATTTAGCTTCTTCTTCCTTCTAAAAGTAGAAGCAGATCTGCTGACTTGTAGTATTGGATTTTTTGATGCAGGCACCTTTTCTCAATAAACTTCACTGTACCTACCAGTGCATTTTACACAGGCTGCTAAGCATCCATCAGATGCAAATGATTCACAGTCTTTACTGATCAGGTCATATTGGAGCCAGTGACCTAGAGCTGAAGAATAGTGACACCTTATATTGCTTTCTACCATTCTGAAAACAGCCACATGATGAAATACAGTTGAAATAAGCAATTTAGCATACTTTCGTTTTATAACGAGCAGTTATCTGTTGCAGCTTAAATTCCGGTCAAAGCAAAACCTTTGACAGTTCACTACTTACAAAGTACTAACCAACCAAATATAGTTATGAGGAACTGGGAATGCAGGCATTTGCACACAAAGATCAACAGTGATTTTGTGTGGTTTTTTTCAACAGCTGTGGAGTGTTGCCAGCATACCAAATGCTTCATTTCATCTTCTCAAAGTTTGTTAGTGTTAAGATCCAGAGACAGAAGGAAAATCTGTGAAAGAATTACAAGAAAAGTTGTTGCAGTTGCAGCATTCTTAGTATAATCAAGTCTATTTTGTGTGGTTTGAAAGTCCCAAATCAGAACTTTATAGGTTTTTTTTTCCTTTGGCTGATTCTTTCAGAGAATCAAATATTTGGTAAATGGCAGTAGATGTCAAATGATTATATTAACCAAATGATAATAATTTTTAACAGTGGCTTTCTAGGCTGTATCCATTGTTAACTGAAGTGGAAGGTGATGTGATTGCATTAATAAACTTCTTAGGAAACTACCATAGTGCCTTCCATATCAGAAGAAGAATTCCTGGGCCTTTTGTGTGTTGTTGTTTAAATAAAAGGCAATAGATCTGCAAAGAAACAGCTACTCTTCCATCCTTCATTTATAGCATGAATTCAAATCTGATTTTCATTCAAGATAGCATATGAATTTTCTCTTATATTCGCTTTCAAGTGTATTGAGGGAAAGTGAATTTGGTTCAGTTTTATGCAGACCTGAATATAAATCACAGCTGTACTTGACATCTCATTGTTCTCTTACTGAAAAAATGGTGTTCAAGAGATTTTCTATGCCAGCTGCAGCTTTCACACAAAAGAAAGAAAGAAAGAAAGAAAGAAAGAAAGAAAGAAAGAAAGAAAGAAAGAAAGAAAGAAAGAAAGAAAGAAAGAAAGAAAGAAAGAAAGAAAGAAAGAAAGAAAGAAAGAAAGAAAGAAAGAAAGAAAGAAAGAAAGAAAGAAAGAAAGAAAGAAAGAAAGAAAGAAAGAAAGAAAGAAAGAAAGAAAGAAAGAAGGAAAGAAGAAAGAAAGAAAGAAAGAAAAGAAAAAGACCACACAGAACAGTAAAAACCAAGTTTTAGCTCCCTATAGTGTATTCTGTGAATTTAAAATTCAATTCTTGCTCTCTCTCTTCACATTTTAGCATTGGTAACTACATTTGCTCTAATAAATCAGACCAGAAAAAGTATTGCTTATCTAATGATGTTTGCTATACTGTCTGGTACACTGCTGATATCCCTGTGGAAGTATCTTCTTTTATGCCTTGAATATAATGCATAGTTAGTATTTGAGAACATATTTTTCCACAGGTATCTAAAGTAAAATTTGTCATTTCAGTGACATTTCATTTTCAGTGAAATCATGCACATTACCAAGTAGCATGTGGGTTAGGCCAGCAGTATTTCAGAAGAAGATTAATGTAGACATTAAGACACTAATTTTTCTGACTGTTTTCCTGCATGATCATTTGCTAACATTACAATATTTGAAAAGATCTTAAAGTCTTACTGTTTATTCCCACAGTATAGACTAAACAGACTCTAATTTATAATCTCTACAAAGGTTATATACAACATCTACGTGTATGCAGAACCAGGAAAAAGCTGACAGATTCATTGGCATTATATTGATTTGGTTGCTGTTTTTCTTGGTTTTCTTTGTAAAAACAGCATACATTTTAGTTTACACCCTGTCCAGTTCCCTCTGAAAAGCTTCTCCATCCTACTGACTGCTCTACCCTGTCATCTGTGAGGATACTGACAGATGTTAGATTGACCAGCCTAAAGTTCCCAAGAGTATCCATGTTTAGCTGTGACAGTCATGAGAAGCCTCCTCTAATCATCACAGTCTTCCTTTGAAGAAAGAGAGCAACCTTGCAATGACATCACACAGGCTGTCTCAACAATCTTGGATACAGTCCTCCTTGCTGCATGGACAGGTGTATGTCTAATTTGTTTACTTGCTCCTTATTCAACCTTTCTCTTTTCCATTCACAGAATCACAGAATCAGCCAGGTTGGAAGGGACCTCTGAGGTCATCAAGTCCAACCCTTGATCCACTACCACTGTGGTTACCAAACCATGGCACTGAGTGCCACATCCAGTCTCTTTAAAAACATCCAGGGATGTTTCCCTTTATCCCATTGAGCAGTGTGCCCTTGGTTTCATCAGGCTTCCATCTGGTGCAGATGTATTTATAAAAGCCCTCAACCATCTATAAGTGGTGGTATCTTCCTGTACTCTCTGTTGATACTGGGAATGAGGCCACCTGCTTCCATCAGAGCTGCACCAAGATTTCCTGATTAATAGCACCAGACATCCTGCTCAGTTAGTGGAAAACTGTGTTTACCAGATCTTTGGACAAGCTGTAAAAGTTCAACAGTATGCAAAGAAGTGACCAGATCGTGTATGCTGACTTTGACCCCGTCACAGTCAGTCAGAGACACACCTGAGCTCCTGGTGCAAAGTTAAGCAACTAAATGAAGTCTCTGTAGGGAGGTCGCTGACTAGCTGAACAAGAAAATTCAGGGGAAAAAGGAAAAAATACAGGAGTTTACAGTTCAGAGACACCCCAACAACAAGATTTTGTCTTCTGAGGAACAAGAGCATCACCCTGCCAGTAACAGATGATGGTGAGCTCTGAAGAACAGGAATTTCATGTATTTAGCTTGTGAATGCTATCACTATGTTCATACAACATCCCTCATGATACCTGAAGGCCTGGAAGATCAGTGATTTATATCCTTTCTAAATGTAATAGTTGTAAACAGTGGTGTTTGACATTATACATCATGAGGCATCCAACACTCTCTTCCCACAGACTTCCTTAAAAACAAAAAAATTACAAATACAAATAAATAAAAAAAAAATACAATGACCCTCACTTTCTGTTCTGCTGCCTGACTAGTAAGGTGTGTGTCAATCCTATTCACCTGAGGTTTTAATGCTGAAGCCTCCCCGACATCTATTGTCCTCTTCAGCACAGTCCTGGAATTGCCTTTGTCTTGGCATACCTCTGTGTGATGCCTATTGTCATGTGCTCTCAAACCCCAAACTGATTCTCTAAATGAGACAGTCTTCTCTGTCATCTTTGAGCTCTCCACAGGCATGCTCTGAACGCAACCAGCCAGAGCTGAGCCCACACAAAACTGATCTCTGTCTCCAAAGTTCCACCTGCTCAAGCCAGGTCCTTCCCATGCAGCACTTCCTGCTCTGCCACAAGCATTGCACGATAAAGGCAAAACTGGGAGGTGGAGGTCATGGAAGTCAGCACATGTTAGTGACACCTCAGACAGCAGTACTGAAAGAGATTATCACACCAAGAAGCTTAAAGGACTCTTAGGAGTCTAGACGGGTAAAAAACAGAGAACCAGCATTGTCAGTTTTGGACATACAAACACACCAGAAATATCTTCATTAAAAACCCACATGTTTAACAGAAGCTTTCTCCTGTTCTCTCTGTCCCGTTTCCCCTGCCATGAGTGGAAAATCTTACTCTTTCCTCTGTATTTCTCTAAATGGTAGATAATCAGAAAATATCCCTGAAACTGAGCATTTGGTTAGACAGTCTTGCTTATGGATATGTTTCTCAGATGCTGAAACCCCATTGAGACTTGTATTTCAGTATGAGTCATATTTCATCACAGTATGTTAATTTAGTTATTCGTTTCCATTGAGGGATTGTCTTATAGAACATGTCAATGGAGGCCTTATTGTTTCCAAAAGAATATTATGTCATCTTAATGCAGTTTAGATCCAGTGCCTGCAGCTGCCTTCTGTTTAAGACTTGTTTCATTTAAGTTTATAACATTCTGAGAGACTTAATTCCCATTCATAGCTACTTGGATCTAGGTCTTTAGTTTTATTATTGATGTGATGCAGCATGAGTTATCCCTCTAAAAGCTGTTCTCAGCTGAATGGTTAAGCAAAACATCAATCTGGCCCCAGGGCTCAAAGCTAATCTTTCAGCTCATTACATTTTAAAGATTGCAAACAGTCAGAAGGCCTGGAATTTATATAACTTGGGCTATATACAGTAAAAGCATGTAAAAGTTATATAACTTAATGTTCATATCAGATGCTGAAAAATAATAGGAATATCAGACACAGGAACATAGCAAAAATGTCTCAGAGGAGTACTTAAGGTTATCCTTTGACTTAACATACACAAAGAGCAGTGTATTTTCACATATAATTAATTCTCTCACCATTTCAAAATGAAATGCATATTTTTCCACTATTTAACTTTTATAATAATATTCTCATAAGTGCTTTAATAATATTTTCAAATCTTGCAGGTTTAAATTAAGTTTATGAACAGGTTAATTAATTTTACTGTTCTCATTACAGGAACATCAAAGTTCCTATTTACCTGGGCTGTAAATAGTTTGGCTGTAGCAAATATTACAACTAACACCAAGATTTTTTCACAGATATGTCAAAGGAAGTGCACAGTCAGATTTTTAGGTAGAAAGACAAAAATTGTGCCAATTTAAATACAAGACCAAGAACCCTTGCTTTTAATCTCTTAGAACATATTCTAAGGTGTTGACACTAAGCTGTGTGGTGTGGCTGACACGCTGGAGGGAAGGAATACCGTCCAGAGGCTGGAGAGGTGGGCCCATGACAACCTCATGAAGTAAAACAAGACCAAGTTCAAGGTCCTGCATCTGGGTCGAGGCAATCCCAAGCACTGATGCAGGCTGGGCAGTGACTGGCTTGAGAGCAACCCTGAGGAAAAGGACTTGGGAGTGCTGGTGGATGAGAAGTTCAACATGAGCCATCAGTGTACACTTGCAGCCCAGAAAGCCAACCCTGTCCTGGGCTGCATCAAGAGAAGTGTGGCCAGCAGGGCGAGGGAAGTGATTCTCCCCCTCTACTCTGCTCTCATGAGACCCCACCTGGAGTGCTGTGCCAGTTCTGGAGCCCCTATTACAAGAAAGACATGGACGTGCTGGAGTGTGTCCAGAGAAGGGCCACAAGGATGATCAGAGCTGGAGCACCTCTCCTGTGAAGACAGACTGAGAGAGTTGGGGTTATTCAGTCCAGAGAGGAGAAGGCTCTGAGGAGCCCTTATTGTAGCCTTCCAGTATCTGAAGGAGGCTACAAGAAAGCTGGTGAGGGACTTTTTAGGATGTCAGGTAGTGATAGGACATGGGGGAACGGAAGATGTGAGGAAGAAATTCTTCACCATGAGGATGGTGAGACACTGGAGGAGGTTACGCAGGGAGGTGGTGGAAGCACCTCTCTTAAGGCCAGGCTGGACATGCCTCTGAGCAACTTGATCTAGTGAAAGGTGTCCCTGCCCATGGCAGGGAGGGTTGGAACTAGATGATCATAAAGGTCCCTTCCAACCCTGAAAATTCTGAAATTCTGTGAACTTAGTGAACAGAATTGCTCTATCAGAATAATTGAGACTTTCTGTATTTAATTAAGAATGGATATCTCCTCTTTCAGGTATGAGTCAGATGAAGAAATTCCTATGTGGTTCTCGAGGCTGTATTATTAAGGAAGCCAAATGAGAAGTTCCTAGGCATTCTTTCTGACCTTAAACTCTATAAATCCATCTGACACGCTCTATACTTAAAAGAGCACAGAATTTTAAAAGTCACTGTCTGGATTTTTTTTCTTCACCTATGTCATATAATTATAGAATCAAAGGATAATTTGGGTTGGAAGGGACCTCTAAAAGTTGTCTAATTCAGCCCTCCTGCAGTAAGCAGGAACATCCTCAACTATATAAGACTGTCCAGTTGAAAAGCCTCACCAGGGAATATCTCTAGGGATGAGAGCTCAACTACCTCCCTGGGCAACCTGCTCTGGTTTTCCACTACTCTCATGGTAAAGAACTTTTTCCTAATATCCAGTTCTCAATTATCTCCTGTCAAGCTGTGGTGTAACACTGTGGCCTTTTCCTACCCAAACAGCCTAATTAATGCATGAGATGCCTCCAGGCAGTGGAATACAAAAGGCATCACTTTCAAAAGAGTCACAAGAGCTGGCATATACCTCAGATGTGGAACAGCACTTTTGTCTCTCCTGTGCTAGGCCTGGGATGGCTCATGTCCCAGCAATCAAGCTATCACATTCATACCTGGATTGCTCCATGCCACCTGATTCTCAAGCACACAGGGAATAGCAACAAGAAGCTGGGAAAGAGAGGAGTCTGAAGGTCACTGTATAAGGTGGTTGAAGAAATCATGCTGCATTTATTCCAGTAAATATAATTCCTCACTTCTTTTAATTTTTCTGATGGCACTGATACAGTCATTTATTCCATCATAATTGCAGCACTTAAAAGAGCTAAATTAAGACTAAAGTCCTCTCAGGATCCCTACCTCCTCAGTGGAAAATAAAAGGCTCCTACTGAGGAAAATTTAACCCAGCCAAAACCCAAATCAGTTCCCGAGATTCTGCCACTATATTAAGATCTATTACCACAGAGCCTTTACTTCTGGGACAGGAAGGCTTCTGCTTCAGTGAGACCAAGCCTAGGAGCACCCACTGAAGGATTCAGTAGCGGATGTTGTGGCTCTCAAGGCGTCCAATATTTTTCTGGCTGTTTGCCACTCTGTTCACCTACTCACAAGGAGACAGTACCAAGTTCAAAAAGGTTTCATTTAAAATATGATTCTCATGGAATCCTTTAATCCCTGGGTAGTCATGGACAAAATGCATCTCAGTTTTTAAAAGTGTATCAGCAGACCGGCCCACTGCAGTCGACCTAATGGAAAACAGCTTACCTCCTGCTTACATTAAAATCAGTTTCAGAGGGATTAGAAGGAGTTCTTTAATAATTTAGATTTTTTTTTATATACCTGGGAAGGAGAAGACTCTATTCCCATTGAAGTTAATGGGAGTTTTGCCATTAATTTCCAGAGGAAGAGGATGAGGCCCCAAACTTTTGAAAAAATGATGCAGTAGTGTTTAATGGATCGTGCAGACCTCCGCAGCTGAAAATACCTCTGTGGTTCCAAGTTTCCATCTACCTTTCCCGGATAAACATGAACATTTAGTTCTCTGTTTCAAACTGTTTCCAACTAACATTTGCAACATAGTCATATACCCTTTTTGTCTTCTGTTAAAAAAAGAAAAATTCCATGATGTTAGGAAATGCCAAGGAATGATTCCAGCAAGTAAAATTTCATACATCTAGCTGGCTAGAAAGGATAAATAATGACCTTTTCCACATGCCAGAAAATATAAAACGTTCATATTTCCACAGGCAAAAGCTTAATGGCCATCTGAGATGTCTGATTCATTTATGATTTAAACACTGTTTATAGAATTTGACCAAAGAATTTACTTGATATCACTGAGGAATGCAAAACATATTACTATATTATACAATGCAGATATCCACATGCAACTCATGAAAGGTGAAATAAAGCACATTTACCCTAGAAAAGTAAATTTTTGCATGCACACCCACCTCTATACAATCATGCAGTTCCAGTCTCCATCATTTCAAATCAGTCCTGCAGTTTTTCACTTAGCATATTACAATATCATATTGGAAGCCTGAACCTAACTGATGCCTCTTGTTTTCTTGATTTTCCTCCCTCCCACTAATCTCCACCTCTGTGTTGTGCCTATGCTATTGGGCTGCTACCAACTGCAGCCCCTACCTCATGCCGTAATGCTGTTTATATGAGTAGAACTACTACTCCCTTATCCAAAATAAGCACGTAGAGCCTTTGGAAACTGGGTGTTTGTCTGGGAGATGCTGCTGCAAAAGACTGTGGAGCTCCAGAGGTCAGGTGCTGAATTTGACAGACTTTAGCAGATAGTGTTAAATGTGCATGGCAAACAAGTGACAGCAATTTAGGTGTGTGCTAAGCTGCATTAAAGTTCTTTCAACGTACTCTAACCTTAAGGTACCTAGGCCTCACCCCAGTCAACACAGGAACCTCCTGTATTGTAGATGGTCATTGATGGGTGCAATGAATTAATCTCTGATAGCTCCCATCTCTCTTCAGTGCCTATGCTTACATTTAAATTAATAAAGTAATTATGGCTAGTGTACATGGCCACCCTTTGTCATGCCATTGTCCATACTGCTTAATTTTTGTCATGATTCCTGATGCATTTTTGACCTGAGTCAACTTACATTCTCCAAAATGAAGCCTGGACATATTTCAGTAGCTGGGGTTTTCCCAGTACTGATGAAAGAATGGCCCTGTCTCGTTTTAGTTACATATGTATAACTTACATAATTGGCTTATATTATGTACTTACAGCATGACTCTAGATGAGATAAATCCCAACCAGTATGACTGAAATGTTCATAGTGGGACAGTGACTGCAGACTTTCACTACAGACAAGAACTTTGGGCTACTTTTGGTTACTACTTCAAAATTATATTTGACCTTAAAATGTTTGTCATAGGATTTTTCAGTCTTACTTAGATTTGGCCTCAGGGTACTAACTGCTATACAAACAAGACCTAACAGAAAACGTCTCAATTACCCTGAATGAAACACAGAATATGAAAAGGGAAGGAGGCAGACAGGGTTTAAACTGTTACAGTTTGTAACAACAAGAATATGGTAATTTCAGTTAAGCAGTGAAAATTTTATAGAATTGCAGAATAGGCAGGGACATAGGTCACTAGATCACATTGCTCAAAGATCCTTACAGCCTGACCTTGAACACCTTCAGTGGTGAAGCATCCACAGCCTCTCTGGGCAACCTGTGCCAGTGCCTGACCACCCTCACTGTACTAAAATTCTTCCTCATGTCCAAACTAAATCTAGCTTCTTTCAGTTAAAAAACATTATCCTCAGTCCTGTTTCTACAGGCCCCAGTAAAAAGTCTCTCTCCATCTTTCTTGTAAGCTCCCTTTAACTGTTGAAAGACTGCAGTAATGTCTCCCCAGAGCCTTCTCCAGGCTAACCAACTCTAACTCTGTCAAGACTTCCATCCCAGAGGATGTGTTTCAGCTCTGATCATTTTCCTGGCCCTCCTCTGGATCCGCTCTGACAGCTCCATGTCTTCCTTTTACTGGGAATCACATTTTGAAATGCTTGGCTATTCACCCTCTCATGGTTGTCCAGCACAGATAAACAATTTTACTTTAAAACAGATATGCCATGTTGCATAGCAGATATAGTACCATGGTGCATACACTGGCATGCCGTGGTTAAGACATTTCCTTGAGTGCTTCAGCTGGCTGCTGGAAGTTAGGCAGGATCAGTTAAGGCTGCTGTAACTAAAGGAAAATTTTCATACTTCTTCTTACATTAAATATAATCACACAACATGATAACTTGTAAAAACAACATGAGCAATGTGTTTCCCTTTACAGTCTCTCATCCCACCTGTACACTATTTCTTCCATGGTGACTTCTCAAAAGCATTAGGCAATGTAAATTCTGGACTTATACTCTTCAGGGTCCTATTCTCCTTATTCCAAAAAGGACCTGCATAAAGAGCATTCCAGAACACAGGCAGACTTCAGAAGATGTTTTTTTTTTCAAAGCAGTAAACTGGCTGCTTATTATGGCCTATTATGTGGAACATAGTCAAAAGGTACAAATAATCTGAGTGTCTAGTCTCAGTTAAGAGGAGAGTGGGACTTGTTTCATGGTCAAATACTTAGACTCCCTGGAACAATTTATTCGATTCCTGGAAGAGCTGATTTGGCCACTGAGATTTCCAAGGTTCCACTGGATGCCATGGAACTCACTGTGGGAGCGGCTGCAGTCTGCTAGCCAAAAAATTAGAAACCTGAAGTTCTCTTACTTGTGGTAAACTTTACACACTGCAGCAAGTTTCACATGACTCAAATGAGTCACGACCTGTGGCCAAAGCAGTACTTGTAGTGTAGCAGTATAAAGTATGTCATTGTGGTTATTTGGCTACCTCTGTCATCCCAGCTGTAGCTGTAGGTAAAAGCTCTTGATGATTAGTAATAAAATACAGTTTAAGATCATCTGGAATGAAAAAAGTTCTGAAGTGATGCAACATTCACAGGTATTGGCACAAAATGTCCCATGAACTTCTCATGGGTTTTAGCTCAGGCCCTGCAGGGACAGACTTTACTAAGTGGGCAGGGAGAGTATGCAGTGAGGAGGTGATTATCATCTTTACATAAGCCTCACTCCTGACTGCTAGGAGTAGGAAGTCCAGCTGGGAATGTTTAAGCCACTGTCTGTGTTGAGGTTATGTCATCCATAATGTAGCTCTTGGCTGGAGAAATTTCAAATTATAAAAAGTTACTGTAGTTTGTAAAACTGGGTTTGGACATATAGAAGGAAGCCTAATGTCTCACAATTACTCTCCAAATATCATCTTTCACTCTTAGACAGTGTTAAGGTCCAAATTCTCTGTGTGGCTTCAACCCAGACCCTAACACTGCAGCTGTAAATTCTGCACAAGGTGAGAAGCCATCTAAATATACTGTTCTTGAGGAGTGCAAGGTTTAATTCACACACTACCCAGCAACGAATGGCAATGGACCAGCACAGAGAGTGAATATTCATAAACAAGCCAGAACATTTAATTTGTTTCTTTTAAAAAAAAATGTCAGGAGTGTTGGGGAGTTTTATTAGAAGGGAAGCTGGAAGAAAAAAGCGCATCAGGTTAAATCAAAAAAAACAGAATGAGGTTCCATAATGCCTCATAATTCATAGTAAGGTTTAAATCAAGCAGAAAAGAAACATGTGATAAGTCTCAGAGTCACTCATGGGAAAAAGAGAGCCAAAGAAAGTGTAAGAGTGAGCTCTTCCTGCTCTGTAGGATCCTAAGCACTCACTTCCTTGGAGTTATTGTGCTCAGCTACCAGTGCAGCTGCAGTATATACAACCACTGCTCTAACTTTCTGAAGCTATAAGAAAATGTAGCACACTGTGAGTCATAATCTATTGCACATTGACTTTAGAAAAGTGAGATGCATTTTATTAATCTCACGTGGGATATAATCTTCCTAATTCAAGCTATAGATTTTTAAAAAAGCAGAGCTAGGGAATGAGCATGAATGACTGAATCCAGCCATCCACACTTCTAGTTTTCTGGCATGATTCCTGCACATTTTCAGCCATTTTGGGGTCTTCCAGGCATGATCTGGGCACTGGCATGCACCAGGGACCCTTCTAGTAGGTGAGGTGTTCTTTCAGAGGTGGAGGAAAAGGAGTAAAAACTTTAACAACATGTGCATGGCTACTCTGTGCTATGTGGCCTCAGAGATGGAGACCAGGCCCTTCCTCTGCCCAGTTTATTATCTTGGGTCCTGTCTTGGATGCCTGGGCAACCACAGGGGTTCTCACTCTAGAAATTTCTAAAACATCCAGCTCTCTGCATGTGGAGAATCTGCACTATTCTGCTTGGAATTCAGTGTTTCATTGGGCTCCTATTTTGATTAGGCAGCCAGCTCCACACATTGATTTGCTAGAGCTAAGGAGCACTACAGGGTGCCTGTAACTCCTTCCACCTCTCCAAGAATGTAAAGTACCCAGCAGAAACCAACACACTGCAGTCTGATAACATCAATGTGTCCTTAATAGCAGTGATATTAATTAATGAGCTATGAAGTATTCCCAGCATAGAACATGTTCAACAAAATAAGTCTCTTCTTTGAATTAATTATTTTAATAAAGATGAAGATTTTCTTAACTCAGAGCAAATCACTTGAACAAACTGTATCATGCAGACTAACATTTTAATTGCATAAGTAATTCAAGGCAGAGCAAAACAGTACTACTTACATTTGCAGACCCACAGTGTCATAATTTTTTTAATTTTCAGAGTCAACCTCACTTCTAGCACATTCTGTACTCAGCTTTTAACTTTTTAAAAGACTCTCACAAGAGTGAAGAATTTCTGGTGCTAACAAAGGAGCCATGAATACAAACAATTCTTTTTAAAAATCATCTGTATGTTGTACTACCCACCATAAACTTCTCTTTGCACCAAACACACCTCCAGCTTTAATCCCACTTGTAACCAGAAGCATCAGTTTTAACAGGTTTGAAGCCTCCTTTTTGTTAGCAGCAGCAGCAGAAATCATCAGGCTTAACACACCACTCCCAGCAGCATCAGTTCTCTTGGACAGAACCATAGACTGGGAAGTGTTACTCCCCACATGCAATTCATGTAGCACTCACCTATGCTGGAGCCTTTCACTGATTTTACTGGAATCTTAGCACCCTGAAGGAAACATCCAGATGACATTGCTCACTGATGACTTTGTCATTCAGGCAAGTTTTCACAAAAGTTCTTAATCCCAGTTTGTTCCACCCCTTCAGATTTAAAGAGACAGCCCTATACCTGCTGGCAAATGGCAGAATTTATCATTCAGAGAGATGACAGTAGCAACCCTGGCAGGAAGGCATGCAGTATCCAGCATGTCTTTAGCTCTTTGAGAAAAGAAAGTAGAATAGAAAAATCTTCTGAGCTTGTTTGGCTGGTCAAGTTTAGACACTGGTGAGAACAAAACAAACCAGAGAGGAAATAAAGTTTATGAAACAGATATTTGTCACATTAGTTAATGCAAGACTAGATGCTTCACTGATAGACATTTATTCTAACCCTTGTACTGAAAAAGCATTGGGCACCCCTTATGCCCCTAGCATATTGAACCACCAACCTTTCCCAGCCTCCCAGGCTGACCTTGAGACATCCCTAGGGATAGGAAGGGGTAGGCACAAAGTAATTCAAGCTGCTTTTTTTTTTCACAAACAGAAAAAGATTCAGATTAACTTCAGTAGCATCATTCAGTTCTGAGTCTCCACCATAATAATAAACAGTGGACACTTACTGTATTCACATGCAAAGTGGAGGGTAGTTGTAAGCAGGACAGTAAGCAGAAACTTATTCTATGTCTGGAGTGATCAAAAGAGGATGTGCTAATACGTCTTTTTATTTCCTCCTTAGCAAAAACACTCCATTACGCCTAAAAATTTTATTAATTTTTTGGCTAAACACCATGTCAATTAAGGTAGTAATAGCTACAGTGTTCAAACAGTTGTAGCCAGGTTCCAAAGTCAACAGCCCATTATAAAAAAGAGGGAAGTTCTCATCTTTCTATATCTTCTCATTTGACTTTAACGACAGAGAAGTTAAGACTATGAAATAACATTATGAGCTATGAAAAATGTCTTTACGGTAAGAGTTCAAGAGGTAATCCCAGAATTTCAGCTCTGTTCTCTGATGTGACACAAACCTTGAGCAGTGGCCCAACTGCTCAGTCTGTCTCACAGAGCAGAGCAAGAAGGAAACTTGTCAGCTATTACAGATTAATAATTTATTATCATATTTTATTGTAGCTCTCCTGCTCCATGACAGATAAGCTGTGTCAAGAAATTTACAGGTCTTTTGAACTTCTAGGCTAAAGTGACAGTGGCTATTAAATCATGAAGTGCTATAAAAGAAGCTGAGGTCCCATAAAAGGAGTAAAATGGTATGAAAAGTGTCTCCACAGATCTTCATCTCATCTCTGACACACTTATACTAGTCCACCAATTTCTGATTAATAGCTCATTAGAGGCTGGAGGAAAATTCTAGGAAGAAAATAAAACCTGTAATAAAGTGGCATGATTTGCTAAAAACAGCAGATATCACCTCCTTCTTCTCAGGGCAGGTAAACAAGTACTTAGTGAAGAATAAGTATGGTCATTAAGCATCAGCTACTTTTATACTGACAATTCACAGTTACATAAGGTGAAATCTGAGAGATCTTGAGCTTTCAATTAAAAGTTACCAGTCTTCAAAAAAATTTTCTGGACATTTTTTTCTTTTGCACATGTATGCCTGAGGAGGAAAAATAAAATTACAGGTACATACCATGTCACTTGGATACTTAAGTTAACCCTATTTAAGGATATTCAGCACATTACATTCCATCACCTCTGTGGGTCCAAAGGAGATACTGCCAGAAATAGTTTTCGGGGGAAAAGATGTGGTACTTTATTTCATTTTTAAAAGAAAGAGTCAAAAGGGTTTAAGTTCAGTTGGTTTTAGTTTACCTTCCTGGATGGTTTCAGTTCAGCTAAACCAGCATTTTTTAAAAATCTACCTTTTGGTCGCTAAAGTTGCCTTGCAACCAAATATATTGGTTCAAAAATACAGTGCCCAGCTGTCATAGTGTATTCACTTCTTAAAGACAGTGGATGTAAAAATAATTCTATAGAATTATAGCCTAAGAAAGGGAGATAGAGTCCCACTCAAAGTCAGGCATCTGAAGGATTCATAATACTCACCTATTATGTGGGTTACAGGAGACATGTAATCTGCTTCTACTTTACAAGGCAAACTGGTAAATTTAGCAGAACTCCCAAAGTGTTGGCCGAAACCATAAATTTTCAAGGAAAGGTTTGTGGGAGATGTGAAAGATGATTGCATGCACCAGCCTACTTCTGAGGCCATGTTTTAGCCCTCATTGCAACCAACCGGTTCCATCAACTGTGGAGGTGTCAGTGAAGACCACTGTGCTCCCTGAAACACGGTCTTTAGTTTCCTTGGCCCTCCCAGGGGCATGACAGTCCCTTCTGATTCATTTCTTCCCTTCTTCCACTCTCCAGACACGTGATAATATCCCCCTGTCACTCATGCTATTGCAAAACCAGTCTCGTTTCTCTATTTCAATAAACATCTCCAGCATGAACATCTATATATATTTTGAAGTAATTTCTCTTCTGTTACTTTATTCAGTCCTCCCTTAAACTCGTGTTTATTTTAAAGAGCTGTACCTCCCAAATAACCACTTCTTTTTGTTCCTTCTGGACCTGGCTTTGTGTGCCTTCCTTTGATGTCTGTATTCTTATAGGGGACAAAAGAGCTCAGGTCAATGAAATTCCACCCTACGTGACTTCCTTACGCTTGTTCAACAGCTTAGCAGCAGGTCTGAAGATTAAGAGCACTTTGTCTGCAAAGTACTTTTCTGTCTCTGCAGAAAGATGTCTTATAGTTTTCTGACTCATTTCTGAAGCTAGAAGAAGTGTCTTCCTTTTTTTGCACTCAGAAAAATTCATTCACCCAAAGATGGTCTCCCAGTGATTAAAGGCCATCAGTTCTTACTCACAGATGTTACTGTGGGGGAAAAAATTGCCCATAGCATTGTTGCCAGAATTGCAGGCCTGAATTCAGCACCTGTTAAAGCAGTAACTGCAGCAAACCTTTTCTTTGCATCTCCTTTTGTGCTTTTTCTCCAGTCATTCAGGAGGTGGATCTGTCCTGGTCAGCATCAATACAGAGCCCACCAGTGTTCCTGTTCCTCATCTTGTCTTTGAAGCAGTGAGGGTCAGCAAAGACATTGCCTTCCCATGGAAATTTCCATCCAAACATCTTACATTTCAGCCCTGCTCTTCACATCTCTATGTGTCATGTTTAAATGAAACCACTCTTCGTCTTCCTTGATGGTGTCCTAGCTCTGTGCTGCTCACATCCTTGTGCCATATGTGCAGTATGGATGTGTTGTTCTCAGTGTAGCTGTTAAACCCCATATGCTTCAGCCTGTGGGAAAGAAAATATTATACACACAATTGACAGGCTATTTCTTGTGTAAGTTTTTCTTCAATGCTTTAAAATGGATTTTCCAGTGACATTTAATATTCATGATTCATAAATCCTGGCTTATTCAAGCAAATCCCACAAACATGTTTGATATTTATTTATTTATTTATTCCCTCGAGGTCAGGGGCTGTATTTGCCACTGCGATGTGAAAATCCCACGTAAATAGCAACCAGTACACAAGAGGAAATGAGGAGAACATGGTCTCTACAGTCAGCATATGTTATCTGATATTTTTAAATGTTATGCAAGTAACTTAATTCTGCAGTTCTTCACCTCTGGAATAATGTTTAAGGCTAACTCCTTATTGTTCCAGAATCAAGCACTATGTATTGCAGAGATAACCTAGTACCCTTCCAAACAAAAGAATAAAGCAAGGAGATGACATAACAGTAGGAAACTGATTGACATACACAGAAGTAGACTGTGCTCTGTTCAAATCACTTCATGATGAATTCCCATTTTATGAAGTGATGCCCTTAAATAAGAGAAGCTCAGGACTATTAATTGTCTTCCAGTGTGAGACCTTAACGGCAGACAGATTTTACAATGAGGCTGTAATTCTAATGCAGCTAGGATGGCTAGTATTCCCTGCATGCCCTGGGAGTACCCAGGCTAATATAAATTATTTAAATAATATGCAAAAGAACATTTGAGGATTTAAACTGTGACACCCATATTCTCAGTAAAACCACATGCTGTGTGCTTTGCAAGCCTGTTCTTGATTTACAGATTGCAGAAGGTACAATAAAATACTGTTATTGAAATTACCACAGTCAGGAGCTTTTTTCAAGCTAGTCTACTAGCTATTCAAAGTATCAGTGTCTACTATGATCTTCAGAACAACCAAGTTTTACTCTTCTTGATGTGGTGCTCTTTGCTTTCCTTCAAGCATTTCTCATATATCTGAAGACAGATGAAGTCTTCAAAACTACTCAAACAAAAGCAATGAAAGAGACAATTATCTCAAGTTTGTGTCTTGAAAAAATCAGAATAACACAAGTTTAATAGAAACCATCTCTTGTTTTAGCATGTCACTCTTGATTGTTACTAACTCATGGATGACAGTATAAATGCTATGATTCATATCCAATGCTATCTAGCAACCAGTGATGAGAACAATATACTCAAGCTCCTAACTGGTCAAATTGACTGCTTGTCTGACTAGGACACAGGAGGCTGAAAAACAGGTCTAGCTGAAGCCTGCAGACTGCTTAGGCATGTGTGAAGAGCAAAACTAGCAGACCACTTCTGTCCATCATTGTCTTCTTCACAGCTTAATAATGTTGATGAGAAGCAAATGAAAAGTAGGAGTGAATAAACAAAACTGATCCTTAGTCTATGTCTATGTAAGTCTAAAGAGCATCAGAGAGCTTTTAGCTGCCTGCAAGCATTTTTCCTGGAATGATTTTTGGCTCAGGTAGAGCTCAAGAGTTAGCATGGGCCAGGCATTGCTCTCAGTGGATAGCTGCATATGACACATCTTGTTTCATCCTTTTTTTGCCACAACAAATCTGTTGGCCTTCAGGCTAGAAAACAGGTCCTGTCATTATTTAGTTTGCATATCTGAATTTCAGTTTAATTTAATTTATCTCTGAGCCTGGAAAGCCTGTTGCACCACAAGAAGATTAGAATACAGTGCAAGACATGATGTGTGAGTGCCTGTGTAAATTCATCCACCGTTCCCAGGCAGGGGAGGAAAGTGAAGGGAATAAGTTAGCAGCCAAGCCCTGGGGAGGGCATCTCTGAAGGGACAGCACCAGGAGCTGTTGCACAGAAAGGCAATGAGAAAAACCTCCATTCAGCTTCTCACAGCTAAAAAGGCCCATGCAGTTCTCACAGCCCCTCTTCAGATATGTAAGCTAATATGTGTTTCAATCACTCTGCAGGGAAAAAAAATGGCTATTGAAAATAGCTGAACAACAAGGAAGTTAAAAGGTGTTGCTCTTCTCCCTCTCCATGACACCTAGGTTTTCATAAAAAAATGTGGCAAGAAAAAGGCTGAAATTTAAAATGTAGCTTTGTTTGGCTTAATCTATTGAATTCATGCTTAGTTATTAGGATATGAGGTAGTTATTTTTTACTGTTTCAGTCACTGAAAACATTGTGAAGATATTTTCTTCAGTTTTTGTTTTTACTATCACTGATCAAAAAAATCAGCTAATGATGCAGCACATTCTGGGATTCTTTGGTACTTAACAAGCTGCAGAATTAGTGAATCATCACAGCAAAAGCACTACATTGTCAAAGTAGGTCCACTTGGGCTGATTGAGATCATCATTCTGCAGTTAATGAAGGCCCTGATCTCTTTGGATGATGAGGCCAGATGGAGACCATGTGAGCCTGCCTTGGCAGGGGCTCCAGCCCAGATTCTGAAATCTGCTTGCATATAAGATAATTCTCCAGTGTCAAAGAAGGAATTTAAACCTTTGATTTAAAAGATGCCTGTCAATCTTCTACTTTTACCAAACTCCTAGATTCCCAAGTTGACCTCTTTGTAATATGGTCCCTCAGATAGAAGACCTCCTTATTCTAATAGGAACAGTGAGGGAATGAGCAAGTGAGAACATACACGCATGCATGCACACGTTCTTTGAAATGCACATCAACAGAAGAGAGAATTTCAAGCTGTATGATAATATAGTGCATTAAAATGCACTCCTAATACATTATTTGTTGTGTGACTGAGTAGAAACAGCATATGCAAATTGATTCCAAGCGTGCGATGTAATTCCCATGTATATGAGCTGTGCAAATGAGAATTCAGGTTTGTTATGAGCACTGACTGAGACATGATCCTTGGTTGTTTCATTTTTTTCCTAACTCTGAGTCATCAGTCTCACTGTCTGATAACGAATTTGAATGCAGGTCTGTGTAATTCTTTCTCATTCTCAATCACATACCCTCCTGTCATCGTGTCATTTCTAAGGAAATACAGTTCAAATCACATCTCACAGCGATGAGGTGAGAGATAGCTTTTTCTAGAGAAGGAGAAAATATTTGTCACCTTTATAACTTAAAATCTGATGCTTTTTAGATTTGTCTGTGACAGTTTCATTGAGCTCAGGAGCATTGTGCCATTTGCTTGGGGAGCTTCATTTTCATGGCAAGTGAGTACATGTCCCTCCAGCTCACAAAGGGTTTCATTTTTACAGCAAGTGAGTGTGTGCCCCTCCAGCTCACAGGGGGACACAACACGAGTGAAGTGACACTGTATGGTATGCAACAATGACAAGCAAATACAAGATGAATCATCCATTTGCAGGAGCAGTGTTGTCCATTGCTGCAGCTTTCAGCATACTTTCCTTAAAAAATTATGATCTCTTGGAGTGGACTCTTCCTCTACTCCTCTCATTAGTCTATTTTTTTCCTTAAACACTCCTTTAAGTGACTATGAAATTATGACCATAAAGACAATATATTCCCCCGGGTAATCTGTCAGAGATGTATGCTATATTTGCTACTAGAAATATAATATTATGTGTGGGGTGAGAAATCTATGAACGGACTGCCTGTTCCCTGTAATAATCCTGGGTCTGCTGCAAAGAGCAAAAGGTAATCAGGTAAAAATCAAGGAAGTATTTCCAAGTCTTTGAAATAGGAATAGGGTTTGGGAAGCCATGGGAGGACAGTAGAAACTGTATGGAGATTGTGGCCTGGAGTCAGCAGGTCTGACAGGTCTCTTTCTTCCTGTATGCATCTGATGAAATTTGGTGTGACAGCAGCTTAAACCATTGCTAATCACACACAGCCCAATCAGATCACCAGCACAGTTCACATTTCTAATGGGATGTGGCTCTTAAAAAAAGGGGAAAAAATGGCAGCCTCAAAGGCTAGCAGCAGAGCATACCCAGCAGAGCCAGGGTTGCAGCTTTCCACCCCCAGCCACAGGCATAAATAGCTGCCTGCAGAGAGCAGAAAAGACAGTTTCCTCTGTCTCTGACACATGACAGTGAACATTGGCATCCCTGTGAACATGGAGCAGCCTTGAGCTAACAGATGAAGACCCACACAAGATTGCATTGGTGAGGCCGCACCTGGAGTATTGTGTCCAGTTCTGGGCCCCTCAGTTCAAGAAGGACAGGGAAGTGCTTGAAAGAGTCCAGCGCAGAGCTACTAAGATGATTAAGGGAGTGGAGCATCTCCCTTATGAGGAAAGGCTGAGGGAGCTGGGTCTCTTTAGTTTGGAGAAAAGGAGACTGAGGGGTGACCTCATCAATGTTTTCAAATATGTAAGGGGTGAGTGTCAGGGAGATGGAGTTAGGCTTTTCTCTATGGTGACCAGTGATAGGACAAGGGGTAATGGGTGTAAGTTGGAGCATAGGAGGTTCAAGCTGAATATCAGAAAGAATTTTTTTACTGTAAGGGTGACAGAGCCCTGGAACAGGCTGCCCAGGGGGGTTGTGGAGTCTCCTTCACTGGAGACATTCAAAACCCGCCTGAACACGTTCCTAGGCGATGTACTCTAGGGGGCCCTGCTCTGGCAGGGGGGGTTGGACTAGATGATCTTTCGAGGTCCCTTCCAACCCCTAGGATTCTATGATTCTATGATTCTATGACAAGATATGTGTCTTCTGAAGTCTTCTCTGGAATTCAGGAACCTCAGCCTGTTGCCAGGCCAGGAGCTGACAGGCTCATCCATGATGCCCTGGGATCCCCGCCGATTTCATACAGCAACCTGAGCACACAGTTCTGCAGCAAAAGGTCTAGGTCCTGCAGCCACAGGTCAAGCTGGTTTTAGCCCTCAGATCATCACTGAAGCAGTTAAGGACATCCTCCACTCCTCCTGATGAAGTATTCTACATAACACTGAAGTTTAGTGATGACAGCACCTAACCAGGTTATGGGAAAGCCTAGCTACTGGTACCTACTTACATATTTTTGTGTTATGTACTGTAGATGGATAGTTCAGTCATAAAAACCAGGACCAATGCTTCTTTTTTCAGTGCCCTAAACACTAGCACAGATGAAAAAGCACTTTCTTAGCTCTTATTTTTCTACTTTTCTACTTCCATTGTTTTTGCTTTTTTTTTTTTTGTTTGTTTTTGTTTTTTTTTTAGAGCAGGGCACAGTCATGTTGTAGAATGGAAGATTCCTTGGGGAAGGGGCAGAGTTGACAGAAAGATGGATGGAGAATTAGTAAGCACTGGGAACCTCCAGAGGCAAAAGCAAGATTCAGAAAAGAGAAGGAAGTCTCCTGAGGAGAATGTGTTTGTTCAGGAGCTGGAAACAGATTTCAGATCACAAGAAAAGGGCAGAGCATCAACTCTGAACAGCAGAAGGTGGTAATAATGGTAAGGAAGGAATGTGGAGAACTACCACAAGAGTTAGAGGTCCAAAATTTAATAAGCAAAAGCCAGAGGGAAGGTATGAGAACAGAAGGTAATGGGGATGGTAGAGCCACAGCACACCTTGCTTTTATGAATTTACTTATCGATGTCCTACTCATCTGCTTTTCCTTTCTAACAAATTGTTGACACACAGGCATAAGTGTGTGTCTCCATCGCCCTCTAGTGCCAGGTCCACCGGTGAAATGCGTGGAAACTCAGCCCTTTGGCCACACAAGGCAGCAGGTCTGGAGCCCAGCCTTATTTATAACCTAGAAAAAGGGATCAAGAATAGGGAACTAGATCTTTTTTACCCGAAATGACATCAAAAAGTTTAAAGTAAAAGATAACTGAGCACAAAGAGCCACTCACATGACTTCTTAAAAAAACAACAGGCAGTTGTTATCTGGTGCTGTCAACCTTGCTTGACTGTTCTTGGTAATATCCATGTTCATTTAGCATTATTTGCACAGACATTGTACAAAATGTGTGTGAGAGAGGGGCTCTAGTAATATAATTCACACACTTCACACTGCATTTGTTTCTTCATGTTGGTTGTACAAGTTTATCCTTCTTCCAGGCTTGAGGACCAACTGAAGAAGCAGAAGCATGTAAGTGGGGCAGTGGAGAGAAGAGATTTATAGGCTGTATAAAACCCTGTTGATCTTCTTTTCGTCATTTTTCCTTGTTGAATTTTTATCTGGACTTAGTTTTACTTGTACAAACTTGGCACTAAGTGGCAGAATACTGTGCATTCATGTAAAATGCAGAAATATTTACTTTCAAAACTAATGTTTATGTATTTCAGGTAGCAAAGTGGAAACTTTAGGGAAGGTCTTCTCTACACAGAGATTATTTCAACAGGTGCAGATTTCTGGTATTAAACCAAGTGCTGAGGTTTGGTTTAGTCTTATTTAATTAAACCTCTGCTAAATCACAGTAATTCTAAAAATGCCTTTGAAACTTGTAGCACAGCCTGTTCCTTAAAGCTGTCTCATCTCACCCAAGCTGTCTTACTATGATTGTTTAACCCATTGCAGACTTTCTCCACTTCTTCCCTAAACCAACTTAAACTCAGAACGGGAATTTCTTGGCCTCTCAAGGAAGTTGTAGAATAATTTCTGTTCCTTGGAACCCAGAAGTGTTTTAAAATTGTCTCCCAAGGAAGATGTAGAATAATGTCTGCTTCTTGGAACCAAGAAATGATTCAAAAATGTATATTGGCTTGCAGTTTTGACCTAACGCATCAGAGGGACACATCTGGAAAATAAGAAAACTGTGTGGCTCCTCTGCAGAACCAGAGTTGTTATCCACTGAAGGCAAGGATGCAGCTCCAGAGCAGATACACTGATGGAAATGAACCTTTGTTCAAACCTGTGACTTCTCCATTCAAAACAGGAATGTTGGCTGCTCAGACCCCATAAGTCATTACAAACCTCCATGGCTGGCCACACACCTTGTGTATTTGCTAATCATCATTTGTGAAAAGAAAAAAACATAGGACTGGTGCATGAAAAACAGCTGTGTGTCATTTCTGACACCCAAGGGTCTAAGTTGTCTCTCAGAGATTGCAGATTAACTAGATATTATTAATTTCAGATCTCTACCAGCTTCCCTGGAGTGCTGGCATTTCTGATAGTTCTGAAGCCAAAAAGCCAAACAAAATCCAGCCATGAAATCCAGCATCTTTCCCTCCTTTTAACTTCCCAAAACAGGATAATTGGGGTGAAAAGACACAATAACTTACTTCTCCTACATAACCATTGCTAAGTTTTTAAAAAACATTAAGGAATCATCCAAACATTGGTTACACTATGAAAAACAAGAAAAATATTTTAACTGAATCATAGAAACATTAAGGTTGGAAAAGACTTCTAGGATCATCAAGTTCAACTGTCAGCCCAACAGCACCGTGACAACTAAACCATGTCCTGAAGTGCTATAGCCACACACTTATTGAATGCCTTCAGGGACAGTGACTACCATTTCCCTGGGCAGCCTGTTCAAGTGCCTGAACCCCTTCAGTAAAGATATGTTTCCTATTATCCAATTTGAACCTCTTCTGGAACAACTTGAGTCCATTTACTCTCAACTTATCACCAGTTACATGGTAGAAGAGACCCTCACCTCACTACAACCTCCTTTCAGGCAATTGTAAAGAACAAAAAGATCTCTCCTCAGCCTCCTTTTTTCTAGACTAAACAATGCCAATTCCCCCAGCTTTTCCTCATAAAACTTGTTCTCCAGACTCTTCACCAGATCCATTCCTCTTCTCTGGACACATTCCAGCAACAAAATGTCCTTCCTGTAGTGAGGGGCCAAAACCGAACACGGCATTTGAGGTGCAATTTCAGAGATCTATCTTCAAAATCAAAAGATAGGCAGGGCTTAGCAGTCAGGGTGGCTGATGTACTCACTATTTGAAAAATGTGCATGTCCCCCAGTATGTGTTTTATAAAAGTATGTTTAATGCTTTATAGAGCTTGAACTGGCCATGCACACTTTCTTAAGTATGCCAAAGCAGCTGCTCACAATTAAGTTCTTTATTCTTCAAATATCTACTACTGGGCACAGAATTGACTGCCATATGTAATCCAAGTTAGTGACCTACACCTCCATATAGACATACTCTTCAGTATCCTTAAACTTTGTTTAGTTTTTCTGTGTAGTAAAAAATGGAAACTCAGAATCTAATTCTCCTCTCATTCTTAAACATCTGGAGACTTTTTTCCTTTTCCTCCTATTGGTAAGTTCAACATGCAATGGAACTGTGCTGATGAAAGCAGATGTAATCCCTAGATCTCATTCTAATTTTTGCAAGCTGCATATCCAAAAACTAAACCAAACACCTGCCAAGGTGTTTGTTTTTACTGCTACCAGTAAAAAAAGGTCAGTCTTTCAGGCAACAGCAGAACTTCTCCTTGTGACAGATATATCTTCCACAGGAAGGAGGAGTTGTATGTCCCCACTGTTACGCATAAACCATGGGAACAGGCATCAACAGCCTGCTCAGAAAACTGCTTTCCTTGACTCTGCATACACCTTTTCCCTTGGCATTATTAAAATACTCAAGAACGGAATATTCTGTTACTTCTGCAGAACAAGATACGCAAAGGAAATGGTTTGGCAAGCTTGTTTCCAAGTGTAAAGGGCTTTCTGAGTTCCCAGTAGCCCTGCCAACAAAATTAAAGCTCTTCAAACAACACTCAAGTTGGTCTTTCCTTAGGATACTTTTAAATGTTCCTAAGTCCACTAAGCTACTCCTTTCTTTAGAGTTCTTTGTGTCCCAATGTCAAGTACTAATGATGAACAAACATGTTCCAACGGATCCTTAATAAAAAGGATAATAAATATCCTTAAAAAAAGGACATTTCAGGCTGTCTGATACAGCAAGGTGTTTAAACAGGTGTTCAGACTGAACCAACACCCAATGCTGCTGGATGCATAAGCAGAGTGAAAACATGAATCAACAGTTCACAGAGGACATGTGTGCTAATGTCTGCATTGGTAACTGAGAGTTCAGTCACTCCTCTGCTTGTTAACTCTGTCCTGCCCCAAGACATCCATGTGCAGCAGAAGAGCAGGGTTTGTGGCATGCCTTTTTCCTGCAACTTGCAATAGGCCCTGTATGCAGCTATTCTTTGGAACAGCTTCCCTTTGGAACTCAATCTCACCAAGATAGGATAAATACAGCCCAAAAGAGAGCTGGTTCCCGAGCAGCATTCACAGTGAGATGTGTTTGGTTGGGAGGTTTTAAATGGCATGGGACACACTGTCAGCCAAGAGCATGTGGGATTTATAATTGCAGCCTCAGCATTTCACTGTAGAAATGAAAGTATTTCAAACTATTCTAATGTCAGTTATGTAGAAATCTAGATTAAGTAAGATTTGTAATGGACATTAGTTTATCTAATATACCACAATCACATATCCTTGAGTATATGATAATAACTTAATAGGTAATATTTTAATACCAACCATGGCTTAAGCACTACAGATACAGTTGCTGGGAGAAAAGTCTGAGCACAAGGACTGAGTCAGTCTGTGTTTGCCAAACTCAAAGAATTTAGCCACAGTAATGAAATAACTAGCTGTTACCTCAGATTTTTCATATTAATTTCCCTGATGAAATTATGTTTTATAATGCTTGGACTAATAACTCTTTCTTTTCACCAATGGGCTGAAGACATGTGAAAACTGGTGTTTCCTTGAAAGCAAGGAGGAAATTGAGGATTAGCTTGGACGTCCTTGGAAAAGCAACACAAATCTTCATTAGAGTTGTAATGAGCATTAATGCACTGTAACTAAAATGTTCTGTTACCTCTTCTTCTTAGAAAAGGTGATGGATGGAGAGCATCTTTCTGATTACAGTTGCAATTCTAATGAGTTTGGTGAATGAATACATGATTGAACAAATCGTGGCAAAAAACAAGAGCATAAGGCAGTGATTTGATCATATAACTACCTTTCTCCCCTAGAGACAAAGCTATTTAGTTTTAGTAGTTAAGAACATGGATGCTACAGAATGACAAAAATGTTCACATGCATTCCTATGAATTTTGGAGGGGAGTGTTCCGTTATTTGTCTCTAACATTATAAGACCTATTCTAGGTGATGGATGTAAAAGAAATAACCTTAATTTCCATGTTTTTGCTCTCCTCACTATTTCTTGTGTCCTACTATCCTCCTGGTTCTATTTCAAAACAGTTTTCTAGTTTCATTTTATGAGGACATCAGATCATGCACTGTGCTCCACTATTTTACAACAATTTTAAGGGCTCAAGAAAATTATGGGGTTTTGACACATAACAGCAGCCTTCAAATTACTTTTCCTTTATAATAACTTTTTAATAACAACTGGGAGAAATGTGAGTTGTAAATGAATATATGAATATATATAATCAAGAAAAAAAATACTTAAAGGCTGCATATATATCATACTTAGGATAAAAAGTGTTCCTCATATGTTGCAATTATCCCATTGTCGAGTAGTCAGATAATCAGAAGTAGGATGTAAAGTTCTTCTGAAAAGCAATCCATGCTTTAAGATATGAAACTGTGTAAGAAAGGCACTAAAAACTACCTCTACTGTCCAGCTGCAGCCTGTAACAAACAAACAATAATTTTACAAAATCTCAAAATATTATTATAGAAGTTTTTCAATACTTGTGGTTCTTTTTTAAAACCATTTCAAAGGTAAATTCAAATCTTTAAATACATTTTTCTTCTCCAGTACAATTTCAATATCTTAATACTATGTTCAGCACATAATCTAGATTACCTGTTCTTCAAGGCAGAAGATAAAAATTTAAATACTTTTTGCCTTCATTGTAGTTTTTCTTCTGATCAAAGCAATGTACTGGCATTCTTAGGGGAACAGCAAGAAATCTGGTGCATCCTAGCACATATTCATAAGTACACAACAAAAATGTGTATCAGTTCTTTCCAATATGATGCCTTCAGTCACTTCCAACCAAAGCACATCACAGATGGCCATGAACTGTGGCTCAGAGGTGAAGTGGAGAAGTACAGCACAAATCAAGTTGTACTTTACATGACAGGAAAATCCCAACTCTCACTTTATATCCTATCATCTTAACTGAACATGAGCCAGCAGTGTGCCCAGGTTGTATCAGAAATAATGTGCTCATCCCTCTCTGCTCAGCACTGGTGAGGCCACACCTTGAATACTGTGTTTAGTTTTGGATCTCAAACCACAAGAAGGACTTTGAGGTGCTGGAACATGCCCAGAGAAGGGCAACAAAGTTAGTAAGGGCTGAGCACAGGCCTAACAAAGAGCATTTGAAGGAACTGGAAATGTTTAGCCTAGAGAATAGAAGGGTAAAGGGAGACCTTATTGAATGCTACAACTACCTGAAAGGAGGTTGTAACCAGGTGGGAGTTTGTCTCTTCTCACACATGATAGGATGATAGGAAATTGACTCAATTTGTGCCAGGGGAGGTTCAAATTGAATATTAGGAAAAAATAGTTTCACCAAAAGGATTGTTAAGCATTGGAACAGGCTGCCCAGGGAAGTGGTTAAATCCTCATCCCTGGAGGTATTTAAAACCATGTCAACATGGCACTTCAGGACACAGTAGACTTGGCAGTGTTAGGTTTATGGTTGGGCTCGACAGTCTTAAGGGTCTTTCCCAGCTCAAATGATTCTAGTATGCTATGACCATTTATTCATTTTCTCTGTCATATAGTAACAAGACTGTAGGTTTGGGCCTTATCTAATGGCCCAGCATGTCCCCCTGCTTTCTAGTTCTCATTCCCATAGTGGGGTTGCCAAGGACAGCAGTGCCAGGAATAGAAATAAACCCTTATCCAGTGAGACAACAGTGTTTGCCACATCCCCAACAATCACTGTGTGCCTAACTCATTTGGTTATTATGTCCCGGCACTGGCCTTTAGGTCAGGTAATGAACTTGTGGTTTTCTTCTTGAGGAACCACATTGAAGCCATAGTGAAGAAAGCAGGCAGCTTCTCACATCTATATGAAGATACAGTTTAGGGAATTTTTTTGTAGCAACAACCAAAGAAGGAAAAAAGCAGCACCTTTTACATCTAGATCTTCTCATCAGAGAAGAGACATTTAATCTTGATAGATTTTTACTAATAAATATTTCTCAGTGTGTTTTATGTCACAGTTTCTCACAGAGAATATTTAATGTAAAAATCCTTCTACTCATAAATATCAGTTCAGCCATTGAAAATTGTATCTTTACAAACAGCCACTGTTGTGGAGTTGGTTCTTGAAGTGATCAAGGAAAGTGTGACCCAAGTGGGACTAATGTGGCCCTTCACATATGGCATATAAACATTTGCATAGGAGACCACTATTTCAGGGAAGAGGCCAGCCTAGCATTAATTGTGTCTCTAGGCTACACATTCTTCCACTGATGCAAGTGAAAAAGTACAGATGTCACTTTGGCCCATGAACAGATCCCATATTTTTTTACAGATGCCACAGGAAAGCTGATCACAAGCAAAGCAGCCAATATAAAAGCATATAATACAAATGCTCTCAAGTTCAAGCAATTCACTGCTTCACACCAAAATATTTTTCAAAGTAACTTTCTCAATGCAGTTCTTACAGCAAAGAACTTGCCAGAACTTGCCATGTTTTGGCTATAAATGTCTTCATAAAAATGGCACCTATTAATATGAATTTTATATCATATTAAAGCACAAAAAACTCATAAAGAAATATACCATGAAATACAATTTTCCTTTGTATTGTGTCTTTCCCATAAACTATGTCCCCAAATCATTTGCAGAATGAAATCATACTATTTAATTTTATGATTTAGATTATTAGTTCATATAACTATAAGGCCATGTACCTGGGTTCTCCACAGACCTAGTTGGAATGGGTCGTGTAGTCACTTTGTCTGGTCTTAGCAGGCTAAGCGGACAGAGGCTGAGCCAGCATGAGTGCTTAACGAAACCCTTTTTGCCCTTTATGTCTCCCCTCTTTTTTCCCTGCAACTGCACTCAAAATTTATTCAGAGCTGCCTTTCTTCAGGTTTTATAAACCTGTCTTGAGCCATGCTTCCAAAAGGGAGAAGTCAAGCTCGGCCACTGCAACGCTTTTAAATTCCACTGACACCTACTATTAAGTGCGGAGTTTAATCATTTATTAAGGGCAGAGATGTGGAAAGAGACTGAGCCATGAAATGCTGCTGCTGCTGTTGCTGCTAGGTAGGATACTAACAGGGACACAAGTTTGGTCTTTAGGACATGTTGCATAGTGCTCTGTTGCTTTCCTGTAGAGGATTAAAGAAGTCCTGCTGTGACTCCTCTCCTGTACTGGTGGGATGTCGCAGTGGCATGTGATTGCAGAGCTCTGGGATACTCCATGCTCTGGAAATATGTTCCAGTGCCCTTACCCCTACAAGCATCATAGGAGAGAGGAAAAGACATTTCAACCATTGAGCCATTGTCTCAGCTGCAGCACATAACATTTCACTATATGGGCAATCCAAGACACGCAGCACACAACACATCCTTCACCATTAGACAGAGTCAAGCAAACTGCAAACTGGAATACTAATTCAGAGAATCCCATGTCTGTCTTGTGTCACCTTGCTGGCACAGAAGATAAAAGCAAAATTCCCACTGTTTTCAATGCCAGAAGGCATCGTGAACGACCTTGAAGGGCTTTCACTTGGCTAGCTGACCTCATGCTATTTGGAAAAATCAGGCCTTTTATTTTTTCTAGCTTGATGCTGCAGAGACAGCTGGACAAATTATTTACTTCCTATCCTAAACCATTCTGCTATGCTGCTGTGTGGTTCCAGACAGCTGCTGCTTTCCCCCTCAGCCTCTGCGGGCAGAGATGAGCAGGATCTTTGGCCAGCGGCCAGGCGGCAGCAGGGAATCGGGCACAGGGTCAGAGGAAGCGCAGGCAGCACAGGGCACACAGAATCACACAGCCCTCACCATCTGCCCAGGGGCCACACCCCAGGAGATCAAGGACTTTTCAGTGGAAGAATGAGAAAATGAGGCTGGGGGAGACATTCCACAGCAGGGTCTGACGTTTTGGGTTATCTTCAAAATTTTGGTGAATTTAAAATCCACTGGGTTGCCCTGATTGTTCCTGGTTTTTACCAGCTCTGCTTCAGTGGAGTCATGACTGAAAAAAAAATGTCTCTGCCAAGCAGAGAGTACAGACGTGAAATGTTAATGCCACTACTGAGAAGTAGCTGCCTTACATAAAGGAGAATTATTTTTTAAATCCTCTGCAATCCTGATCTGTTGCAATCACATGTTATATATATGTATGATAATGTTGTGGTTTATCAGACCTCTTTGTCTTTTGCTTCTTATTTTCCCAACACCTGGAAGAGCTTAGTATAAAATTTTGCAGCCATGTTTCTGATTCACAAGCAATGATTTAACCTTTTTTTTTTTTTTTTAACTCACACCACCAGCTCATACAATCATACCAAGTAAGGCTCAGCTTCCCCTGGTGATGTTCAGATCTCCTTGAAGCCCTTGCCGCTGTTAACAAATATTCCAGTGATGGTACAGAGAGCTTCTCTCAGAAACTGCAGCTTGATTTAAATTCAGGCACTGCAGCTCCTCATCTCAGCTGGTGCCCTGCTGTGTTTAATTGGCCCTCTGAAAGTACATCTTCCTTATATCTTGATTATTTTGAATAGGAGGTGAGAGGGAAGGAGAGCACTGAGGAGGGGATCTATGAGGAGTGGAAGAGGATGGAGGAGTGGCAGTAGGCAAGTGCTGCAGCAGTGGAGTGAGTTACTGCAACATGCTCCTCAGAAACACAGCTATGAATAGAGGTAATTGTTCTTTTTCCTACAAGAAATTAATTTTAAATGCTTTGGAATTATTTATGTAGTAAAGTTCGTCAACATTAGCAAATGAAACAGTGACATGGTGTGTCCCAAGGATATGAATTTCATTGTCTACACTGATAAAATTTAAGAATGGCCCTTGGCAGTACCTTGGCCTAAGCCAGGCAGAATTCATTCAAACTGTTCCCAGATGGGAACTGGCACAGTTCTGGAGTTAGCGAAGGCCAGGACCCATCCCCAACAGGCAATCTGGATGCAGCCACCTGTTCCAGATGGCAACTGAGTTCAATAGGATGAAGTCAGTTACACCAGAGCAGGACCTCATGCTCAGAAAAGATACCATTCTATTCATAAATCTTAGTGAGGCAATGGATACTGTACTATTTAGGACTAAAGGTGTATTTACAGCTCAAGTTCACAAGCAATTCTCAAAAATATAAAATTTACAGTCATAATTTGTTTAAAATTTCCTCCAGACTGACAACACAAATCTCTATGCACTGTTTTCTGGGTAAATGCTGCAGCCAGGAGACTATTTTGAAGATAATGGTATGAAATTCCTTCCCCTGAGACATCTGAGGAAAGATGAGCCCACCACAAGCCAGAGATGAGGAGCTGCCATGCCATGCGGCTGGTGTGCTAAATGGGATCACCTCTCTGCTCAGCTTGGACCCTTTATCAAGACTCTTCAGTCACAAAATCATAGAATCACAGAATGTCTTTGGTTGGAAGAGACTTTCAAGATCATGCAGTCCAACCTTTGACCAACACTTCAAGTTCACCACTAAACCATATCCCTAAGGACCACATCCACATGCCATTTAAATACCTCCAGGGTTGGTGACTCTACCACTGCCCTGGGCAGACCGTCCCAATGTCTGACAACCCTTTCAGAGAAAAAATCTTTCCTAACATCAAGCCTAAATATCACCTTGTGTAGCTTGCATCTATTTCTTCTGGACTGTCACACACCACCAAGGAGAAATCAAGGAGAAGAGGCTGTCTCCCTTCTCCCTCCACCCTCCTATGAGGTAGTTAAAGAGAGCTGTAAGGTCTCCTCTCAGCCTCCTCTTCTCCAGATCAAACAACCCCAGCTCCCTCAGCTGCTCCTCACAGGACTTGTGCTCCAGGCCCTTCATGAGCTTTGTTGCCCTCCTCTGGACATGCTCCAGCACTTCTATGTCCCTCTTACAGTGAGGTGCCCAGAACTTAACACAGTACTCACTAGTGTCAAGGACAGAGGGATGATCACCTCCTTATTCCTGATGGCCACAGTGTTTCTAATAGAAGCCAGGATGCCATTGGACCTCTTGGCCACCTGCACACGCTGTTGACTCATACTTAGTTGACTATTTAGTCCATGCATGTCCCTAAAAATCAAGGGCTGGATCCACATGAGATACAAACAACACCCTCATGGGCTTCAGAGGGACTACTCACATGATTCTACATCAGCATCTAGGTTACCTTTAGAAGTTTGGTTGGCTCTGTAGCTAAACAAAGTGCCAAATCCAGCAAAAAGTATTATTTCTGTCTACAAAGGCATGTACTGGCACTGTATCTTCATGCTAGAGGGAAAATCATTCTTGTAATTAATTTAAGAATGTGTCCTTTATAAGCCACACTTCAATTGGGTTGTATTTTTGAATAATTAAGCTTTAAAAAGAATATCTAATGAGACTAATGGCTATCAAATTACTAGATTTTGAAAATCATTGATTTTCTCATTTACACTCATACATGGCTGCTAAAATTAATTGAATTCATTTGCATATAGAGATTGCATTTGCTTTGACTTCCAGAATGTTTCTCTCCCGAGTTTCTCATCAAACTTTCAATATTCATTTTCATAAAAAGGCAAGTGATCCTTTAACTATGCTCATTTGCATAGGAACTGAGACATTATCCCTCATCTAAATAAGGACTATTTTAATTATCCTTTTTGTTTGAATATATTCTATCCCAGAGTGCTTAGATATTTCAGCTGTGCTCATCACCATGGTATCTGAATACCTTGCTAAAATTATAATAGCTCTAACATTAGATTGTTTCAAACATTTTGCTTTCTCCCTCTTCTTAGAGAACAGCTTCTCTTTCTCTTTTCTACCACATCATTCTTTCCATTTCCTACCAACTTTCTGCCTCACAGATTCTGCTCCTTCTCTAATTCCCTGGTTGAATGGGAAGGCTGAGCTGTTCATGTATTTGGAAAAGGTTAAGGTGCCAAATGACTCGTCTTTCCCCTACTCTAAAAACTAGCACTAAGAAATGCAGATTTTTTTTTTTCCAAGAGGACCTATCCCTACCAGCAGAGACAGAAATATAACAAGAAAGGCAGATAATGATGTGTTGTGAAATATTTTGGTGCTAACTATTTATCCAGAGAAATCTCTACTTAGTATAAATAGTTAGCCTTTATCAACAAGGAAGATGCATCATGTACATTTCTCCTTATCATCTCTCATTCATGCTGTGCTAAATTGCCTACATGATTTATTCTCTATTTTTGAAGTATGAAATGATGCTTATCACTTCACAAAGTATATCAGAGCTTTTGAAAATAATTAAAATTAGAATCTCTCTTATTTTCAGAATCTCCTCTTGCCCAGCCCTTCCTCCCTCCATCCTCCATTCTGCAAAGATCTAATTTTTGCTTGGTTGCCGTGGGAGTTCTTTTCTTTTAAAATTTGCTTTTGTCAAATTTTGGACAGCAGGCTAGATTAAATAAGTGGAGTTAAAATTATATTCTGATTTTTATGTATTTTTGGTAGCACACAGTCCCATCCCTCCCCAATGAGGGAGCCACTGCAAAAAAGCCTCTTCTCTTGGGTAGAAGAGCTTTACAGACCAAACCACCTGTGCCCTGAGCCTTCAGGATTTATGTGCCATAAGAGACTGTGAGCACCTCACCCACAGAAGGCTGTGAAGAGCTCTCAATCAGCAAACCAAGCTGTCCTGAATGAAAGGAATGGTTCTCTAATTTAGGTGGAGAGACATTTTGAACTAGCAACTGTTTTCCTTCACTGCACAATTTTATTCAAAGCAGTAATTTATCAGAGGAAGAGCCAGGGATACCCTGGTTTTCTCAGTCTCTAATACTTTGGTACTTCAGTAAGACAAGGCCTTACTGCTTGGCTATCCAGTATCATTATCCAGGAATAACTCAAGTCAAGCGCATGTCTACCCAGTCCTTTGCCTCTCTTAAGGAGGAAGGGTGGCACTTTTAATGAGACAGCATATTTCATTGCAACTTCTTTTGTTTCAGTTCAATGACCTTTAGGTACAAAAATGTAACATTTTAACATAGGTTAACCTCTATATCTGTGTCTCTGTGTGTGTGTAAAATTTAGTTTAGAGGTAGGAGTTGGAAACCAAGATGAAACCTACAAGAAAGATGGAGAGGGACTTTTCACAAGTGCATGTAGTGATAGGACAAGACGTATTGGTTTTAAGATGGATGAGAGTAGATTTAGACTAGACATCAGAATGAAATTCTTTAGTATAAGGTGGTGAGCTGGAACAGGTTGCTCAGGGGAGATGTGTCTGTCTCCTCCCTGGTAGTGTTCAAAGCCAGCTTGGATGGGGTTTTGAGCAACCTGGTCCAGTGGGAGGTGTCCCTGCCCGTGCAGGGCAGTTGGAGGTAAATGATCTCTAAGGTCATTTCTAACTAAACCACTCTATGATTCTGTGAGTCTATGGTGATTTTCTGCAGGTGAAGTTTTCCAGAGATGAAAAAGTCCATGTGATAGAACCACTGAGAAAAAAAGGAGCATATTTAATCCAGTAAATGATCTGCTGTAGTACTGGGTCAGAAATGTATTCAGTGAAAATTTACATTGAAAAAAGTGCTCTGTAGTAACATGAAGGCCTGGCAACTATTTCAAATGTACCAAACCATCAAATCCCTACTATTTTGATTGTCTAAGTGTTTGGGCTTTCAGTTTCCAAATCTTAGTTATTTTTCTCTTTACCTTTGTAATAGTTTACCTATAGCTATGCCAGATTGAATGCACCCTGTCTGGTCTCATCACAAATAAACAGTTTTGTGCTTCTTACACAGACTTGCTGAAAATTCTTTCCTATAGGAATTAGCCAAGGAGTCATGGTCAAATACTAGACCACAGAAATCAAATGAGTAGGAATATTTCTTTGCCTGCATCATCTCTACTAAAATGACTGATGTGAACAGAACAAAAAATAAAACAAAAAATGTGTTTGCCTTACCAAAGGAGAACATTTTGAAAATTATTCTCTGTCACTGTCTGCACTGGTTTTGAGAATTATCATCTGTACTTGCACAGAAATGGAATGGGGTAAAGATCCCATTACCAAAACTGAACAATAATTAGTACCAGATGGTCATCTCATTTTTGGTGCTTAGTGATTAAATCTTAGAAAGCTGTACAGGTGATTTGCCACAAAGGCAGACTGTAAAAAACATAACAAATGCCATTAGGTGCCTGACCACTAGTAGTTTCACTGGCATTTGGTTTGTGCATCATTTAGGAGTTGGGTAACATCTTAAGATCCATGAGTTCTCTGTAGTCTGCAAGAAACATATTTTGGCATTTGTAGGGAAAGTTCAGAGAATATAATTTCGAAAGGCTGTTTATTTCTGTACAGAAAAGAAAAGGGGGGAAGTTCAGTCCTATAAATACAAACCCGAAGTCCTGATTCAAACAGACACATGAACATATGTGTAACCTTAGGCTCAGTATTCTTACTATTGGCATTTAAAATCAGGCTTTTAATTACTGATATTTTCCCCATAACTCTCATATATCCTTACAGTAGCCTGATATTCTCTAAACTAAATTTTCACTAAATCATTTAATCTGAATGAAGACACTGAAGAGATATTGGTATTTCTTTTTCAGATGTTTTTTCTGTATTCTTACTTAAAATTCAATTGCAGACCTAGCTATAAAGCTTTTCACATATACTTCTGAAGAAGAAAGGGAGGGGGGTTGGTTTTAGTCATTTAGCAGACAAAAATATATTCTTTCCTGAAAACACTTAATTATGCTTCTCTATAAAAAAACGTGATGATAATTAAAGGACCAGAAATATATTTTGCTGCCAATAATGAACCTAATACTTTCTTTATACAGTTAATATCAAAAGGAGAATATAGTATACTTGTTTATATACTTGTGTGCACATTTATTTGACCAAGATAATTCACCTTCAAAGTAGGTGATTTTCCATCTGGTTTGATAGGACATTCCAGGTGAATGAGGGCTGACAGCACTCACTGCTAATTTGATAAAAGATGATGATGATTATAAATATTGGGAAATATTTTAAATTTCATGTGTACACAATGTGTTAGACTAAAATGTATGCAACTTTGCCATTTCTAAACAATAATGCCACAGATAGGTTTAATGAAGTAAATTATGGGTCACTACAGTCTCTACAGGCAAAGAAAGGGATGTAGAAGAATAGAAAAACCCTGCATTTTTAGGCCAGAATACTAACCAGAATTTCATAATTACAGCTTGCAATTGTGATGTGTTGTGCTGATATCTTAGAGCCAAATAAATCTGAGAAACAAAGAGATTTTTATCCTTCTTACAGTCACAGTATTAATATTGTAGATCGATCCTTTTACTTCAAGAATAACAGTATTGTCAAAAGGAGCACCCTGAGGCTTTCTGCTTAAAAATAAAAGGCCAGACAGAGGTTTGTTTGGTTGAAGGGTTTTTGGTGTGTGAATTATAACATTTTCTTACCTTGAAATGGTCCCTTTTGGCAAGGAAAATGTTAAATCCTGAGTGTGTTCATTAGACGCTCTTGGAGAACAAAATGCGGAGCTAAATGAAGCATGAATACCATCCAGAAATTGCTCTGAAGATGTACTTGGAGTCCTAGATTTGAAACTGGCTTTGCTGGTTTGTGTGCAACCCTTATTTGGGGGCTTGTTTAGGGATTTTTTAAGTGAATTACATGAAGGCATGTTGTAGGGTAATGAGGCAAGGCGTTTTACTACATAGCTCACAGTATGGCTATTGTTCATCATGGCTATCAAAATTTTGATAGAGAAAATTATTTTAGGGTGCAGAAATCACAAAAAATACATGATCCATCACTGCAAAATGTAATAATAATAATATTTAATACATCTGGGTCACTCCACTACCAAAGTGCAGGCATTATGGACTGCAAGTTGTGGCTCTAAGGCACAGGCTCGGCTGATTAAAAAATAATGGTCCGGTGATTCTGCAGGACGGGTGATGTGCCCAAAGGCATCACCAAGGACAGAAGCACAAACCCATAATTGAAGGGTTCTGAATACTGCAGTGTGTACTCCTCCTGGCTACTCTGTGCTCTGTCATTAGTCTGTCCAGTGTACAAAGGAAGGAGATTTCTAGCAAGAGCAGAGCCTTTTAGGGCCATGGCCTGGTTCAGAGACTTCTCAGAGACTCAGGTAAATACTTATTGCAGTTGACAGGAAGAGGAAGTGCAGACAACTTGAAAAGCTGTAGGGAGAGTGAGGACAAAGCATGTCTTTTTTTCTTTTCCTTAGAAGCTGAAGGAAGAGTGTAAATTATTTCAAGATTTTAAAAACTAGACTTGGTTTTTATTTAAATTGAACCAAAAATCTGGGACAAGTCTTCTGAATCACATGTTTTGTTTGTTTTTACCTAATAAAAAGTTTTGCTTCAATTACAATGAAGAAAAAAAAAAAAAAAAGGAAGGGGAATGAAGCTGGCCTCGGGTCTGGAGCACAAGTTTTACGAGGAGTGGTGGAGGGAACTGAGGTCGTTTAGATTATAGCAAAGGAGGCTGAAGGGAGATATTATTGCTCTCTACAAGTGCCTGAAAGGAGGTTGTGGCAAGGTAGGGGTTGGTCTCTTATCCCACCTAGCAAGTGATACAACAAGAAGAAATAACCTCAGGTTGTGCAGAAAGATGTTTAGATTGAATAGTAGGAAAAATTTCTTCACTGAAAGGGTTGTCAAGCACTGAAACAAGCTCTCCATCCCTGAAGGAATTTGAAAGATGTTTAGACATGGCTCTAAAGGACATAGTTTACTGGTGGACTTGGTAGTGCTATGTTTATTGGTAAATGCAATTATATTAATGGACTTTTTCATTATATGATCCCATGGTTATATATGATTCCATGATTATATGATTCTATGGTTCTATTAAAGCTCTTCATAGCTCACTTACTATGTTTGCTCCAGTTCATAATAATAAACAGTAAGGTTCTCTACACATGGGCCTGAAAGCAATTTCCTATGCAGGATCTTCCATGTTAGATCTGAATCCGTGCCTTGGGACACCAGAAAGATCAGGACACATCCAAAGAAATAAATAACTAAAACCCTTCCTTTTGTTATCTCTTAGTGTGGAAGGGCACAGATTTTTCTTTGCTTTACACAGCAGATGTAAAGAGAGCATGATTAAGAAAAGGCTTTACAAAATGCTATCTCTTGAGGTGAGCATCTGCAAACATTTCTGTAGGATACACTGAGAAGGATGTGTATTAAAACCTCCTTTCTAGGGCTGAGGTTCTATATTCTGGACTGGGACCTGGAAAAACCTGGACACAGTTCCCTTTTTCATGTGGATATTGTCCTGGGACTCAGCTGCCTAATTCCTTTCTCAAATTAGAACTTCTTTACCCAAACATAGGCATCTAGTGAAACGTGAGGAGTCCCACAAGTCCTTCATGGCATCTGTGATCCCTGAAGAACCCTGGAATGGCAAGGGATGTCTCAAAAAAGCAGTGAGCACTTACACCTTGGCAACTCTTTTCCAGCCAAGGTAATTCTGTAACTAAATCCCATCCTTCACCCCCAGTTCATTTGCCCAAACATTGAACACTGACATATAGCCTTTTCTACCTGGTCTTCTTACACTGCTTCTGCTCCTAAAAGATGGAGTTCACCTCAAGGCCCTGTATCATACCTGGTAAATCCATATAGATGTTGTGCATATCTCACAGCATCTCCAGTGGCAGTGGGTGACCTTGGTTGGAAGACAGACTGGAATCTTCCAGGTGCAATTCTACTCAAGCATAGGACACTTAAATAAAGGTAAATATCTGCTGGAAGGACTACTTAATACAGCCAGCAAAGTTATTCAGTGGATCCTATAGGAGGTAGGTAGTACCTGGTCATCTAAATTGCTCTTCAGGGTACTCTGCCTGTACTGTCTTCCCATTTACTGTCATTGGAGTTTAGACTCTTCTGGCACAAGTTGACAATTTGGTGTAGCACTCTGATATCTTAAGATGAAGGTAAATCATCTGATGATATTTGGAAGCTCTAACCCTTAGGCAATAGGCTGCTCTTAATACTGGTAAAACAGGTAAGGTAAGAGGTTTTAATCCCTTTTTAAAAGCTGGTGTATTTTACAGAGAAAAAATAAATAATATTTGCACAATTGAGAGACAAATAGATTAGTATTCAAGCTCAAAGAGATGTTCAGAAGGATCTTGAGGTAAATAAGGATCATATATTTCTGCCCAAAAAGACAAAAAACATTGTCAGTTCCTTATTATCAGGAAACAGATCTGTCTGCCACAGTTAAACAGAATGGCCAAGCAAGAAAATTGGAATAGAGAGACCAGAAACATTAAAATCAGGCATTTGATGTAGAATATATTAAGTACTCTCTTCTACAAATAATAAAGACCTGTTAATTGCCCCTGCTGTTCTTTAAATGGTGTTTCTGTCCAAAGAAGTAATCCAATTTTAATCGGCCAGCTTTGTTGTTCGTGGGTTTGTTTGTTTGTTTAAGTTAGGCTGCACATCCTTGTCAGCTGCTCCTAGGAGCAAAAGAAAAATGTTGCCTGCTTAACATCTGCTGTCACATTTTGTTGCCTCTGCTATCAGAAATGAATGCAGAAGACCAATTCAAGTTCCTGTCAGCTGTGATGCCTTTTGGACATGTTTCAATCAAGCAGCAGGCTTTTCTTTACACTTAAAGAATCATTAGAACAGCCAAAGTCTTAGGGAAAACACACATTGATTGCAATTGTAAACTAATGTCTAATTCATTTAAATTATCATGTATTAAGTAAATATTTTAACTACTTTTGAGATCCATCATGCGTAATTGTAGCTGTATCTTATGGTTTAAATATTTCTCCCTCCTTTAAGCTCTAATCAATAGAAAGCAAAACATCTTTTAGATTCAGCACTGCAGCACTCTGATGTGCCAGTGTATACGCCCCCAAATTCTCCCTGAGGGTTCTCTGACATATTTGCATATTAATTATCGATGGTTTTCTCATTTCAGGCTGAACTTAGTCAAAGTCAATGATAAGCCTGAACATCCCTCAGATGGCTCATTTCCATCTGATGTGTCAGCTAACCTTGGATTCTGCTGACCTGACGTCTGGCAAATCTTTAAGGTGCCCCTGCATCCCCTATGTATGGCAATAGAAGGTGCAATGTGACTCTATCTGAATTCTCTTCATGTTAAGCAATAGTCACAACAATCTGAAATCAGTGATGAATAAGAAGGAATCAAATTTAATGTTTGCAAAAGGGCTGTATGGGCTCCTGTGTGAAACGCCTTTTTCCTATCCAAGAACTCGTCAACAACTGCAGTTCTGCCATTTTCCACAAAGAAAGAAACAAAATGTTATGACACCTATTCTAGTAATGTAATTACAACATTTGGTGTTCTCCCAAAGCCTCTATTTCTAGAGCCAAGTGATTAGCCAAGTATCTCAGTTTTCAGCCTCTGTCAGAGGCTTCCAGGAGAAAACTTGGAAATGTTATGTTACCCCTACAGGCTCATAAACCAAAAGCAAGCAAAAGTAGTTAATAATGTTTCCTCATTTCTAAAGCTCACTATTTCAAGCCAGTCACATGCCTTCAGATGGCCTATTTCATGATACAGTTTTGGCTATACTGGTTTCATCTCTAATGTTGACGTTAGTATTCACTTTTCACACCTGCAAAGAGGAACCTCATCCTGTTAATTTTCTGGATTAAAAACCTGTAGTGCTGCCTCATTCGAAATCAATTAATCTGTTCAATTTAAAATAGTCAGCTGAAGTTAGTTTCTGGATGAGCAGTGTCCAGCTGATCCCATTGCAGTGGTGTCACCATGTTATTTTCTTTTTGACCAGCTTCCAAAGGTTTCCATCAGGCCTGTTACAGATCTACTGTCTTCATCAGACTGAATGTGTCCAACCTAATCTAGATGGCTTACCAGGAAAGAATGAAAGAAAAGAAGTTGAATATCCTGGATAGGTTGGTGAGCAGCCTCAGAGTAATAGTGTTTAGACACAGAAAAGCAGCTGCTAAGAGGCAAATACTCTTTTATCTGTCTAAGGGAAGAAAGGAAAAAAGAATAAGCTTAAATGACAATCTGAAGAATCATAGAATTTTCAGGGTTGAAAGGGACCTTTAAAATCATGTTGTTCCAACCCCCCTGCCATGGGCAGGGACACCTCCCACTAGATCAGGTTGCTCAGAGCCCTGTCCAGCCTGGCCTCAGCACTGAGACAGCTCAAGGTCTCAGAAACATCTTTTCCCACCTGTGTGGGGAAGAAGGATTGGGCAGAGGAGAGCAGTGTGCCATCTTCACACGTAACAGAGCAGTTTGTTCACTGGAGAGAGCGTAATGGTGCTATCATGAGTATGCTTCAGGAGCAGGCAGGTGCTAATGGGGTGTGGGGTGTTGGCCACAGGGGGCTGGGTGCTACTCTGCCCCATTCTCCCTTCCCTCCCATGCTCCAAGAGAGGAGCATGATGGGCACAGAGCTGCACAACACAGGCAGGGCCACACTGGCTAAGCAAACGAATCTGCAGCTTCAGTGGCCTCAGGTTGACAGTTCTTATTTAGTTAGGTTACAATTTGTATTTAAGCTCAACATCTTCACTTAGATGTTTAAAATTGTTAATCTAAATCTACATCACTGCCCCACAGACATTAAGGGCTCAATTCAAAACTCTGTTCAGCTCATTAGAAAGGGCAAACACTGTCATACCTATCCTTTCTTAATTTTTTCTTATTCTGACCACTGTATGCCCTTAAACTGTGATGAGTAAGACAGGATCCTTCTTTCCAGGATGATAGGGAAGCATCTAGAATCCCCCCACAGAAAAGTAAAGAATTTCTCTGCTAATTTCTTAAAGGACGTAGACAAAGCAGCAAAACAGAGGGGACTTCTTTTGCTGGTGTTGGAGAACTTTCATTTTCTAAGACCCATAATCCAGAAAACCTTCCACTCCCTTCACATTTTGCAGAGATGCATTATCTTGCTCTCGACTTGGATTACGAGCTCCGAGGTCCTGCTGCAGCAGAGTGGTGGGGTAGGTCATAGGGAGAAGCCAAAACAAACTTCTAAGACAAACTCATTTGTAACCCTAACTATGAAGAATCACTCCTCAACAATGTTAAAAACAAAATCAGCATCAGCAAGTGGAAAGGGCAGGATAAATACTGTACATGCTGGAGAGCTACCTCTCTCTGCTCTGCTGACTCACAGCTTAAACATTGTAGAAGTCAGGTGACATTACCACAGTGATAAATCTGATCTGTATCTACAGGAGAAGACTCCTGAGCCAATCTTTTGTTGAATGCTGAGGAAATCATTGCCATATGTGAACATTTTTTAGTGGTGCCTTCTGACAAAATACATATTTTCCATTCTTTATTGAGCTGTTTATCTAGACTAGAATTATGATAAACTTCTTGAATGGTTCATTTTCCTAAGATTCATGTGGAATAAATTAAAAATAAGTTTCCACAACAAAAATTACTTAGCAGTAAAGCTATGAGATCTCCCCCTCCTCCTCTTCTCAGACAAGCTTAACAGCCAGAAAGATGCAAATGGCTCCATTTGTGGCTTCCCAGCACACAGCTGCACGTGCAGGAAGATACACAAGGCCAGGTGCTGCTGCCATTGAGAGGCTCCAAACCGGTGTGGTGAATCAAGCAGGATCTCATATATTCACTTTTCCCATTCCTTTTAAGGTATTTTAGTTAGTGAACAAGGGACTCCTAAAAAAGCCACTGAAGGATGGGGGAAGGCATTTGCTCTGTATCTACATGCCTCTATCATTTTAGAGTACTTGAGTATAAGGACTAGAGATAACCAATTGGCTTCTCCAAAAATTTTTTGCTGAATAACATTTGGACATGGACATACATGGCAGGTCCATTTGTGCTTCAGCTTGGTGTCTATGCTTTCATCCAAGCTAAGGATGCCTGACATTCCTTTTTATATAACCATGTTTTCATTTACAGCTTGTAGAAACTTTGTGAGATTTCACACTTGTCATCTCTCATGATATCTTATTTTTTTAAAATCGCTAAGACCTTTTCAAAATCAAAAAGCAAGGGGGAAAAAAGAAAAACAACTGCTAAACAATGTTTTTAAAAATGTAGGTGCAAAGCTTTGAAACTCTGTTTTGCAAAAACCCTGTGTGGAGGAAGAGCACTGCCTTTTTAAGGATAAACCTTATTTATTCATTTTTATTCCCTGTGAAATACATCCCCTTCTAAAAATATACAAGTCTTTGACAAGTAGTAGCTTACACATACTTCATAAAGACTTGCTGGAGTTTAATAGCTGAAGTCTCCAGGCAGTCTGTCTTCTCTGAGCATGTCCCAGCTCCTCTAAAGCTCTGTATGTGACTGAATCATTTGTGCTTCATGGCTACTGGAAAAAGAAAGTTTTTTTTAAAATATATATTTTACAGCATAAGACTGCAGGAATGAAATCAGTTTTCCTCTGGAATGGCCATTGCCTTTTGTCCTGAGCTGGAGCAGTCCTGAGCACTGGATATAGGAAAAGGGAGCTGGTCTCTCTTGCACTCTCAGCACACCAGCTGCTGAAACAGAGAAGGGAGATACCTGCCTTCTGGTGGGCAAGGACAAGGAGGCAGATCAAAGGCTGTCAGGAAAATGAAGTATGTAGAAAAAGGTTATTTTTTTCTGAAGGAGAATGCTGGGTCTAGATGTTGTCAATGACAGGGACTAGAGCATGGGAATGATAGAATCAGATAGTTTAGGTTGGAAGAGACCTTTAAAACTCCACTGATCCAACACTCCTATAATGAACAGGGACAACTTCTAGTTGCTTGGACCCCTGTCCAGCCTGGCCTCAAATGTTTACAGGGGCAGGACACCTCCTACCTCTCTAGACAACTTGTTTCAGTGTTTCACCACCCAATTTTTTCATAAAGTCTTTCTTATTTCTGTTCTGAATCTACCTTCTTTCACTTTAAAACCATCACCTCTTGTCCTATTCCTACAGGCTCTGCTAAAAAGTCTGTCCCCAAGTCTGTCTGGGAAGGACATGGAAAAATGGAAAACCTGGAAAACCTGGGATAGAGCCTGGAAACAGCAAGGTGTGCCACAGATCCAAGTGGTGAGCATGGCCATGCTGAGGGTAAAGGTATCTCTGTGTGTGTGTCCAAAGAAATTCTGCTCAGGAGTGTACAAGGAATGGACTGAGGATCCCATGGGCAGAGGCTGGGTGCCAGTGCAGAAAAATAATGCTGACAGAAGGGAGTTTGAGGGCTGATGAAGACTGACTGAAGATCTGGGGAGGGAAAGGAATTTTCAGAAAGCAGAAGAGTAAAAAATGAGTGAGAACCCCTAAATGGGGCTTACATGAACTTTCTGAGATTTCTGTGGTGGTTAGTGAAAAGCTAACTGGAACTCAGATGGGACTGGATGGGACTGGAACAGGACTGGAACAAAAGCAAGCAGCTCAAAATTCTGCTTAAAGGGCAGATACACTGAACAGAACCCCCCTCAGAGCTGCAAACTGAACTCAAAAATCCTCCAGCTCAGTCTTTTCCCTGGCTGCATGTCCCAGGTGTTGCTGGTGCGTATAATGGAAGTCTGCAGCATCCCTGTTACAGCAAGGTTTCAAGCTCTGCCACACACAGTAGTGTTGATGGGCAAGAAGGTATCTGCATGGGAATTGCTGGGAAGAGAAGGTCAGCTCCAACCTGTTTAATGTGAACAAATTCTATTATTATTATTTAGTTCTAAAAACAGAGGGCAAGATCACAAGATTGATGAGCTAGATGGTCCTCCTTTGGTTGTAGTGAATAGTCTGTATTGCTGCCTCTCCCAGGACATTTCTGTTTTGTCCTGGATTATTTTCAGAACTGAAGAGCTTTGAAAGTACAACAGACCCTGTAAAGTAATTGCCAAGATTCTGACTTGGTCCCTGCTGGATGAGGAGACTCAGCTACCTAGTACACTCACAGAGCAAGGACAAAGCAGGAGAGTCAGAAAGCATTTGTTTGTAACAGGGAGATACATGAAAGAACTGAAATCAAAACATGGGCAAAAGGAAGATCAGAGTGTAATTTCATAGAATCATAGAATGACATGGGTTGGAAGGGACTTTAAACAACATCCAGTTCCAACCCCCCTGCATAGAAGAGGGCACCTCTCACTAGACCAGGTTGTTCAAAGCTCCATCCAGCCTGGCCTTGAACCCTTCCAGGGAGGGGACATGCACAGCTTCATGGGAAAACATGTTCCAGTGGCTCTCCAACCTCAAAGGAAAGAATTTCTTCCTAATATCTTATCTCAACCTAGCCTCTTTCAATTTGCCCCATTTCCTATCACTACCTGCCCTTGTAAAAAGTCCCTTCACACATTTTCTGTGGGACCCCTTTTCACTAAAAGGTCTTTCCAGAGCTTTCTCTTCTCTTCTCTAGGCTGAACAACCACAACACTTCCAGCCAGTCTTCATAGCAGAAGTGTTCCAGCCCTCTGATCATCTTCATAATCCTCCTCTGGACTAGTTTCCACTGGCTGATGACTGGAAAGAACAACTCTACTTTAAATGATTTGCACCCTTCCTCATATGATCTTTGTGTCAGAGGCAAGGGTAAAAATCCAGTTCTCTGGCATGACATTTATCAGCCTCAGCCACCAGACAACCCGCGCTCTCCCCGCTGTCCCAAGCCTCATTCATTTCACATCCTCCAGCTCCTGCAACAAATGAGTCAGGGGACTTAACAGACAACAGATGCCTTCACACTACAATTCTGATTCATCCTTCTGGCAGAGTGGGAAAAATCATATGTAACTCTTTAATTCAAGACTGCAACCTAAGAAAGTGAATGAAAAAACACAGAAAAAATTAATTCTGGTATGTTGTTAATTTTTAAAATCTTTGTCTATGCAACCCTAAAATGTTCTTTTAAGAGTGGTTAGATACTGTGGGGGGCGAGGGGGTATTTTGTTTTCTGGTACAACCTGGCTTAACCTGCACCATATGGAATCAGATTTATCAGTTCTATTCTGGATCACTATAGTAAAAATGATGAAACTACTAATTTAATGTAGTCCTATGCAAAAAGATAGTTATATCCAAATAAAAAGATACCCAAAAGACCTAGACTAACTTATAATTTTACATCTACTTGATCTGCTTGTACTAGTTCTGTGTAAGTGGTTACATCTTTTTCTGGTGTGTGCTTTTACAGGAGTCCTAACCCTTGAGGACTTTGGAAATCTGCAGTCTGGCCTGGTGGCAAATGTGATGTACAACCCATAGAACTGTTCTGATATTACAGATGTTCAAAATAGGGTATGCCTGTTATGCAAAGCATACACACAGACACACACACTGGTTAAAATGCCCCAAATGAGTCACTTGTTTTCATTATCCATTCCACTGGGCTGCTAACATTTGCCATCAAAGATAATAATGCAATAGATTCCCAGCAGAGAAGTTCTCTGCAAAGGAAGAAAAACAAAGTTCTCAACAGAGTACATCACACCAAAGCTGTCAGCCCTGCAAGGGTTCATAGAACTGGCACACAGATGAGTGTTTGTTTTCATACACCTCTAATCCTCTTCTGTCTCATGGGTTATTATTTGACAGGGATTCTGTGTTCTCATTATCTCTCTTACATGCTCACAACACACTCCAGAGAGATGCAGACAGTCTGGATAGCAAGAAAAAGTAACCTCAGCAGACTTTTCCTCCCTGACAACAGAGAGACTCACTGAATTTGATGAACTACAATGATTTCTACACAAATCCTTAAGAGGTCTCTAATTTCAAGAATACTTCCCCACACTACCATTAATTCTTCAGGTACTTGGGTATAGAAAATTCTCCAAGAAATAACTATGAAGGACATTGGAATATTGTGCCCTACTTGATATGGCTAGGCTTCTTGAAGTCTCTTGCACTGAAAGTTACTGAAGAGCTGAAGACCATTTAAAGCAAAAAACCAACTTACATACTGTGAGATGAGGTCTGTATCACTCTTCATAACAATACTTGAGATCCAAGTGTCTGATGCAATGGTATGGACAGTAATCTCAGAGCTTGGAGAAATCTCATGAACAATCCTGCCTAAATTTCCTTTCCTGGAGAACCTATCAACTCTCCAGAAACAAGTCAATACAGAGGTGTGTGTGGATTGGGCTCAGGTGTTATCTCACACCCTGAGCTCACCTGTGACAATACTAAAGGTGGGTTATGAGCATCTGAGTCAGGCTTCACCTCTAACTCATCTTCTGGAAAGTTTTTCTTAAAAAGAAAGAGAGATTAAGAAAATTCTGGAGTAAATCATACTTCATTTTGTGACTTCTCCTTCCCTTCCACTCTTATTTTCAAGTCAGGGCTGCTTTTAGCACAGAAACCAAGGCAGAAAGGTTCAGAGCCAGATATCCCCAAGGCTGCTAAACGAACATTTGAACTTCAACATCTCTTTAAGTAGTAATCAATGAGTCTTCAAGTCAAAATTTTTTTTCTATCATGCAGTGTTTTATCGACTGCAGCAAACAGCTATATTTGTTATTAGTTGTTCAGTTCTACTGGAAATACGCATACATTGCCATAAATAGGATGCAGCTTAAAAAGGGCCATCTTTTCATACATATTTGCCTCCTTGTATAAAAATTACATTACAAGGATACATCAAGTCATGAGCAGGAAGGTATTAGGATAAAATTTCTATCAAATCTCCAGCACACTTTTCACTGATTCTTATAGTTTCTCTTTGTAGGCACACAGTGGTGCCACACAAAGTGCAAACGTCATCAATCTGCTGTTTACAGTCTTCCTAACCTGAACGGTTAATAAGTTTAACACATTTGTTTTCCAAATTAAGCCTGTCAGAAAGACTTACGTTTCTATATAAAAGAAGTTCTAAACATATTTAAGAGGAAATTTAGCTGTCAAAGTCAGTTAACTTGTTGAATAAGAGGAATTCCATGTTTCTTTGTAACTGTTCAGAGAACAAAATATTTGGCAGATGCAGACCTGTACAAGATGAGTGGTTTCTAAACTTGTTTGTGTACATGTATGCGTGTGTGTGTGAAAGAGAGCAATTACATACTCTAGAGAGCAATTCTGGAGAAGCTGAAGACGTATTTCTTTGTCCTTTATTACCACCTAGGGCCTTTCTGTAAGTTAAGTTAGAGAGGTCTGAGGAAGGGCTTGCATGTCCATTTCCCCCCCCCAGTACATAAGCTGATGTACTGAGAGACATTACTCTCCCTACAAATCCTGCCTTGCTGTTACCCTCAGTTACAGCACTACTGCTTCTTGCACTTCAGGATTATCTTTCATTGCTGGTTTCTGAAATGCCTCATATAAACTTTGGTGCTCAGAATGATCTTTTCATGGAAAAGGATCTAGCAAAGCAAAGATTTTGTAAGTAAAACATGGCTGAAAGCCAAGAAATTCTACCTTAATTTTTTCCAACCCAAAGGGGGAAAATTTAGAGCTATGCAGAAGTTGTTCATCAGTTTCATTGGTCAGCTAAAATTAGAAGAACCTAATTTTCTGTTTAGGCATCGTTTCAGTGGAAATATTCTGAAGAGTTCTTAATGAATTCCCTTCTCTCATTGTTGGTGAAAGGAGACATTAGAAAGATGAAATGGCATACCAAGAATGCAGAATAGGTTAGCTGCTTCTCCTGCCATCCGTGTACCCTATATCTCACCAGGAGACAGGAGGACACTCCTAGAGCTCACTTTGCTGCATTCAGTCCTTGGTTTCCCTGTTCAGGCCTGGAGGTCCATACACTGAATTGATTGTTGCCTAAAAGGCATGCTAGTAACTGCCAGCTTATCTACCTCCAAAGCACAGGCCCCTGTGCAAGTCCAAAATTCACATCTTCAAATCCTGTCAGAAAGTAATAATGTAATTTGAAGGTGAAATGCAGAAGACCCATAAAATCCCTGGGTCAAAAAGAAAAAGCAGCAAGAGGAAGCCTAAATCTGGAGCATAGTGGTGAAAACACTCAGGTGGAAGGAGGAGGATGCTAGAATGGGAAGATTGACTTATTGCTGAAGACATAAAGGAAAAAGGAAAAGGAAACAATATCCTTGCTGATTTACAATGGGTGATGCTGCTTCATTCTGAAAGGGCTGACAATGAGGGTTCCAAGTTCCTTCCCCCAGACTCCACTCCTGGACTACAGCCCACATCCCTGAAATGAGGCTATTAAAAAACAAAAACAAAAAAAAAAATTCTAAAGTCTGAAGTACCTAAGAAGAAGTCTTTCTTTCTAAAGACAGGCTGCCCTCATCTTCAGGTTACATACATAAGCTTCTTCAATATACTGACCTTAAGAAGCCCCAGCATGCTCTGGTTCACATAGAAGAGTTGGAGCCTTTTCCTAGGTATCTAGAAAGCTTACCCAGTGAAGGCATAATTCATGCTGAATATTTGCCTTGTGATTTGTATTCTTGGTCTTTAAACATCCGTAAGTCATCTGAGTCCTTCCTTATCAACCCATGACTTTTTGTGTATTTCAGTCCTTATTTAACCCTTAATACAACATGTCTCATCATGTAGCCAGAGCTGCAGAGGGATGTCACTCTGACTTTTCCTTCTTCTCAGCACCCCTTTCAAAGAGCACAAAAATATTCAACAAAAAATTGTTTGGTTCAGGATCATGAGAAGATCACTTTTGTACCTGTATAATTTTAGAATTACAGAAAAATGCATGTTAACAATGAGTCTACTTAACTGAGTCACTAGAGATGAAAGGAAGTTTTAACATGCCACTGTCCACTTTTTCTGTGGGCAAATAATGCTGAATTCACCCACTACTGGAATTCCTGCATTTTTAATAGCACATTTGAATGCTCCACTTCCACTCAGAAGACTCTAAAATCATACGCATCCTGAGGCGGGTGAGCACAACGTCTTTTTACAAGGATAATTTTTGATTAAAATAGGAGCCTATTTTCTAGCTCACTTTTCTTTAAATTCTCAATTTCTTCTAACTGAGCATGATAATAAGCCAATATGGCATCAACAACAGGTCACGAGAAATTGTTATTACCTAATCAAAAGAAGAATTGCCTTTTTGGAAGATTTTCTTTAGTTCCTTTTTGGGGGAAGGGAAAGGAAGCTCAGCATCAGCCAAACTGTTTCAGGTCAGGCCAGTCACCATGGCAACAAATTTTTCTGATATTAGAAAGTATCACTTGGGAAGTGTGGTTAGTATAATAGCATCATGGGTCATTTTCATGTATTCACTTCGGACTTATAGCTTTCCTTCTGAGAAAGGCTGCAATATCATGCACAGCACACAGATTTTAGGTGCAAAAAATTGTACATATCAGAGAAACAAGGAAATCCCAGCCAAATATAGGCCTTCAGATGTTTGACTGAAAGAAACACAGATTTAGCTACCTAGTAACCTGATGGACATGCATGGCTGTCCTAGCTCCTTTTTTTCCCCATTGACTATAGTATAACAATATATGTATGTCATTAACTATAATTAGATACACATATGAAGAATATTTCTGAGCAGTAGAATATTAACTTGAATAGTGACTGTACTTGAATTGTTTCATTTCTTGTCACATTAGATTGAGCTGTGTTTAAAATATGCTGGGTTTGATTTTCACAGTAAGGATAAATATGTAATTTGACTACACTCAAGAATTTTCAGTTTGTAATGTCATTCTTTTCACTTTCTTCCTGTCTGGAGGTAGGCTTGAAAAGAGCTGCTTCAGGATATGGTGGATTCTTAAATTAAATCTTTTGGAGTATTTGTTTTCATGGCATGGGAAATGTTGTATTCAGTGCAGATAGAAGGAATAAAATCTGTTGTGTACAAGGCAGAAGGTCAGACACATCTATAAACTGCAATTAAAGAGTCTTCCTTGTCAGCTAAGCAAGTCCATATTTCATGACTGGAACAAAAAGTCCAGTTACTTCAACTTCACCAATTCAGTCTAAACATAACAATTCAGGATAAAGCGATGTACCACAAACACATAAACATGTATCTCACAATTTTGTACATGGAAGTAAATAAAAAATCTCCTGGCTACCTTGTTGTGAGGAAGGGCAAGCCAAATTCTCATTTCACTTTAATCCATGTGAGCCTTGAGCTGCCAAGCAAAACTCCTCAGGATTTACAGGCCGGTAAAATGAACTCAGGATTCGGCCCAGAATATTGCATGAGGTAATGCTCACCCATATAGCTGGCTGGAGAGCTTCCTTATGGACCAGGGAAGAGCTGCTCTGCCTGTGCAGGAATCCCCGGGGTGAATGTCTGTGGTCCCTGTTCCACATGAGGTCAGACTAGATAATCAGAGTGCTCCCTCTTGGCCTTGAAATCTTATGAATCTCTTAAGTGAAAACAAATGTTACAATTAATCAAGCTGCTTTTCCTCTGCTCCAACCCACAAGGTTAGTCATCAAAACTGGCCTCTCAAGATATGCTTCTTTATGGCTATTTTACTGTAGTTTGCTTCAATTTTGCCATGAATTAAAGGCACAAGAGATGTTGATCTTTCAGCTTCATTTTGCATTGGTTCCCTGCTGCAACTGGAACTGAAATCTTTACTCAGTTCTGGCTTAGCTGAAGCATGAATCAAGTTAGATAGGAAGGTCTGAATAAGTCATTTCAGGGACTGGATACAGTAAGTGTTGCTAAAGCAGTAAGATAAAGCTGTAGCAGAGACGTGTGTCTGTCAGCTCCAGGATGCTGAATAACAACAAAGGTCTATGTCACACACGTGGGCAGAGTTTAACCTAAAATGGAAACCCTGTTGCATCATTCTTGTGTAGAGGATTGAATTATTATAATTGTGTAATTGTAAACAGGATACATGTCATATATTTTTACCTGCATCCTGCACTCATGATCTATTTGTCGTGACCATAAACCATGCCCAATGTATGCTGCAAAACCTGAGACACATCTGTGGAAACACAAGGCACATAAAAATAGAGATTCTGACATCACACAGTAAAAATATGACATTTTTACAATACCACCCAATGATTAAACTACCCTGAAAACAATTGTCTTACTCATATTAGATTTTGAGTACAATAGTTCAACTTCTTTTTGTGAAGAAAAAAAAAAAAAACAAAAAAAAAAACCAAAAAACAAACAAACAAAAAAAAGTAAATCTATCTGAGATATTGAGGAGTTTACCAGCAGTTAAAAGCAAACAAAATGTACAAACTCCAAGATTTACACACTTCAGTTGCAAAATATGATCTTAATTGTTACATGAATCCTTGGAAAATGGGACTTATAAGATGAAGTTCTGATGCATGTAATGGAATTTGTTTACTGTTCTTCGTACAGTGACGTGACTAAAGATCTTTGCACTGAGAATAGTATTTTCAGTGAAATTTTCAGAGCTTACTTTCTAGGCAAGATACAAAGTAAAAAAAAAATTCTTCCTCCTTTTTTCCACTCATATATCTACCAGCCCATATTATTTTGAATCACCATAATAGAGTAAGGGATTAGAAGCTTTCAGTTATTCTGTGAAAAAATAGAAAATAGCTGTCATAAAGTTGGTTGAATGTGGAAAAAAAAAAAAAAAAAAAAAGAAAAAAAAAAGCATTATTTCATGTTTAAATATATTTTTGTTAACTTGTGCTGTCATTCTTCAGGCTAATGCATGTGAATTACCAAACCTGCTGGTAGAATATGACCTGACAACTCACTGAAGGGAGTCTGAAATGGCAATGTCTCCTGTGATTATCAAAACTAGGAATGACTGATACAGGTTTTCCTACCAGATTAAACAAAACCTTCTAATGTGACTATCATCTAAATGAACATATCATTATATGAATGATTCAGAGTATCTTAGTATTTGTATTGAAGTGACTTCATGTAGTACATCCTATGATCTATGACAAAAAATACAGTATTTTGTTGTCCATATGTAGCTTCCTTACAATTTTTCAAGTGCCATAGAATGTCTGAGATGTCTGCATCGAGCTGAGAGAGATGACCTGCCATTTCTGAAGACACAGCTGGAGGCCAGCCAGGAGACTAGAGCACCTACCATGGCACTAGACATCCAAGTTTAGTCATCTGAATTAAGCCTGAGGCATCCCAGTTCTCACTGTATTAGCAGAGACCTTCTCAACACAGTCATCAGAGTCTGGAGGGTAATTCAACTTGTCCAGCCATGGATAGATAGCAGCTAAGCAGCCAAATTGCTCTCTGGGTCTCAGTGACTGCATTAACTGGATCTCCTCTGACTGTGACAGGATCTATATACCTAGTTCATATGTAAATGGGTATAAATGGGCATGTGGAGTTTTAATCTCCAATGGATTCCCAATCATAGGGCTCAGTGCAGCTACCCAAAACACTTATTGTCATTTCAGATACCCAGGACACCATTCATGGCATCTAACTGCTTTTCAAGAAAGGCAAAAGTCTACCATACATCCTGTGGGATACTTGCCATCATTATGGAGGTGCTGCATTTTGGCATTTCAGCTGGCACCAATGACATAAATTGAGGCAACTGTCCTAAATCCATAATGTCTTGTCTTCGTTCCACAGCACCTTCAGACACTGCCAGTGCACTCCAGAGTGGAAAGACTACAGGCCCTAATAAGGACTAAGAATGCTCAAAGTAACATTATATGCAGAACTGGGCAACTAATTAACCAACTGCTTAACCAGTCTGCATGTTGAGAGAAACACAACTCACTGTTGCCTTTATTCAATGGCACTCCCTATCCTTTCTATCTCATCATCCATCATCACATTCATTTAGTGGCATTTTAAATCTTTCCTGTCCATGACTGCATTGACAAAACAAATCATCAGGGGCAATCAACCTCAGACTGCCCAGAAAAGGGTCAAATTAATAACTGAAGGGGGTGCTCCAAAATTGTCAAGGGTAATCAGAATTAATGCTTGAGAGGAAATAAAATCAAGCAGATGAAAACCAAGAAACTGGGACTTCCCTGAGGGATGACAAAAACACTTTAGGATAATGGCCCAATTATTTAATTTTGAATTTCAGTGAAAATCCTATAAAAGTACTTAAAACACACCCATTAGCACTAAATGATCTCATCTTGATTAATGTTATTAAAACAATTGCCAAAGGGTTCAGTAATGATTAAGTCTTTTATCTCAGGTGATAAATTCTTAACATTTGACTGCATTAGAATAAAGGAAAAAAAATTATTTTAATTTTATTTTTTCTAATTCATTATCTTCTTCACACCTCAGTCAGACCCAACACCATGTGCATGTTCCCACTCTGATCTTAGTACGTGCTGCAACCCACTGTTTCACTTAGGTTCTTCACCCTGATCCGTCCACTAAGTTTGGGCACTATTCAAGGCACCAGATCAGCAGATTAATCTCTCTAACGACTCTTAGCAGTTAACAGCATGGGACAGGCTCCATTAAATAGTCTGACCCCCCCATCTGACTGCATCTGCCTCTTTGCACTGATTTGCCTTAGACACCTTCATCAAATGCTGACATTTAGGTGGATGAATCCCAGTCTTCAAACCATGTGCAGGCATTCTTAGAGTAAGAATCCAAGCCCATCTGAAGCCATCAGTAAGGTACTGGTAATTGACAATCATGTTTGATAGTTTTCATATCCATCATCCCACAGTATCCTTTTCCCTCTCAAGGGCCTCAGAAAGACAATTTGAAAAGAAGTATGAGTTCTGCCCATGGCATACACATGAAAGAGCCAGGACCTGGAAGTCCTGCACCACCCAGGAGCCAGGCATCTCACATGTGGAGCAGGTTTGTTCTCACCCACCTCCATCCCTGCAGGAACAGCAGGGAGAGAAGCCAAGGACTTTTCTCCTTGCCAGAGGCAGGCAATACCAGTTATGAGCCATGGCACAGAAAGCCATGTTGTCCTTCCAGGGGAGTTCTGCTGCCATGAAAGCAAGGGAAACTACAGCTGCACTGTCTACAGGAGCTGAAGTCTCTCTCTAAAGTAATTCTAAATACTCAAAACTTGGTATGTAAGTGCCAGGTATGTTCTCTGTTTGATATGTTCTCTGCCATTTGCATAAAACAAAATATGCTGGATGTTTTTAATGTCATGGCTCAAACCTCAGAGTGCTCAGCAAGTTACCTTCTTTGAATAACTTTAGAAGTTATGATTCTTTTTCCTCGTACGCATGTGCTAAATCCCTTCCTTCCCTCTGTCCCAATAAGAGCATATTGGTATTACTCTGCTGATGCTGGGTAACAATTTTGCTGTTCTGCTTGTTTGAATGGTGTGGTGTGCAAGTCAGAATACCTTGAGAAGATCCCTAGAGCCCTTACTTACATTTCTCAAGTTCTTTTGCCTGGCAGCAGGCATTTTCCTTCAGTCAGGGCTGAGAGCAAATGGTGACTCAGGAGTGCTCAAGCTGTGTTGCACTGAGAATGTTAGGAGGCTGCTTTCCCTTATCTTCTCCCTCACAGGCTCTTCTGGCTGCATCAGGGCACATTGAGGCTGGCTCTTGGACAGACATAAAAGGGAGATTTGGGAGGCTTTCTTTTCCTGTGCAGTCAGATGAGCTCTAGTCCTTATCACTGAGTAATCACACAAATATCTCTGGGAAAGCCATTGGAGACAGGTGCAGAATGCACTGTTGCCCTTCCTACTGGTCTTTCTATACATGGCATCTCCTCCTGAGAGGTACTGTGAGAGTGCTGTCCATGTGCCAATGAGGTCTGATGATCTCCCACCCTCAGATAGACAGAACAGAGAGAGCTATAGGCTACTCATGAGAAGCAGACACAGTGGACTTAGAGCCACCTACTGCAGATCCACAAGCCTGCACGACCTCATCCAGCCTCTGGTGAAGCCTGCAGTGGCCACATCTGGGCTGTTCTAGCACATCTGCATGGGCCTCTGCCACAGCTCTGTCATGCACTGCAGACCTAGCTTCTCACCACACTGTGACTCCAGCTCTTCATCCAAATCCTTGTAGACATCAATACTTCCCTGTGTGTTTCCTAAGTGGCCCCTCAGGGAAACCCAGCATGGAATAGAGCACTACATAGGATAAGGGTCTTGCTAGCAAATCCCTTCAAGTGACACGAAGAAACTCTGAAATGGAAAGAAAAGATGACTTCAATCCTGTTAGGTCTCTTGGCAAATCTGCTTCCATATATTGTTATCAAGTTGTTAGTGATGCTGACAGAGAGCTCACTTGATCTGAAACGATCTTTATTCAAAGAAGGATTTTGTTGTTATTTGTGTGCTTGTATACAGGATAGCTCTTGGTCTGTACAAAGGGAAATGACAAAGAATTTGACTGGGCCTGTAAATACAGGCCTGGGTATTAATTTCACCAAAGGATTTAATGAAATAAAAATAAACCCAAACAAGTTTTAATTACCTTTTCTGACTTGAATAATTTTTTTTAAAGTTATTCAAGTGTTGTGCAAAACCTCTGGTTTTCCACTTCCTGACATTTATTCGACAGCTTGAAAGATCTGATGAATTCTCTGGAAATGTATAAAGCGTGAAATGTCCTCATGTTTCACAGATCTTTTCCTTCCATCCCACATTTTGCAACACGTGGCCATTACTGGATAGCAGTTTGCAATTTGCTTGTCTTCACCAAAGCTTTTGCAAAATGTCCTTATTTGTTGCTGCTGAAAATCCGCTTTGGAGTTTCAGTAGTCTCTTCCTACATGACAATGAACTGACAGCACATGTGCTTTCTTACAGCTTTCTGAAAAATATATCCTACTCTAGGTCACAGGCTTTGACTCCTAAGGACTCCTTTGGCTCCTGAATTTATTTCTCTCTGGCTTTATTTAGTCTCTTTCTGAAGTAGAGGCACTTTTCTCTTTCTCACCCCGAATTTACATTCCATCTTCCCTATCGACCCTCCATCCAGTTTCTCCTGTCCAAGATGGTTTTCTTTTGTCCAAAAGGAAGATTCCCAAGTCTCTGCAGGTCCTTCTCAGAACTTCTGCAAACAGAAGCAGGTACTCTGGAGGCTGTAACCTGCCCTAATCGTTAAATGTCTCCATCCCTTGGAAGAGCACATACCCACAAGTCTGTGAACAGGCCCATGAACACCATTTGCAAATGCAGGTGTTCCTTTTCAGCTGTGCTTTGGCATGGGTTTTCCTGAAACCTCCTCCACATCCAGACACTCCTCACGCCAACAAAATATCCTTCAGTGCTGCTGGCAGGATTGTGCTGAGTGACTACTGCTGTGCAGGTGATGTTAAATTCCCATTGAGAAGTAATGCTGAATTTGGCTGTAGGTGTTTTTCCCCAATTAAAACTGTCAGGACTGTACAGGGGAAAGGGAGCGTGAAAAAACAGAAGAGCCCCATTCAATTGCACAAGCTTCACGAGCAATTAGAGGGGAAAGAAATCATGAACCAAATCATAGGAAATGGCAATGGAGCTGCAAAGATGACATCATAGTTTATTGGCATTATTTAAACATCTTAGACATATGTGCAAAGCTCAGTGGAGAACTCCAGTGCTACATGCCAGTGAAAACCAGCTTTTCATTCAGTATCAAGTCAAATATCCTTCTGACTTCACAATGGAATGCTTTACTCATCTTTTTATACATGGCATCTAAATAAAGACTGTCACAATTAGCTGTGCTGAAAGAACCTTGGGCATCACATGATGATGCATATGCTTTAGCTGATGTGCATCCGGAGAGAAAGCTAACCAGAACCACAGGATATTTCAGACCTCAGGGGGAGGGAAGTGAGCAACTCTGCTGTGGAAAGTAGCTGGAAGTTATCCAGTTTCCCCAGGCCAGTCAGTCATGAATATCCTGCTTTGGCCACAGAGGGGTTGTGGAGGAAGCAGGCTCACAACAATTTGGAAAGGTTTGTAACCACAGGAGTCAAATGAATGAAGCCAAGAGGCTGCCAAGTGATGCAATTCATGGAAAAAGAAAAAAAAAGGAAAAAAGATGAAGAAAACAAAAAAGCTCTCCTCAGCTCCTACACAGCAGCATTCATCATTCACTGTGACCTTCCAGGAATGTGCTGACAGACACAAAGCATTTTGTGTGACATTGTGCCAGTGAACTGGAGTGACTGCTGCTTGCAGCATTGTTTCGTGACAGCAGGGCACCATCTCCTGGAGGCTGCACAGGCTGGAGCAGCACGGGGCAGCCTGGGGCAGGGAATGGGGGGGAAATGATGCACCAACCCTCTGAAAGCAATTCAGGATCTAAAGTAAATAAATAAATAAATAAATAAAAATACAAATGAGTGTTCAGACCTCATATTAAAACCAGCCGCTGCCTCAATTAGGCAGAGGCGCCTGAGCGCCCGAGAGGGGTGCTGGAAGGGAGGGGGCTGCTGGCAAGGAGAGACCTTTCAAAAATGTTGTATCTTGGGGTAGCCAGCAGATAGGTTTGTGCTGCTCATCAGCACAGCCACTGTTGGACAGACTGAGAAAGAAAAAAGAGTGTATTGCAAAGAGAATAAAGTAAAGTTCTTACCTTTGCTGGGCATTCCCATATTTTCCAGGGTTAAGAATATATCTCCATTTGTTGGCCCAAAGGAGGATGAGTTCTATCCACCACTTCTGGGTTTGCTGCCTTTGCTGCTGCTGCAGTAGCTGTGGTGCTGGCAGCAGTAAGCTGGTATCTCCTCAGGCCATCAGGACCTGATATCAGCTACTTCTTCCTAGAAAATTTCAAACACATTTTAATTGTAAGTATATTTTATGGGGAAAAAACACAACTTACATGCTAGATACAGGCATATGAGATACACTCTTTTGGCTGCTTTGGCTATGCCACACTTTATTTCTGCTACCAGAGCACAGTGTTCCCACCATTTCAGCATTGTCCGGGAACAACCTCAATCCCCAAAAGCCTGCAGACCCACCCCTGCCCCCTGCTCCTGGTCATCCATTGGAAAAGGGGGAAACCCACAGCTGCAGCATCCACTCGAGTCTCAGCTTAGTGAGCCACCCCTCATCAGCTTTTCACTTAGATGAAAAGACTGATGGTGGTATAGGGAAAGCCCAGGTAGGGTGAGTGAAATTTCCTTTTATTTTCATTTTAAGAAAACCCTTAGGGAGACCCCCTGCATGGCCCTCTGCTATAAAGATATAAGCAGCACTGTACACAGCATTGAGAGTTGCAGGCATTCCTGTAAAATCAGTAGGCAAATCAATAATGAAAAAAAAATGAAATCATTAAAAATAAATTAAAATAAATTAAAATGTTTTTTGTGAGTCTCAGTCTACACCAAGGACCTCAGGTCCCAGAGCTGTGCCTGCTAGGAACAGGAAAGGTCAGAAATGTCAACAAAATCATATTGCTGGCAAAAGTGCTACAGGAGGGGACACTTTTGGAGTGGCAGAGATTTTCCTTTCAGCTCCAGCTTTGCTGGGGGACTTCATTGGCCCAGGTGCTGCTGGTGGGGCTGTAGCAGAGAGGTGTTTACAGACCCACAGCAGCCAGGGCAGGCTCCACTTCTTTATGAACAGAAGATGGGGTCCTGGAAATTTTGAGGTCATATCAGCCCATCATTAATGCAGATGATAGTGTCTCATTCTTCAGAAGCACCTCCAAGGATCTGTTTGTCTCCTTATAAACAGAGTTGACTTTGTTCCCTGGTGATGAGTCAGGCAACAGATTGCTGGTTCTGCCTCCAATGTCATCTCTCAGACCTTTGGACATATCCTATTGGACACCACCTATCCTATAGGACATATCCTATTGCCCTCCCTTTTCTACACAGTCTGGACACTGAATCAGTACAATGTACATTTTCTTAACTACAAGTGGATTTTATTCTCCCCAGTGAAATTCTGTTGTCCAAATCCCTAGACTGATAAAAATTTAAAATTATCTGCTCCATTTTATACCTGCAAAACTCATAAGTCCCAAGCCCTTTGATGTCTGACATACATGTCTTGCTGTTCTGCTCTTACTAAAACAGAAGTCACATATCTTAGCTGAAGGACAATGCCACAGATACCATGAACAGATGTGTCTAGGGCTGGGTATGTCTAGAACAAGATCCTCACCATCATCTGAAGGGTTGTTGGGCAGACAGAAGGTTTCCCCTGGTCATCAGTTGCCTTTCCTGAAAACCTTCTAGCACACCACGTAGTGCAAAGGGAAAGAAAGAAGGAGTGATGCAGGGGCATGTGGCATTAGCGTGTTCCAGTGTTCACATTACTGAGGATTTGAGCATCCAGGATGGCAATTCAGAGGATGCAGGACAGCAGAAGAGAGGCTGCCACACTGCAAGAAGGGACAGTGCAGTCCTGGCTGCACAAGAGGTCTGGCTGCTCTTGGCCAAATTTTGTGCCTGAGCAGAGCTGAGGCTCAGCAGGCTCACTGCCAAGAAGGTAGGGATGGAATGTGTCCCACAGGAGGGATAGATGTGAATAGCAAGGTCCTGGAGATCATGGCCATGGCTGGGGTTGCACACCGTGTGATTCCCACAGTTTTTGCTGGATTTCAGTACTGCAGACTGGGATAGGCTCATCTGAACAAGAAATAAAATAGAGTTCCAGTGGAAGGTGCAAAAGGCTGTTGGCTCTACTGTGCCCTCTACAGAGCCAGTGGGAGACCAGCCACAGCCAGGATGAGGACACAGGCAGGTGATGCAAAGGCAGAGAGGAGGAAGGTAAGAAGTGAGTACAGGAACGAGTGTAGGATTATGGTCCTGGCTCAGAGAGGTAGGACACGGGAAAACAGTTGGAGAAAATAATAGATGCTATAACCCTTTAATGAAAAGAGTAGAAGAAGCCAGGATAAACTGACTCTTTTGTCCTTGCCTGAAGCTAAATTTTCAGGGCCATCCAGGTGACAAAATTATGTCAGGCAGAGGTAAATGACTCACAGCACCTCTGTGTTGCACTGCCACTGTAAAACTGAGTGCTCAGTGATGTCCAGCATGCTTTTTAAAAGCATTTGGGTTTCTCACATCAAAACCAAACATGCTGCTTCTTTTCTCACAGTCCAGCTGCAGCCCTCAGCCTCCCATTGCTGCTGCTGCCTGCCGTCCCCAGGCTGTTCCCATGCCCCTTGCTAGCTTGCTCCTTGGCAGCCACTTCTGGGAACAGCCATCCGTGTGCCCCATCTATCTGGGAGCATGTGATCCTGGGCAAGAGCCTTATACCCTGCATGCCTCAGATCACACTTGCTGGGAACAGTTCCCAGGGACTTCCTCAGTAACTGCCCAGTGGTCTCTTATGGTGTTTACTGGGAAACGGGGAGACAATCAAAGCAAACCTGTAGGGAAGCATAAAAGATCAGATCTAATCTAAGCTGTGGGTAACAGCATGGCTAGACGGTGTAAAAGCTTCCAGATACAATTCATTTAAGAGACTAACTTCCTCCTATTCTGCTTCTGATGCAGTAGCTGATTTTCATGAGATAATCAGCCAGAGCTCTCCAGTTATCTAAGGGAAGGCTTCACCTCCCACTGAGAAAAGAAATACTAAGCTCATCGTGGTGTCAAATGGAATAATTTAGCTGGTGGTTATCAAAGAAAGATCTGACTTGATATCAGCAAAGGTAATGGTAGTGAAAGGTCGTTTCTGTCCACTGAACAACTGTGGGTGAGAAATAAAGAGTATTGTCCACCTGGACTTTCATCCTCAGGTTTCCCAAGTCTTTTGAACTTGTTATGTTCTGTGAATATACAAAGATAAGAGAGCTGTGTCTACCTTTCCAAAACAAAGCCTGAATTCCTGCAACCACTTCACTGATTTATGCTGAAGATCTAGAAACCTGGCTTAGTACTCTTTGAAAAAAGGTTATAGATATTACAATTTATCAGAAAAAGCAGGGCTACCACACTGTGTAAGGAAATGAACACAATATTTTATTTATCATAAAATCAAGGCATATTGCATTCAGTAATTGCCAATTTCTTTTTTTCTAATTCCACACATACAGGGACATGGAAATTTGGGTAATGGGAGGCTTTTAGGGAGGAAATTGTATCTTAAAGTTTTTTCTATACTTCCATAACTTCCAAGCTTTTCAAGAATTACTGAGGAATTAGAGGACCTTAGTCCTGAGAGCTGAATTTTAACAACCATAAAAGGGCTTAAATTTCAGATAATGGGTGCTCAGCCATTCTGAAATTCAGGCATCATTACAGTGTTTCCAGTTAGGCACCCAAAGCCATTAGTCACTTCTGAAAACCTTGGCATCCAGTAAAAGAGAAAATCTCCAACTGAGTTAAAAACCTTCATGTACAGTCTAGTAAAACAAAAACTAAAAAAAAAAAAATTGTCCTAAAGCCTATGAGTGTGTGGGTCAATCTCATTCATTGTGACTGCTGTAAGCTGTAATTTTTTTTTTTTACTTAATAATGGGCAGTACCTGGATCTTATACAGGATTGATTTGGCGTTTTTTTTTAATTTTATCAGTGGGCTATAAAAGTATTAGAATGTTTAAATGCAGCATCATGGAGCCATTAGCACAAGAATTTAGTCACTGTAGACAGACCATCATAGCAAAAGAATCTGGCTAAACAAAGTATACACCAAAGTATTTGCTCCTTAGAAGACAATGGGAAATTTTAGGCAGGCAAAACTTCTGATGCCTTTCTCACATATTATTCTTGAGAGTGCATTTGTCAGTCAAATCAAAACAGTTGTGCTGTTATTTCTTTCTGTTTCTTTTGGTTTCTCCTATTAAACCAAAAAGAAGGAGGCTGTAATGCAGATCCCAGCACCAGCTTTTCTATCCTGTCCTTTAGAGCAAAAAGGCAGGAGGAGTGCATGAGTGCACAGCGACTGCTGGGACTGTTTGCACAGCAATTATTTTAGGCATTTACCCAGGGCTGTACCCTGAAAGAACCCCTGCCCATAAGTCACAGGAATTGACTTGGAAGTCAAGGAGCCAAAATCATCCTCTGCGTTGTTCTCACCCCGGGGCATTTAAGTACCCTGGGGCACTTATTAAAGTACTAAAAATTTGCTGTGGGAATAGGTTCATTCAGAATGTACCTGAATGGCCCTGCTGGCCAGGCATGTTTTGCTGCCATCTGAGCTATCACATGCCTGTAGGAACCTGCCAAGCAAAGGAGCCATTTACAGATGGGTCTGGCTTTCTCAGGTTCAAAAGTTTCAAGTGCATGGCCAGCAAGCACCAGCACTGGGCTCCAAAGCTGAAAAGCCAAAGCAGTGGTTACTGCCTGAGTAGGAACACATTTCATCCAATGCAGTAGCTCTGTGCTGGGTGCATCCCTCTGCAGGTCAGATAAGCCCCAAAGTGAGTTTAAGCTGCACCGAGCTCTACTTCTATCACCACATTTTTGCTGTCTGGGACCAAGTTTCCTGCACAGTTTTACATGGGGCTGAAAGTATGAACAAAGACAGGAATCATTTTGTTCCTGCCACAACCCTACAGCCCAGCAGCCTGACAACAGGAAGCAGGTCAGCATACAGGCAGGATCAGGCCCAGTGCAGCTCCATCTGCCAGTCCATACGAACTAGAAGAAGCTCCTGACATTGGCATGCAAAGCAGGCAGCTCTTAAGTAAGGCAAGGACAAATTATCTAGGAAGAGGTTTGCATTTCACACTCTGAAATGCAAACACAAGTCTCCAGGAAAGAAGGATGGAAAGGCGGATGCAAAAGAAAAAAGAAATACATAATAGCCCATAATTCATCCAGAACAAAAGAGCAAATGTCCTGTGTAGGTGCAGTCAACACAGTTTTCTGGATATTTTCTTTCTAGTCCAACCTTAGAATTCTGCGGTTAGGTGTTAGTTTTATACATTCATTTAACAGTCAAAGCAACCCTCTCATTTTTACCTAGTTTTAGAAGCTGGAGTTTCATTTGCCTTGCAAATAAGGCTTTCTTGTCCTGTAGAAGGATTCCAGATTTCGAAAAAACAACAAGCCCACACCTGAAAAATAAAACTTTTAAAAGTATTTTAAAGACTTAAGAACGACAATGTATTTTTATAGCACATCACTGAAATAAGTACCACTTTTTCATCCCTAAATGCAAAATATGAAATATACACACAGAATAAAATATTTTGCCAAAAAGGGAACATAAAAAATATTATCTCACTCTGGAAAAGAGGTAATGGTTTTATTAGACTTATGGGCTTACCTCCTGAATTTAGTAAGTGTTTGCTCACCACTGTGGAAGTCCATGCAGTTGGTTATTACTAATACATATCCATCAGCCTCAGGTAAATTAGAAGGTACCTAATTTGAATACATATCTGGAATTTCCCTTTTTTTTTTTAACTATTGCAATCAGAGCATTATTTTCAGGAAAGGTTATTTCTATTATCTGCGTTGTTCCCCACCAAATGTTTTCTCTCCAAAGATAATATTTAGAAATTCAGATTAGGCAAATCTCTGCCTCTGTGTTTGTCACGGATACATTTTAGAAATGTTATCCCTGGGTCAATGCTCATGCTGCTGCATTTTAATGAATGGTGTGAGTCTGTCCAATTTGCATAATAGCCAATGTTTTCAAATCCAGCTGGAGCTGACACCATATCATCCCTTTTTACAAGAGTACCTGGATAGCAGTGACCTGGACATTGCACTGTTGCCATTATTCAGTGGATGTCATAAGTGCACAAAGCTTCTGAAAACCATCCTGCATTTATTAGGTAGCTAAAACCACACAGGCACAGGCTTGCTTATGAGCTGTAACCTTTTAGCCTCCCCACCCTGCCTTTATGCCCATGCCCCCAGCTATTTCATTTTCTTCTTGGCGATGGGGATTAGGAAGAGCTGTGATACATAACTGCATCGCTGTCACTTAGCAACCTTTGCTGTTCTCTAAATGAAGTGTTTTATTGAGGAATTCATGTAAGTTCAGCATTTATAAACAAATCAAAGGCTTTCCTCTCTGCCACCAGGTAATTAAAGTATAATAATTAAAGTTTAAAACCCATGAGAGCTGTTTCTTGCTGATAGAAATAGAAACTAGGAAAAACTGATCTAAGGTTCTGCTGCCAGTTACTGAGGTGACATTTACCTAATTTTTAACCTCTTGCCTGCTTGTTGTGAAAGGACCCTGCTGAGCTGAGGTGCTTGCTGGGAACCACTGCCTTGGAAACTGCCTCTTGCCAGAGATTCCAAGTCTTACCTACAGTTCTAGTTTAGTACAGTAAGAACAACTCCAGTGGGAGAAGTTGATTGTGTCCTGATTTATTTATACCAGTGTAACTTTAAGGTTGGGAGAATTTCAGCATTATGATTTATTCCCCTTTTTTATGTTAATGATAATAACAATAAAACACTGTCAAGTATACATGATAAAATTTGAAGAAGCATATCTGCATGAGAGGCTTGTTAAGATTTGTATGGGTAATGCAACAGTAATTTTTGCATGCACCAAGCCCATGACTATTTAAAAATATGGACCAGTAGCCCTGAATGGCTGGAAATGGCTCTAAGTCTGTGCTCATCTGCTAAGTATATTGTGGGAGATGGGCACCAGTCTGAACCTCTTGACCCTCTCCACCACCAGCCAGCCCACCCTTGGCTTACTCTCCCTTGGCTGGTGGAGACGTTTCTGGGTGGGCACTGAAACTGAGGCAAGTCTGCCTGTCACTGGAGACACCTTATCCCATGGGTCAGCCAGAAAGGAGGGCCTTGAGAGGACCATGGATGCTGGATACACAAACCAGGATGTGTATTCTCAGGTCCATTGTCAAGGGCCAGGCTGCAGCTGGGACTGAAAACCACAAGTTGGCTAAGCCAGCTGCATGGGTATGAGTCCTACTCAGCCTCTCTCACAGGAGAAGATCCCCATCCCTGGCTGAGAACTTCCCCCCAAGAAGCTCTGGGAGGCACTAAGCAGGAGACACAGGTGTGTCAGGCTCTTTGAGTGATTTTTTTTCCCACAAGAGAGCACTTAAAAAAGAAATGAGAAGTGGCCTGTCATGGCTGAGATTGGCTCTGGAGGGCTGCTTCTTGCCTGCTGCACTCCTCCTATGTTGCAACACAGGAAATTTGCTTCTGCTCTAACACCTGGTGTTGTTTCAAACAGCCAGATGGTCCTAACCTCAGCCTCCTTAATTGATGGCCTAGTTGTCTAACCCTGTAACTATCTCTCACTTTAGACACAGATGCTGCATCTCTCTAAATACAGTTCCACATGAAAGCATCCTACCTTCCTGTTTCACATATCAGTCAGTGCAGCAATCCTTACAGAAACCAGCCATGGCCTGTGTAAACCAGAAGACAAAGGCTGTAAGCAAGCAGAAGTAAAATTATGCAGACTTATATTACTAAATGGATGTGTGGTAGGACTTAGACTTGCTTTACAGAGTTATCTGGGACAAAAGCAACATGCAAACAAACAACCACCACACAGTCACCCCAGGAGCAGACTGGCTGTTTGGACTTAGACCCCCAAAGGCCAGGATGCCTTGGTATACACTACTCTTTGTTGCAATGACTAATGCAAATTTGGTGTTTCTATGCACCACCCCAACTCCCTGCCCACTTCTACCAAATTGAAATAGCCTTATACTTGCAATATCAACTTTCTGGGTTCTTCTGGAAGGTGGCTCTCTTTGGGTCTCTTACTTCAGCAATCATTATGAGACATCCAAGGAGCCACCACAGTACCAAAAGCTGTGACACTTCAAGAGTCTGAAGGCCAGAAGCTTTTTACTTGACAAATTAGGGTCTGCCCTGAGCTCCTCACTTCCTCCCAGTCTTTGTTTTGAACAGACCAAAAACTGATACAGTACCCGGGACCTTCACGATGGACTGAGAAAATTGAAGCTGAAGTTACTGAGGCTAGAAAGATCTTTTTTTTTCTGATGTTAAATGAAGACTCTATTCTTCCATCTCTCATGGACCAGCAAGGGCAAAACCTGACTGTCAGGTGTTCAGAAGTTAATCCAATGGTGTGGTACAAACATTTTTCAGTTTCATATTGCAGTGTCTCATAGCTGTTGACGCTTTGTCCTCAGAGGATACCTTGGACAGAGGAACTGTCATCCTCCCCATCTTGTGCACAGAGAACTGAGGCACAAAGCACTCTGAAGGATTCATTTCAGACAATATAAGATGTCTGTGTCTAGCACAGGCTGAATCCTGTTCCAGTCTTGGGACCAGGATTTTGATTTCTAGTCAGTCTTTGGGCAGATGGTTTTGATCCTGTGATTTCTTTACTTGTGGTATGTCACCACTCATGATCCCATCTGGATGTGGTTATGTCCACACTCTCAAGTTCACTGATAGACACCAGGCATGCCACATCATAAGATTTGCCCACAATTATGTGATGATTACTGTAAGAATAAAGAGACCAGGTGTAGGACAGATATGGGCATAGTAAAATTTAGGTTGCAGTTTCATGGGACACAGAAAAAAGTCTAAGGTCATGTGTCCCTCTGAATTCATTTAGCTCACTAATGCAGAATAAAAACTATCCTGGGAGTACAGTGAGGGAGTTAGGTAGAGAATCAGGAGGTGCAAAGGAGGAGACAGGGAGAGATAATTTTTCCTTCAGGCAGTAAGAAGCTAGATCAGACCAGTCACCCATGAAACCACAGCCTTTGTTTACAAGAATTTACAGGGTCAAATGAAAATGGAACTGATTCCACACTGATGATATGTGCAGAGGCGCAGCCTGGAGGGAGAGAAGAAATTAGCCTTGCAGGGAGGAATATTACTTGTGTGGGCTCTCAGGTTGTGCAGAGACTACTAAAAAGCAGAGTGGGTGTGAACAGCTGACCTGCTGTCTAAGTCACAGTATCTCAATACAGTCTGCTACTGACAAAAAACAAACTCCCCCAATAAAACCACCCCATCATACTTTAGCCAAAAAGACATTTCTCATGTTATTTCCATTCACACTGTACATAGATCAGCAACTAAGTCCACAAAACAGGGCACTGTATTTTTAAATAGCATCTGGATCCCTACAGGAAAGTGAACATGACAGTATTGGGCGCTCCTCTTTCTTTCCTCTCAGTACTTTCTGGACAAAAACTGCTTCCATTTCTTAGCCTCACAATTTTTCCTTCCAGCTGTCATCTCTACCAGCCTGAGCTTGACAGATGGGTAACTGAAAGGTCACCTTTTCAATGTGATTTTTTTGAATGCTTGCTTTCTTAACATGTTTATTTGCTCTCCAGTATAATTTTCTGTACATCTTCATCCATGTTTTGTGTTTGATTGTTATTTGGTTTTTTTCTCCAAAAAGCCTGTGCTCACAGAGCTTTTAGATCTTTTTTGCCTTTTTGCAGAACTGCAGGGATGAGCTCAGCTTCCCTAACATGCTTTCATATTGCACTAGACAGAGGTGAAAGCAATTTGGGACCAGATAGTGCCCTCTCTTGAAATCAATGTGAACTATTGAAGAACCAAAACTCCTCTTCAAGCCCAGTTTATCCCAGATCCTCTAGAAGGAAAGTTCTCAACATCTTGTTAACCGGCCAGCTGGGATGCACATGGGGAAAGGAGATACGGCCGAGACCCAAGCCCCAGGCTCTTCCCAGGTACAGTGTGAACACACCAGCAGATGGGAAGGGCACGAGCCCAAGTTCTGGCAGGCAATCACCCATACTGCTAGCACAGTTCCCAGCCTGACCTCAGCCAGGCCAGGCAGTGCCCCTGCACAGACTGAGGGGCAGCAGGGACAGCGATAGTCACGACCTGGCAGGTAGGCAGCTGGACACTCACCAAAATGTGCCACTTGGCCAGAGGGCCGAAGAACCATCCCTGCCTTTTACTGGGCAATGATTTATCACTACAGACATAGTCCCCGAGTCTGAAATATAAATAGCTGTATCTAGCAATAGGGAATGGAAACTATCCTGGGCATTGGTTTTGATGTATTTATGGCTGCTTTTAACGTAAATCTAAGTTTTCAGTGCTAACGGTCCAAGCTTGCAGAAGACTCTGTCCTTCCGCCACCATATTTTTGGCAAAAGTTAGAAGCAAATACATCTGCATTTCCTATGCCTTTACCTCCAGTGTCCTAACGGGATGAGTGGGATGGGGAATCGGATGGAAATCTGCATCGCTCGCTATTCCCACTTCAGAGTGCAGCTGTAGCTGTGCAGATCTGAGCAGCCACCCAGATGCTAGTAGAGTTGCTTCTCTGTCAGTAAGGCCAGAAAAAAGGCCTCCAGTGTTTTTAATTTTTGAATGTTTATTGGCTATAAATCAAAGAGCCATCACATATTGAGGTATTAGGGGAAATGTCCTTTTTGCCTGTGTTAACAGCAATGTTCTAAGATAAGGCTGTTATTTTAAAACATGACCTGTGTTCACTTTGCACTACCTTTTTTAACTGTCCTGAAAAGTAGGATGTTTATACAATTTTGCAAAGAAACATGAACTGTTTTACTCCATTTACCTTTCTTTGTTCTAAAATGTATTCCTCTTGTTGAGATTCCAGCAGACAAGGAAAGCAGACACAGCAGTTACTTTCCAATGTGAAACTTAAAACCACAATCTCCCGCTCAGAAAACACAGAATGAGTCACAGGAAGGGGCCACTTGCTTGCAAAACTCATTAAAAGCAAGGCAAGGCAAAATGGATTTCCTGTATCAATAAATAGATTGCTGGCAGCAGGCTGAACACCTGATAGTGCTGGAGGCTAAAAACTGGTCCAAGGGTAACCAGATCAATTCTTCAGCTCAGCAACTGTTTCTCAGTACACAGTTTTCTTGGCATTAGTTGGATTAATCCAGCGAAGTCCTCAAGAACATGCACAAACTTCTGTGCAGGGAGGGGTGACTTTAATCACACGCTTAAGTAGGCTGATAAATTCTGTCTGTATCTATTTTCCAAAGCAAGCCTGATGAAAGGGGTGTACTACAAAGAATACTAGAGAGGTGTACATACTGCATGTGAAAATTTCATTTCCCAAGTTCGTGAATAAAAATAAGCAAGCCCTAGTCCCTACCTAAATTTAAAATTTAGCTGTTGTAACTTTGTTTTGCCACTAGTAGTAGCCTTTGGATGCTTCAGTATAGAGTTCCTTTTGGCTCACACAATTCTCTACAGGGTGGCAAATGAAGACAAAATGGCCTTCTCACCTCTTCCATGCAGTGCAGACACAGGAGATTTCAGTCCAGGCTGCTTAAGGGGCAAAAGGCAGAGCCCAGCGCCTGTTACAGCACAGGAATGGAATCAATAGACTGCTTTTTGGCCACTTGCTCTGTTTTTGTTCTTTCTCTTGTTCTTCCTAGAACTCATTTCTCATTTTGCCTTTTATTTTTCTCCCTCACATAGCAAAGGCTGGAAAGGTGCTTGATGAGGATCTCTTCCCCAAAGCATCCAGCGACTGGAATTCCACTGCACCACTGCCAAGTTTTCTTCAGAGACAGTCTCTCATTCTCCACAAGCCCGTTCTTTGCCTACCTTCAACATGATACAGAACAAAATCAGGGGCTGGATTTTACTGCAAAAGAAAGAACTAGGACTGTCTGAGGTTGTGACACTATCAGTGTACCTCACACATTTTGCTGGACTTTTATAAAAATAAAAAAAAAACACCACCAAATAACCCAAGAAAACCCCATGCCAAGAACAGTCTCCAGGCTTCACTCTTTATAATTTGCAGAAAAGCTTAATTATTAGTTCTATTTTTATGCACTCGCTCTTAGTATCAACGGTCTTCTTGCAGTGATCTAGACCAAGGTATTTGATGGCATCTGCAATACATAGGAATTAAGGACTATATGAAAAAAATCATGTATTCTGGTAATATTTCCTACATCAATATTCCCATGTATCAAAAAAAAAAAAAAACCAACCCCAGCTTTACAACCTTTGCTTCTTAGCTTTGCTCCCTCAGAGTTTTCTACCTCCAGTGCTAACGGGATATTCCAGGAGCAATGAATATGTCATATAAAGTTTGGTTTGCTGATGCAAAAGCTCCCATTTCTCTGACTTTTAATTAAAAAGGCACCTTCATTTCAAAGCCTGTCTCCAGAGCTCCAGTGTAAATGTTTATACAAGCCAGAGACATACAGAAAATAGAGAAGATTGAAGCGGCAGTCACTGCAGGCTGCCCAAATACGGCTGCTCTTGTATTTTTAACACAGAACTTGAGCTGCCACAGACCCTTATCAACCCCAAACATCTTTGTTTTCATACCAACCAACACAAGCTTGGCAGTATCACTACTGCTGCAGTTAGTTTGCTCAGCAAACCCAGCAGAGGCAGCAAAAGGCAGCACTGTGTGTTCACGGAGAGGAGGAAGGTATTTGCTTCTCACCAGCACAATGGCCAATGTCAAAGAAAAGGAGAAAGAAATGTTAAAATGAGGGGGGGAAACAAGCTATCAGGTCTCATCACCATGAATGACAACACTCCCATTCAAAACAGAGAGCTAGTTTTTCTTAGGTCACACTAGAAATTAGACAAAAGGAAGATTCAAGGGGCAGGGTAGGATTCCTGACTGGTCCAGTTTGCTTCAGTTCCCATCTGGTTGCTCTTGGCTTTGAGGTGCAGTTCCCATACCCCCAAAAAAGGCAGAGATCAGATCATGGCACAATAAACTCGCTCAATAAACTCTTCCCATTTGAACAGGATCTGGGTCAAACGCTGTAACTGAACAGCAAAAATTTGGCAAGTGCTGGAAGTTACACCGTATGGTTCCAATAAGAGACAGGCAACTGAAAGTGAAGCTACAAAAGCCACATCTTGCTGAGTCTCGGCAGTTCTGTAAAAGCACTCTGCCATTATCATAGCACACAGAAAAATAGAAAAGTCGGGGAAAAAATTATATTTGCCTTTATTACAATATATATTTCTACCCTTGTTGCATTCAGCAGATCAAAATGAGGTGTTAAAATGATTTTCATCATTGCAGTAGGACATACATACACAGAGTGAATACTGTATATAAATAGGCTTTGATATAACAATCCACACCTACAAATTAAAAATTCCCAATATCCTCTTTTCTTCTCCTTCCTCAAAATACAGCAGTAATGTTTTATCTTCAACATAACTAATGCAGTAAGTGTGGTATTCTTTCCCTCACATGATACAGATGGAGAAGTGTGGTCATCAGCTTCAAGAAAATAAATACTAGTCATCCCTCACTGCTGCATATTCTAGTTTATGTGCATTCTATAGAATATACTGTGGTTTAATGAGTCTGCATATTTATCTTAGCCAAAAATTCTTTCTTTAACAGAAACCAGCGATACACGTCAAATAAGGCTTAATTTTTTTCTTTCACAGAAAGAGTAGGAATTTGTTAAACCATCCCTTTTCTTCTACATGAATTAACAAAGCAGTTTAAATATTATGCATAAAAATCACTCGGCTACCAAATCAACATGTCTTACTGTCTCTGAAAAACACGGAGATGTTTCTAGCAGGTCAAAACTTTGCTTTTTGTAAGTGTCTTTTCTGCAAGAAGGTTTGATAAGCATTAGTTATAGAAACACACAGGCTTTTCACTATTCAGCTACATTTCAACTTTCAGATACAAAGCAGTACACAGTATGGCAGAAGTAAGGCATTTCACATCACAGGATCACAGAAGTGTTGGTCAAAAGGGACCCCTTGAGGTCATCCAGTCCAACTTCATGCTGGAAGCAGATGATTGCCAGCATCAGATCAAGTCTGCCATAACTCTAACCCAGGCTCAAAAAAAAACTGAGACAGAGATTCCGCAGCATCCCAGGGCTACCTGTACTGGTGCTGCACTATGCCCACACACCTGACAGAATTAAAATCACCACCCATCCAAACTATCATTTGGTTTGAACTACTTATGGAAACAAACAGCCCTGGATTCGCTACTTAATAAGTAATAAATAAATATATCACAGGCTTTAAATGCAGAGAATTTTCAGGGACTGTCCTTTATGGCAGAAGCTACCATGTCACACCTTAGGAAAATAGAGCTTAACTACTGCTTAGGATAAAACACAAAACCTACAGCCTCTTACTGAAGAGAAGAGTTAGGTTTGTTCTCTTTTGAATAATAAATGGCTTGAAATAGGCCTTTACCAAAACCTGACTAAAATAGGATGCAGTCAGTATATTCACCCATTTATTCAAACATTAATGACAAGTATTTAAGAATACTTAAAATGTGGCTGTATTTAGAGATTGAAACCTTCTGGTTTGCAACCTGTAGTCCCTACTGATTGTCTTTCAGAAAATTCATAACACATTTCTTCCAACCTTAAGTAAAAAGAGATTTGCATTTTCTTTAAACTTTTAAGAGAGCTTAATCAGTCTGGGTTGTATGTACTATTTCCTCTTTGGGTTTGCCTGATCCTGGTATCTCCAAAGTGGGCATGCACCTTCTTCAAAGCAGCAACGTTCATGGGAAAAGGAAGACTCAGGGAGGGCTCACCACTGCACAGTGCAGCTGGATAAAGCACTTACATTCATTACTATTGAAGGCACAGACAAGTCATAAATTGGCCCCCTGACATCCCAGATAAAGTTTGCAGCAGTGAAAGTTAGAAAACCTCTGCTACAGAACCACCCTCTTATCTATGTCACAATCACTCATGACACACAAAACCAGAATTTTCTGAAACAGAACAAATGTGATACAGAGCAGCTGTTTCCAACCTTTTGGGTGCTAAACAACCACAAACACATCTTAAAATTTCTCCTGGACCACTCTGCTGTTCTATTATTAAACTCTTAAATGAAAACACTACAAAGCAGCTGCAAAACATGTACCATAGCCTCCCAGATCACAAGCTGGTAGAGAGCACAGCTTGTGAGCCACTGTTTAAGCTATATTGAAATACAATAAACATGGAACACACTGTTCCATTTTCAGTGTTTCAGAGACCAATTAGGCATTTAAATATATTTTTAAAGAGAAAAAAAGTTATCCTAGATACCAGCACATTTAAGAATCATTTGGCATATGGTCTCTTGATGTCTACATTTTAAGTCAAGTACCACATCATGTAAAGGCAGATCATTTGGAAAACATTACCAACAGTATCAACAGATCAACATATCTGCAGTATTGCTTTTTGCACGCACAATTAGGTCTTTAAGGCTCTCAAAAGCAGGTGACAAAAAAGTATCTACAGCTTGTGTTTGGACAAATAAGGAACAACAACAACAAAAAGATTAAAGAAGAGACTTCATTATCTTGAAGGACAGTAAATTGCACTAAAGGTATCTACTCTTTATGATACAAAACCAAAATAAATCCATACAGTAAATACCTGAGATGCATCATTCTTTAGCATCAAAGTTCACATTTTAGCCAAAATAATGTTTAAAACAAAAACACTCAATTTTGACAGAATCCTCCGTGTTCTTGGCTCAGTAATGATCTTGAAACTCAGCACATTCTGTAGGTAAGATGTCTTTACTGAAAATTGCTGATTTCAATAAGATGGACACTTTGCACAGTAACCTGTACCCTCCCACTTGCACACTTACCTTAATCTAAACAGCTATTCCTGAAGCACAGACATTCTCAAATTGAGAAACACTACCAGAATCTAGCCATCTATTCCTTTTGCTTTCTATTTAGATTACACAACATTTAGTTCCTCAGAAAAGTATTACCATGTCAAAACAACAAGCTGGGATAAATCAACACAGTTCAAATTGTCTCTGATAGCTACACTGATTTCCAACAGCTGAGGATCTACAGCTGTAATTAACTCTTAAACTGTTGCTGGTCAAGCAAGGGGAAAGAAGAAGGATCATTTGCTCCTTCAGAAAAAGGATCTTTAACATATAGATTGCAATTGCCATCCATATCACCAGATGATGTCAGAAATGGTGAGCACCTTCAGCTATCTGACTTGCAGGGGGTTCTGATGAGATGAAGGATGACTTCAGTGACACAGAAAAGATACAGAACCACTTTACAACCTTATGGCATGTTTCACTGCAACTCCAACATCACTTCACTTTTATTTGATCTTAGATAATGGAACTGTATGGCACAATTGGAGAAGCTGGGTGAAGAGCTAGAAATGCAACTCCTACTCTTTGTAAGACACCTTCTTGTCATCTGGCAATGTGTCTAAGTATGAAAAAGCATTTCGAAATTTGCTCACAGCAAAAGAAAACAATGCTCACAACATCACAGATTCCACCTGAACTGTCAACAGCAGGAGTCAAGTGGTGTCCCTTCATTACAAGCTAACTCATTCTTTGAACTGAGGCCAACAGTTTGGAGATGCACTTAAGATGAGGCTGGAGTTTCATCCTGAGTTTCAAAAGGTGGCAGAGGTTCTCTCCAGTATGTGAACTGACTGTAGGTATCAGAACAAGGGAAGTCTGAAGAATGGCTTCTTTTCAGCAAAGGGAAAATGTGATCTACCACTTCACACAGTCTGACGTAACTGGAAAATAAACAAATAGAAAGTACACTGAACTATTTCAGATCATCTTACTTTGAATTTTTTTAAGTCTCCAACCATTACAGCATGTCTATTCTTAAACGGGCAAGTCACCCTCCTCAAATGAATAAACTAAACTTGATTTTGGTGCCTAGCTTCCAGAGAGGACTCAGTTCAGATAAGAAATCCATTTATTCTAAGCTTATAATACTTACCTAGTGAGAAATACATGCCCTCTTTCACCCAGATCACTTGCTAAAATAGTCAAGCCCTGTTCTCTGTTCCTCCATTTCTGTCCAGCTTGGCTCAAGCAGCTCCCTGCTTAACTGAGTATTTATTTTTCATATGCATATGGCTCCCCTTCAGTTAAGGACACCTGATGTTACTAAAGGCTTTTTCCATTCAGTGTTAGGTGTAGGTAGTCTCATTTCTATGCACCAATAAGTCCTTTACACAATTAAACTGGATGGAATATATTAAACTAAACAATTTCTTTTTTACACTTTAACAGAAGGAAAGTAGAAAGCCTGTATTTTACTTTAAGCTTATGTTTTGTCTGAGATATTCCAAGTAATCTTTCATTAGTATAATTAAATGCATCTTTGAGCAACTTGACTCATAAATTAAAACAGCTAATTAATTTAGTCTGTAAGGTGTTGGGGATAGGAGAGATTACTTACGATGAGATGTTTGTCTTTGCATGCTCTTGTATAAGCTCTCCTTTGGGGTTAACTGTAAATATCCTGTTTAAAGAAACTCCCACCTGTTTGTATGAATAAACATCCTAAACAGAAGAGGGAAATAAAGACGAAAAAGAAATTATGAATATGACATTGCACGATAATGTTCATCCTGGCTGGAATAAATTATGCAGAAGAACATAGCTGCACAGTATTGGTACTAAATTTACCTAGTTATTGCATATCTAAAATTCCCCATTACGTTACAAACAAGGTCAGTCTAAAAAAATTCTCATGAAACAGACAACTTGCAGCTAGGTAAGGAGTTTGCCACTTCAGTTTAAACTATTGATCAAAATCATGTTCATTTTTTCAGTTGACAGATCTTCCCTTGACACAAAAATAACATTCAATAAAAAACTAATTATATTTGGTGTAAAAGCATTTGCACTTGCATTTTCCTTTCAGAGGATTAATTTCCTGAGTGTGTTGTACTGAGTATCTTGCAACAGTGTACAGAGGTTAAGATAAAACTGGCACACAAAACCATTATTAGTTTGTAAGGAAAAGATGACAAAAGGATTGTAACAGTTGTAACAACAGTTGTAACAACTGTGCCTACATTAAAACCCCTAGAAACATCTCTTAGCTCCCGAGTTCTGTTTCCTGCCATACCCAAACACTGAGTCCATATCAGAACAAAGGGGAAAGAAGGGAAAGCAAATATATTCCAAAGTAGCAGCAGTGAGCCCCAGCAGGTAACGCAGATGCAATTCTTGGAAGTACAATTAGAAGTAAGAATTAAGAATGTCTTGTAAGGTATTCAAATTGTTAAGCATAGCAATGAATAAGTTTTGATCAGTTCTGAAGAAAAGCTTGACAAAAGCTCCCAGCAGATCAAAGCAAAATATGCTTCCATTTTACTAACATAAACACTGTTTTTAAAAGCTGAGGTAGTGTAAGAAGTGTTAATGAAGATAAAAACATTATTTATATCTCTATCTTGTAAAGAATGTTTAAAAAAAAAAATTAGGTAACTGCACAAAAGTGAACAGCAGTCGCTTAAAGAATTAAGCAGTCCATGGACTATATACACCTGTAACATCTATGAGTACTGAAATTTCACTGACTTTTCTCTGGAAAAAACCTAACAAACAAAAAACCAACCAACCAAACAAAAACGAATCTGTGCAGAAAACTGAAAGTTATGATCATAACCTTCACAAACTCAGTGGCTAATCTCAAACTGGAAGACCACACTCCAACAGTGACCAAAGGAGTGAGTGACCACTAATTCCTTCTGAAACATTTACTTACTGCTTTGCTTGAAATTTAATTGAGGTATGTGTGAAAATAATGATCTTAATTTTACTCCCCTGAGGTTCAAAAATATGGAACTAGAGTTACATGTCATTTATAATATAAAACCATCAAAGTGTTTAAAAATTTCTTTCAGAATCATATGTCTAAAGACACCTTGACAATGGAAATTAAGCTTTGTACAACATAAAAACTTAATATAGCAATTGCACAGTGAGGACCTCCTGTCCTCACTGACATAATGCTTTAAAAAATGTAATTTGCTGAAAGATGAAGCTGAAAAAGTTGCTGCTTATAAATGTCAGAAACCCTAACAAAAACATGAGACCAAAAAGGCACGCTGAATCCTTTCAAATGGAGCTATAGCGTCCATGGTTTCAATGCCAAAATATCTTGCCAGGCACTCTGTCCAACACCGAGACATCTAAACTGCCCAGTCTCGTATTCACACAGGTAACGGCCAGTGTCTACATTTATACTTATGATTTCCAAAAAAAAAAAATCAATGTTTCTGTTAGTGAATATATTTCAGCTCTTACAGAGCCAAGAAGCTGGGGCTGGACTCCATGGTCCTTTGGTGCTTAAGTGAGAAGCCTTTAGCTCTCATGAAGTCAGTGGGGAAAGGTGGTCACCTAGCACCTGAATTCTAAATATGTCCCATTTCTCTCTACCAACTAAAGAAATGAACTGGAAGCAACAAACCAAGAAAGAGGAAAGATCAAGGACCATTCTCTTAAGAACAAATTGCATAGCCTGACATAGGTGTATAATTAAGTAGTCCTAGCTTCCAAAACAGGATGGAAACACCCAAGCTGCATGCCAGTGGTCCTTAGCCATAACCACCAAACTGGTACCTGACAGCACAGAGCTGGAGAAGTACCAAATGCTCTGCGGGGCTCCTGGGCACATATAAAGAGATTATTTGCCTAATTTAGCTAGCATGTAAACCTAGGTGGCTGGTGAAACTTTAAACATCTAAAGAAGCAAATTTGCTACACATTTTCTTCTGAAAGTGAGATGCTCTGAGTGAAACAAAGACTGTGTCCCTCCTCAGGCACCTGTAATGATTTCTGCACTAGTAATCTGAACAGTGTGAGTGCCCATTCTCAGACTTGGAAAGTCTCTGACATAGTCAGTATTACTGAATTCTCTCTACTCCTTCCCTCAAAAAACCTCAAACCTCTCCTCCCCCCAAAAAACAAAACAAAAAACAAAAAACAAAAAACCCCCAAACAATTAAAAAACCCAGAGAAAAGCCTATAGCCCAAATTCTACAGCCTTCCAGTGAGTGACTGAAATCTGTCTTCTCCTCTCCATGTCAAACAACCTATCACTTCTCATGCAAAGTAGAACCTTTTGATTTCAGTGAGATACTCAAGTGCTTCTGTATGTACTTAAGAGTTAGAATTATTAAGTCCCGCCAATATTCACCTCAAAGATTTTCTGTCCACAAGTATCTCACTGACACTGTATTGGTGTGGATTAAAATGACATCAGTGTTTTCACACAAGCTTAACTGCTATGTTACACAGATATAATGCAGTTACTTTGCATCTCTGCATCCTACATTGTGAGATCTTTGAGATGAACCTTTATGCTTTCCTCTGTACAGAGCTAAATAAAATATACTTAACTCCCATTTAAAGCTTGTAGGTTCTAATACAACAGCACCATGAAACAACAGTAACTTTTCTGTTCTCTGGCATAGAAATAAATTCAACTATTACTTACAGCAGGTCTGTTTCCAAAAGCAGCATAAAAGGGTTCTGTGTTAGGATAAAACAAATTTTTGATGTCTGTCAAACACTGGACTTTAAATTTTTCTGGCTTCTTTTCTATCACCTCCCTGAAATGAGAAAAAGGGAGGCTGAATAAGTACACACAAAATACAACACAAAGCAGTTTATTTTCTTTATTCTATGTTTTCACCTAGCTGGATACTTCTATAGAGCCACCACCTTTCGCCAATAATTCTTCATTTAGATATCAGAGTGCCCATGAAGGCAAAAGAGCATTCCCAGGTTTACATAATGGGCACAGTAAATAAATCTTCTGAAACAAGGGAACTTCTACCCAAGCCTATGTTGTAAAGATGGCTACTGAGCAAGGCTGGTTGATTACAGGGAGCAGCTGCTAAATAAAGCCTTATGAGCCATAAATTCTCATCAAGTAAAATGCTTCCTAAAAACTATGTAGTGATTCAATAATTATATTAGCCCTCACAATGAATAGCTTTTTTTAATTTTTATTTCTAAAAGTACTGCAATTACCTTATGATCTAGAAGCACCTCAGCCTTTTAAGATATTTCTGCAGTCAGGGTCCTCCATTACTGCGAATTAGTAAAAATTAAGGAATAAAGGGATCTACTTCTCTTCAGTTGCTCCTTACAGAATATAGAATTCATTAATGAACTGAGGAGTTCTCTCATGTCTGGGTAAAAGCCCTTTCACAACAGCTTCTCTTGGCAATGAGACTGAACAGGTGGCAAAGTCTGGAGTTCCCATAACATAGGAAGATGCCAGCATGACACAAAGGCACTTGAGAAGCTCAGAATCCCACATCCTAGCACCAACACATATGTCAAAGAAGATGTGAATAGTACAGAAGCTTCACACGAGTGCTACAGCTCTGAGACAGCAGCTTCATGTATAGATCATAGCTTGAGAATGTGCAAAAGAGGAGAAAAGCCATCTTTCCTCAGTCTCACACCTGATCTCAGAGCCCTCAAAACAGCAATTAAATCTATGGATAACAATTAAGTCCTTTATTGACCACATATCACAGCAGTTAACAAAAGTGCACACTGAAAGATGGGCATTATTTTACCTAAACAAGGTACATAAAAGTGTATCACTTTAAATGTATAACTAGATGAGGAATATAACAGTAACTATCCTTTCATTGCATTTATTATTTAATCAGTCTAAGAAGTGCACTGCAGTACTTCCACTGTCTCATATTTAGAATGTGGCTGGTAAGACAGCCTGCAGCATGTCACTCAATCAGAACATCTGAACAACCTTTCATTAAAAATTTTAATGAAATATATCCTGTCACAGCAGCTTTTAACAGCTTAAAATATTTTCAGTAATCACTTGACATACTTCACTGCATGTGGAAGAGGGTACAATATTCATAATCTGTGATATTAATATTCATTAATTACAGTTCAACTGTGAGAAAAGAACAACACTGTCCATAAAGCCTAACTCTGTTCAGCCTGGAGTATAAGAAGTTCATTTCTTCTTCATGTAAATTTCTTCAAAACCCACCAAGTAATATCCCTTCACAAAAAATATTTATGCCAGTTGGAACAGCCAACAAGTCGAGGCTGATTGCTATTAAAATGTTCACATTTTACCCATATATTAATACTAACACACCATATAAAACACATGAAGTCAACAGGCAGTATCTATGGGTAAACAGTGAACACAGATGTATATTGGGGCATGCCTAAGAGATAAACTGAGCAACTAATTAATTTTGGTCTTCCTCTAACAAATTTTTTTAATTAAGTTTTGCACCAATATGCAAGAAAAAACATTATGAATTACTATTTCAAGCACTCTCACTTAAAAAGCTGAGGATTCAGCCTCCACCAGCCTCTGATTTTCTTTCTGCACAGAAGTGAAATGGCAGTACCTGTGTAAAGCTGAGAATAAGCTGCTTGGACTCAGCAACACTGGCCCCTGAGGCAGCACAGTTCCTCGCTCATTGACCCAGTGCAAGTATCCTCTGGTCATGTCTGCCATGCCAATAGCACGTGCTGAGCAATACAAAAATTTATACCCATTTCTGTGAACAGAAATAAAAGAAGAAATTATTGTAAAGATAAAGCAGGTGTTTTGAAATTAGTAATTTTGGGGGGTTATTTTTACATTAATCAAATAATGACCGATGAACAGATTTATGTTTAGCCTAAATGTTTTTAAAAGGAATAAAAACATCTGTGCCAGAATCTTGGATAATTAAAATCCATCTAGCTCCACTGCAGTTAGTTATTTACACCTACATACAGTTCATTTATTTATGGTCTACTCATGGCTTATGACTTCTTATGGTTTTCTATCAGCCCCTGCATGGTGGAACTATACTCCTTAGAATTAACTTAACTCTGCTATCAATGGTGTAATGGTATCATACTCCTGCCTCTGGGGCTCTGCAAAAAAAGGCTACTCCATGTGCAGCAAGAACATATTCTTTAAAGTATGAGCAAGAAATTTAAACTTCATAACACTGTAAGAAGTAACCGTTGACTCGACACTAAAATAAAAGTTTTGTCAAAAGTTACAGGCTATCTTTATTCTGTTTATCATAGATCAGTGTCCAGTTATGTTTATTCTATTTCATGGCAATTTATTTTGCAAGCCCTATAAAGAAATTGTTCATAAAATAAATATTGTATTCCATACATGAGTGGTTGTTGAATCTAGCTATTGAATATTTATATCCTGTTCAGCTGTAATATCTATCCACTACATAATTAACTACATTGGACTACATTGCATGGACTACATGGCAAAATGCATCCAAGGAACCATCAGTGCATCTGTACTATTGCACAAGACTTGCTCACCTAGAAGCATTTCAACACAACACCTGATGTGAGCCAGTTTTTCTGATTGTTTTTCTCCTGTTCACATTCATCAGAGGAAATATCTCAGTTTTTTGGAATATATTGTTCTAAATCATACCAGGGTACTCTCCCTGTCAATGGCATTACCTGAACTAAAGCACAACTGATCTACTGCTGCCCAATATTTCAAGAGCTAATGGGAAAAAAAAATTTTTTCAGAACATTAGATCTCAGGTGTATTAAGCTATTTTTTGAAGATGCCTCTTCTCTGTGTACAGAGTGAATAAGCCACAAGTAAATATGATGAATCCTGGTCCTTCCAACCCACAGAAGCACAGAAGGTATTTATTAATGTGGACTAACAGGCACCGGAGCTACTGAACTATGACATAGCAGCTCATGCTGGGGTTGGCAGGTACAAGCCAGCTCCTCAGATTCTTCACAGCATGTGTCTTACTGATTTTCAGTGCCTTTAAATTGCACTTTATGTACTTATAACCTACTCCTGAAATTAACCAATGACACAAAGTTTTTTTTAGACTGACAATGGCTTAATAATGGAATTAAACCCAAATATTTATATACCAACATAACAAAATAAATTGTATAATCATCAGTAATAAAAGTCATCATCAACAGCTTCAAAGCTCATAGTTATTTATAAAACAAATAAAACAAGAATGCTAGCAGTGAGTTTCCAAAATGGATCCATCTTTAATCAAGATAAGCCATCATGCTCTGCTTTAAAGGTGAGTTTTATCTTGCTTGACTAGAAGCCTGGGCTGTTCAGACAGCTCAAGCCTAAGCTGTTTCACTAAACTCCCTTTCTGCTCAGTGGAAAATGACAGAACTCCCAGAAAATTGATAAACTGATTCATCCTATGTGTTTTACATTTCACCCCTGCATGTCTCCGAGTGAGTGAAGTCTGGCAAGTACTCCACCTCCAGTGACCACTCTGGGGTAAACAGTCTCTTTGCATGTCACAGTCTGCTCAACAAGGAGGGAAGATTTAAAAGTAACTTACAAACTAATGCTGCTGCAACTCCCAGATTTCAAAAAAGTTCCACTTGATGCAACTGCACAACTACTTCAGACTACTATAGTTTTTGGAACTAAATGTAGCTATCTGTTTGGGATAGGTGGAAGAGGAATCACTACTCACTGGTAGGGGGCTTTTGCTTTTGACATCACAAAGCAGGCTTTGCTCTGTATTACACAGCAGATGTTTAGATTGTGTAAGCATCACTGAAGTGACAAGACATCGATGCAATTGTTACCTTTATAGCTTGATACAAATCTAAAGAAATTTTAATTTTTATTTGCAAGTGAATAAACACAAACAAGCCACAGATGCATGAACAGATTTAATGAATACTCACTGGCTCACTTTATGGTACAACTTTGCAATCCCTTGGTGTGTCCAGTCTTTTCCAAGAGTAGGCAAAATATGACCTAAAGTATCTGACCTGAATGACAGAAAAACAATATAACTGAACTGCAAAAAAAAAAAAAGCAATACTTACAGAAGAGATGAGGCTAATACAAAGCCTTAACTAGTTAGTGGCTAGGGAAAATACAGTTTTCTGTATGGTACTGATTGTGATCAGAAGATCATTTTATTCCCATTTCTTTTAGACTGACACGCTCACCCTTGGCCATGTCGTTTTAATTACTCTTGTGCCCCAGGACTTCTTTTCATGGATAAGCTTCTAAGGTAACAAGAAAGTTACAACATATATGCTATTAATCAGACCTATGTACAAGGCTGGTCAGTACTAAGCATATATTTTGAGATTTACTTAAATATTTTCTGAGTAAATCATAAGGACAGTTTATGGGAAACTACAAGTATTATAACACAGTTTCTAGCTTACTTCACATATAAAGTATGAAATACTTATACTGGTTTTAATGAATTTCCAGTTTTACATGAGAAAAAATTAATTACATTATGGTAGCATATAAAAGCTTAAACAGATGACCACCTCACTTGACTAAGCATTATACAGATACAAAGCAAGAAATACACAACCTAAACATCTTGCATCTTAGAGAGAAAACACTGGACAGCAGCTTAGAATGGATTTGCAACAGGACTGTAAGGTGATGTGATTCAGTAACTCTCTGCTCAGCTCAATAGCAGAGAGAAGAGCAAGTCCCATTCACTTTAATGAAGCTTACAAAGAAAAAGGGGGGGGGGGGGGAGCAGGGGTGGGTATTCATTTATGCTGGCACAGAAATAGAACAACTTTGCCTTATAAAGGGAAGAGAAGAATTTAAAATCAAGTATTATAGTTTAGTTCATCCCAGACTGCTCTTGGATACTATTTTTTTTCTTTTTTCTAATTTAATATACCTAAGTTTGATCTTAAAAAGAAATAATTTTAAAATTTTAGATTTCATTTTTAACAGTCTAAAGAAAACCATTTATTTTACTATATTTCCTTGTTCCACACACAAATGTTTCACCCAGTGTTAAACAAATAATAAAGATCAGTAAGTGAGTGAATCTTTTCAGTCACTCCAAAATTGTGGGGTTTACCTGAAACAATAATCTGAAACTTTCTATCACATTTAAATTCTTACATGGATTTTGTGAGTCTTGTCTTCTAAACACTAATGCCTCTCACTGGAAAGCCCCAGTAATGCCTTTTAAAACAGAATTTATAGGCTTCTTTTTAATGTATCCAATTTACTTCATAAACATGATGCAGCCAAAAGGTTTTAATTTTGCAGAAGGTTTTCCAATACTACTGTGAAGACTGTTGTGAAATACCAATAGGAAACAAATAATGGGCACATATGATATGTGTCTTTATGAAATTAAGATTCAGCTAACGATTCTTGCATTGTTTGAAACTCAAATAAACATACACCACAAAACATCAGCATGTGATGATTCCCTGTTAATTTCTCAAAATTTCCTGTTAATTATTTTTTCCTTTAGTTGCACAAACTTGTCCTTGTAGAGAAACCCTCTCTCGTTCCTGAACTCACCGTGTGATTGTTCCATCGATGTCAGAAATAATAACTTTCTCATCCCAATTCCACAGGTAAATAGTCCCTTCACAGCGGCAAGTGCCTTGATACTGTGTTGTAACACTAAAGGTGACATCATTTGGGCCATTCTTGAGTTTCAAGCTTTTCTGCAAGACATAATCAGCAAGATAATCGACAAACTGAGCGTATGAAATGGACACAGTGCAAACACAAAGTCACAGATGATCATTGTCCTGGTCACCCCAAATCTTACTGCTTTCAGCAGAGCTATTGCTTAACAATAGCAGAAGTTTGCCCTGTGCCATACATATTAAGCATTGATTTATGGAGCAGAAAAAAACAAACAAGCAACCAAAAAAAAAAAAAGAAAAAAAATATTCCTGAAAAGTTCACATCAAGGTTAACAAAATATGGAACAGGGACTACCTATGGGTTTTTTCCATTCTGCAATACAGATAGATATGCAGAGAGAAATGTGCATAACAAGGCATTCCATGAACTCTAAAAAGTGTGTTTATATGTAGATTTCTGTTCTATTGATATCACATCTCTTCCCTGTAATAACCCAGCTCTCATACCATATGAACCATTACCCTACAGTCCCCACCAGATTTCCTCTTTCCTCCCTGCCCTTCCCTCTCACTGTCTCCTGTGTCACTTAGCAACACACTGGGAACTGATTTGAATCTATTTGTGGACCTAACCACTCATTTTCTAAACCCACAGGAGTTAAATACTTTAAATGTCTCTTTCTCTTAGTTGTATTTCACTGCAATTGTTTGGTGAGTTTAAAAGTGAAAAGGAGGTAAGAATGCAAAACCACTGACAGGTAACTGATGAGTCTCACCCACTGTTTCATCAAGAAACCAATCTAAAAGTAGTTTAAGATTCAGCTAATTTATGCAAGGTTTCTGGATCTGAAAAGCATCAATATATTTGTGTAATCCTTTCTGTTTGCTGCAGAAAATTACCTACACATCCCACCTGTCTCTTGGGAAAATTTTATATTTCTTACAGATTATTCAGGCAGTGAGTGATGGGCTGTTTAATGCTGTATGCCTTGTGTGGGTTTCCTTCAGAAAATTAATTGGCTGTAGATAAGATGACAAAAAGTATTTCCCTGAAGTAGCCCATTTTTCCAGATCAAATTGGATCGTGAAGAACACAAAACTGTAACAGTTTTATCACCATTAGTCAAAACACCTTTGCCATAGAGAAGGAGAACTGGCTCCAAAGAAATTAACAGCCTAGCCTCATAGTAAATTTTTAAGCTGCTCTTTCAGAAGTTACTAATAGAAAACTGTATTTATGTGAATTGTGGCTGTTTGCCTAGCATGGGATCAGAAAAGAAAGGAGAACATGAATAAAAAATAAAAAGAAAGGAAAAAGGAAAAAGGAAAAAGGAAAAAGGAAAAAGGAAAAAGGAAAAAGGAAAAAGGAAAAAGGAAAAAGGAAAAAGGAAAAAGGAAAAAGGAAAAAGGAAAAAGGAAAAAGGAAAAAGGAAAAAGGAAAAAGGAAAAAGGAAAAAAAGAGACATTATACATACACATACAATACAAAAAAGGACATGGTTCCAGTCCACTTATACAGGTGGACTGGAATTTAATTTTTATATTTTTATATTTTTCTAATTGTGATGCCATGCTTCCCAATCTCTGAACAGCACTTGCTGCAAGGTAAGCACCAGTGTTTAATAATGAAAAGAGAAGGGAAATATTTATTTATTTTTAAATATAACACAATGGAGACTTAAATACATGACGTAAAAGCTAATTAGGCTTTGCAAACCTGAATAACAGTATTGTTCATGTTGTATTAGAAATGACATTTCAGGAGAAGGATGTAAAATTAACTCACAAGCTGGTCAGAAGTGAGTCGAAGTGTTTTTTTGTAACCAATTCCAGACAATAACGAGAGATGACTTGAGTTGCTTTGTAATGACCCAAGGTTTTGTTTAGCAGCTCTGGGGTCTTCGTCACTTGAAGAAGATTCATCTTTTATTCTGGAACAGTGCACACACAGAAAATGATGGTATGTCAGTAAATGCATCTCAGTATCCATTAAAAATGCATTTACAGTGAGTCAACAAATAAGTCATTGATTCTCTGCCCCTAAGTACAGTCTCACAGGAGGTCATTCACATCAGTGCTTCAAAAGTATCAATGAAGTGCCAAATCTTCATTCAGTGATGCTTCCCACTATACATACTTTGATTGTTCTAGCCATTCACTTGTCTATGTCATCGTTTCAATTTGAAGAACTAAAGCAGGAGGGCTTTCAGACTCTGAGAGGGGCAGAACACAGAGGGGTCTACTCCCTCCCATTCCCTGCTCCCTATATAGGTCAGGAAGCCCTCTCCCTCCTGGCTGCGCTGCTCTTCCCCTGCACTCCTTTACCACCAGCTCCCCACGTGCTCTTCAGAGCCCGGATCTATCAGGTTGTGTGTGTGTATATATATATATACATATGTGTATTTTTTGATACTTTATCCCTTATGTTACTACCTTTACCCTGTGTCAGTAAATCTGCATCCTATTGTCTTCAGTTTCCACCCTAAAGTCTCCTGTCTTTATCCCCCTTTTATGTTCCCTTTGTGGGAGGAGGGAGCAGAATAGAGAGTAGTCCTGTCCTTAGGTTTGTGGTCTGCCCAAACTGCTAAGCCTGGACAGTCTGTGAAATACTTTTCCTTACTTAAATTTAACAGATGAAAATTCATGTGCCATACCATCTCACAAACCGTATAGTGGTAAAAAAATAATAACATTTAAAACTCCAACTACAAAAATTCCAGTGCTAAGAAGAAGGAGGTATTTGTTACAGTGGCTTTCTCTTCCCTCCCTTCTCTCCATCCTCAAAGAGCTCAGCAGTTAATTAAAAAGAATTCATATTATTGAAATTTTTATTACATCCTTTTCTTTCAAAGGGCAACTTCAGATCATTTTTATTATTCTTTTCCAGGACTTGCAGGATAACCCCATTCAGGATATGTTGAATAAAAGTTCCTTTAATCAATTCTCTTTAAATATACATCAGGATTTTTAATTTTTTTTGTGCTATAACCCTTTTTTCAAAAATTTGTTAAAGATATTTTTCTTTAGAGAAAAGTTTTCCTACAGTAAAAAAATCTATCACCTTAGGTGGAAGGTAAAATACACTTTTTAATGCTACAAATCTCATTTTAAAAACAGTATTTGGTTTCTTTTTTGATCAGATCTCGATCTTGTTTGAACTTGGAAAGTCTTGATTTAACACCAAGGTACCCCATGTCACTACTAGCAACATTTAGAAGTCTATCTTATCCTTTCTAACATCACATCACATCACAAAGCTTTACTTAATGTCCCACTTGTCACATTTTGCTTGCAATCAATAAATTCTTACTGACAGATTTCTAAGGTCAGTTAAAATTTAAACAAAGAACAACACTTTGAGAATCTAATCTGCTTGAAGTCTTAACACCACTTTAAAACTTACCTTTACACAACCATGTAAGAAACAGACCTAAATGTCACTTGTCACCCTTAAAAAGAAAATCAGCCTTTCCCATTTATGCTGTGTTTTCAAACTCGAAAGAGGCCATTGAGGTAACAGCTAAAGAATAAGAAATCCTCTTTCTACTACATCTGCCTGGACTGCAATTGCTGACCTCTAGAAAGAGTGATGGCTAATGTCTTTTTGTTTCATAAATGTAATCCTTGTACTGAACTTAAACAGCATAAAGCACATTTGAATCTGGCCATTTTCAGAGCTAAGTGCAGACAGCACACAGATGTGGTGGCTTTACAGTAACATCTGCATGCACCAAAAAGGGTCAAGGTAGAAGAGCTGTCCCTGGATAACTCCTCTCTCCAAAGCTTCCAAAGCAAATTAAACCTCATCTTGCAGAACCCTCCTGAAGGAGATGTTCTGGGCAAACATGAAAAGGAGAACAAAGAGTTAACAGAAAACCATGAAAGTCTTAGACCTGGGTCTTCCCTAAATATACAGAAACAAATTAAGTTGTCAGGCCATAAGGATAAGTAAACCACAAATTTTAGCAATTGGGGTGTGACAACAGCATGGGGCAATCTGTGATTCTCCTTGAAAACTCTAGAAGGATACCTATACTTTCAGAGAACTGTTTGGTTTTTTCCAAGGAGCTGTCACAGTGCTGCAGTCAAACTGCAGAAATGCCAGAGCACAATCACAGTGTTTGCAACCCTGCCATGGGTAGAGCCTTCACATCTGCACAAATTGAATACATTTCACTGGTCCAGTATTTCTTTGTTTAAATATAAGAGGTTTTTTTCATTAAAAGGCAGCTCCTGCTCATTTCAAGTACAGATAATGTTGGGGATACCTGTTTGCCATGCTCATCTGTGAAGAGCCTCCTGTAAGTCCACTCCCACTCATACCTTGGTTTGGCTTTGTTTCCTGTAAAAAATACAAGTATGAGAAGCATCCCCTGTTGGGCCGGAAGAAAGAGTTTTAAGAAAAATATTTGAAAATCAAATTCTGTCCTATGTAGACTTGGTAAAAATCTGTTTGTTTTCCTCACATGTAGGCAACAAAGAACTTTATGGTTTCCTTAAAAAATAAAGGCTTAAAAATAAATAAAAAGTGCTAATATAAAGCTCAAAAAATAATTAGGATTTACTTTTGCAAGGAAGAAATACAGCAACACACCATATCACATTTAGGACTGTTTCACATTTAGTTCTGGAATCTGTCCTATAACTAACTACTCAAGTTCGTGTACCTTAACTAACTAGAATAAAAAATAAAATAACTTTTCATAGAATCATTAAAATCTTTGATCCAATAAAATTTTACAAACTCTGTTTACCTTAAGTAGAAATCTGTCTGTTTCATACTACAAGATTTTTAAATAGTGAATGATTTTATGAGACACAAACAATATATTCCCTTATCCATGTATAGCTGCCACAGCTCAACAGATAACCAAATACTTTTACTCAGAGAGAAATTCTAAAAGCTTCTACAAACTGTAACATCTAAAATCTCATGCTCTGAAGCTCATAGCCATAGATCAGTATAAAAGTTATTTCATGCAAGGCTAAAAAAGTTCATTCACTGAGGCACAACCATAAAAATGTATCAGAAGTCATTTTCTCCCCTCAAGTACTAATGTTTCAATGGTAGAAATTAATATGAAGAGGTTTTATAAGACAGCATTAAAGATTAAATATGTCTAGACAGGAGATCAGTATTTCATATAAAGTTTTGAGGTTTTCACTGTTCTTTAATGTTCACCCATGGCTTTAAGGCTGCTACCGTAAACTCTTAATTCTTAGAGAAGAAATTTAAATTAAAGACTTTAAAACTAATATATAGTAAGTTTTCCATCTCAGGTTTTGCCGAATTTTACAGGTCAGGCTACTCATAAAATACGTCTGTTCTTCAGCTATCAAAAAAAAAATGCTGCAGAAAGGTAGGTAATATTCATGAGAACATTAAATTAGTAGCATAGCTCTTTGATTCCAGGATCCCAAGCAAATTTAACCATCAGATAATACCACCTCAGGTTTGTGTAATGAAAATAAATGCAGAACCAAAACACTGCAGGCAAATATTTCAGGTATGGTCTGATTCAAATGTTTCTGAAGTCAAAAGAAGCCAGGCTTAAGACCTTGTACAGGCATCTTTTAATGTGTAAGAGCCTCAGTCAAATTGAATATTGTTCCTCACAGAAGCAAAGTTCTGAAGGATGAATATGAAAGTATCCAGCTTTCCTACTGCAACCAGAAGGCAACTCTACTTCCTTCTTAAACTTACCTCTTTAATAGTGCTGTTCCTCCCTCGCCATGAAAACCACCACCTTCCACCCTTTTTGGGCATCTTGTCCCTCATTATAGATTCCACAGTAGCCTGTGATAAATGGATGGTAACATAAAAAAGAAAACGAAACAAAGGACAACCTGATGTATGTAAATGAAAGAAAGTGCAAATAACACAATTTTAACTGATAATAAATAGAGTAAAAGCAAACATACTGTCTGTGGACCATAAATTCTACTAAAACAAAATCTAATGGTATCCAGAGCTGCTCTGAAGTAACTTAAGCATGAATACTTATGGTATTGTTAAAAGGAAAATGAAAAAGAGATAAAATCAAAGAAGAAAAAAGCATAAAAAAGGTATTAGTATAATGTCTAGAATGGAAACCCTACTGGTTTTATGCTGGTTACTCAGTGTTAATTATATTTTTTTTAAAATGCAAAAATACATTTCCTCAAAGAGCTCTCATGCAAAACATGCAAGATAGTTATTCTCATAATTACAAAGTTCATAGTTAATCAGCAGTATGGAAAAAAGCAAAGTTACTAGCTTTCAAATTAGCTAACCATGATGCTATTAATTTGACTGACAATATTAGAATTGTTGGTTTGTTTTTTTTTAACCCTAGCTTCTTTTCATCCTTCACATATACCAGATCTCATTCTTTCAATACTCATGACTGGAGCCTTATGTATTGTAACATGGAGAGCTGAATTCTTTCATTCAAAGAGCAAGCAAAGGACAAAAAGGGAAAATTTTACAGTAAAGGTGGGCACAGTATTTGGTGTGCCTTAAAATAGCCTAGCCACTGGCTTTCTGGGATGATAGCCTTCAATGTAAGACAAAAAAAAAAACCCAAACAAAGGTGATAGTCACCTGTGATTTAAAAAAAAAAAAAAAAATTCATTCCAATTAATTTTAGGAATTAAGAATTAAGAGAAAGTTGAAGTTGAGTTCAACTAATGCATGAGACAACACAACCCCTTCCTAAGTTTTGCCATTGATTGTCTTCACTATACTACATAAAGCATACGACAAAAAAAAGAAATGACAGAGGAATAAAGTTGAGCACATAAGTTGAAACTTTCTAAAGAAAAAGAAGCAAAAGAAGGCACAGGTGGAGCAACTGTTGGAATGGAATGCAACTGTTGAGAACAATGGCTATAATTTAAGGAGGTTCTCTAACATATGGAGAACTTCAAGCAGACATCCTATTGATTTTTAGTGGGGTTTTTTGCAAGACCTCCAGTTTTCAATCACTTTATGAAGCCTCATAGTATTAGCCTCATATCTTAGTATTTCAGTTCCACAGTTCCCCTATTACAACTAACCAAAAATCTCATTAACAAGTCATTAAGGAAACCAGTTGGATGACTGGTAGTGTAAATAATTTTAGTTTCAGAGGTTCAGCCAAGTAAACCTTCCCAATCATATAGACTGTTCCAACTATATACACTGGCTTCTCCGTTAGATTAAGACTGCACTGTCTACAAAGTGATCAGCATTCAGAATAGAAGTTAACCATCTATCCTGAGCAAACCCCAAAGCATTTGGCCCAGGCATCAAAGTGTTTACTTCAAAATGCAGTTACCTTGCATTATCTTTACTGCCACTGAAGATCCAATAGGCCTGTATCAATGTCTGAATCACTCTGTGGAAGTGCCCAACAAATACTGAGTGGGATAATTTTATACCTTCTGCAGGCATTTGAGTTCCATGGGATGAATCCCACCTTTGATGATTACTAGAATAATTTCAGTAAAGCACAATATTTGGCTCTCTGACATCCTAGAAATTCAAGCTAGGTTTACCAGATGTTTGGGACTTTTAGGATCAGTTTAGTGGTATTTAGAGTCTTTTGAGCCTTGAAGAAATTTTTATCCCAAGATGATGGCAACACAGCATTTGAATCCACAGTGATTAAACCCAAAATATGTGACATGCAGCAAACTGCAGAAGGAAGATAATGTTCCAAAATCAATTATATCTACGGTTAACCAGGATAGAAATTACTGCCACTGGTGACACACCAGGTCATGTGGGATTTGACCAAATTCATCAACACATTTAATATATGTCACACAGTCATAACTATCTGCCACTACCTACCTGGGTTGGTTATGAACAGCCAGCTGAGAAATAGAAAACTAGCAAGCTACAGGCCTCCCTTACCTAGTAGTCAAAGCTTATGCCCTGAAGTTAAAAATCCTGGCCTCTAATTTTTATTTGATAATATATGCTTTATATATATTAAATTGAAAGTAGTCACCAAATATTCAGTTACAGCAAACACATAGTTTGATTTATGTATGTTTACTATCCATATAAATGAAGAAAACAGGAAGGTTTTTTTCCTTCAAAATGTTTCTAATTATCTTAGCCTAGCAAATAAACACATTCAGAGACCAAATTTAGTGCTGCTTACTTAGCCCTTAGCATAAACTAGATGGTTATGTGAGGACAGATACTACTGATGTGCAGATTCTTCTGTACAACAAACCCCTCCCTGCCTTAATAAATGGCAGAATGCAACATCCTCCCCTGACCAACCTTCATGTTCAATCTCACCTTTGGCAAAGGTCTCTGGAATGCCTGCATTGCCAGCAGAAGGGGACCAGCTGTTGTCCAGTTGTAGTACCTAGGCAGGCAAGAGAGATGATTACGGAATTTTGTAATCCCAAGGTTCCAATTCACAATCTACCAAGTATTTACCATTAAAGCCATTTAGCCTCTTTAGCACAGCAGACCTACCTCATTTCATAGTATGTTCACAGGTATTCACAGCATACACTTCTCAGGGTATGCAAGAGAAACTAGGCCTTCAATAGAAAGGGTGTTTGTTAGGTGTTCCTCACACCCCTCCTATACAACATTATCATAGCATGAGCTGCATGTTTTACAAAGTGTTTTTTACTGTTTTACCACCAAGTAAGGACAGAAAAGTTAAGGGCCATGGTCTGTAAGGTGTCAAGCTTTTGCTACTTTGTGCTTAACATGAGTCAAATCTTAGAGACAGTAGGATAAACGCAGTATTATCACCTGTCTAGGGAAGCTGACACTCATGCAATGTCCAGAGAACATGACAGTAAGATCCTCACTAAGTATTATTCCCAGTATATCAGTAGGTAGGTAAACTTTACCATCAAGTTCAGAGAACTATGCCAGGGAAGAAATAGGTGACTCACCTCACCCCATTAAGAGGGTGAGGCATGAGACTGCAACGTACTGGCACATACAAACTATCACATCAGGATGCACCAGACACCTCAGATTAGCACAAGCAACGTCTGTGACTTAGGGTAGCCACCTTCAAGTGCAGCACAATGCCATTATCTCTCCTCTACTCTGTAACACTGCATGCCAGGTGCAGGAAGCTCTGAAGTTAAAACAACCTCCAAAAAAGCTATAATTGGCATAAGACTATAGTTCTATGCTTCTGCCCACAATATAAACATATGAAATTAATGCCTTAGCCTTGCAGAAATAGAAGTTTCATACTCTGGGTTAAGTTTGACAAGTCTTGAAAAGCAATGATTCCACGGAGGCATATTAGCAAAACACTCAGTATATATACAGACAAACTGCTGGGCACAGAGTGCTTGCAGACTTCCATATCCATGTAAAAAATATACACACTGGCTCAAGGCAAGCCTTCACAAGTTCACATCCTATTTCATCTTTACTCTGTTAATTGTGTGTGAACACTATCAACACTTAATACTAGCTTCCTGAAATTCAAATTCATAGAATTATGAAGGGACCTTAAAGATCATCTAGTTCCAAATCCATCTGCCATGACGGGACACCTCCCACTAGACCATGTAGCTCCAAGCCCCATCCAACCTGGCCTTGAACACTTCCAGTGACTGGACAGCTACAGCTTCTCCGGGCAACCTGTTCCAGCATCTTCTGCCAGTCAGTTGTAGCAGATTATCTGAAACTGTTCTTCACTTTCAATTTGAAGGAGGAAAGTTAACTAGAGGAGCCTGATTCACTAGAGAGTTGACTCTTCCTGGATGAAGCTAAGCTATGAACATTCAAAACCTATTTTCCAGCTATGGTTAAACTGATCTTATGCACTGAAGTACCACAGAAGTGGTTTTGTTAGCACACTAAGATATTTTGTTCCCAAAATGTACTTACTTATTTCCAATCTTAACCACAAGGTTAGGGTCGTCAATTATAGCAGGATTGTCCACAAACTGCTGATATGTTACTGCATGTTCTAAAAATTCTTCTGTGGGGAGAAAAAATTACATATGTAAAGCATGCATTATTAGATGCCTAGAGGGAGCCAATCTAAACCTCTTAGCATTTCTGACACATAGGTTTCACAGACAGGGCCAGCCCTTCATTACTAGGGTAACACAATTAGCAGTATTACAGAACAAGATATTCAGAGAGTCTCAATCTTGGAAAATGCTGATGGTTTCTTTGTTAGCTGATGGATATCTTTCATATTGAAAACACAAGCTAACTGAAAGCTCAGGGATGGAACTGTGAGGAAGAAAAATCAGGCTTCTAAGCAAGGCAAAGAAATGTTTCACTGTTCACCTGTCCATGTTAGGAGCAGGAACTAATGGGCTCTATGTGTATGTAAACCAACAGTCAGAAACTTGTGAGGCTGACAGAAAACTGAAAATGTCTATGAATAGATAACTCTTCCACCAGCTAAGGCTCCTTTCACAAAATCTATAATTCACAAGTGATTCAGATAATGATGCAGCTCCAGTATATCAAAGTATATTTGAAACGTTTTAATAACCAGCTTCTAAACATCAGGTTTGTATAATTTTATGACACCGTATCACTGAGGGAAGTACAAGTCTTAACCCATTTATCATCACATTATGTGCTCAAAGTTTAAGGTACAGGGTACTAAAAATAGCTTACCTAAAAGACACACAAGAAATCTTTTGCAGAGGTAGAACAGGAATTCAGGTTAAAGTTTACAAGTTCTCCTCACAGTGTTCCCATTTACAGACCACCTTTCTCATTCCTGCTACCAGCAGCTGTGGATTTCCTAGCTGTTTACTCTACCAAGTGGCAAAATCACGATTAACACTATTGTTATACAAAGTGCAGTACTTTCAAGAAAAAAAAAATTCCAATTACATATTTTTTAAAAAATAGTCATATATTTTATTATTAAAATGTGTTAAAGATCCTAAGTCTTATATAAGTCTACTATTTTAAGTATGAAAAATTCCAGTAAACCTAGCATTACAGGGACAGTATTTATCTTCTCAGCATTTTCTCCAGTTCAGCCACAGGAGGGCACTGCTTCCTCGGTATAGGATGCTAACACTTGGCTGCCAGCACATGCCTATTACTGAGAGTGAGTTGGTACCTTTGGTTATTTCTTTGTTGTCAGTAAGGCCTCCGCAGAGAGAAATGGCAATTGAGGGCAAATCTCGAATTCCATCCGAGGTGCTTTCAGCTCCACTGTCAACACCTGAGCTCCCAACAGACTGTGGGGAGTTGCTAGCAGACCGTGGCCCCGCGTCGTTCGTGTTCTTGCTTTGGACATTATCTCCACTGGAAAAGAAGAAACAGGAATTTATCCCTTATGTATTCATTACCAAATACACTAGCAACATTTACATTTCACACTATGTAAGAAAAAAGAATGGTGAAAAAAAAGAAGGAATTTGCTTTGTTTTGCCATACATTTTCAACTAACTATGCCTCAGGTACCCTCAAATATTAGATTACTTCTACTTGCCTAAACTAGGCAGGTATATTTATAGTTAAATGTATTTACGAGAGACAGGAAAAATAAGACAATGAACTATACAATCTTAGTAGTCAAGTAATGCTATGATAAGCAGAGTTTATAGAGCACTGATTCTGCACAGGAACAAGAATAAATAAATAAGTTTATTATTTATTTTATATTAATTATATGAACTAACAGCTAAATCCAAAACAAAGGTTGTGTATGTTTTTAATTATACATCCATGACAAAAAAATACACAATACTCTACATATACTCTACTAGGATTAAAATTTTAAGAAACAGTAAAACACTATACCCACTTAAAAATCTGTGCATAGATGAGATTGTTGTTACAAAGTGCAGGCTTACCAAACTCTGCTCTCCATTCCAGATTTATACTAATATATGAGAAAAGATTTTTCAATCCATCTTTTTTTCTCCATATTACTAATCTTTCTTAATTTTATAGAAATGCTAATACTACAGCAGCTGTGTTTAAGCAAGAAAGAAAAATAAAATCTGCAAGGTACATCACTTGTTGCTCAATTACTTTAGCCAAACTGTAATACAATGTGGAAAGAAAGGACTATAAATGTTATAAGAGGCCCTCATAAATAGCAGAAAACAGTGGAAATTTTATGTTTAGGATGCAAAATTTTCATAGACAAAACTGTCATGCATCTTCCAAAAATTCTTTTCTAATACTTATATTCATAGGTGATCGATCACCCACAGCAGAACTACATGAAAGCACTAATTTTGTGCCAATACTATTACCAGTAAGGTATGTTAAGCAAGGACACAGAGATAAATATATCCCAAGGCCAACTGCTCTCCCAGGGCATGTGAGTAACACTCACAAACATCACTGTACATTACATAACAATCCACAATCCATACACGATGTTTAATTAACCAAAATAGAAAATCAGTCTCAAGCACACTTCTCAGCCCCAACTGCAGAGCCTTGCAAAACCTCTAATATTCCTCTCTACTGAGTTTCATTGTCCTGCCTTCACCTCTGCTTGGACTCTGTAAAAGAGACCTTAACTGGTTGGCAGTGAAGGTTTTGATCTAAATCTGAAAGGTGACAAGTGATCTTTATATAGTTAAAAAATATAAGCAAAGGACACATACTTTTTGGGAAAATAAAGTGCAGCAACTTCTGGATCCATGTCAGTGAGGTCATCTAAATAGACACCATCAGCACCAAGATGCCGGCTTCGTTTGTCTGTAAGGGATGGCAGAAATAAGCCTATTAATGAGCATTTTCTGAGTAACAAGCCAGAAATGTTAATACAGCTTATGTATTTGTTTTAAGATTGAGAAACCAGACATATTATAGCAGTTTGCAAATGGTATTTGTTTAAGATGGTACTGCCAAAAATTGCACAAGTAGTTGCTCATATGGATCGTTCGGACTTTGAATATGCAAAATGGGAAGCAGGACTGGTTTTGAAGTATGGTGACAAAACCCTACCCCAGACAAAAGCACCAGGAATTGGAAATCAGTGGTCACTGTATGAATAACAGCAAAAGGAAAACTTTCTGCATATTTGTGTAGGTCTATTATCACAGCAAGGCACTGACAGCTTTTACTCGCTGAAAACTGATCTTCAGTCCTACCTTGCACCGGGGAAATAAGAGACTACAATAATACACTACAGCTGGCTTGGTATGGAGACAACTCATGGTTCATCACCTTACATGTGCAACTCATGTGTTGTGTGTGCACATGCACCACTGCAGGGGACAGGACAACCCTCCTAGGTTTTTTACTAGTCACAGAGTTATTGCTGTCCTGTTATTGCTGGTGCATCTATCTAGACAGCTGACCACTGCAAGGCCTTACATAATTATAGACCAATCAGAGCTTTAACATTTAATAACATTTGTAAAAAAAATAAATTTAATATGAAGATTGTAACACATCATTGACAGAGAGGCCAGAAATTAAGAAGGAGAAAAGCAGATGGAGTTATATTTCACAAATTCAGGACAGGACATATAACACACAGAAGGTGAAATTCACCTTATTTTAGAGCAGATCTGTTGTCTGTGCAAAAGCCATACCAAAACTTTGTGACAGAGCAGAGAGGTTTCATAATTACCAGTGACACATAACTCAGAAACCTGTCAGAGCTGGTGAACCAGTAGATCTACAGAGTGCTTTTACCAAAAAGTGAGGTCTCTGAATATGTCAAATAGGGATTAATTTGGATTAAGGTTTGCAGCCTTCCTCATTCATGCAGAGCTGCCAAAAATCCCAGACCAGGAAGAATCTTCCACCTTGCTTCATAGCTCCTGTTAATAGCCTGCTGAGTTTTTGAAGGTTCTTTCCAAAACTTACTCCTTTACAGATCTGAAAGTGCCTTTAGGGCACAAATTAATTTAAATTACAATGAGGTGCTTTATCACTGTGAAATTTAAAGACAAAATCATACATACAAAAGTGCAGGATCAAAAGGTTTACCTTTTTTTCTGGAAGGGGAATCTGTCTTGCCAGCTGGTTGGGATGAGCAAGCTGTAGATTGTTTTAATTCTTCATTGGCAGACAATGGTGCCACAGCTGCTCCTGGAGACTCTAACTCTGACTTATTTGCATCAGCAGGTAAGGGCTCACTTTCATCAGCAGTTGCTGCTGCTTGTCCAAGGTCAGGTGGAGGAGCTACAGTCTCAAACTCCTCTACAGGAGAACTCTGGATGACCCGAAAGTGAGTGCTTTCAGAAGGATTTACATCCACTATGCTGGGTTCCTTTGCTTTGAGCAGAAAGCTGGCCTGTGAGGAAAAATAAACAGAGCAAAAGAGAAAAGCTCTTAAAAAATGCCACCATCAGAGTTTAAAACTTGTTCTCTTCACTCCAGTGATATCAGAATCAAAACCAACTGCAGCAGAAAGCCACCACTAATTGAGGTGGAGACTGTAGTGTACAAAAGACCTCTCTGATGTGCATTTGCTTCAACAAAATTCCTCTCTAACCCAGGGCCAGGAAACATTTGTTCTGCAATGTGTTCTACAGCCTTCATTTCCCACTGACCTGCCAGGCTGCACATCACAGATCCCACCCTGCCCTCCTCCCTTCCTGTGCAAATCCTAGTTTATAAGATAAGGTCTCAGGTACTTCCTCATTTTCTACTGCCTATCAGTGGTATTGAAAACATCTGCAGTACAAGGAACTTTCCTATATTCTCTAAGGAGCAAGAAGCAATTCTATTACATAAACATTGCAAATTTTAGGTAAAAACAGGATCCGTTTCCTCTTCAGCAGTTTGCAATATAAGAAGCACATGCCCATTACAGCACAAGAGATACTAGTAGGAATTAAATTACTCTGGATACCTTTGCAGCCTGGGGTAGCTCTCCCCATGCCCAGTGCATGTGGGGATTATTCTTCGATCCACTTCTGTCCGTGGGTTTACTGACTAATTCTGAATCACTTTGAGGAGTAGGAGGGCGTGAACCTGATAGGCTGAAGAAAAACAAACAAAAAATATTACAGAAGCAAAAGTAACATTTTCCAAACTGATAGCTACTCAAAGCACTGAAGATCTAAACAATCATTAGCCAACCTGAAAGAGATGGAACAAGGGCACTGGAGATGAACATTTCAGGAGGACTTTTTGTTTTCTATGTGGAAAAAAGCACACGGATGGTACTAGAGGCAGTAGACGAAGAGATGTTAGTACTGTTATAATGAATACAAAGTGCAGAAAATGGACACTCAAAAAGACACTTTATCCTGACTAAACAATAAATTAAGACTAAGAAATCCAGATGATTGCTCACTTCTATTAACTTGAAGAGTTCTTCCCTCAGATGCATGATATAGGGAAACTAAGGATTCAAGAAATGCCTGGTGGGTTTTTCTACAACTCATACATCTCCCACTTTGTAGGACTTTCAGTAGTTTCCATGTATCTAGGGCCCATTCATAGAATCACAGAATCATAGAAAGTTAGGGGTTGGAAGAGACCTCTAGAGATGATCTAGTCCAACCACCCTGCTAAAGCAGGATCTCCTAGAGCAGGCCACACAGAAATGCATCCAGGCAGTTCTCTGTCTCCAGAGAAGAAGACTTCACAACCTCTGTGGGTGGTCTGTTCCAGAGCTCTGTCACCCTCACAGTAAAGTTTCTCCTCATGTTGAGGTGGAACTTGCTGTGTTCTAGCTTATACCCATTATTCCTTGACTTATCAGTGGGTACCACCAAAAAGAGCCTGAACCCTTCCTCTTGAGACCCTCCCCTCAGATATTTACGGACATTAATAAGATCCCCTTTTAGCCTTCTTTTCTCAAGGCTAAACAGCCCCAAGTCTCTCAGTCTTTCTTCATAGGAGAGATGTTCAAGTCTCTTAATCATCCTCTTAGGTCTTGGACTCACTCCTGTAGATCCCTGTCTCACTGAAACCTTGGAAATCAGGAGCTCAGGCACTTCAGAAAATATCAGCAGGCAATAATGCTTCTACTGCTGCTTTAAGCTCAAAACATCTAGATTTAAGGAAGCCTGGTCACTGCAGGAGTTACTATGTCCCCTAAACACGTTGTCATCTTTGAAATATCTACTGTTTACTTAGAAAAATCTCCAGCCTGGGTTTTGGTGTCTGTTCATCCCAGGTTCGCTTATCCTGCCAAATGACATGAGAGAATAATGGTGTTGCTTCTGTTTGAGCCAGGATCTCTGCATTTTGAAGTAAGAACACTGATGTACAGGAGTGGGGGAGGGGTTGTGTATGTGTGAAGGGAACTTGTGTTCTCTATAATTTTCCCTGAAAATGCAGAACACCCAAGTGGGGAAGAAGCCGAGGCTTCTGAGTACCAAGAATCACAATGTATATTCCTAGACACACATGCCAGTGCCAGAAATACAGCACTTGTGTATGTGTGTACATTAAAACAGGCAGAATTATCCTCTGAGAAGGCTCTTGATGTCAAAGTCTGCCCAGTGATCCATGCACACATCTGGGTTATTGATTCAGTGTAGATATAGCTACAAGTATAACCACAGTGAGTTTGGAACAGGGTGAGAATTTAACTCCCACTCTCCCAAAACAAAGTACACAAAATACATACTATCTACTCAACTTTTGACACAAGTACCATAGAGACATCTTAATTCTCATTCTATAAATACTACTTTTCTGTACAACAAAACACAAGGACTTAGTAATAATAAAATGACAAAATGTTCAGAATTCCTTTCAGTTGATTTCTCCTTGTAGGTAAATGCCAAAAAAACCTCAGGTAGACCAGAATTATCACTGCAATGCCACCTTAATCTAAAAGGCCCAAGACCAAATCAGACTGCAAACATGCATCCACAAGGCAAACAGGATAAATTATTTTGTTTGTATAAAAGGATACTAAAGGATTCTTGTTCCTTCTATCATCTGGAACTGGGATTTTCTATGCCACTCACAAACACTAATACAGGGTTGGTGGCCTCCTGATGAAAGTTGGTTTTGCATTACAGAAGAATACCTTTAATTTTTCCTGTTTGTTTAATACTCAATAGATGCTCTCTCTAACTAATACCCTCCTGGAACAGCAACAATAATCTCTCTAGTTTACAAACACAGATGGTTACAAAGCCAAATGGAAATATCCTATCTTCAGAGGAATGTAAATTTTCACTAGCTAAAATCTTCCTTTTTTTTATAATGCCAATCAACTTCAGATTTAAGCCGGGTTTTTATTGGCCTAATTTTATTTTAATCATCCTCGTTTTATTGATGATTCATCAAGGTAATTTACCTCCAGTTTAAGCTCACAAAGAAGCAAGCAAAGGAAGTGGTTTTCAACATCACTTTTTTTCAAAATGCCTGGGTTAGCTGTAAGTGCAGTTGTAAGTTCAACAAAGTTCATATACTGTTAATGTGTCAAGAGTTTATTATGTGTTAAAATTATTAAAAAGCAGCCCAGAAAAGAGGAAGGACAACTGTTCTACCTGTGTGGAGGAGAAAAGTGAAGAGACTGTTGAGGACAAGAGCTAGATAGCCCTCCGTCTGCTGGAGCTGTGAGAAGAGAGGATTGCCCTGTGCAATCTATAGGCTTACTGGCAGCACAGCATGTTGGTAAAAAGAAAAACAGGGTGTCATTATTCACAAGTGCTGATTAACATAAAAGCTCTTTCAGCTACATGAATGCTGAATTTACATCTAGAGTTTTCAAAATCCAGAATACTGCAAAACAAGAAGCAAAGACAATCTGCTGTTGAAAAAGCCATTGAAGGGGCAGGGTATTGACATGCTATCACCAGACTGGTGAAGCTAATCATGTTAAGCTTTACAGTCAGTGCAGAATTGTCCCTTTTTGACAGTGTTCCACAGACACAAGAAAGGAGGTCAAAACTGATCTGTTTCATTATCAAAGATATTCCCGTGTACAAATATGGGAAAAAGTAAGAAAATACTATATTTTTTTCTTTTCGCAAAATAAACTTTTCATGTCCATCTAACTGCAATTCAATAGATTAGCTTTGAAAGGAAACAAAAAGCTCACATTCTTATTCATTATGAAACTCTTATTTTATACATCAATTCCAATATTACAAGTTCTCAAAAGGATTATACTCAAAATACTAGATAATTGCATTCACTGAAGTCCTTCTAAGGTGTACGTATCAAGCAAAGATCCTCTCTACAGTATTTATATGCAAACAGTGGCATTACCAGATATATTCTTCAGAATTCATGGACCTGCATTTTTATGCATCCATTTGTTGAATCAAGAACAAAGATAACCACTACCTGGTTTCAAATACTGACAGCACTCATCTAGTAGCTGACAGTGACCATGTTTGACACCCAAATTTTTAGTAAGACTCCATATAGCACTGACATATGTGAGTTTAATGAAAGAGGAAGATTATTGAGAGCTGTACAGTCAGAAACGTACCTTTGAAGAGATGACCATTCTCCATCTGAATTAGGGTAAGATGCAGACTGAGAAAATGTAGTAACTGCTGGAGCCTTTATGACAGATGCATCATCAAGAAACGCATCTGGAACAGGGATTCTAGGTATAGGGAGAGATGTGACATTTAAAAGCCATACTTGATTAATGAACTCTCATACACTTCAAATAATAAAAAAACCCTCTTCTCTAGAGAAGACCTAGTAAAAACTGAAATAAAAGGAGACAGAGAAATGTAATCTGATTCACAGCATGATGAAGAACTGTTCTTATGTTTCTAATGTAATTTTCATTATTTTTATTACTAACATTCCCCATAGCATTCTAGCCTCAAGCTTTTTCTTAAAGAAACATGTTGATCAGCCATCTGTAGAGACATAGACTGAAATGACTATTAGAAGGTATTGAATGGAACATAAACCTTACAGTAGGTTTCCATTACATATCTCAATTTCACTCTGATACCTTGAATCATCCAATGGTTCTTTTTCTTCCTCTGAGCTAATCTCTATAGGAAACATATCTTCATCTTCTGAGGTGTCTCCATTGCCTTCTCGTTTTAAGCTGTCTATTTTATGGGTAGACTTCCTCCTCTTTTTCCTCCTTTTTTTCACAGAGCTACAGGATGGAGATGTTTCAGTCAAAGGCTGGGATCCATAGGCTTGGGGTGATAGCTGTGAGGATGCACTGGTGTCCAGGTTTCTTATCCTGTCTATGGAGTTCCTCTTAAGCTGAACTTCCATTAAAGCACTTCCCTCAGACAGAATGGGAGATGTGGCAAGATGAAAAGGAATTACCTCCTGAGAAAGAAAAAATTCAAACCATGCAACATATTAGTTCCTCCTCCAGTCATAAATCTGGTTCTAAAACCTATGTACAATTGCAAAAATCTAAGCCATTTATTTCTCAGAAAAGTAAAAAATTATTAGACATCTTGATGACCAGTATGATCCTATAGTATATGGATATTGTTCCATATCTGCATCTCCTTAGACAAGACAGGAACAACACTCTCAGTAAAAAGGTTCTTCTCAGAACCTAGTATCAGCCAGGTTATGGCATCACTCTCTCCACCAAATGCTAGATACAGAACAGAAACAAAATCATAGTTCATGACCTGAAAATTTTATAAAATCCAGCTTACCTTCACAACTCAGCTAACAGATAGTAATCATATAGGTCAGCAGTTTATAACTTAGTCACACAAACTAATATATATACAAATATATATAAATATATATATATAAATATATATATATATAAGATATATACAAATCTCTAGACATTCATGGAAGTATTTCTAGCAATTGTCAGTTACCACACAGAAGATTTAAATACAAAGATCAGAAGATTTAAACATAAAGATATAGGGATGAATACTGGAATGCATGTACACACAGCTCTCACCTGAGACTAGTAACATCATATTTACTTTAAGATTTTGAAAACTCATCCCACTCTAGACAGTGACAAAAATTATTGGGAATATCTGAAGATAAATTACTGTAAAAATGTATGTTACATTTCATGTGGAGTATTCAAAATTAGTGTGACCATAACTTATTTAGCCTAGTATTTACTGTCCAGCTCAAGAGCAGACATTCTCATTTAAATATATTTTCACCTGAATAGTAGTTGCAAGATCACATCTTTTGTGAATACCAGAATTACTGTGTACACAGATGGTTATAAAGCATGTACAATTTTACTGGTATTCTGATGAGTGCACAGGTTCAAAGGAAAAATTTCTGAAAAAAACAGGTCCATGGACATATTAACCTTTTGTACACACCTTCTGAGCATGCACGTTTGAGCACACCTTCTGCACGTTCTCTCTGTTCACACATTGGTATGCACATAAACTATGATTTCTTTTTCAGTTATGTGATTATTTTCTTTAGATTTTCCAAATCTCAGCAACTGAAAAACCAAAGTAACTGCACAGTATTGAATTTCCACAGCAGAAAATTGTCCATAAATTTTCAAAATTACAAATTAGGTAACGGTGAATTTTTCAAAGTTCCTAAACTCAAAAATTACTCTGAAGAGCGGGCATTGAATTTTTTAACAAATTGAAATTAGTTTTGACTCTTACCTGATCGTTATCCATCTCCTGCACAAAAAAGGCCTCTCCATTGTCTCCTAGTTTCATGTGCAAGTCTACAGCCTCTCCATTAATTTCTATGTCAACCTGGAAGAAAAGAAATGCATTCTTATATGAAAACTAGTTTAAGGACACAGTTCTTGTTTAGCTGTTCTACAGCTGTCATAGGGCAAATGCTTCTCATAAAAGTGTAGGAAATCTTATAATAAACATAAAGTAGTGAGCTCTCCTAACCCCTTCACAAGGCCATTACTTGTCAAAATGTTTTTGTAGCTTATTCAGGTCATTGCCCTTTCTCCTCCACCCAGGAAAGTTTATAGCCATTCTATAAAGCCTTGAATCTTTTCTGAACACTTCACTCACCACTCAAATCTTTTTCCTCTTTTAATTCATAGCCTAATTTTGAATAGTTTGAGTAGTACTTCCACATGCAAATTCTTAATATGCTGTCCTTCAACTTCATTAAACAGATTTCTCTTTAAAGCATGAGAAGCACAAATAAGCAAAGTTGTTTTACATTCTCAACACAATTCATGTGTCTATTTTTTCCACGTTTACTTCACCACTACACAACCCATTTCTTTTCAGGATGTTCTCTCGCTTTGCCTGTGACCACTCTTGTCACCAACTCCATTTTCACTTTAATTTTTTTCAGATACTTGGACAAGCCTACATTGAAATGGTAATGTTATCAATTCCTACCCATACTAAATATTGGAATTCCTTTCCTTTCTGATTTACATAAGAATTTAACAATGTCCACGATGACATTAGGATCTTTCTTCTGAGCTATTATAGAACATTAGAACCTAGACCTGAAATTATTTCCTAAAATAATCTGTCATGCACAACTCATTGGCAACTCTGCATCTGGTGTCATATTTCCAGGTCATTCAGTCTTGTTACATTTCTATCAAGGTCTTCACTGCATTTTCTAGTTTCAATTAACCTCAACATTTTATCTGAAATTATCACTTCACTATTACCTCCCTTTTTATAACTATCATCAAACTTGTTAAACAAAGGGTTCTTAATACACAGTCACTAATGAAATCTGGTGTAAACCCAAATTAGAAATTAAAAATCTTGCTTTATTGAAAATAAATGTTACAAATGCCATGGCTTGGTTATTTTTTTATTATAGTCAGTACTCTGAAATGCAAGAATCAGATAACTACCATTTTAATAGAACCTTGCCTCAATTTAGACACTTTTTATAGAGCTGTTAAACAAAACCTTGAGCACAATACCACAGAACATTCAGTAACTTTCATGCTATTAGAGTTAACCCACGGACAGAAGACAGCAAAATTGTCAATTTTCTTACCACTTTCTCCCTAGAACGTAGAACTCCCATTTTCCCAAAGCGTACATGGAAAGGGGAACACTGAAGATTTCCATCTGGCTGTCGTACAACAATTATATCTATACATCCTGACAATGTGGCTGGGTTTAGTCCCTTATAGAGCTCCTTCACAGTTACAAATACTTGCCCTGCTAACTGTCCAACGTAATTCATGGTTTGGACCTAGAAGGCAAAAAAAGATAGAACAAATAAGATTTTGGAACCCTGCTATATATTTTAAAGACATTCAAGAGATGGTGGTTCCAGCAGTGGGGTGTTCTCCTGTTTCACATATTAACAACTTCACTTATAATCAGAATTTCCCAACTTAAAACAGTTTATATCTGACACAAGTTTGTACAGAGCTATTAAAAGAAAAAAGCAAGAGAGACCTTATAAGTCAGAGAATTGTAACAAACTTCTAAAATTTGTAAAATCAGTTGAAACCAAAACCACTGTCAGTCTGCAGCTCATAAATGTCTCCAGTTATCTCTGAAGTGCATTACTTCCAAAATAACATCTTCTATCATTTACCGTCCTCTCCACAATAGACTTTTCTCATGTATTTCTACAGGCTTTTAAGGGCAGGGGAAGTGAATGCTTTTAAGCAGATCTAATTTTCCACTACACTGAAGTTAAAGATTATTTTCCCACTTTACAGAAATGTCTTCCATTAAAAGATTATTATAATGCATACGCACAATAGATATGTGATAAGATTTGACAAGCAACCTTCAATCCAGACAGTCTGAACTTAAGAATGCTTCCTAATACAACTTTACTGTCTTTGTTTTAAAACAGCCTTTTGGTATCAGCAGTTCAATTAAAAATTATGTATGTGTTGATGGTTGAAGTGATATCCCCTGCTTATGGTTCTATTTAATATTAAGTATTTAGTTTCAACTCTGTCAATGCATACCTTGTTCATGAGCTGTTAATACATTTAGTCCCCTAGATGGGATAGTATGTATACTCAGATATATCAAAAATTCAGTAAGTCTTTTAAGGTCTTCCAAAATATAAATTAATTTAAGCAAATAACTTCCTGAAAGGTCCTGAAAATTTGGATTTCCTGAAAATGGATTTCCAATGTCTATTGTTTTCATTTTTCTCCCAAAGCTTCTTTCAGATTCTAAGATACAGATTTCAGCAAAGACCATGTTCAGCCAGTATAAAGCATATGCCTCATACACAAGTTCTTTGCAAGGCTGCACTACATCACCTGGACCTCAATAAAAGACACTTGCAGAGCAGGCAATGCTGAAATTCCCACTGATGGTGATGAGAACAGAACTGAGCTCACAGTCTGAGACAATCACTGTACCGAGCTGTGCCATGTGTGTTAACCAGCATCATCTGCTACAATACTCTTTCAGCTGTGCTCTTTCATAAACAACAAAAAGATGTGTGAAATGCTGTACAAATAGCTCAAACTTTTAACTGTGTTTTATACTAAGAAACAAAATACCTCTTAAAAGAATATAATGAGAGCACTACAGTAAAAATTTGGAAAGTTCGGAAAAGCTATAAATAAGGCTGGTCTCTTATGCATAACTAACTGTTCTAAATAGTTAATGATCACCTGTGGTTTCTTCCAAAAGTCCCTCCATCTAGGATGGGCTGAAGCTTTGCTTTCTTCTCTATTTCTATTGCAATACGTGGGTTATCAGGACATAAACCATGCTCTGAAGGATTATTATATTACCACGCTCTTTGGGACTTTACAACAGTCATCCTTACATTGCTCCTGAAAAAATTATGGCCTCCTCATCTGAAAACGAGGGAGCTGAACCACAAGTTTAAGATTAAAACTAGGCACTAACTGTGGAAACCAAACAAGATGTGTTTGAAGTATTTAAAATAATACAAAATATTAACTAATGAAAGAACAATCCTTAAACAGTCTTTGGAGAAGTATTGCTGCACAGCCCTCACTTCAGGAATCTATAAAGTACCACCTACTGAAAAGTCAGCACACAACAACTTCACGGCATTAAGAGAAATTATAATTGCTTCTCCAGCATTAAATAGGTATCAGTACTTTTGGGCTCCTATTCTACATTAGGAACATGCCTTCCTGAATCCAAATCTAGGGGCAAGATGTTTAACAGGGTACTGCACTTGAAACTCATGCTGTACACTACACTGTCACACAACAACAGGTTGGAACAGACTTCTAGAGGTCACCTGGTGCAAAAGCCTGCCCTAAGTAGAGCCAACTTAGACCAGTTAGCCCCTGACTTTGGCCTGTTGAGTTCTCAATGTCCTCAAGTACAGAGAGCTCTCACCCCCCCTGAACTCCTGTACTTAAAGCAAAAATTTTCTTGTCAGTACCTAATCTGAATTTCCCTTTAATTTAACCTGTGCCTGTTGCCTCTTGCCCTATCACTGTGTATTTCCAGGATGCTGTCTCCGTTTCTTCCTATACCGCGCAACAAGTAGCTGAATATCCTGATGACTGAACAAAACTAGCCCTCTTAGCCTCTATTTTTAAGTCATAAGCTCTTAGCTCCCTAATTGTCTTGACAGCCATCATAAAAAGCTAGAAGCACACAGGCACAGATCTAAAGTTAGAAGAGAGCCTCCAGGGTGACAGATACAAGCAAACTCATCCCTTTGCTTTGGAAATACACTTCAGTTTCTACTTGGTGTTTTTCTAACCTAAAGCACAATAGGAAACACATTTTTATTTAGCTAGTATTTAATTTAATGATAATTACTCTCAAAATTACACTCAAATTCACCCAGTCAATTCTTGGTCTCCTAAAGCAACGTAAGTTTTAGGTGGGAAACACCCCTAACTTCTTTGGTGGGGAAGGAGTTGCTGGGGCAGTACAAAAAGCCACTGTTAAGGAGAGTTACAGGCAAACAATCAAAATATATGGATATCCTCTTAACAAGTTACACCAGCAGGTGTCTTAATGTTTGCAACTGTTCTTTTTCACAGACAATTTTAGCAACACTGCACACCCTGTCATAGGACACAGAGTTTATTTTAATACCTGTGAATTAAAATTTGGACACCATCCTCAAGCTCTGAGGCCAACTATCTCAGCTTGCTTCCAGCCAGTAAAAATCTCCTATGTCTTTAAAGAAAGTGCCACATCCAAACAGTGAGCTGGTGATGGACACTGCTTTCAAGCTGAGCTGAACCTAGCCTGTGCCACAAAATTACTGGAATTACAAGACAGACTGGCAGACTAATGACATAAAACCCACTTCCTCAGGAAACTTGGCAAAAACGGTTTTATACTTCAAATGTAGAATATAAAAGATGATGTACTTAAAATGGAAAAGAGTTCAGAAACTGGACTCTGATGAATGCCCTTTACCCTGAGATTGTTCAGAGTCAGAAGTTTGTAAATCTATACTGTGAACATAACATCAGTGCATGATATTGCAGTACTCCAGGAAACCAACATTCCTGAAACCCCAGAGAGACTGCATGTGGGTTTGGAGCAACAATTTACCCTGGACACTCTAAGAAGTCTTTCACTTACTAACCAGACAGCAATAACTTCAGAAGTAAACATGAGTTTACATCACGGGTTAAACCTCCAGTGCCTGCCTGTTAATTATACTGAATTTAGTAAAACTTGATCTCATACCATGCTAGTGGACACAGTATAGAATACTTTTTGTTCCTGAGAGCAAACTGAGAATCATTTCAATCTAAGCTTGCAGCAAGTGGGAACAGTCTGTACTGCTTCTGTCAGGATTTTCAAATGGCTTGAGTTTTGCTCTTTGCCAGGAGACATTCCACAGCCCTACAATATGCATCTACTATGAAATTAAAAGTATTTTCTAGTATCATTTTTAATTTCAATTTAACTAGAATCATCTGTCAGGAGGTTGAGAAAATTTCCAGCTCTTTTTATTAAATAAGACAGCATACATTTTTTCAGAATTTATCATCTTGTGGAAAAGTGAAAAATGAATAGCTAGGTGCTACTTTATTGCTTAACTTGATTTATTAACTTAGCAGAGATTAACCTAATAAATTTAATTCTTTCAAGTCCCATTCTACTGGATGCCACAGTAAGATCAAATGCACTGTTATCTATTAACTTCTTTCACAGAGCTACACCAGACTTTGTCCTAATTCCACTAGTAACTGTACCCTTTGTGGCCTGTTTTTCACAGCCCACCTCTTATTTGCACCATTTCATCTTTCTTTACCATGTTTTATAAAATAAAATACTTAGAGACATAGAAACTGAAGGCCTCTTTCCCTTTTGCAAGACCCAGTGCCACAAGACAATGAATAACAGGTTACATATCTACACTCATCCAAATTACTAAGTGTCCAGAGCTGTAAAACCAAACCACATCACACCACAGACTCAGCCATTACAATCTGGTCATCTACACTGAGTATCTTTAAATTACAAAATCTGCTTCTCATATGTTTTAAGCACAGGGCCAGTACCAATAAGCCCTCTCCAACAATCCCAACAGCTGATGAGATAAAATGGACCAGAGAAAACTCCCGTGGGTTAGATTTATCTTGTTCTAAAAGAGAGAGCTTTACCCAGTGGATGGGAGCAGACAGTGATAACTGTCTGGCCACCCAAAACTGACTGGCATTTTTTCAGTCACAAGCAGGAATGTAACATTTAGGTCCCTTTTAGACCCCCTTCTCAGATTCTACGTTTATGGTTATGCATTGATTTTGTAGGCCACGAGGGGATGATCTGCAGCAATGGTAAACACAGCCAACCAAATGCTTGCACGAATTAAGCAACACATAAAAATACATCTTTCACTTATACTTTTTATACCTCATGTCATGATAAGAACCTGGTTCATGACTGAAATGATGGGCATAAGCACAAAACAAATCAACTTTCCTAAGAACTTTTCCATACAACTTGTGAAATTGTGAAAGGGAAACTAAAACCAATGTGTTAGTGTTCTGTTAATTATTGCAGCACTGCTGCTGACACTGAAACTATAACAATTTTACAAACTTCATCCATTTTGTCCTATGAACTGCCCTTGGCTTTTGTTTTTTAAAATGTAAAGCTTGAGAGAAACTGCACTGTATCTGGGAATCAGACTGTGGCTGCTTGAAGAGAATTTTTCCCCATTTACAAAAAAGTAAACGACAGTATTTCAAAGACTCCTAGTAAGCACTTACTGCCACTCTTTTATTAAGTATCAAACATTTATTTCTTGACTCTGAAGTAATCAGTTTTGATTGCAATATTGAACACCAACTCCCTCTACACCAATTAATGGAGTTTTATGACTGACATTCTTAACCATGAAAAACAGAATCAGAGGTTACATTCTAAAAAAAAGATTTATGATAAAAACGTAGGGGTGAGAAGGAAATATTTCAGATGAAGGTTGCCTAGATGGATTTCTTTCAAAATTAAGCTTAGCTCTATGTTACTACAGTAACAATAACTTCTTAACTACAAAAGATCGTAATAACTATCATTACATTATTTTTTTAAAAAGTACTTCTGTTTTTTAGTAAATGGTCCACAGATTGTAAAGTAACTAATGTTGCATAACCATACCACTCAAACCTCTTAATATATAACTCATTTCAGGTTTGAAACTGAAAATCATTAAGAACTTTCAGAAATCTTTTTTTTTAACTATTTGGTAGTTTCTACATCAATGCAACCCAGACTCCCTGTCATGAATTCCCGTCCCACTTTTTTGAGTAAATTCCCAGACAGGACTCAAAATTACTAATTTCTCAGAGCAAAAGACTGGACTTTCTTTCTGTAGAGGAGCAGTGAAGGCACTGCTCAGGACTTCAGGAGACCTCAGTTTAGGTCCCTACCTTCCTACAATATCCCCATACAGTCTTGGGCAAGTTGTTAAGCCTTAGATCTTAAGAGGATGTTTCAACCCCATCAGTTTCAAGCAGGGTCTACCAATGTGTCTGTATCTCAACTGAAGCACACCCAGCTCGTCAGAGCAAGACATAGAAAAGCATTATCCCTGTATATTCTAAATTCCTGGGACAAGAAAGCCTGGCCACATGAGCTAGAAGGGATTCATAAGCAGCTATGATCTTGATTTTGCCAAGCTGCTGAGGAAGAACTCCAGAGCACTCGACTGAGCAGTATGACTCTGGTTTTTCTATAAAGAGGGCTCTGTCCAAATCTGAGTTTGTGAGGATTTTTTCCAGACTTCCCCATAGCCACAGCAGCATGGGACCACAATCCCATAGGAGACTTGAAAATATGTCCCAGTCAATCAGGAGAGAGGTGTAACTCATTTGTACACCCCAAGCCAGAAAGCAACACGCCACGTGTGGCTGTCTCTACACCAAAGTAAGACCGTTTTGCTTCCTTCTAGCCAATCTCCAGAAATATTTTACAGTTGGGATTATTCTGAGATTAATTCTACTAGGAAGTACTTGACTCCTATTCCACTTTAGCCAAGGCCAGTGCCAAAACCTGTGACTTCTTATAGTGGTCAGAGTCAACTGGATCAAATGTCAAATTTATCTTCCAAGCTGCCAGTCCCTCCTAGAATCCACTCACTCACACTCACTCACAGATATGGACTTTGACTATGAGATGATTATTCACATGACTATGGCATTGCTCTACCTTTCAAATACTTGAAACATTACTTGGCCCAATACTCAATACTTCAAAGTCCCCATAAAGGACAGGAAATTTTCTTGAGAGCAGCTGAAATAAAAAATTCCAGCTGAAGACTCAAAACTTGCCTGTAATGAATCCTCCTGTTCAAATGAAGGGAGGACTGGCCTATAGTCCCACAGTCAGCTTATTAGACTAGGACTCAAGAGTTCAGGAGTATTATTTCATGGCCAGATGAAATGTACCACCATGGTCCCCACACCAACCTCCCAACCATGCATTCCCCAACTCTGCAAAATCTTGCCCTTGTGTCAGCACTGGAAACTAACACCACTAAAGCCATACAGAAATAATTTCCACCTGAATCAATGGGATGATCAGACTAACCACATACCCACACAACTGCTAGAATCAAATGAAGAGAAGCTGAGAAAGTCAGTGGTGGGTAGTAGGAGGGACACCTCTTGGCATTTTAGGCCATCTTAAAATCGTATCTCAAGACTTGCCTTCTCCATTCCCAGAGATGTCTTGAGACATCCAGAGATGTCCACATTTCACTTGATCTCTCTATGTTTCAGCCTCTCAACTGTACAGTGCTTCCCTCCTCCTGGAGTCACTTTGAGGGAACACACAGAAGGGCTGACACCCTCTGGATTGATGCTGCCCATTGATGAAACTTTACAAGAAATCAAAATGTACAAAATTATGCCTGAAAATGAGAACTTTTGAAATAACTGGACTGCTACTGTTCTGATGTCAGCGGAGGAACATAAATCAGAAGAGAAGCACAGCAGTAGCTCTACTCTGCTTTGGTACTTCATGTGACTTGGCATCCTTTCAGTGAGACTGGAAAACACATTTGTTTGTTAGGCTATAACATTACATTTTCTGCTTTTCTGACTTTAAAATAAGCTTTTACTGTATTCCAACTGGTTTTGATGATTGTTGTGTGTATCCGCATTCACAGATAAATAAATGTGTGCACATGCACATCCTTAGATATGGAAAGGGGCCAAAGACTAAAACTTGTCCAACTCCATCACAAACAAGCCATAGTGCATCAAGTAAGTAATTATTATCAGGTTGCTAGACAACATAAGATTCCACATAAGTGAACTGGAGTTACCAGAAAAGCAGAAAGTATCCAAAACCATTAGAAGCTAATTCTGTGGCTTTATGCCTAAAATCATAACATCATTATGTTGCATCTTTCCCATATTATCTCCTTCACTATCTCCCTGCTTCTTCTCCAGTTCTCTTCATGGAATTAGCCTCATTTTACTCCAGTAGGAGTATATCCATCTGACTTCTAACTGGTTATACTGATGACAGCAAAACCTTTCCTCTATACACTACACATTTGCCAGTATTTATTTCCTAGTACAGCAGAGACAGTTAAAGTCACACAGAAAATAAAATTAAAAATAAACATTCCAAAACACCCTCCAGTCAGTATACCAAATCAGAGATTTACCAAGGCTGTTGACTTATCGTAGAATCATAGAATCATAGAATTGGCTGGGTTGGAAGGGACCTCAGAGATCATCAAGTCCATAGTCTGCACCATCACTGGTGAGATCCTGTTATGAATACAGCCCTCTGCACAGTTCCTCTTTTTGACAGAATTAACAAAAACATTGCACAGTTTTATCTTCTCTCCACTCTCCACAAGATACTTGTAATTTCTCTTCTTGAAAGTAAAGATACACTAATCAGTAGAAAAAAATAATCGCTGTTCTATAACACTCACATAAAAGGAACCCAAAATACCAGAAACCTTCGTTTCATATGTATTAACTGCCCTGCTGCTAGATAGGCTCTGCTATGCCATTAAATCCCTCTGGACTCGCACAGCTTTCATCATTCCATCTCAGGGAGCGAATGAGAGAAGCCAAGGTACCCATGCAGCAATTTGCATCAGCAGTTGCCGGCCGAAGAGCGGCAAAAAGCCACCTCTAACGCCGCCCTGAGAACAAGTGGCGCTGGGAGGGGCACACACAGTTCACACAGTTCGGCAGGAGCCAGGACCCCGAACCGGAACCTTGAACCGGGACCCCGAACCGACGCTCCCCGCAACTGCCCAGCTCTGGGTATCTCCCTCTGGAGATAAACCAAGAAAGCATCAGATTTCGTCTTTCCCTCTATCCCCGTGCAGAAAGCGCTGTCAACCCCAGATGACCCCTCTCTCTCCGCTGTTTGCTGTCCTTCCCAAAAGCCAGACTCCTCAGTAAAAAAAAAAGCAGATGCTGCGGGAAGCCGTTCGGAGCCTCGCCAGCACCGGCGCAATGCTCAGGCCGGACGGACCCGCTGCCTCCGGCGGCCCCAACACTCGGCGGGGCCATCCTGGCCTTCCCTCCCCAGCTCAGCGCCGGGGAGCCGCGCTCCTCTTCCTCCTCCTCCCCAGTCCGGACACTCACCTCTGCCACCCACCACCATCCGGGTGCTGCGCTCGCCACTGCTTTGTGCGGGGCACCCGCCGCGGTGACTGGGACGCACCGGGCTGGCCCAGAGGTGACGCCCCGGAGGAGGGACCGCAGCGCCTGAGAAAGGGGCGGAGGGCGGGCGGGGAGGGAGCTCCAGGCCGGCGCTGGACCTGTCCGTGCTTAACCCGCCTGCCGCCTGGGCGCGCCGGCCGGGCAGCGCAGGGCGGGCAGAGAGGGCCGTTGGAGCTCCCCGCGGGCAGGCCAGCCGGCGATTACCGGCCGCCGGGGTGGGAGTAGGGGCAGGCAGCTCCACCGCCGCCCTCCCCCATCTCCGGTGTCCACGGCCGGGTGACCGGCGGCCGGACCGGGCCCGGGGGCGGAGCGGCCGTCAGGCCCCGCGCAGGGCGGTTGCTGGGCCCCGCGGGCTGGCGGCGCTGAGTCAGCGCGGGGGGGGCGCTGAGGGGATCCCGGGCCGGGCGGGCGCCCTCGCTCTGTACCCGCGGCGCAGCTCGGGGATCCTTCCGGAGACCGACGGGGGCATTCTCGGCATCCACTGCTGTGCCTTTCCTGGAGGGGATCTTCGGCAGGTCATAGCAGTATTTTTGTTGTTTTGCGCGACTTTGAAGTAATGATAACAGAAATACCTTCCTTCTTTTTTCTTTTACATGCTCATTTCAGTCAGTGTCCACAATTTTCAAAGCGGGAAGCATCTTTATTCAGGTTCGTAGGTGGGAAAACCGGAGAGTTAAAAAGGGAACGGCGCAGCCCGGACTGTGGGGCAAGTCCTTGGAAAGCATGGATTGAAGCCAGGGTTCCCAAGGCACTAGGCCGCAGGAAACAGACCTTTCATTACTATATGCTTTATCACTTTAAATAAATGCGATGAAATTAAGTTTTTCCAGCAAGCTGTGGTTACCTGGCATTTAAACCATACTGTAGCCTCTTTCTACACTGAGTACCTTGCACAACTTTCTAGGGAAGCGGATGTCTCGGAAAGAAATCAGCTATCAGAGGGATCTTCCAGGTTTTTTCGAGTCTGTTAGCAGAAGTCAGAAGAGAGTGGTGCTAAGTGCAGAACATGACTGGGAAACAGAGTAACAGAAAAAAAAAGAAGACAAAGAATTCGTACCAAAGGGTCAAAGTTCATTTGTTGTTAAAGAGACTGCTAATTTTAGATCTTGTGCATCTACATGTTCTAATCCCCAAATCGTACATCAAATCTAATCCCCAAATCAAGTTTTGCTGAGTAGACTTAAGTCTAAGTGGTTAAGTCTTCTGTCTACTTTTTGCTGACACTGTAAACTGAATGGGGGTTTTTTCTTGCACATCTTCCTCCTGTAGTTCTGCTAACTTTGCCTCCACACCTTTATACAATTCACAATGATGATGGCATCTCCAGGTGACAGGGTCTGGTGCACACTCAGACCTGGAATCCCTGCTACTTCTTTTCCATTCCTAGTTACACAGCTACACTAATGAGTTTACCCTAGTTTTAGAACAAAAAAGTTAATGAAAATGCTTTAGAACAAAAAAGTTCTAAAATGAAGACAGTTTCTGTCCAGGTACAAAAAACAACTGCATATACTTAATCCTAAAGAGAAATACACAACTGAGCCCAGAAATACTTGAAATTTAGTTTCCCAAGCATATAATATGTAATCCCTTGTCAGTGGGCAATGAGACATGCTGATAAATAATCCCATCCCAGAGGTAAATAGAAGAAGCTTTGACTGTGCTGGTTGTGGAGCCTGACCAGTGCTCTGCCCTCCACATTTTTGTGGAATATGATCCTGTATTGTGTTCCCTCTAAGGGGGTGGTATCCTCCAGCCATCACCATCCAGGACTGCTCTAACATATTGTTCCACTACGATCGTTCACTCCTGTACTCAAATAAAAACGTTATTATAATACACTGAATCAAAACCACTGTCTTTCCACAGCCTGGACAACACCCACTCTTCTCTGCCTCTTTCAGAAAGCCAGCAGCTGCAGCCTCCATTTGGAAGTACAGTATTGTGTTCAATTGTTTATCATGTCCAGTCTTTTGCTGCTTTATGTAAAATAATCCACAGAATAATCCTGTGGATTTTTAAGCATATAAGCATTAATTTTTAATGCTTATATGTGTGAGGACATGTTCTCTCTTCCTACAGAGCCATGTAAATATAACCATGACACACAAAAGATGCTGCAGAAAGTGCCAAATGCCTGCACAGCAACTGTGCTTCTGTTAACAGCAGGACACCATCTTCATCCTTCTGTGTTTTTTCACTGTTCTTGCTGATGGCTTGACCACAGTGCAGGGCAGTGTTCCTCAGATTATTTCTCTAGAACAGCCTCTGCCAACTGATTCTGAGACCCTTGCAGTCTTTTGCTGCACTTCATCTCATAACTATTCTCAGTTACATCTATACAGAGGACCAAGCAAGAGTACACAATCTTCCAGACCATCCAAGCCCTAGCATGCCATGGCTGTGGTTTGGGCTCATCCCATTGCAGAGTTTGGTGGGTAGAATGCTCAAGGATGGTTTTGAAGAAGTAATCCAGAGTTGCTCACTAAACTAGGTGACTGAGGGAGTGCCATCACAAGGCATGCCCTGCCCTGCAAGAGAACAGTCCCTGGCAGTGTAATTTCCAAAATGCACTCAGGAATTACAAAGTTCTTAACCATTACTATTTTCCTCCTGTACTATTTTTCCCTTGACAGGTTTTTCCTTCTGGAGGTATTTTGCTGCCCAACAGAAGTTTGATTCCCAAATTTTGAATTAAAACTGTCCACAAACTTTTGAAGGACTGTCTCATGAAAGTTTTTACTTCCACTCCTTGTCTGGCCTTTTATACCCATCCATTACCTAACTCAATTCCTGTCCCAAAGCGCTTATAGTTTACATATTCACTCTGTGTTTGTACAGTTCTGGCACAACGGAGTTCTAGCCTATGATCTGGGGTCATATTTACTGTGAAAATACAAATAATAAGTAAATTGAGCTATTTAGTCTTCTTTAAATTAGTAAAACTGGGTTTACAAAGTCTGCAAGCTATTTTTTTAATAAAATGCAAAAACAGATTCTTAGAGAGGATTACATGAATTCACAGAGGGGAGGGATTCTACCTGGGGAAACTAGATTTTCCTAGCAAGTATGTTGCAAAATATGAGAGAAAAATAACCACTCAAACAAAAAGTTAATTATTCAGTGCATTATCAGCATTATCAGTGTGGAATTTCCCTCACTAAAAACTGGAGTTCATGTTCAGCCATGTAGTATCTGGGCTATGCAGGACTGCAACTGTTAATGCATGCACAATATGCATGTAAAAATTATTCAGTAAACAGAAAAGTTGAGCTTTGAGCTTTTAACTTATAATGAACTCATAAGTAGACTCCATAGTCTGGTGCTGATATTCTCTGTATTAGTATCAAACTTGGAGTAATTTAGGAAGTACAAATTAAGAGTTAATCTAGTTTTATTCCAGTGTAAATGTTAAAAAATAGTTGGACTCTGATTCTGTTATTACCTAATTAAACGCCCTACCATTTTAACAGATGAATACTTCTTCTAAAATAAATATTTTTGTACAATACTTGGAGTATCTATGATAATCTGCTGAAATCTCTGGTTCACATTATTTTTCCCTCTCCTTTCTTTCCAAGTCCAATTATCTAGTACTTTATTTTGTCTTTGTTTGAAGGCACAATAATGCTGGCTCTTGTAGCATGTAAATCGTGGCATTTGATCTGCTTCTTAGTGCTTGATTTATTTGAGATTTTTTTTTTTTAATGTGCAAGTAGATATTACTTAGTTGCAGTGATTTTTAAGACTTTTGGGCCTCCCTAACTTTTTAACTTGTTGCCAGTTTCTGTCCCACTGGTTTTGCTTTGTGTCTCTATTCCTGGGGTTGACTGTTTTCACTGTGTCAGTATCAGGTGCTTGAAGATCTATGTAGTAAGCAACTTACTTTGAAAACAGAAATAATGCCACCCTTGTCCAACATGAAGTAATACAGGACTTTATTCCACATGAAACCATCTTGCTTTCTGCAGCAGTTCCATCTGTCACATGCAGGGTGATGCTTCTGGCCTGCACCATCCATCAAGTCTGCCCCACCTGAGCTCCTTGCATTTTGCCAACTTTAGCTTTTGAATTTTGCTTTCTATATGGTCACAGTTACCACATATTGTAATTGTCTGCTGATAGTCATGCATGCGAGCCAATACACTTCAGACATAATTTCTTATCCTCCTTTTTTGGCCTCACTGTTAAGAGTTGAGGTGATAACATCATCCTCAGGAGGACTGTTAAATCATAAGTACTATAAAGTTTAAGTCATCATTGAGGCAGGAGAGGGACAAGTGAAAAGGGGAACGGAGATAATTAGATAATTATTTTTTCAAAGGATCAAAAGTGTGACTGTGATTTTCCAGGAACTGTTGCACCTGGAATTAGAGGCAGGGCAGAAGGTACTGGTCATGTATCAAAATTCTCATCTGTAATGATAACACACTTATGAGCCCTAAAGGCATTAGGGTCTACATCACACAAGTGGATTCTGAACCAAGTACTTGCAGACTTAGTTTTGTGACAGATACGTTTTTTTATCCCCTTCACTAAAATACAGTCCCAAAAAAGGGGGATCTATAGCCAAGAAGGTGCCACACGGGCTTTTTTTCCTTCGCAGAATATAACAAGTCTTGATGATGAAAGTTCTCAAAAGAGCCTTTCTTTTCCCTCTAGACCCACATACAGCCTTGCAAAACCATGAAAACCTCAATGCTTCCGTTATATCCTAGGAGCTCTTTCTACAATCAAAACTCAGTTCTTTGCTGCAAAATGTTAGGCTACTGAGAAATAGAAGCATTTATTAAATCCTATGATTCAAGTATGGCCAGAGCAAGAGTATATGAATATTTAAGTTAGGAACAAGAGAGGGTAGAAGTATCAAGGCTGCTGGAGGTCCACTTGTACCAAACCAATATCATCAGAAAGTAATTTAGCTACAAATCTGTAAGTAACTCAGCTTCAGCCCTCTAAATGTTACCTTAGGAAGCTTACAAAATCTTTATCCCTGATAAAGCAAAGTGGTCTTGATGTATGAGATTAAAGATATAACAGTGAAATCATCATTGTCTTTCTTCAGCCCAAGCCCAGAGTTCTGCACAGGCATGTTCAGACACAGGCCCATACTCTGCTCAAGCAAAATATATCCTGATGTTTAAATGAACACAAAACTCCACAGAAAATCCCTCCACCCTGTTTTGGACTGAAATGCTCTCCAGCCCAAAAGCTAGCTTTTCACCAGTCAAGTAAAGCTGTGCATGACTAGCAAAGCTTTTGCCCAGAAATGCTGTTTTCAAAGCACAGCAAATCAAAAGCAAGATGATCAGTATTATTTGTTTAGAGCAGAAAAGTACAAAACATGCTTTGAGAACTTCAAACAAAGCTTCTATACTTCCCAGAGTATAATCTTTTCTTAACTAATACTAGGCATCTCTCATGCTAAAATAGAAATCTTATTCCTGAAGATGAAAAGGTATTTGGAAACCAACTCCTGTTGAGAGAAGATTGCTGCTTTCTTCTCATCCCTATGTCTGCAATTTCTACATAACACTGCCTACCAATATTGAATTTTTTGTGCAAATATGTTCTGACAATTATTGCTTGGGGGTTTTAAAGTAACACATCTTGATTAGTTCACTGTATTTTTACCTCATTACTATGCAAACTAGTCCCTCTTTTCTGTAGCTAGCCAAGATCTAACAGCTATAAACAACTTAAGATAATAGGAAGATAAAGAGATATTTTGTATACAGCTTTTTCTTAAGGTAGCCTACCCATTGAGTGGTAATAGAGCTCAGCTTGAACTTCATTCTGTGTCTTGCACAAGAGAGTAGTGTCTAAAATCAGTTTTATAATAAACATAACAATATTTGGTGTTTCCCACTGTGTCAAAAAATTTCTTCCTTTCTGTGCAGAGCATGGTATAAAAGTGGTTGTTCTATGTTCTGTGTTCTCCTGGTGAATGTCCCTGTCTCTTGCTTGCTTCTAGTTACAAAAAGCAGGTTTATTTGGCTTTGAAATAAGAAAATTATTGCACAATCCCAGGTACTGTCATTAGTTCAGGCTGCCACATAAAGTGGATTAAAAGGATTTTAATCTTGTCTCAAGAAAGACAGAGGGAAGATTGTGAGCAGACTGTCAGGAGTAGAGGCAGACCCTGAACTGATAGGGGAAGCTTCTGCAAGCTTTGCCCAGAAGTTCCTCTTTTTCAGCCATATCTTATGAATTTTGCTGAATAAAGTGAAATAACCCAACTCCCTGCTACTTTTTTCTTTTTCTTTTCCTTTTACTAAGCCTTAACTTGAGTATTGAAGTGGTAGAATTTTTAAGTGACTCTGTGTTTCATTCAAAAGAGCACTTTTCACTTTTCCCCATCCAGTGTGTGCAGTCGGTGTGGATCCTCCACCTGAAGGTGTGGATCTGCCTGCCCTCTGCAAGGCTTTCTCTAACAGCAAGGCAGGTGCAAGGGTGCAAATTTGTTCCAGAGCTCTGGCCCCATTTCACAATGTCTTCTTTTTCCTTTTCGTGTGCCAAGCTGTGAGGACATCTCAGTCTGGCAGCACAGATCTACTCTGATCTTTAACAAGTCTCAGATGATAGAGGGGAAGAGGTCTCTTGGGGCATTTTCTCTGCAATCCCATTCCTGGGGATTTTACTGGTTATGATTTATGCCAAGGACTACACTTGTTCTGGATTTTAAATACTGTCATCATTTGAATAATTGTTATAGTAATTTATTCAAGCAAAATTTGAGCTTTGTGGAACCATGATAATGTTTAAAAATATATTTAGCTTAAGCAAATCTTTTCAGTCTTGCCTGCTGCCAGAGCTGACTCAATCTTAGTCTTTCCAGGACAATTTGTCCTCATAATGTTACTGCTAAAGATACAATGATCAAGATTGCTCTGAAATCCTAGAAACAAGTTGAGGCACAGAATTATTCCCTGCGCATGCAGTCCCAGGCAAATAAATTCTCTTGAATTACTTTCATAAAGTCTGAGCAATTTTTGAGGTAGTAACATTGTTTAGTGCAGTCTGTCTCTTATCTAAGCAGTTCACTCTTCTGATTTAAGCTGAGGACTTGTATAAAACTCTTACTGGTGCCTCTAAGTCGGGTATTTTAAAGCAGGAACATTGACATTTATTTCAGTTCTGCACCTGCTATCTTTCTTTACATTATCTGTAAGGACCTGAATATCTATGTGACCTTATCTGAGGAACTGGCTTAATTTTTATGATTTCTGTATCTGGAATACATGTATAGATAACAGATGTGATTGACTTTGCAAAATCATGAAAATAATATACATAAATTTTTATTATTATTATTTCAACTTCATGTTAAGACTTCTATGAGTGGGAGAAGTGTTCCTGGTAGTAAATCCTTGCTTCAAAATATTCTTGATGTCATAACAAGTGTAGTCTCTACAACCTCTATAATCCCTGACCATGGTAATGAACATAGTATTTTAGAACTACGTTTTAATTTTAAAATATAAATTTTATAATATACTTTATTACTTTAATTGTAACATTATTTAATATTTTAGAACTGCAATTAAAGAGCATGTCATCTCCATCATGCTAAAAATAATTATTTGGAAAAATAGGCTTGCTGTGACAAGGAATATATCAGCCAATCTAAGTTTGGAAAAGGAAGTATTAAATGAAGGAAGTGGATTGAAAGGAAGTATTTCCTTTTTCCTATTTTTGCTGTTGTGTTCCAAGCTGGACAAAAATTAGAATTTTATCCTAATGGAAAATATCATTATTTTAATATTAATATTTTAACAGACTGGAATATAAATGGATCTTGATGTTTAAAATACAAACATTTTGTGCAAGTGAAGCACCTGTCTTAAAGAGCAGTTATTATGTAATCTGGTCCTCAAAAATATGACATATTTGACATACTTGAATGGCTCTGGGGCAATAACCATTAAAGAAAATTTAATTCAATGTTGAACTGAAAAATTTCAAAAAATTTTAGCTGATCCAGAATTAAAATACTGTAAATGAATGTATTAACAACTCTGCCTCATCTACTTACCACTCTCTAGACTCTGCCCTTACATAAAAGCCTATGAAAATCAACTCTGTCCATGAATTTCTGCTCATTTGAAAAAAGCTTACAAGCACTTGCAAATACATGCAAGAACTTTTTTTTAATTAGTTCTCAGTGTTATTTCACAAAAATTGCTTCATTCAAGAATTAGCTGTCTATGAAAATCATTTATCCCTGCTCCATAAATTTGGCAGCAGTGTTTCTTATATAGAAGCATTTTGCATAAATCCATGGAAATTCGGTGGGATTAGCAGAATCCATTTCATTACGTCCAGCATGTTCTGGGGTAGAAAACCTTTTTTCTGGCAGGCTGTATGCTTTACATATTCTGTTAGGCACATCTGAGAACTTGTCAGAGGCTTTGCTCCATTCCTGGTACCCCTGTTACAGTTTACCTTAGAGTTTATCTACTGCAGACCAAGCTACAGACCAGGAGCAATCTTTCCAACCTAGCAGCTTCCTCCCACAAAAGCAACATAAACTTGTTTTACTGTTATTCACATGTCAGCAACATTGTGTTCTGTGTATCAGGTGCAAAAAGAACCCCCATCCCAGTGAATTTAGAGTCTGAAAAGTATCAGACCTGATGCTCAATTCACCCAAAGCAACGTAACTCTGTTCAAGCCAGTGAACTCTGTTTTACACAAGGGTCTTGCTCATTGTTTCAAACAGCTGGAAATTATGTTTTTTTAAAAAGCAAGATTAAGAGCAGGTAAGCAGGTAGTGCTTTGTATCAAGCTCTGCCACAGTACCAGAAGAGACAAAGGCCTGGTCAGAAAATAGAGAAAATTATTCTACTTAATAGAATAAAAAACAAAAAGTCATACCCACAGGTAGCTCAAAGTCATGTCAAGGTACATGTCTGGTTCTGATCTGAACTATTCAGACACCGTTTGCTCCCATGCCCACCCCCACACTGCAATTTCAGCACAAACAAAAAGCCTCCCTGTGCAATCATCCCGGTGATAGCAGCTGCCCCTCCCCTGCAGCACCGCCTGACAGCCCAGCTCATTTCACCCGGCGTGTTTTCCATGTTGCTTGTGTGGGGTTGGGATCATGCTTATTGCTCATCCACTTTGACCAGACCAGATGTAATTTACCCTGTGTAATTCTTCTTCCTGTGGCAGATTCAGTTTGATACGGTTTTCTCACTTTCTGTTTCATGCTGTTAATCTGTCCCTACAAGCATACCCACAGCCTAGTGCAAACAAGCCTTTTGTCTGCAAAATCTTTTGGATTTTTTTTATCGTTAGTGGTTTGCTAATTTCCCATGATCTCCCTTCTGTGCAGCACATTATAAACAGAGCAGTCACATTACAAAGATTCTTCCTCCTTCTTTACTTATTTCTGTATTATGATTAGTTCAGAAAAAACAGTTTAATAATGATATATTAAAATTATTTCTAATTTTTGCCAAAATAAAACTTAAACCGAGTCTTTTGAAAGTATGATCTTGCTACAAGAATGCATTATCTTCAGTTTTTACAAAGTTACAATGCAAGTTCAGATGACATGTTTTGGCTATGCAGATGTTCTTTTAAGGTTCAGAGTCTCACCTGAATGCAGATCTAAATGTACCTCAAGTTTGGAATGGAGAGATTATATCCAGACATTAAATTTTCAGATTTTTATGCTATCCTCTTCTTTCTATTTTCCTAGTGTTTTGAATTCCCAGGTACCTTTCCATCTGCATGGCTCAAGTACTAAAATGGGTGTCCAGACCCAGTCCCTGCCAACAGCAACAAACCTTCCCCTCATTTCAGATTGCCTGTTTGGTTTATCCACCCACCCAGTTTCCGTGACATTAGTAATAAATACCTGATCACAAAGGTTAGGTTCTCCATTTATAAAAGCTGACATACCTTTGCAGGAATCTTGACCCAAACATAGAAGCTGCCAGGTAAACACACCAAGGAGCTACATGCAAGTCACCATAGACTGCTGGATCAGAAAGGTTCCTCTGTAAGCCATGGAGTACATCCTGCACTGCACTGTGTAGGTTGTATGGAAACACCTGAGTGGAACCTACACAAAATAGCAGTGTAGCTACACTAACATTATACTCCACCCAAGCTGATCCATTTCCTGTGAAACCTATACAGTGCTGCACAGTCACACCAACAGTTCAGCTAAGCAGACGTGTATGTGGGGCTTAACAGAAACACTGTTGTCCTAGCTGTGATTTCAAACATGTCAGCCTCTAAATATCCTGCCCTACCATAGCTTTAAAAGTAGGTCACTGTTGAGGAATAGATTCCAAAGTCACTTAGGAAATCATCAGGTAGCTCCCTAGATGTGTGTCCTTTCCCTCCTTCACCAGTTGTTCAGCAGTGGCAGCTCTATAACCAGGCAGGAAGTGCCACTGTCCCACTCTGATTACTTCTCCTAAGTGATTCTTCTTTCCAATTTGTGTTTGTGTCCTGTGACCATCACTTCAGAGATGGGCTCTCTTCCTTCAGCACCAGGGACATCTGTCCACAATTTCCCTGGCCTGAGATGCAAGCCTTGCATCTCATATTTATCACAGTTTTTCCAATTCTGTTCCTAGTGCCTGTGTCAGGTGCCCAAATTTCTGAATTTTTCTGCTGTTTCCCAACATCACCCTGCTAGGACTGGCCAAACATGAGGGTCAGCACTTTCCCAGAGCTGCTCAATGTTTCACAGCAGGAATAATACCACAGTGGACATGGATTAACACAGCATCCAAAGGGTGATGCTTGGCCATGCTGCACTGGGTACTGGAAGGTGGACAAAATTTAACCACTGCCTTTTCCCAAAGACCCTTCAGGCTGTTAGTTTGGCCTGCCCTAAGGTACTGGAGGTAAAAAGCAAATGAACAAATAAATTCCTACATTTAGATTGCGAGTCCAGACATTTCGAATCCATCCAGGATCTTTCATCAATGGAATCTGAAAGACAAAAAGAATAATGAGGGATAATACTGCATTAAATTTGCACACAAGTTATTGTATCCCAGCCTTTATGATGGTCATTGAAACTCAGCTGCTCTAATGGATACCTCTCCTGTGATTTCTTTGTAAGCCACATTGCCCTTTTTTTATCCTTACTTTTTATCTGTACTGAGAGATATTCTCAATTCTGTCTTTCTACCATCTCAGTTTTCAAGTTTTTGACAGAAGGATTGAGTCCTCTGCTAATAAGATCATAGGTTGGAGACAGCTTTGAAGTAGAGGATCCCTGTGAGCTCTAAAAAAGCATGGACCTGTTTATTCTTTTGCAGGCTGGGGATGCCCAATGCAAAGGACAGAGGCAGAGCAGTAATCACGCCCTGGGGAAATAGTGTTTTCATATAGGACATTCCTAGATCTCTTTGTGGTACAGAAAGGCCTCTAGTATCCAGCAAGACAGGAGAAGGAATATTTTAGGAAAAGAGGAGAACACTCCCTTTGGAGCAGCAACCTGAGTTCAGGGACTGCATAGCAGAGCCAGGACTTTATTCTCTGAGTAGTCCCCTAGTGATGGGCACCACAGGAGCATCAGCAGAGGGGCTGTACCCCAAAGCTGAAGTGGTACAATTACTGTGATAAGCCCTTTCTGAATACACAGAAGTAAGAGTGAATAGTCACTTCATTTTCAAAGAAATCACAGTTGCAACACACACTGAAATAAATTCATAACTAGAAAAAAAGTGTAAGTGTCTGGTGTTGCTGGAGATGATAGGATTCATGCTGAAAATGAAAGGATGATTTATTGAAGAGAAATCCCATACTTGTTTTTATACTATTTTTTATACCATCGTGAAATTTTATACTGAAAAGACTAATTCTACAGATTTGCTAAATATGGTGATATGAACAAATAACTTGAAAGATATCCCTTTCATGTTTAGAAAAGTTCATTCAAATACAATCAGGTTTGCTGGCACAAATGCTCACCAGAAAAAACAAACAAACAATCAAAAAACAAACAAACAAAAAACTCAAAACAAACAACTTATTCCACTCTTTATCATTCTAAATCCATTTTCTGAACTCTCATTTAAATCCAGCTAATGAAACAGTAACAAATAAGGAGGAATCAGAAATAGAAATAGAAAAAACAAGTATTACAGAAGTAAATTCACCTGGTTCTGGTAGGTGCAATACACAGAAGTTCCACTAATGTTCATTACATTCACTCACTCATTCTGTTATTTCAAGTGGATAACGTGACAAGTAATTTTGGGGTAGCAGCATCAGGAGAAGACAATAGAGGTCTGGCATGTAGCCCTTCTCTGTTCATGGTAATACCTTACATTAGAGATTGCACCACCCTATTCGAACACAACTTACCAAGCTTCTCCCTGTGGGTCAGGAGGTATTAATAATTCCATTTTCCAAATAGAGAATCTGAAATACACCCTGATTTAATTACTTACTCAGTGTTACAAAGGAAGTCAACATCAGAATTAGAAACAGAACTCTTTCCATATGGCCCATTGGTTTAACAACAAAACTATCCTACATACTCTCAGAAGCAAAACAAAAATAGTGGCATTACTGCACCAATAATCAAATTAATAGAAATGATCTTGCAACTAAATTATTAACTTACAGTTGTGTGTTGCATGCAAATGCTGGAGCTAATATAATTAATGTGTTTTTTTATATTTAACAGGTATCTTGCTGATTTGTTGACCAATATGGTGGCTTTAAGATATCATAGCAGTTGACTGCTCAGTGATAACACTGACATTTTAGAATATGAAATATCACCATTTCCTCCCATTTTCCACAGTCTGAGATGTGGGCTTCTGTGTATGTCTTCAGTATTTGACACTTTTTAAATTCTAGGAGCACTTCCACCTCCCAGGGAGAAGTGCCAGCCTGGAAACCCATGTGCTGGCTGTTTGCAGCGTTTGGGGAACAAACTAGGATAATTCCCTGGAAAATGCCGACCCCACAGCTGGGCTGTAACCTTCAAATTTCCCAAAGGGTATCAGCTGTGCAAGCAAGAACCAGTTTGGGTACCAATCTGTCACTTGTGCACACTGCTGGGTCCAGAAGAGCTGCTTTGAAGATGGGCTGGAAGGAGTGGCTGTGAAGGCATGGAGTGCACTGAGGTGCCCCCTTCTTACTCCAAACACCAGGGACATGTTGGCAGAGTTGGTCAAGGGTTTTCTGTGTTAATTCATACCACCTTCCTCTTTCCCCAGCCTTTGCAGTCTGAGACATGATGATCCAAGGCCGGCCTTCCTTCCTTCCTTCCTTCCTTCCTTCCTTCCTTCCTTCCTTCCTTCCCTCCTTCCTTCCTTCCTTCCTTCCTTTCCTCCTTCCTCTCTTTCTCTCTCTCTCAATCTTTCCTTTGCTTTCTTTCTTTACCTCACTTTTGTTCCATCTTAAAAGAATCAGACTTGCATGACTAAATATATAAACCTCAGAAACACAATAATAGGAACTCCCCAGGAAAACAGTACATTTCATTAGCAGAGAAGTCAACAGTGTGTTGCAACAGAGTTGGTTATTGTACAATAGTGCTGCTGCCTGTGCATTCAGTTCCTCTGAAAAACAGTAATCAGATACAGTGCTGTAAAACATTCTTTGTGTGCTGGTGTTAACAACCACGCAACTCTCTGGGATCCCTGCCAGCCATTTAAAAGTACATTTAATGTTGCAGCTATGTATTTGATCTTCCAAGTTGTCTAATCTTTGCCCCTCCTCCCATTTGAAAAACAACCCTAAGGAGCTTCCATTCAGTTCTGTAGTTAATGGAAAAATATAGTATTTATTGAATGATGTTTTGTCCATTGTTTAGAGTGACATTGTTTAGAGCTGTCTACTTTTTTCTATTTAGTAGGCTTGGAAACGCAAACTGACAGGAGAAAAATTGTTTGGAAGCAGACACAATGCATCAGATCTTCAGCTGTGCAAGCCTCCATAGTCACTCTGCTGACCTTAGAGATCTAAGCTAGCAGAGGGAAATGATGACCTTGCACTTAAGCTAGTGAAATAGGACACAGTGGCTATTCCTGTACAAGAAAATTAAACAGAGTCAGGACACAGGCACCAGGACACTCTGGTCTGTGCCCTGATGCTGGAACAACAGTGCTTGGCACAGCTGCAGCCCTGGCCAGCTAGTAGCTCCCAGTTTGGGAATGAGGATGGAGTATTTCCAACAAGCATCTCAATAGTCAACTGGTTTGGGGGGTTGAAGGAGCATGAAGATGACTACATCATGTAGGATTGAGGCCAGAGGATGGGCACTATCATTGCTACCACCAGCTCAGAGATCCAGATCTGCTCTGGAACTTCCTGAACTTTTTTCCTTCCAGGAGTGTGAATGTATATCAAGCCTTGTTGCTCAGTTCTCCTGATGTCTAAAAAGAATAATAGCTTCCTAAACTGTCAGGGTAAATTTAGTCATAAGAAAACTGTAACTTGTGGTGCAAAGCACGCTTTTCCTTTTGACCCCTAAAGAGAGACTTTATGAGTCTATTCTGCCCAATGTGGCAAAATGAAGCAAAGCTGTGCTTTTGCCAGCTAAATATGAAGCATTTATGAATTACAAGTTTCCTTACAGCGGATAGAAGATGCAGTAAAACAAGAGAAGAGTCAGAGATAACAGATAGTATGTCATGATATCTGCAGGAAAGGAGATAAGCTTATAAAATGTATCTTATATAAAAATATTGCAAAGAAAAATGAAAAGATGGTAACTGTAATCCGTGCCTCCTTAGGAGAGATATGGAGATTCAGTGAGCATGACATGCAACAGAAAACATTCAGGCATTAGCAAAACTTTATAAATACCAGGAGTAGGCAAGCTCTGGCGTGGTTTATCAGAAAAGGCTGAGATCTTTCAGAGAATGATGGACATGCATTTGTCAGAAATAGTTTAATTATGGTTGTATTTGCCTTTAGGCATGGAAATGGACCACACAATCTCTGAGTTTCTTCCAGCCTTTATTCTATTATTCTGTTACAAAGTGATATGGCAGGATGAGGCTGCATTTTTAGGAGCTCTATCCTAGGAATGAAATCTCACAGTGGAAAAAATTCAGAAACTGCTGGCAAAAACCCTGTTACATGAAAGGTTTTACATCAGATTAAGAAAATAGTGCAGAAATGAGCTGTAGGGAAGCATGGCAGAGCAGCCCAGGGACAGGCTGGTGACCTAAGAGGCTCTGCTGTCTCAAACTTCTGATTCAGTCTCACAACATCACCTGACTGGTGTTTAAGTCATCACACTGATGCAACAGATGTTGTAAACAAAGTTCCTCATTTGTGAAATACTCAGGTAATTTAAATCTGGTTCCTACATGCCTCTCACTGTAATTAAGTACACATTGTACCCGTGCTTTGTTACTGCTAATACCAGAGAGAAGCATCCTATTTCTTCCCTTGAGGAGCATCTGACTTTACAGTCCAACTTCTGATGCCCAGAGGTGACTTACATTGTCCCTGCAGTTTGGTTGCCAAGTGAAGAGCAGCTGAGCTGTTTTTCCAGAGATCCAAACCACTACCTCTGATGAGGGGATGCTGTCTCCACTACAGAGTATTTTTAAGAAACAAAGAGGAAGGAGGGCTGCCTTCTTTTAAGATAAGACGACAAGCCTACATTCAGCAAATGACCAAATTACCTTTCTAAATGACCTAAAGAAAGAAAAAAAATTTCCTAGTATCTGAAATAGTCAGGTTTGACTGACAGCCTCCTGGAGGTGAAGAGGTGAAGCTTGGGGCACCAGTAAATAATCCCAAACAAATGCAACTGCAAAGAGCTCTGTCAGAAACTACAGTAGGGAGTACCTGGTCAAATGGCCTGATACCTTAACTCACCAAGCTAGAGAACTCCTGTCTACATTTACTTTCTACAAGAAAGTTAGGAAAATACAGCTGCTGGTATGTAGGAGACCACATAGGGGACTACAGTACATAGAGGTCTGCGTGGCACAGTTAAATGCTTTGCAACATGAAAACCATAATCAAGCTTTATTGCACAAAGAAAAGGAGTAACCAGATCTGCTTTCTCACCTCACTCAAACATGGCCTGCATCATTGTTTTCAAGTCAAAGGAGCAATTATTCTCAAGTATTTTGGTAGCTCTAGGGTCCCAAGGCATCACAGAGAGAGAGGCAGAGGTATAGGTTGGGAAGACCCCAAGGAGACTGGAGCCTCCCTGCTTCTGCAGCCCTCACAGCCTGCATTGCTCCAGGGACAGTGTGGAAGCCAGAACAGCTCCTGCAGTGCCAGCACAATGTTGTCCTTCCCCCATCATGGCTGAAAATGTGGATAGCTGCATTTTGCACTGCCTCAGGTCCCTATCTTATTTAAAAATTCAGACATGTGCTGAATGTTTTGTAATAATACAGCCACTTATTAAAAAAAAAAAAATTAAAAAAAGAGACACTATTCACGTTATTTCTGTCCTGAAGCTCCAATCTTCTTAAATGAACATCAGTGGGATGAGGAACAGTTGGACTGCTTCAATCTGCAGCAGAGCCCAGGCATAATGGTTTGCTAATCATATCCAGAAGTGAGTTTGAGTAAAGATAAAAATAAGGACCTGAGGTGTAATGCTACATGGCAGTTAAATTATTTAGCCAGACACCTTGTTGAGTACCTCCCAGTGCTGGGTTAAGGCACGAGACTTCAGCGCCAGTCTTTTAATTCACCATCCAGCCTGGTGCCTTATGCAGGTCTGAATTCTTTATGCAAAGCTCTTCCCATTTCTTAACCCCACATTAGTCACTCCCAACAGGAATTATCAGCTGTTTATCTGAAATCATATGACACACCTACTGATGGCTGATAAAGGCCTTTTCCTCATCTCAACCAAACCATTCATCTTGAGGAGCATGTTTGGCAGCTGCCTCCATTGGCTGCTGTGGTGGCCCCGCTGCCACACCTTGCTGCTGGCTTTTGGTGGCTATTTTAATGACTGCAGTTAACACCACACCAGAGAATGTTCCTCTTAGGAACTACCTCAGGCTACCAAAAGGAGTTCCATGAGGTGATGTTTCCACATCACCCGATCATCACACCTTCCCTTCCTCATGGCATCCACCTTTCCAGACCCGGAGGCCTCCCAGCCCTCTCCTTTACAGAGCAGCCTCTCCAGCAGTCCTGGAAATGGTGGCTGCCAGCTGCAGCTCTGAATTCTACTGCCCAGGAAGGCATTACATACCTTTTACAAGAGGAGGGTTATAAAAACTGCTCCTCTTCACAATTAGGAACAGAAAGCTGCTGGGTAGTGGAGCTACAGGACCATGGTATCTCGACCACACATGCCCTCACATGTTTGGCCTAGCCTTGTGAAAACCTTTGGGTCATTTGGACCCTTGCTGTTAAGTACAAGGCAGAGGGGTTCAGAGTTAGATCTGGCAGAATATGTCTTCTGCACCCATGAAGAATTTGAAAAATTCTGGGTTTTCATAATAGAGAACAGACCAAGCTGATGCCTGCCCCATCGATATACATTCTGAGACTCCAGATACATGCTTAGTCATGTACACAGAGGATGCTTAGGTAGAAAAAAAGGCAGGAGTTATTAAGAAGCTTTTGGCTTAGTACAGACATATTCTGGTCAAACAGGTATGGCAGCAGAGCTTAGCAGGGAGCAGTTTTGTTTACAGGCTTGAGAAACTGGGTTTGTGACAAATGCTGGATCCTCAGGCTCTGCAGCACCCAGAAATACACAGTAGTAAAAACTGCTATTACTGCTGTGCTGCTGCCTGTTCTTTCAGTAGCACTGGGCAGAGCTTTTGTGTTTTCACTTGCTAGTCAGTTTTGTCATAGGTCACATACAAATACCTTACAGAAGCTTGTGGGGAGCTTTCAGACAGAAGCAGTTTCCAGATCCCATTTTTTTTCTATGTAAATCTGGGCATCAGTTTCAGGAGTGGTGATGGGGTTAGGAAGATGACAGGCACAAAACTCAGTGCTGTACCCTGAAAAGCTGTATGAGCTTTTCACGTTGAGAACTGAACACTTTATCCATTTGGCTATGGTAACTGCCTCTGTAGTGTGGCATAAATGTAGGAACTAAGTTCAGGTCACTTCATGGAACATGAATATGTCTCTACCAAGGAGAGGACAAGCTTCTGTCCCAAGGTCAGATTTCTGAAGTGGCAACAACAGGAGAGGAAAAACATTCCTACAAACCACGGGTGGCTCAGGAAGTTTGGAAACTTCCATTGGGGCTGGCACTATCTGAGGCTCTCTGTGCTCTGCTGCACAATCCAGCCTCTGTTTTTTTTTAAACGTAAAATAGAGAAAACAATATAAACGTCAGACTACTGTTATGAAACTGAATTTCTCAGTATTGACAAAGGCTCTGAGTTCCTTGGGTCAGTACATAGGGTTCATATGTAATATAGACTACGTATACATAGAAGTAAACACAAGTTCATAAATAGACTCTGGGAGCAGTTCCCTGCTGGATTTGATCCAGGAAATCAGAAAATAAGGAGGAGGGGAAAGCTAAGTGTGCCTTTCGTTGTACATGATTTGTTTTTCTCACTAAGGCTACATGCTGTTCAGGACTATTTCTAGGAAGAAGGAGGAGATCATAAAAACCAATCAAAATAAACTGTGACTTTGCTGACTAAGAAGAATAAGAAATGTGCAGAACAGGAGGTGGTTTTTAACTCAAATTCTTGGGGAGAAGTGTCACAGAATGCAAGGCAGCAGGAGGGTATTATTCCTGCAGATTAAGTTTGGGATTTGTTAATATAAAAAGCTTTAAAAGTCTTTAGAAATATTTTAGAACATGTTAATAATTCATTGGCCTTAACTGAGGTGAATTGAGTGATAGGTCTCAAGACCTGTGCCACAAACCTCCTCCAGCATCCAGTGTCATGGCCAAGACCATCAGAGATCCACCCCTGTCAGTGGAGGATCATGATTGGTATTTTTTGTTACCTACACAAGGCTGCTTTTTCCTAGAAGTGAAAGCAAGGAATTTAAAACTCCATTTTGTAAATAACTCATAGAGAGTATGTTGGATTTTAAAGGTACTCCAGCATTCAAATAGATGAAGGATCACTAAGGGCTCTGTGAAAAATTAACACCTCCTGATACTCCAGATTGTCAGGATCCATTTTGAAATTGACCTCACAGATTAGAACATCAGCAAGGAGCAAGCAGTGACAGCAAGAGATAATCTGCTCACAGTAGCAGGCTTCAGCATATTTACTTGTTTTCATTATGCAATGCCCACAGTGTAATTATTTCTATGTGAAGCGATTCCTGCAGAGAGCAAGCACATAGGTCCAGCTTTTTCTTGTTTTTAAGGTGGCAACACAGGACTACCCTTTCAGAGCCTTTGTCACCAGTGTGACAGTACACATTATGTGGCATCCATTGAGCAGGAAAAAAACTCCTGCCTCTGGGTTGGTTGATTAGTGTTAATGTTAGTGATAGTGAGAAACTCTCCTATATTCAGCCCAGATGCACCTATCTGACTTCAAGAGCAGAGAACAATCCCCCTGACTTCAAGACCACCTTTCTTAAGTGGGATCAGATCCTGGGGATGTCTCTCTTACCTTAGACAGCTGTAACCAAGAACCTGGATTCCCTTCCTAAGCAACAGGAGTGGAGCATTGCTAGTACACAATCTGTTTCATCTGCCTTAAGATGGCACAACACAGAGCACCCAAATATAGCCACTTTCCTGTAAGTGCACATGTGGTCTGTGGCAAGAAGACCATTTCTGTAACTGCCCCCTATTCTTTTCTCTCTACATTTTTCACCCTTTTACCCCACAGGATAGATCTGGCTTTGTACTTGCCCAAAGCATGCTGCTTCCATCAGGGGTCGCAGCTCCATGGAACAAAGTCAACTTTTCTTCAGCAAAGCTCTTGTGGGCAGTGGAAAAATGACAACAAATGTGAATACATTCTGAAAATCAGTACTGCAGTCAGAAGAGATCCTTTTTTGTCAACATTAAATTACCTCAGGTTTTGCAAACCACAAAAAAGTGCACTAAGACATATTATACTGCTGTTTTCTTGAATTTAGCAGTGCTTAGAATCTTCCGTTGTGACCCACTTTGCCACATGCTGTACAGGGACAAAATGGAAAGGCTGTGCCTCTCTTCTATGCAATCCTCCCTAGTTTAAGCAAGTGAAGGACTTCCTAATGCTAACATTCTAAAGTCTGATCAGTCATTCACTGGCTTGTCACCAGCTTTATTAATATAATAAAGAGTAAGACATCATTAATGCAGGCAGTGCAGGATGAGCTTAAAAGTTTGCTTAATGTGTATGGCCCACTGAGGAACGTGCTGCCTGGCTGCCCCGAGGCCAGGGAGTGGTCAAGGGGTGTGCTGCTCCAGCATTCCTGGTGTCCTGGTTTCAGGGATGCTTGTCTTGAGATATGTAAAGCCGTTTTACAAAGCAGAAAATAAATCACTGATGCTACCAAGTCAATAAAGCCACCGGTTTTCAATAGGTATGGCCTGGCACAAGCCAGATGAAGTGAAGAACTGCCTCTCCCATGTGGAAATGTCCTACAGATCCCCAAGGAGTAGCATCTTCCCTAACTTTGGCCAAAGCCTAAACGAGATTAGAGTTCCCTCTGGAGGCAGTGGAGAGGTAGAAAAGATTTCCAGGGCTGATTTTCTTCAACGGGATTTTTGTCTTTGCAAAAATGAATCCTTCTGTGGGTTCAAATGAACCCTCTCTTCCTACTGAATTAAAATCTGGGAAAAAGTCTTTAGAATCCTATTTTCGTCCCTCTAACGTGGGTGGAGAGGAAATGAGTCCATGCAAAAGCAGATGTGGAAGCCCCAGAGAAGCTCTGGGAATCCCTGGAGCAGCTGGGATTGAGGCTCCCTCCCCAGATGCTGTGTGAGGAAAGGCTCAGGGATAATGCCTCTGGCCTTTGGCAGCCCTCCTCAGAGGAGACTGAAGGCTCCCTCCATCTCCTATCAAAACCTAAGAGAATGGATTACTGGACTGGATGCAACCCAGTTCTTTCATACACCTCATATGGGTGCTCAGTGGAAGGGAAACCTTTTCCCTACCAGCCAGTGCCCCATCCCTCTGGATCTGCCATCTCTCACCCCATCCACCTCACTCTTGCCATTAGATCCCTGTCTTAGCCCAGCCTTTCTTCCAGGCCAGGTTCCATCACCACAGGCTGTCCCACTCATAGTCCTTTCCTACTTACAGGGTACAGAAAAAGTGCCCAGCCCATACAAAATCTAATTATCTGTAGTAAGCACTGGGTTAACAGTCCAGAACATTTCCATAATGCTTCAACCATCACAGAAACCTCCCTCTCCTACTCAGCTGCCCAGGACCACTGAGAAATCTGAATTGGGAAATTTAACCATTGCTTGTCCTACTGCACTGACCTGTCAGTCCTTAGGTATGTATGGCCTGCAGGAAACTAGACATGTGCTTTGGGCTTGCAGTCATTATGTGATGGTATTGTATGTTTGTCTATTAATAAAGTATTCTTGTCTGTCACAGAGTTATGCTAAGAAAAAATGCCATTCCCCCTTGTCTTCTTTGTTTCACAGGTCCTAATGGAGCTTTCTTTTCTGTACCATTTCCGGATCTATGGAGATTTTTCCAGCAGGAACATGAAGTGAAAGAATATAAAAATCAGTGTACTAATCACCTACGCAAGAATTACAGGAAACTACTTGTTTTCAGCTATACCATTAGGGCCTGACTACCCACAGCCTACTACCTTAGAAGGAAACAAGACAGAGAAAGTATATTAATTTTGAGCAAAACATAAGCTTTATGGCATAGCTTATATCCAAATGTGTTGCTGCATAAATAGCTTGTGGCCATCTTCATGGGCTCCTACTTTACACGTCTAATATAGCTGGTGGAAGGGAGCAGAAGGGAAAGATGACATAAAAAATAAAGCACACTTCCTTCTCCCATAATTTCAATTCCCCTCCTTTCATGATGCTTTTAACATAGAGGGTTGGAAAAACATTATTGTGCTTATAATCTGTTCATTAAATTCATTAACCCTCTTTTATATACAGCACAGTCTCAAATTACAAAATATGTTATTAGCATAATCCTCTTTTAATAGATGTAGCCACTGCAGAAGTTGCTGTGGGTTATTGACACTCATCCAGCAGCACAAGGGAAAACAGCTTTGTCATCCTGTCTCAGGCCAATGCTCCACTGATTAGGCCAAGAGTTCATTTTGGCTGCTATTGCACACACAACATAACATTTCCAGGGAAAAGGATTTATGAGCGTACCCAAATATTTTTACCAAAGGTCATATCTGTATTGCTTAAAACTAGCTCAATTGCTGCATTTTCACTAACCTTCCAAAAAGGCCAGGACTCATCCAGTGAATCCAATTTAACTAAGGATATAAAGATGAAGGACGTTTAAATACCTATGGGAAAACTCTCCTTCAAATTGAATCTGTTTTTGTTTAAATTAGGCCAACACAAATTAAGGAAACTGTTGTTTTTTTGAGGGTATTCATACAAATATTTCTTGCAGTTATATTAATGAGTATATTTCCATTGAGTTTCCTCAGTGTCCTTCTGCAGGAAAGCCCTCCTGCAGCTGTCATTAACCCATAAAAACCTCTAAACAAAAGCAGCTAGACTGGAGGTGCTTGAACATTTATGATGGAGGTTGATCCCTGAACTCTAGAAATTTCTCTTCATTTACTTGAATGGAGATCCCACAAAGCCCTGACCTATACCTCTGCCTCATGTTTCTCTGCCTTCAAGCATTCCAGAAATAACAAGTCCATTATGTCCTAAAATCCTTCAGAAAAGATAGGACAATCAATCTTAATTTCCATAGTTTAAGGGAAAACTAATTATTTTATTAGCAAAGCTATGCAGAAATCCCAATTGCTGTGTAAGTAAAAATTAACCTTGAGATGCCTGATGATAAATTATTTGCTTTTTAAGAGGTCTGCTCTGTCCTGTAGCAGCTTGCCATATGTAGGATGTTAACACCAAAGCTGTACTACGTGCAAAAGGTAAGCAATGAGAATGGTGCATCACACCCCAGTAAAATGCAGAAAAAAACACCCCTGAGATGTAAAACAGAGACATACAGGTCAGTAAATGAAAAACCTTCACATGGTCTGCAGGGATACAAAATATCTGGATGTAAGGATATACCCAGATTAACTGTTCTCTGTTTTTTTAAGACGTTACCTCCAACTTAATTGACTGTGCTTGCTGCAGGCTGTTAATGATCAGATTGCCTCAGTTCTCACAAGCAGAGCAGTACTAGGCCTCAACTATAAATAATGTGTGTGACCACTGGAGGTCACTTTTGGTTTAGAAATCCTACACTTCAGAGGCCTTTTGGCACCAATATAACTTCTGCAAAAGCAAAAAGGAGAGGAGCTGGAGTATGCAACTTGTTTAGGAAAATTGATTTTAAAATATTCTTTTCATTTTAGGATATTTTGTAGCCCAAAGAATTCTAGCAGATTATCTTTATGGAACAGCTATTCTCACAACATTTTTCTGTATTACAGAGTTTTGCAATATGGCTATTTTGCCCTGAAAGACAGAAACATTAATAAATCAATTAACTGAAACAACGACTATAGGATTGGGTTAAAATGAAAAAGAACATATTTTTTTGTCCTTTTGATATGCAGATATATTACTCTATATTATTAAAAAAATAAAATGTCAAAACTTTTCATCTGATCCATGGGTCAAATATCTACCACTTAGCTCAAAGGTTCCAGCTTTCAGGACTTGGTAACTGGAGACATAAAGAAGAATTAAAGTCGTGATATCCTGTGTACTGCCCTGTTTCTACATTAATCCTGCTAATTCTTACTTTTATGAAGGGATCATGCTTAGATGATTGATATGACTGACTTCTGAGGCAGACTGCATCCAGAAAAAATGTATTTTAGACCACCCTCTACATTCTTGGTGGTGTTTTTTGCATATTTTCTTGTTTGCTTTGGTCTCATGAAAGGGGGCTGCTTCCTGCCATCTCTTGCTTGGCAGCAGCCACTCCCTTCTTTCTCTGCATTCCCTGTCTCTGTTGGACAACAGAGTTTGCTGATCCACTGAAGCAGTGCATTTCAGCAGGGATGCCACAAAACCAGCATTACTGCAAGATCAGACCAAGGCTTTTGCAAAACTCAAATGACAGGAGGGAAAAAAAAAAAAAAAAAAAAAAAAGGGAGGGCAAGAGAATAGAATACAGAATACCCTCCATCAAGTATTTTCTTCTTGGCCTTTCAAAAGGAAGGATGGAGAATTTGTTGTGAATAGGCTCATCTCCATTGCCTGGTAACAGTGCTTCTAATATAGCACCCAATGTGTTCAAGTAAATTATTGCTCTGATGTGCTGTGGTCTGTGGTTTTGATTGTGAACTTCCTTGGAGACTGTAAAGTTATAAAAAATCACAGCTTGACACTTGTTGAAGATTTAAAGAGCTGTAACTTCTAAGAAGTACTACTGAGGGATAAACAAGCTTTTGACTCCAGACTCAGAGTGCCATGGTACTGCTGCACAATTTTCCAAGACACTGAAACCTCATCTCCACAGCGTACTTACTGAAAGTGGATATTTTTACTTCAGTTGCTAAAACCTAAACAAAACTGATGCACATGCACACAGAATTTCTGCTCACAAAAAGATCATCCCTATAGGACACAATGCAGAAGGCTCTGCAAAGATGAAAACTCTCCTTTGGAGTCAGATTTGCAGGGAAACTGCCCCAATACAGCAGCAACAGGCAGTGGTGCAGGTGTACAGAGAGCTTAGGGTTGGCAATGAAGATGCAATAAAAGGTACCAGCTTCAGCTGGAATAATAGAGACCACAGGTTAAATGAGAAATGGTTTCAGGAACTTCTTTGTCCTTCTGCATTCATATTTATGACATTGTACTGGACATCTCTCAGAAAAAAATGGTGGCTGATTTTCCTGTGAAACTGGCTACTGGTATGAAAAGAGAAAAAATTACTTCTGAGTTTGGTCTCAGGACCACTTTGCCTCCTCTCTTCATGAACTGCAATCCCAGGTGGGATGTGCCTTGTTTCTTATACACAGTGCATTTAACCTGGGAGCAGAGGATCTTAAGCTGAAAGGCAGTGTGTCCTGTCAGGATGGGTACATGCAAGGCTGCAAAATGTGCCTTTCTCACTGCTCCTTTACTACATTGGCAAACACAGATTTGCTTTCTGCTCCTAAATTCAGTTCCACACCCATCTCTAGACCTTGATATATGCAGCTTCATTTGCAATTTCTTAATTATTTCTAGCTCTAGATCCACAAGACCATTTTCTCCCTTTTCTTTAACATCCTCCCCCTTCCTGTTCATATAATTTTGAGCAAAGTAGAAACCTGTTCTTCATTTCCTGAACCATTTTGCCATGAATGCTCTTCTCTGACAATTTCCCTGGCTTCTATTTCCCTGGCTCCATTAAAACCAGAGGATGCATGTTCTGGGGTAGCAACACAATGGTCTCTTTTCATGTGCACCCCATTATGGCACCACGGCCTCATGGCTCCCTGGGTAAAGGTGTTGGGAAGCACTCAGTTGATGACAGCCCAGCCCTTATCTACTTGTCCATTTGGAGTAGAAGCTCTTTGGGACCCTGCAGTGTAAGCTCCAGACTTCTGCTGCTTTTCAGTAAGCTTTTTCTTATCTCCCAGAGACAGGGGACTTTAAATGGAAAGAATTGTTAACCTTCATCATGACTGGTAAGAGCTTGATAAATTTCTAAATGCAGACTTCTGAAAGTGAGTAGCAGGAAAGATATAATGTATCACTGTTTTAATTTAAAAGTCTCAGATTTTAAAGCAGCCCTGGTTCTCAGAGATGTGTTTGTGCTTTCTTTCTCTTTGGACTGTATTTTTCTTATTTGCTTCACTCTTACAAGTGTTTTACACTTACAGCCCAGTTCTCAGTGTAGGTTTTGCTTAGGCACTCAGTCAGGGCTGCTGAACATTACCCCTGGGCTGACTTGTCCTTAGGCTGTGGCCTTGACATGGTGCAAACTCCTGCTCCAAGCAAGATTCAGCTGTCACAGACCACTACAGGAGTAAGATAGTTGGAAACAGAAGTTAACACTCCAATTGCATTTACAAAAGCATAGGATAAGTGTTACTAAAGCATTACTCATCATGAAAAGAAAGGTTATCATGCAGAAGCAGTGTAGGCGACAGGAACTGAGAGATGAAGCAGTTGACAGCCTTGGTGCTGTTTGCTACCACTCACTGTCCTCCCAGCCTTTCATCCCCATGGACTGAGATGAACTTTCAAGTCTATATTAAGACAGCACAGGCCCTCTGAGACATGATCTCCAGACACAGAAAGATTGCTGACCTCCAGCAATTTACTCTAAATAAAATGCAAAAGGATTTGGTCTCTGATCAGCTCCTCAGAGGGGTGATTTGGTAGGTTGGGGGTAAATGACAGGGACGGGTCCAGGTTCAATTTATGGTTTATTTTTCAGTAGGTGGGAAGGCAGCACATGTACTTGATGCTGAAAAAAAGATCTGCAGTGAATACCTCTGAGACTTATTTACCCTTGCACAAATACATCCTCCAGTGGCTGAAGTGACAGTTCTCTGAAATGAGAGCAAGGGGCTGCAGTCAGGCAGCATCTGCTCCCCAGACTGCAGCTGCAGCCATGGCAGGGGAAGAGCACTGCAGGGGAAAGGAGCTCCTGCCTCTGAAAAGCAGCTCCTGCCTCTGAAAAGCAGCTGCCAAAAAGTCCAGAAAAATAAAACAGAAGAATGCTCACCGTGAGCCCTGTGCATAGGGCAGTAGTTGAATCCTTGTGCCTGAAATTGTACAGATCAGCTTCAGGTCAGAAAGCCAAGGGGGAATCAGGGCCTGTGTGAGAGATCCTTCACTGGAAAAGGTCCACAGTATGGGGCAGTCCCAAAGCCCAGACCATTCCCATCTGCAGGTACAGCTGGGTACATTCCTGCTGTCAGAGTAGCTGGGGACATCCTTGGTGCAAAGTGCAGGAGACTGGAAGTAACCAGAGTCACCAGGTTAATGGGCTCTGATCTCCAGCCAGACTGAGCCAACACAGCACTGGTGGGGTGAGAGCAGCCTCTGGCCCAGGCCCACTCTTCCAGATTTAAGCAAGGTAACAGTTTTCTTGCAGTAAAAGTCTCACAGTGAGAGGCAGATAAATGTTTTTAGCTTTCCAAAGAAACTGATGCTAATTAAACTGTTACCCCTCACTGGTAAATCCAAGCCTGCCTGCAGCCCTGGAGGAGTGATCATTTTGTCAATGACCCAGGGGTTTGGCCTGGGACTGGGCAGAGACTGACAGAAACTTGTCCTTGAGAAGCCAACCAGTCCCCCTCCCATGGCAGCACCACCTGCAGCTGTAGCTCTGACAGCAGTTGGCAACTTAATTGCACCAAGGCTTTGCATTTCTACAAGGCTCCTCCCAGAGAATATCAAAATACAACATAACTTTTAGGCTAAATTAATTTTAAAAAGTTGGGGGGAGGTGGGAAATGAAGGTTGCAGTTTTTGCATGAGCCCACGTGCTTTGGGTGCCCGATACAAGCAGCTCAAGGGGGATTTTCACAGATGCTCAGCCCTTGTAGTTCAGGTGAAATTTGTAGACAAAGCTGTAAACATAAAGGCCTTGAGCCTTGAGTATCACAGAGCAGAGTGGAAGCACTGAAAAATAAGACTGAATTTTGCCATGGGTCATATGGGAAATTTGATTCAGGAATTTGCACAGACCTCCTTGTATATTCTGTGTTTTGACAAGCCCAGTCCTGCTCTAAAATTCAGTCATAATGAGGGTGGGTGTCCCTTCTAGATATTTTTTTAATAAAATGTGAGGAGCATTGACAGCACCTGTTAGCTAAACTATGTAGCCCACTGGATTTTATTACTTATCAGCTGGAAAAAAAAGTCTTTATGGGGTCAAACTAAAGAAACATACTACCATGTGGAGTGCTTGGAGATGTTTTAATAATATTCTGTTTTCTTCAGTGTGGGGTGGTTTTTTTTTTTTTGCTAAATATGTTTTCAGTTCTCAACATTCACCATAAAGTGTAAATCAGAGAATCCTGTCATGGCTCAGGTGCTGGGAATGCTGGGGACACAGCAGGAGGGCAGCAATGCCCAGAGATACTGGGAAACACACCAGGCCAGGAATTCTGTTGAGTACTATTGCTCTTTGTCTCCAAGCTGGAGGAGTATAAATGTTCTCCACACATAACCCATTAGTGGCTAGTTTGGGCAGTATTTATTTGGAAGAGAATCTCCACATCCACCCAAGGAATTCTCCAGTCCAGCTGATTGCTCTCCCAGCAGAGCAGCAGCAGTGCAGCCTGAGGTGTCTCCCCAGGGCAGCCTCACACCATCCCTCACTGGCAAGGCAGCTGCCTGACCTGCAGCATGGGCATTCCAAGCACTTTCCTAAAAACAAAATAAATAACCTCTGACTAAACTGGCAAAACAATGAAAAATCTGGAATCCAAGCAAACTAATCCCTGGATTAAAGGGCCTTCCTTGATGTCCCCACCACCAGTCTCATCCCTGCACATCACACTCATGCCCGGATGCCAACAATAGCAGTGACACAAACCCAGCTGCCACTGCACTCCCTGCCTGTGCCTGTTGTGGTCACAAAATCTCAGACCAGGTTTCTGTGCCCAGCACACAACTATCCTGACTGCAGCCCCCCTTTGATGCCATTTATGGCCTAGTTTGACTTTTTGGTGTTATGTGGGCACAAGCCATAGTGTCTCCATCACTTTGCTGGGATGCTCCAGCAGAGCAGAGCAAACAGGGAAGCACAAGGACACCCCACAACACAGCAGTGTCCCAGAACTGGGAGCAGGGTTGAGCACAGTTTCAGGGAGGCACAGGTGAGCATAGGAGTTGTTTCTTCCCCTCTCCAGCTCCCCCAGCCCACCTCATTTGGTGAATATGCTCGAGAAGAGACAGCCTTGTCAAAACACTGGTGGCACAGCACTGTCATGGTGACTCTTCCATCACAGTTAGACCATTCTCCCGAGGTGGATGTACTGTCTGCTGCCCCTCTTCCTGTACATCCTGGAGTTCTCCCCTCCTGAGCCTTCACACCCTCCCACCTTTGCAGGCTGCAGTCTGGGAATATTGCTAATGCAGTGCATTAAGGGGAAAGGGTTGGACAGGGGAGGCTTTTGTCTGTGCTTCCCAAAGCTATCCAGAACTGTAAAATAAGCTCTCCCCAACACAAGAGAACACTGTAGCATACAGCAGCCTCTCTCCTATTTAGATATGGGCTAGACTCATGCAAGAATGGGCTAGAGGTGTCCACATTTTAATTATCCATATTAAGTTGTGGCAATGTGCTATAGCAATTGCAGAGGATTTATAATTATCCTAACTTCTCAGGAATTCTAGAAAGGCAAATACCTAAGGACAGTATAACCTAAGCAATCCTTCAGGTCATGCTGCTCCTGCAGAGTCCTCCCTCCTGAACCTTCCCATTTCCAAACACTTGTATTAGTCACAGGTTTCTACTGTAACTTCACATACCATCACATTGCCAGTGACTGAGAAAAAGTGGAAAAGAAATTGGACTACTTATGCAGGCTTTTAAGGTAATTTTTTTCTTGCTGCTTAATTTATGCAGTTACCATGAAGCTGTCTTCCTAAGAATCTTTCTGTTTCACATCTAAAAGCACTTCCTTGTGTTTATATTCTATTACCACCATCCCCAGTTTTACATTACCTCCTGTCAGTGGTATATAATTTATTTTTTATTATTTCTTTATTTCTCCACTGAAACGGACATAAGGGTACAATCTTATTCATATCCCTAGGGAAAGAAAATATCTGCATGAAATCATATTTATGTGACCTTGGGACATCATGGTAAATCAGAGGAAGTGTTTTGAGGTCTAGATGCTTACAAAAACAATTTTTTGCTTCTGGAAGCATGTAATTTTTTTAATCATGCTACATTTCAAAGCCTAGGGATCATATGTTTATATTTGCATACCTAGGGAATATTTTCATCAAAGAGCTCTCTATTATGAGCTTTTAATATTCTAAAATATAAGTATTCTGCCATCCTCTCCAAGGACCACAATTTTCTCTGTGCTCTACAATATACTGACATACAGAAGGACTTCAGTAAATCTGTGGAGACAAATGGTCCTTCTTTTCTGACATCCTTATCAGAAGCCCAGAGTCAGCAACTCCTGGAGGCCAATAGCAACTGTTTCAAATGATCTTTAACACATCTATTTCTGTCAGAAATCCAACATGCTTTATATGCTGCATAACACCATTTATTTAACTTGTAATAAACTTACACATTTTTTGCAGAACAAATTGTTCAGAGCAGTGGGATCTATGGTTTCTCTTGGCAGTTTAAGAGACCTACATCTGAAGGAAATTTCCAGAAGGAAACTTGAGCTAAAGTACATGTCATACAACTGTGGTAGTCAAAATGTTGTGTGGCATATATCATAAAACTGATAGCCAGAAATCACTGATGTTTGAAGTTTAAAAAAAAAAAAGAGAAAAAAAAATTAAATCCCCGCTCTCTTTGTTTATACTCAGAATTTGCTTCTTATTGAATATAGTTTAGACAAGCCTTAGCACTCCAACCATCTGCTAACCATTTGGTTCCTAGCTCTCCAAACCCAGCCTCCATCCTGCCCAGTCTGTAAGAATGAATGGCACTTGAAATTTTCCACTTATGCTTAAGTAAGAAAACAACATCTATAAATTATCATCCTACCCATGAAAAACAGACATTTACCAATGCACAAATGCTGTAGCTCACCAGGAAATCTGTGTCCTGGCAGTGAGAACAACTGGTACTGCTTTTCATCCTCTCTGCAGGGTCATCTGAAGATGAGACTTCTTTAAAATCCACGTTCCTATCAACAGCTAAATCAATTGCTAAATTGCCTTGTACCTTCAAAAACTGTCTCTGATAACTCCTTGAATACCTGCAGGAAACAGCTGTTCTATACTTACAGAAACATTTGTGCCTGACTACAAATACTTAGAAACCATTTTAAACATTGACATTTCCAGAAAGACCATTTCCACCATTAATGGAGCACCGCTGCAGATTGTCTTTTATTAAGGCAGCTTCTCTTTCTGAAAAAATCAAGGCAAGCAATTTCTGTATTTGTAATAGGGTTCTCACTAGCTCATTTTTCAATGCAGACATGCAAAGAAAACATTTACACAATTGTTTACATATTTTTTCCTCCCTTATACCTAAAAAGTATCTTTCAGCAGTGCCCACTTAGCCAGAGAGACAGCAAAGAAAACAGTACAGAAACAGCCAGGTTTTTTTATTGCATCTGACATACACAACAGAAGCACAAGAAGGTTTTCCCCATTCATTTTTCAAATTCCCACAGGTAGAACTAAAGCAGGCAATCTAATCACCTATGACACACAAACTTCAACAGGAGAGTAAAATCAGTTGATGATAATGAGTTCTGAATAGGTTTACAGACCACAGCTTGTTATTTTTCTAGAGCTTTAAATGATACTTATGCAACTTTAGGGGATAAGCTCTTACCCAAGACCAAGGGGAGCCAGTTGGGGTCTCTGGCTGGTCTTCCTCCTCAGACGACATCCTGAGCTGTTAAATTCTCCCCTGTTCTTTGCATATGCTACTAAACCCACTCTTGATTTCAGCCATATACAAAAATGCTTCCTTCAAGTTTTAGCTGTTGACAGCAAAGCTCCAGAGAATATAATTTCCCAGCTCTGCTGTTTGCTTGCTAATTTTACCTGCTGAAGTTCTTGGAAGCAGAGCCAGAGCAAGAAATCTGAGCTCAGTAAACCAGAGCACACTTTCCTTGCAACTGACTCCTCAAGTGTCCTAATTAAGTCATAAGGTCCAGCGAAAAATTAGAGCCTGACAAATACAAATTCACTTCAGTCAGCATCCTTTCATACATGATTTTTATGGTCATCCAACTTGCTGATTTATAGAAATTTTCACCCCCAACATTTTATTACCATCATTAATCATGTTTAGTACAGATTTAATGGTGCAATTTTTTTTTCAGGACAGGTTCCTAATGTCAAAATCTCACTTAGCCACTCTGCATAGCCACACAACTCCACAGCCCTTGTTGTATGGATGTGAAGGCAGCTTTGCAATCAAGTTTAAAGAGGGCTGGTTTCTTTTTTATTTGTTCCTTTTAGTTTTCTGTTACTGTTGAGTTCTGTACCAGAGTGTAGAATCCGATTCTTATAGATGTCACCCCATGCAACTTCAGACAAACTTGCTCTGTGAAACTTCTAGGTCTGTAAGAAAGGACTGCAGAAACCAGCATCTTGAAATCACTTCTGGCAGCTGACAGGAATGACAGTTTTTTCTCCAAGATCAGACCTAGGGAAGACTTTGTGCCTGAACTGACCACTAATGCACAGCTATGATATACTTCCAAACTCACGACTTTAGCTTGAATTTCATTATTTATTATTTCTCTACTTTAAGGCATGAGGCTGCAGTACTTGGTGAAATACAATTTCTATCAAAAGAACTGCACCCTGCTGATACATCCCTGACTTCAGGCAAAGGCTTCTCTATCTTTCTCCTGAGTTATGTAGCAAAATGGGCTATTTATAGCACACCACTGCAGGAGAATCCTAACATAAGCATTATCAAATGAACAAATATGCCCAGCTATGTTTGATATTTAACCCTAAGATACATGAAAATTCATTAAGTAGGAAAATAAGTGATGAAAAATAAAACTTTGGAAATACAGCACTGAGTAGAGAACTAGCTGATTGCTGGCATGTGGCCTCTCATCACTGTAAGCATCATTAAGCTTGGCAGTATGTAAGGACAGAATGAAAAACTGCAGCCCTCGCTGCTAGCTGGCAGCAAACTAGGCATTGTCAGCTTGGAGATAAATGTGTCACAGTCACACAGGCTGTGGTTTGGCAGTGTGTGTTGTTTTCAACAGCAACAACAGCAGCAGCTCTACTTGTGTCCTTACTCCAAAACACCAGGCTTTTTAAATTCTGGAACAGTTTCCTGAGACAATTTATTTTTTGGTCTCCAGAAGAGCTGTAACATCCCCACTGAGGGGGAAACTCTCTGATGCCTGGAGTTGCCTTAAGCTTTGAGAGTACTGGGAACCTCTGCACCTTTGAGTTATTCCTGTGCACCACCAAAAACTAACACAGCTGCCAAACTGCTGCAGATGACTAACATGGCAAAGGCTTGCATCACAGCACAGGTATCAAGTACAAGCAACACACTCTCAGGTCACTCCACTTACTCACTGGGCCTATGGAAGCCCAGTGAGCTGCCCTCAGCATCCCTCCTGTGCTGGAAGGCAGCCTCCTGCTGCCAGTTCTGACCTGCTCCTGCCCCTGAAAATACCACTCTGGCCCACTGGTGCCATTCCCTGATGGAATTACCACCTTGATGGATGACTTAGGATCACAGGATATTGACTTGGAAGATATCTGGAAGAGACCTGATTTTCAGGAACAGTGATCCTTACTTAGGGCTTTTCACATTCCACACTAAGTTGTACTGGGGGAGGTTTAGGTTGGACATTAGAAAGAATTTCTTTATTGAGAGGGTGATCAGACATTGGAATGGGCTGCCCCAGAAAGTAGTGGATTCTCCGTCCCTGGAGATATTTAAAAAGAGACTGGATGTGGCACTCAGTGCCATGGTCTGGTAACTGCAGCGGTAGTGGATCAAGGGTTGGACTTGATGATCTCTGAGGTCCCTTCCAACCCAGCCAATTCTATGATTCTATGATTCTATGATTCTATGATTCTATGATTCTATGATTCTATGATTCTATGATTCTATGATTCTATAAGCATGGAATCTGAGGTGGCTCAACAGCCAAGTCACTCAAGTTGTAGGCTAACTCTTCCAAGAGAAAACAGCACAGCACTTAATTTACCAAGTTGCTCAAGTTACTCATTTCTGTTATACACCAAATCTTATGACTGCAAGCACAGAAAGCCATTTATTAACTATCTGACAGATCGCATTTTCTTCCTGGAACAATTTCAGGGGAGGAAATTTGATTCAATTCTTCTCATTTCAGCTAAACAGGAAAATGCCATACCTGTTCAATGGCATTTCTGATTCTGCTGAAAGGTCTATTCACTAAACTTAAAAGATAGGAACCACTGTTTGGTGGAGTAATTTTCCACTGTTCTGCACATTTCTTCTGCTAAATTTTCTTTCAAGCTGTAAAGGGTAGTCATTGCAATCTATCAGAAATACTGCTTAAATCATTGTAATCTATTGTGTAATGTTTATTTATAAATTCTTCAAGAAGTAGCCATCTTTCCCAGCATCTTTCCCAGCACACTGTACTCCTGAAGCCTATTTCATATTCAGCACCAACCAACTTCAGGCCATTTCTGTTTTCACAAGGAGGCACTAACAAGTATGAGCAACATATATGAACCCAATGTCTGCTGCTCCTAGATCAATGCATCTGATAGCCTGGTATCCTGTGTCCAAGGCATCATCAAATACTTCTGACCAAGACTTCCAGAAACTGAATAATCACCAGATGTAAAAATAACTTTTTCCATATCTTTCATAAATTGGGATGGTGGGTTCCCTACCTTTTCCCATTTCTGCCACTTAGTCCCCTTCCCACCTCCTCTGCTGCCATGCCAGCACAGCCAGAACACTACCTCTTTTCCTCCTTCTCAGTGCTTCCCCACAACCCCAGCAGCTGCTTTTCCCTCACTCTGTACCCATTTTCCCACTCTCAGGACTTCCCGAGTTTGCTGCTACTTCCCTAATTGGTGTTTTCAACCACAGACACACATGAAACACAAAATTCACAGAAAATATTCTCAGGCTCACAGTTCCCTTTGGCTTCACAACAGTTCTGGGACTCCTGCTTGGCTCACAGCCTCCGTGAGATCCAGTAGCAACAAATTTCAGTGGATAATTATGCAATGTAAACAGAAATCTTGATGTCAGTTTTAAACATTGCCCAATGATTTTGCTGCACCATGACACAGAGTAAACAGAAGCCAGCTTCTTTTTATAAACAGCATTTGTAAGTGTTGTATCATGAGAAAGAAAAAAACTTTGTAGTCATCCCAGATAATTAAAAATAGTAATATTAGCTCATAGCAAACTTTGTGTGAACTTGATTTTGCTGGACTGATAAGATTGTCATCTTATTTTTAGTAGAATAATTGTCAACTTTAATTTAAATTTAAAGATTCATTTATATTTAATTTTAAATTAAATCTCAATTAATTCAGTTTAAAGATTCACTTAAGGTATCTTTAAACATGATCACAACACTACTGTACTGGGACAGTGTCACTCACCTAAAATAGTTTAACTTTCTCCAGCCTTTTCACAGTACTGGAGTTGTCATGGACAAAGCATATGGAACTGATCTTCTCTGTTTTCATTCTGTAAAGGCTTTTCCTTGTAAACATCCATAGCATTTATAGCACCTTAGTACCTGAAATAGGGCTGTAATAAGGAAGCTGCTGAGTTGAATCTCTCCTGTTTTGCATCTCCTGCAGGGGTAAGATTCAAGATGCTGCATGTTCAGCACAAACATGAGCCTAATGGGCACACAGTGCTGCCAACCTGCCCCAGCACAGGTGCCATCTTGTTTTGGACAGATCTGTAAGATTTATGGCTGGTAAATCAACAGGATTTACAGGGTTATTTTATGTTCAAATAGAAACAAATCATTCCATCACTGAAAAACAGGTTCTGTGTGTTTGCAAAAGCACGTTCTGAATAGGTGTCATATGACTCAGAACTAATCCGGTGGTTACTGCCATACCCTGTGAGCCAGTAACATTTTTCCAAAGTCCCTATGGCTATTAACAAGTCAAAAAAAAGTGGTTTCCTATCAGTTCTGTTGTCTCTAAAAATAAAGAAAAATGTTAACAGTGCCACTCAGTGTTTTCTTTATCACCTCAGCACACACTGCCAAAATAGTACTCTTTAGTATGTTCAGAGTTTAAGCACAAAATCAACACATCAGTCCTGTGCCAAGTGTGAAGAAATTTCCTTCTGCTTATATTGCTGTGTAAATCAAACATTTCAATTTTCTTGAAGATCTTAATCAAAACCACATTTACATATGAAGCAGCTTTATGAAGCCTTTCTTAAAATACTGGCATTTGGTTCCAAACATGTTTTTCTCACTGAGCAGGAGTCTTGCTGCTATATGCAATACCCCATCAGCCCCTTAGTAAGTCATCAATGGGCAATGCCAGCAACTGGGCTATTGCCTCAAAACTCCCAGACTTGTGTCCTTCACAATCATCAAGGGTTATTTTAGAGGCTGTCAAAACAGGACTGGAAATGTTATAAAATCATCTGCGAAAAACCAGAACCAGTGAGAATTTCTTCAGGTGAAGAATGGAGCAGGGATAAGGGTTAGAAGATAACCAATGGGCAGTGAATGTGTGAGGCTAGTATTCTGTTCGTTGAAGAGCTGCATCCTGAAGGAAGTAGGAAAAAAAAATAATACAGATTTTGTTTTACTCCAGCATAGCCACTGTGTTTCAGTCACTGCTGATGAAATGTTAAAGGTGATACCACTCTGTGAAACTGTTCTGGCCCCATCAATACTGCTACAGGTGCCATGGCAGTGGCTGGGGAGCAGACCCCAGGAAGGAATGATCTAATGATCTCTGCCAAGCACTGCACCCAGCCCAGCCCACCAACCCATGGCAGATGGCAGGGACCTCCTGATTCAGGTGTTTACACCATCCACCTGAATTCTCCCTGCAGTGGAAATCCTGATTCACACTGCACACAGATCCTCACTAATGTACTTGCATCCCAGTAAACACTTCCTACTCCAGCCAGGAGCCTGACAAGACCCCAAGCTTCTTCCGTGCTGCTTCCCCCATTCATAGCCCCCACTTCCCTGCTCTCTGTTTTCCACCCTGTAAACCTCTCACTTGACCCTTCCTTTGGGTTGTTTTTATATTACTTGCACCTCTTTCTTTTTGTGTGAGTGACACATTTCACCAGAGTGTCACAGAATCAGCCTTTGAAAAGCAGCCCCCTCTCAAGCAATATATTTAGCAGCTGCTTTTAGATGCAGCGTGGGAGCTGAGATCTGTACATTTCCTATCACCACAGCAGGAGGCACTTGCTAGGGAAAGACAAAATCCCTTACATCCTCTAGTGTTCAAATAATCTGTAATGCCCAGATGATTAGATATCAGACATAAGTGATTAAGTGTTTGTGAAGAGCGTTTTGATAGTAGAGAGGGGATGGTAAGAAAGAAAATAATTTCACCTTCCCAGTAACCTTCTCTGTATTTGAATACTGTATTTTGCAGAAACTGAAACATAGACTACTTCATTTTTTGACACACAATATAGGACGTGCTAACAAGACTCTCTGCAGGTGATAATAGTGAATGATTAAACCAGCAAGCATGGAAGGCATTAGAGAAGAATGCAAAGGCTGTAAAAGGTCTGTTAAAGTATGCAAGCAATGATTTTTATTTCGTTTTGTGCTACTGTATTATCAAGTCAAACAATGTGATGGAAAGCTCTGTCTTCTTGCTACATCCAAAGTCAGAAAGGAAATACTTAAAATATTTGTGTACATAATGGGCATGGGCCAAGTTTTCTCACAAAGGTCACTAAAAGCCAGTAATACCCTCCCACAAAAGGCAAGACAAGAGAAGGGTGGAGGTGGGACCTGGTTTCCCAGTCCTACACATGCACCCACAGTAAACAACTACAGCACAAAGAAGCTGCAGCACAGGATGCCTGTCCCATCCAAACAGATCTGCTTTTATTTATAACTGTTATTTATCTTCATTACCGTGCCACCTCAGATTCCTGGTAGGACACAAACCCTATGTTGTCCTTCTCTCTGAAAGCTTATACTCTAAGGGAGCTTAGCTTGTAAACTGGGTCAGGGATGAAGAAACTTTTGGATGGAGCTCTAAGGAGTGGCTCTCCCTCACTCATCCACCACTACTTTACTGGCCCTCTGTGAACAAAATGCTGTGTTTTTCTATGATGTTGGGTGCATATCTAATTATACAATGGGAAGTAACTGCATTTTGGACTCACAGTAAGTGTATATTTGGTCCTAGAATAAGAAGTGTTCCACCAGACAATGAGCTACACAAGCAAGCTTCAGCATATATGATTGCTTATTGTATATAGTCCATGATGGAGAATGACTGCACTTGGTCACACGACAGGCATAGGTCTGGTGAGGCCAGGTCCTGAGTCTCCTGTCTCATAGACAGAATGCAGTAGGTGGGTAGCTCAAAGAGGAAAAGGTTAATGGGGAAGAAACACTCAGAAGTATAACTGTCTCAGCCTCTTAGAAGCTGCATTTTGTCAAAGTTTTGAAGAATTTGTGGCAAAAGAAAATGCAAAAAAAGGATGTGATTTACTTTATTTATTTACCATTATATCCTTTGGGCCTTTTTTCAGTTTCTTGGGAAAAATGGATGTCTAAAGACTTGCAAAGCAAATCTCGGATCTAAAATGCAGGAAAAGTTAATAGTCACTTGGTATATGTTGTTTAAGTGTTTGGATACAGAAGATGAGATTTCAACTCATTGTCTTTAATTCTGTATTTCTGTATAACCTCTTATACCTTTGAGGCTGTGTTATGCTTTAGGTCATTAAGTAGTATTGTATTTTCCCCTAATCAGTTCAGGGCATTCCCTAGTTATATATTTCAGCTAACCTTTTTTTTATCTGCATACCAAAACATACTTGGCAGTCCTATACATCACCAAGACAAATGTTCATGCAGCATGAACTTTATTTATAAAGGATTGATTAGACATGAATGCCACACTTCTGTAAAAAAAAAAAGTTTAAATTAATCAACTGGTGAAAACTGAACAGGTAACACTATTTACATAAGACCTTGCTCACCTTCCTTCCTGAAACTTAAAGTGAATTCTCATTCTGAAATAAGGACAATGAAATATAGAAATATACTGATTTCTAGCAGTTACCTTGTAAATATCAACCTAAGTCTCTCAGATTTACAGAACTTACCTTTCTGTGTAAAAGAGCCTAAATTACCTCTTTGGCATAGTCATACTGATGTCTGCATTTTCAAGACCAGTACTGTAATCAGACACCTAATGGAATTTCATCAGCACAATATCAGTTATCCACCCATTGGTGTATACAGCAAGAAAGACATATTAGATGTCTTCTGACAGTGTCTGTACTCATCCTTGCTGCACCTGGACTAAGTGAAGTTAACACTGATTCTATAAATACAAGCAGGAGGTTTGCAACTCAGATAATATTTTCAAAAACTTAGACAAAGACTGTGATCACTGACTTCATATTTAGAGCATACAAAATATCATGATGCCTGGTGCCATTCTAGAACATGTTTTTAGAGTTCCACCTGAATTTCTCAAAGATGTAGTATCCGTTTTCTTTTTTTGAGGCAACTTGGCAAGAAAATATCCCCAGAAAGTGTATTGGGAGTGTTTCAGAACAGTCTCATCTGCTGTCTTGAGCACACAGGCCCAGCTTGAAGTCTGGAGCCAGTGCAACAATTTAATCAGAACTCAGAAAACACCATTGTTCTAGATAATAAGTCACTTGCAGATCAGTGTCACCATTTGACCTCTTCAGTTACTCAAGGTAATTATGGTTGCAGGATTAAATGTTCAGATCTCATTTTAAAATCTACTTTCTTGACTCTCTTCTTTATGCTAAGAACCAGACATATAATTATGGTTCTTTCCCAAGAGACCTGTATGGTAAAACTATCCACTGGGGCACTTGTTCCAAAAAATAAGGCTTCAACTGAGTTCCCACTATTAAAGAAATGCATTTTACAAATCTTCATACAAAAAGCCTATCTGGATCAATCAGTGGCAGTGTACTACAAAACTGTAACAATTCTTGTTGCCTTGTGACATCTGTTAGATAAATAAGATTTGTAAAACAAAATCTGCTCCTCAATTTACATTTCCTATTTCTGGAATATACAAAAAGTTTTCTAAACCTCTCACTTACGGACTTCCATGTGTTTTGTTTTTTTCAAGAAGTGCACTCATTGACCTCCCTTCTGATCCAAAATGATTGCTGCCGTGCCTAGTAGCAAATTTCTGTGTCTCTCCTAGGTATTAAGAAAGACTTCCATCAGACAATTAAATAAGAAAAGTCACTTCAGTGTTTGGAAATATGAACAAAAATTGTCTGATTAGATATCATTCTAACAAACAGGAAAACAGTCCTGTTTCTGTTCAGAAAGCAGAGCCCCTCAGAAGTCATCTCATGAGATAGTGGCAACTAGTCTCTTGGATCACCCAGGAAATGTGCCTCTTTTCAACTAAATGTGTCGTCCAGTCAGGAAGAAGAGTGGTCTGTCCTCCTTTGCATTGGCAGTCTGGAACTCATCCCGCAGCCGGAACTGCCACTCATCTTCCAGCTCCAGCCGCACAACCGTCTGGCGGAGAGAATTCCGATCTTGACAAATCACACACAGGGTGGCACCTAAGCAAACAGTTAAAAAGAAATCCACATGACTCTCCCCTTTGTTCTCAGATCACCCAGCTCAAATCACCCCTTAGCATGTGGAGCTCCACCACATTCACAACAGAAGTTACAAAGGGGCTTGGGAAAAAATGAAAACCCTCATGTAGGACTGGAGAGATCTATCTTCAAATCCCTATTTATCGGGGCCTTCTCATGTAACTTGAGGTACCCAGTATTTAAACTGGAATAGGACAGATTTAGGTTAGATATTAGGAAGAAATTCTTTACTATGAGGACAGTTAGACTTTGGAACAGGTTGCCCAGAGAAGTTCTGGCTGCCTCTCCCTGGAAGTATTCAAGGACAGGTTGGAGGGATCTTTGAACAGCCTGGTGTAGTTGGAGGTGTCCCTGCCCATGGCAGGGGGCCTGGAATTAGATGATCTTTGAGATCTCTTCAAACCCAAACAATTCTGTGGTTTTGTGATTTATCTGGTAAGCAGGACTAACAATAAATTCCCTACTCTTCAGAGTGAGGAGAGCTAAAACTGTCAGGTCTAAGGATGTGGTGATGTGTCCTGGCAGAAGACTAGATAAAGCCTTACATCTGTTACTGTTCTAGACCTACTGATCATTACTTTGTTGAGTGAAACCCTCACTCAGCGAAACACTTACACCCCAAGCCAATCACCATGATGGCTGACTTAAGCCCTCTGTGCTTTGCTGACCAGAAACAGTCTAAACATGTCCTTAAAACTAATGACAAAGTAGGGAGTTATGGATATAAATCCAACATTCCTCCCCATTTAGAAATCTTCAGGACTTACAGTTTTGTTATATACTAGTTTACTACAGTAAAAAACCAGCATGGTCAAGCATCAGGTGGGATTTAAAGACAGATATGAATATATGCATTCACATATATATGCATGTGTATTTTCAGAAAAAATACATTTTCGCCCAGGTTCCCAGAGACCAGATCATATAATTTCCCATAAAAAAAAAATTATGGCAGCTCACCTTTAAGAAAATGAAATTTCTTCAAAAAGCTAGCTACAACAAAGGAGTCACAGAGGTATAGGAGGAGACCACTGAATGTCAATCCAGAGGAACTGATATTCAGAGAGTGAGGCCGGGAGCTCACGTAGCAAACTGCAATCTGGTTGGGAGAGGGGAAAAAAAACCCAAACATTTTTCAAGCTTCTAGATACAGCTGAAGCTTGATAATCAAGCTGATTCAAATTCAGATTTGCTTTCCAACTCCAAATATTGTGATATTTATAGTTTCTTCCTAAATATCCCTCCAGTTACTGAAAATCTACATAAAAGCACCATTGATAACTATGTATTAATTACTATTAATTAAGATTATTATCATGAGTTTTAGATATTATAGGTTTTGAAAGCTTCATAGCAATAGCTGCCCACAACCATAATGATGTGACCGACCCAGCGCAGTTTACCTGTAAGTGTAAATATAGTAAATGTGCAGCCAGACACAAAGACAGCCCTTTAGAAATGTCTAATTTAATTTATGTTATGATAGCATTACTCAAGTTAGTCAAGTTGTTCATATACATAAATGTACAAGGTTCTAGTTTATTTTTATGGCTATTTGCCAAATCCACTACAAGCAGAAAAGAAATTAAAAGATGTAATTCAAAAAGTTCTGAGAGAAGTATACGTGAGAAGGTCATTACCAGCTGCTTTTGGTAAAGAAGTTAGGTAAACCAGCAAGACTGAATTGATTTAGTATTCAAGTCAAGTGCAAAGGTAAAAACAGTTTCTCCCTCCTGAACACCACCGTCTTAATATTACACTTGTATCCAACCTACATTTGAGCCTAAGTATGAACTTGCCCATCAGAGAGCCAACAGCTCCTGAGAATTAATGTCAGTTTCTCCCATTCTGTCTGCTCTTTTTGTATTTGCTTCCCTGCCTCATCTTAACGGTCAAAAGTGAATGGAAACATTTGTATTTGAAATGCTTTCCATGGGCTAGTAAGTATTTTTAGAACACTCTTGTGGAAGAAGTTTGCTGTAGGAAGGGACAAATTACATCAGACTGAGAAAACACTTCTTAAAGAAATGTGCTTAATTCAGAATCTGGTATAATTTACAGATTATATTATATTTAGGATAACTCTGGGCTTGTTCTCCATCTACTTTATTTGAACCCTCTAATATCTCTATGGGACTAAGAATTTGTTATTTATATTATAAGGACATAATACCCGATTCTTCAAAGGCTGTGTAACTATAATTAAGGAATGCATCAAAGAGCTTATTAAAATTGTAACTCATACATCTCTAGAGCTGCTTGAAGTTTATTCTGTTCAGTACCTGTGGTCCTAAGTTAAGGTAACAGTCCACAGATAGCACTGGATGACTGTAATTCTTCAGTGAGAGAGGGAAGAAGCGATGGCTGTGATACTGGAGATATTTTTCAAGGAGCAGCTGAGCAGGTGCTGCCAAGAAGGTGTGCTTGCTGTCAGGAGCACAAATGTACTGAGCAGGGGAGATTGAAACTGGAGTGTCAGATACCTATGAGGAAAAACAATCCTGATCAATCAAGCTGTACTTATCAAAATTTTGCTTTGTATAAAATATATCTCTATCCTACAAATCTAAGTTTTATATACGAAGCAAAGCCATTCAGCCAGAAATATACCCCATTATTACTGGCACCAAAATACCTCAGCTCTCCTGGTTACAGGGTACAAAAAATAAAACAGAATTTTAACAACGGTGAAATAGAGGTCGCAGTTCCCACCTTAGACTTAATGTGGAAGGATCGCTGTCCTCCTACTGCAATTTGCTTTTTCATGACACTAAAGTGATTAAATCGACAGATGAGAAGGCCAGCACTGTGGACACGCAAGTTGAAGTCAACATCATCACAGGTAAATCTGCAAAGAATAAAATCATTGCAGTCCAGAGGAAAGTTTTTCATCAAGCATTCAGACTCTTTGATCACCAGGGTAGAAACGACAGCTGTCAAACATCCTGATCCCCCCACCGGTGCCTACTGGCCAGAGAAAGAGGCTTCAGCTTTGTATTACAAAACTCAGCTTGAATGAGATCAAGAAGATCAGACTGATGGAAGGGAATCACTTAGGGAGGGAAAAGACCAGAAACACAGAAGAAAGCGGGAGGAAAAAGGTAGTAAAATGCCACAAAAAAACCCACCTAGGAGTTAAAATACTTTCTTTGCCTTTCACTACAACAATGCAGTCATAGAAAACAGCTACATACACTCCTGCCCTCAAAAAAGTCGAGAAAATAAATTCCTCTGACTTCCAAGGAGATGCATGAAGCACTGAATTTGATTCTCTGACTACTCATTTCCCCCATATAATATGAATATCCAGGAAAATTTTTCTCTGCCAAAATAGTGTCATTTTACATTAGAGACAAAAACTATCTGAAGCAAAGGAGACTTTTCTTCATACAACAGAACTGTTGAGCCATGGGAATAAAGTAAACAGAATGAAGCCAAACATCCCTGAGCTAGATTTGACCCATTTAAAAATAAGATGGAACAGAATAAAAGGTAAACTTCTAAATTCAAATACTTTAGCCTTTGGAAAACTCTCTCAGTTCTCTATTTTGAATATATATATTACACAGCAAATAGGATGATGTGCAGAACCATTGGATTAACATCAAGGGCCAGGATTTAAATGAGCTGAGCAGTTACTACAACAGTTGGCAGAAGTGAGAAATATGGCATTTAATTATAGGTTTTGAAAATCTTGTCTTTCATAGTATTTACATTAATGTTTGGTACTCCTGCTTGACAGTGTCTCTGACAAGAAAATGTACCATTTTCATTTCCACCCCAGGCTTGGGATGTCATACAATACTTCTGTCTCCACAGCCCCCACACAGAGGATCACAGAGAGCCACGTGTGGTCTAAAGCCACAGGCAGGAACTGGTTGGTGGGATCCGGAATTCCTGGCATTTTAACACCCCTGCCTGTACTCGTATCATGTTGCTTTATTGTCATTGTCTTCATTTGCCCTTCATAATACTTCATAAGGTAATGCAGTTACCAGGGAGTAAGTACCAGGGAGTACTTACTTCATAAGTAATGCAGCCAGGGAGCACAGTTCTGTTCTTAGAGATGCATGGGAGCAAGTTTAAAATTCTCTTTTAAAATGTCAGGTTGGTGATATTAGAAATTTAAGTCATCTGTTTATCCAGAGATGATGGGAGGCTTGCTAATGTGACACCCATATACAAGAAGGGCCAGAAGGATCTGGGGAACCACAGGCCTGTTAGTCTGACCTCAGCGCCCAAAAAACTATGGAGAGGTTCATATTGGGTGAGCTCACTTGGCAAGTGCAGGACAGCCAGGGGATCAGGCCCAACCAGCATGGGTTCAGGAAAGGCAGATTCTGCTTGACCAACTTGGTCTTGTTCTATGACTACATGACCCACCTTGTGGAGGAGGGAAAGGCTGTGGGTGTTGCCTCCCTGGACTTTAGTAAAGCCTTTGACACTGCATTCTCCTAGAGAAGCTGCCAGCTCATGTCATAGAGAGCCGTAGGCTTTGCTGGGTTAGAAACTGGCTGCATGGCAGGGCTCAGAGAGCTGCGGTCAATGGAGTTAAACCCAGCTGGTGACCAGTCAGCAGTGGTGTTCCCCAGGGCTCAGTTTGGGGCCCAGTCCTGCACAGTATCTTCAGCACTGATCCAGATGAGGGGATTGAGTGCTTCCTCAGTAAGTTTGCAGGCAACACCAAGTTGGGTGGGAGTGTTGATCTGCTTGAGGACAGGAAGGATCTGCAGAGGGACCTGGAAGACCTGGACAGTCTGGACCCGTGGGCCAAGGCCAATAATATGAGGTTCAACAAGTCCAAGTGCTGGTCCTGCACTTTGGTCACAGCAACCCCATGCAACACTACAGGCTTGGGGAGGAGTGGCTGGAAAGTTGACAAGCAGAAAAGGACCCGGGAATGCTGGTTGACAGCCTGCTAAATATGAGCCAGCAGTGTGCCCAGGTGGCCAAGAAGGCCCAAAGCATCCAGGCTTGTGTCAGGAATAGTGTGGCCAGCAGGAGAAGGGAAGTGATGGTGCCCCTGTACTCAGCACTGGTGAGGCTGCACCTTGAGTCCTGTGTTCAGTTCTGGGCCCCTCACTACAAGAAAGACATTGAGCTGCTGGAGTGAGTTCAGAGAAGGGCAGCCAAGCTGGTGAAGGGTCTGGAGAACAAGTTCTATAGGGAGAGGCTGAGGGAATTGGGGATGTTTAGAAGGGGAGGCTGAGAGGAGACCTTATTGCTCCCTACAACCACCTGAAAGGACGTTGTGGGAAGGTGGGTGCTGGCCTCTTCTTTCAACTGATTCATGATAGGACTGATAGGCCAGAGGAAATGGCCTGAAGTTGCTTCAAGGGAGGTTTAGACTAGATATGAGGAAGAAATTCTATACTGGGAGAGTACTTAGGGATTGGAATAGACTACCCAGGGAGGTGGTGGAGTCACCACTCCTGTAGATTCTTCAGGACATGCATGGTGATACAGATATTGATAATTCTTTGGGGTTTTTATTTTATTAGTAGGAGGCAGGTGTTGATGGTTGGATGCAGTGATCTTAGAGGTCTTTTCCAGCTGTGACAATTCTGTGATTATGCGATTCTCTGAAAACAAGTGCTTCTCAGAAGTTATAAGTTAACTGGGACTTCAAAAGACATCTTCCCTAAATAGAAGAGTTCTTCTGAGAAGCACAGTGACTGAAGGTCACTTATGTAAGTCTAGATATGTAAAGCCTTTTTAGATTGCCAGGGGTATCTCAACCTACCTTACAGAAAAACACATGTAGAATTCACGTCACACCTGTAAGTCCTATATAGACATCTTGTCATATTCTTACACATTCTGAGTTGCCTGAAGACCAGCTTTAGGCAAGTGAATTCCACCTCTACTAATATCTACTTCATTCTATTATAAACATTTGATCCTCAGAAATGGGGGGAAAACACAGTTTATCTCACATAGATCAGTGAAGTTCTGTGAGCTGAGGTACCCAGTGAATACAGTTCTGGTAGCTGGTGATGCTGTGTATGGCAATATTATAATCTGATATATCCTATGTGGCACAATGAAATGAAAAAGTGGAATTAATAAGAAGTTGAATGTGAGAAACAACCACCGCTGTTATTGAGGTTTATTTATTCCTTTTTTCTGATTGCCCTAATGAGCCAACACAGTATGCTCCAGTGTTATGGTATTCAGTGTAAAAAGCCCAGATATATTTCATTTCCATTTCAGATAAAGACCTAGTTATGCACCATTCACCCACACACACTTTTCCTTTGGCAGGGAGTGCAGACAAGCAGGCAGAAGGGGAAGAACAGTGTTTACCAAAGGGCCACTTGGGCCAGACAACTGAGGGAACATAACTGCAAAACACACTGCTGAGTGTGTCTACCATGTAAATTGAATACAAATGTTTTGTTTGGAACTATGGATACTGATGCATTTTCCCAACTGCTGGCAATCTGGAAAGGATCTGAACCATCAATAAGAAAACAACATCTGTCTGCATCCTACTAACAGCCTCCCCCAAAAAACAGCAGGAGCTTTCTTAAGACTTCTTTTATTTAGTTCATTATCTCTTTTGAGTGATGCTACAGATTCACTTACCTGTTCTGGTTGTACTGTACATTCTGTGTCAGATCAACATTCAGCATAATGAAATCATGCACATGGCAGCAGGAGAATGGTTCCTTGATCTCAGCACTGTTTGTTTTACTGGACCATTTCCTCATCCCAATTAAGGCATAATGAGTGACATTGGGAGTTGCTTCAATATGTTGCAGAATTTGCTTCAAGGAAACATTCCTTTCAGTCCATGTATAGTCACTGCAATAATTACAAAAATGTGTTAATTTTAAAGTATATAGAGAATACTCAGACTCTCATTCAGCTGAAGAGTATTTCTTAACTGTCAAAAGTAGTTATGAGTAGCAGGTAAATAACTTCAATGTTGTCTTTACTGCAACTTTTTGTCTCTCACGCTAATCAAAACTTAAAATTAACTACTGCTTATGTGGTGGGGACTGCTATGACAGATCTGAAACAGTCTGAACCTTTTAAAGTATTCACACAAGTATATGAACTTTTGAAGTTACCTGGATAATGTTCTAAATTACTCTGGGATGGTTGCTGACTTTGTGCCATAACTTAAGTGCAGATATAAGATCCCCCTAGCCCACTCCTAGAGCCCATGAATCTGAGTTTTCACTGTGTCCAGTTCTCTTTGAAAGTTTGCTCTAAATCCTGCATAGCACTGTTCTCGGGATAGATAAAAGCATCTAGTACAAACAATGTTCTAAATTAATGAAAACACAAATACTTGTTCCTGGAGCTAATAAAGGAGCTGTATAGACTGGGACTGACAAAAGAGCCAGAGGAAATCAGTTGCAGAATTTGCATAGAAATGTCTTTTAGCTTCTCTTTTAATATCCTGTTAAAAAATGTATGTGTGAATGCTCCTGCCTCCTCAGGGTATTAATGATTTTTTACATAGTCTGAAATCTGCAGACTAAGTAACAAGTTTGAACCAGAGTCAAGCTATATAGCAAAGGCTGCAAGGCACTTACATCCCTAGGGAATGAAAACAGGCAGTAAATATGTGCTATGCAAAGGCAGATATCTAGGGAAAATACTTCTCTCATAAGGCAAATGTTATTCTCTGCTTGCAAAGGGTAAAATTTGTAGTATATCAAACGTAATTTCAAAACTGATATGTAATGAAAGGTTAAAAGAGATTGGCTAAAAAAACATATATTACACTCTTTACCTTTTCCTGTCTCCTGAACAATCAACTTCTACTGCATTCCACATAACACAGGAATCATCTGAAATGACAATGAAAGGCCAAATATCCTGGGGTTTTATCCCCAGCTCCTCCTGCCGATTTCGTTCCAGCTCCAAGTTATGGTAAGACAACTCTTTAATTAGGAAGTGTGCAGCACCTGAAACCAGGGATATAAACCATCAGATTAAAAGTAGGGGCTGAAATTGTTTTCTTTTAACTTGGAAGCCTTTGAAAGTGAATATTTCTGCAGACCAGACTACGAATCACTCTGAAGACTTTTAGCACCCTAACACTCTACAAAGACAACTTGCCTTATTTTTTTCCAAGCAAGCAGCTTATAGGACCCCACTGGGAAGCATTCAGAATGAAGCCTGACTTCTGTGGAAAAGATCTGCTAGTGCCCTAAGGGTTTAGTGACTGATTCTTTTAGTCTAATTTTAGATATTTGATTCCACTATCCTTTCTTAGTGCAAATATCTAGAGATGCTGATTGATGAGATGAATATCATGGGATCAATTTGCCCTGATCATCTTCTTTGGATGTTTGTCACTACTGCTATCTGTAAGGTTTTCCAGCAGTAAAAGCAAGGTGCTGAATATTTCACAGATATATTAGCAGAACCTACCTGAGAGATGACCCTAATCAGTGCATCACTGCTCATGCAAATAGTACATAACTAATCTCCACCAGGAAACAGTAGGTAACTCAATCTGATTTAACAGCTTTAAAATCAGAGAAGAGTAAGTATTTCTAGGGTGCAATTAATCTAGCTTGATCTTGGTGGCCTGTATTAGGTGAATTGCATCTTTGACTGTGACACCTCATCTTCAAAGGGAATCCACATCACCAGGTCAGATATGGTAGCCACAAGATGTGTGTCTATTTCACTGTTGAGTAACAATATCTCAAGGGCCCAAGTCCTGTGTCCACATCTGTTAAAATTTTTGTTATACCTACCTACTCCTGCACTGTTGAAAATGCTTGGAAGCACAAGCATGATGTGGTTGGGCCAATACTTCTTATATATGGCCATTTCATACTCCTTGACAACTAAAACATGCAAATGACTGGCTCCATCCATTGCATGATATAAATTGAAAAGTCCATGTTCATGACGACCAGTGGTGGGAGTAAAAGTGGGGCTTTTTATGTAATCTTCACTCTGTAAATAAAGAGAAAAGTTAGTTTCTGTATTAAGCTGGAGTGTGTTTGAACAGAGAGAACCAGATCCTTTAGGACTATAAATCAGATTCATTGACACTGGAGAAACTGCTGCTTTTCTTTAGAATTTCTTTATTGAGAGAATAATTTCTTTGCTGAGAGGGTAGTCAGGCACTGGAATGGCCTTCCCAGGGAGGTGGTGGTATTAAATCCCTGGAGGTATTTCAAAACCATGTAGATGAGGCACTTCAGGACATTCTGTAGTGGGCATGGTGATATGTCTATTTTTTTCAATTTATTCATTTATTTATTGGGCAGGAGGGGAAATGCTGATGGTTGGATGCAGTGATCTTAGTGGTCTTTTCCAACCATAGCAATTCTTCAATTCTGAGATTCTGCAATTTTAAATAGTTTAATAGGAAAATAAACAACTTCTGTAAGAGTAGGGAGAAAAACATAGTCTATATCACTTTGTTTATTTGACTAATGAGAGTGTGGTGGACTAGATAGGCCTGCTAACCTTGACCTGCCATGTGCACAGGGACTTCAAAGCTAGATCTGGAAAAGGATTTAGGTCCATATGATGTAAGACAGTAAGAAGACAGAGGAAAACTGTAGTACAGCCCTTCTGACTGGCTGTCACCCAGTCTTGAATGCATTGAAACTGCCTGGGTGCTTCCAAGTGTGATAAAATAACTTCTGAAAGCCCTGTTTCTACAGACATCCAGAACTGTTCCAGTCTGGACAACAAATTTTAGCCTGGTTCCTACTAAGATTATTGAGGATCCAGAATGAAAGTTTGCCCTTTACAAAGCCTCTCCAAGGAATTTGAAGTGGAACAAGAAAAATATTTATCCGGCTGATTCTGCGATATTTTATATGGGTTTAGTAATCTACCAATAATCTAGGTTTACACCCTACAGCACATTTCAGGCTTGCAGCAAGACTGCAGGCACCATTTTGGAGCAAGTGAACAGAAAAAGAGGCAAAGGAAGGTTTTGGTAAAACCTCAAAGCAGGTTGGTGGCAGAAGCAGGAAAAGGATCCTCAAGGAACCCAGAGCATAGTTCTGTCCACATAGCCAGGCATAAGTTTAGTAGGTAAGGAAGAGAAGAAAGTTTAATCCTCCCAGCTGCTGTGTTGCTGCCTGGATTCTCCTGTTTCAAACTTGAACAGAACAAAAAAGTCCAAACTAGAGGGTGACATTGATTGATTATTGTTTACTAGAAGCAGTTTATTTTCCCCAGGATATAAGTCCTACTGCTTGCTACTGTTAGATAAATTGCTTCAATACATCAAGCCGTGTGGCCTGAGCAAGGCACGGTTTCATCTTAGACACAGATTGTAGGAGCCACTGCAAAGGCTAATGTCAGTTTGCAGAGCATGTCAGATGGACCACCTTACAAAGCGTTTTCTCTAAGATTCTTTGGACAGTCTTGAAGCCATGAGAAAGGCTGTTTGAAAGCCTTATTTTTGTATGAAAGGAACAAAGCATTTATGCAGAATAAGACAGAATAGTCCAGTGCCTTCCTTTAGAGTAAAAAATCATTATGGTAAACAAAAACATGTCCCTGAGGCTCATTGCTGGAACCATTCTCACTTTAATGTCTCAACCGATAACCAAAGACCTCTTGGTCCAGATAAGAGTGTTTATATCATATGATCAACTTTGATAATGAGCAACAGAAAACAGGTGATCAGTGTCTTGACAGTTTTGCTTCATGTGTCCCTTTCTGGGAGAAATTGCAAGCCCAGTGTCAGGACATCTTTATTATCTCTTGACAGTAGAACCAGAAGTGTAAAGAATCCTAATTCAACAAATTTTAAAATTGGTGGTTTCTCTCTCCTATAAATATAATTATCCATCTACCTTATCTGTAACTAGTGGTAGCCTCATGCTTTCCAATTGTCTTCCTGGTTGGCTAAAGACAAAATGATGCTCCTTTGACTTTGGAATGATAAAATGTAGTTGGATCTCTTCTCCCAGCATAGAATAGGAAAAGGCAAATGCATGCAGAGTGGACTCATAAAGCTGTCAGGAAAAAAACCAGGACAATTACACTGGTTAGAGTCAAACTACAATGTCTCAGTATAGTTAATATATATTTATAACCAAACAGACTACATTCACTTACTATATTGCATTGGATTTTACCTCATGATTCAGTAGGTGTTAAGAAACACCCTTAGGCTGGAGAAAAGAAATATTTTAGACTACTCCCCTGTTTCAAGCCATAGTTTCAGCTTTGTCTTGCAGATAGTAGTGATACTTACAGGCAACTGTCAGATTTCAGAAATACTGACACAGAAAAACTCGTACTTGTATTGCTACTATCTTCTTCCCCACATTCTAATAGGCAGAAAATCAAAGAGATACTAACAGCCCATGTGCCACATAAAGACCCAGTCTATGCTGGACTACTCCTGTTTCAGAAGTAGCATCTTTTGCAGTTACTCAGGCAAAAATGTAAGCAAATCCAAGTGGGAAAGATTCACTGGGAGAGTAGTTCTAACTGCTAGTGTACATGTAGAAAGCACCAAGTAAGCTAGTGAAGTGAGGCAGGGATCAGTCCTATGATGTTCCCAAACCTGCAGTCTGGTCAAGGAAGGCACATCTCAAGACATAACAAAATCAGCCTGCTTTTAGCACACTCATACAACTTCTGTGCAGATTCCAATAGAGTGAATATACAAAAAATTGTGTTTGAGATGGGTGTGCTGCAGTTTCTGATCTGCTGAGTAATATAAGAAAGCCTTACCTGGTACCTGGGATTGAACCCCATGTACTGATGACACTGTTCACAGTGATGGTAGGTGTTATAGGCTGCATACTTGGATAATCTCATCCTAGTTGTTTGACGGCGCATATAAGTATCCTCCTGTCTCCTGTTCATCGGAGTGTCTATTTGAAAAAAACAACTTAAATCTAACATATATTCAACTGTTTTCATCACTGTATTTACCTTCTCAGAACAATGGCAGGATTAAACACATGCAAAACGAAGTATGAATTTATTCTGAGCACGGTATGTTTTACAAATTGTTATATATAGCAAAAGGGACTATAAAGAAGTATCTTCAAATTCATCATTATGATAATACTGTACAAATTTTACACAAGGATGAGGTGTAAGCAAAGCCAGATTATTAAAATTATTGTTGCTTTCATTATTATTGGTTCAACACTCAAAAAAAAAAAAACAGTAAGGAGTCCTATGACAGACATTTGCTGTCCTGTGATAGATATCACAGTAGAGTGTGTGAAATGAACTTGGCAAATTCAGCCATGCTGCTTTTTAGTGAATATCCACATTTTAATAAAGAGTCTCCTCAGGAGGAGGCTGGAGGAAGGTGAGGTGTAATTTCTGCTGAAAAGGACTTCTGTTTTGTCAGCTGGGCAAATCTTTCATTCATATTTTCATCAGATCAGATTTTTCAAAGTTGTTCATTTTCCTGTCGGTTTTGGAAAATCACCACGAGTGGGGTTTCCACAGTCAGATGCCAGTCTGATCTGTGCCACCCATCACAATTTGAGTTAAATGGTCTTGCCAATTTTCCACCCACTTTACAATCTCCACCTATCCAAATCATCTCTCTGAAGTTTTGGCTATAGGGATATCATACTAGACAATAAAAAAACCTTGATGAAATCAAAATGAAACCATACTCTTTCTTTGGCCACAGTACTAGTCGCCTCATACGGGAGAGTTAGTTCCATAATTGTTTAGAGGACTGAGTATAGGATGACCAGGCTGTAATTCCTTCAGTCTTCGTGTTCTGTCAAGTAAGGGCATGGTGTTTTCCTTTTACCAACCATCAGGAACCTCTACCAATTATTTTTATCTTTTAAAAATTATAGAGAGTAGCCTCGCAGTGATGTTGGCCAGCTCCCTGAGCATGCTTGGTTACATCCTACAGGCTTGTTTATGTCCAGTTGGCTAATTCAGAGGATTAGTCCACACCTCAGTACTCCAGGAATCTAGACCTGGACACACACATCTCACACTTTCCAAGTCTAAACCAAAACCTAAAAAATAAATCTATAAATACTTTTAAGTACATAAATTACTTCACATACAAGTCACTTCATTCCTACAGACCAGGACAATGCTGCTACATAAAAACATTCAAATACACAGCTTATTGTGGAATCAGAGCCTTTTGATGAAAGACCACCTATATAACAATTCATAAAATATTTTAAATGCTCATACTCTTATGCTTTATCTAACAAACTTCAAATTTTTTCACTATTACATAGTCAAGTGAAATTCTGATAATTTCACTGTTTGAAAGTTTAACAGGATTCTCCTATTGAAAACAAATTAATACATATATTTATATCAGTATAGATTTTTCAAATTCTAACCTTCACTGTTTATAGTCTGAAGCTTTGAACAAATCAGACTTGCATCTTCATATTTTGGGTCATGGATAGTGTAGTCAAAAGGTATCTTCTTAAATGTATCCAGATCTGGCCACATATCTCCAAGCTGATGGTAGTATTTATCAGATTCTTCTTTTATGCCTATGATATTATTGAAAAAATAAGATTCAATTAATTTTTAAGGTCTTTATATTGCTATAGATGTTTTTGCTATTTACTGCGTCACTTTTTTCTTTCATCGTTCTGAAGAAGTGGGATCATCATGCATTAAGAAGTGGACCTTTGAAAAAATGTACCTCAATGCAGTTCTGGGTTTTAAACCTTTTTTATCAAATTAAAACCTTTGTAATCTTACTGTTGCAGTTGGTGAGATGATAATGAAAATAATGGCAAGAGTCTGGTAAGGCTGATACACCTGCACCGAGGTATTTGGAGTGTTCCCACTGACAACCACACTTGCTAACTCAGCTGGGGAAAGATCCAGTATTCTCACTGAGGAAAAGAAGTCCTTTTAAAGCTTCATAAATTTCAGAGCTGAAGTCAAATGCCCTTTCTAGTGATAATTCCAGAGCAATCAAAGATAATTCACCCTGAATAAGAGAAAAATTGTAAATTATATTGGTATAACGTGCAGTGGAATATTGCCTTTCCTGAAGCAAGTAAACTTTCATAGAGACCCAGATGTACACAAGTCCTTAAAATTTCTTTTCTATTTTTGTCAAGATCATGAAAGATCTGAAAAGAGTTAAATGGATTGCAGTAAGGGTATCCATGCCTGTGAGTATATATTAAAACATAACAGGTGAAACCCTGTCTTTTGGACCCAAAGTAACTATGAAACTCAGATGGAATTAGATGGTGAAATTATGTTCATGCCCTGATTGTGAGTTACATCTAAAACCCTGCCTAACATACCAAGGTTTGCTTACACAAACCTCTCCTCTAGCAGACTGGTCACATTTTCCACAGGTTTTGACATAAACCTTGGGGAATATCTGCCTCTTTTTCAAGCACAGCTTGACTCATGAATAGTGCCCCAAAAAGCCCTGAGAGACAAGAGGTGATCCCAGTCCAGTCCAGTGACCAAACAGCTTCCAGCCAGGCTCCAGTGGAGGCAGTGAGCAGGCAGGTAGCACCCACCTGAGACTCCATGGCTGACTGTGGGCATGCTTTTAGTGCAGAATTAGACATTTCTCATAAAATATCACCCGTATTTTTCTATGAAATCCAGTCCTTAATTACAGAAATACATCTAGAAACACAGGGGAGTAATATACTGTAAATAAGGGAATTTTGGACTGAAATTAATTAGAGAGAGGTAACTGCCTCCCTCATGTAGTCTTATGTACTGAAAAAATACAACATTGCTCCTCATAATATGTCTCCCAGAATTTCACCTATTCTTTTTATATACTTTACCACAAAATTTTGTTCCAATTCTAAATTCATAAAGCAATGGCTGCATTTCATTTGATATAAATAAATGCTGATGATTACTTCCCAAGAAAAACAGAGGTGTGCGGTTTTCTTACTGAGAGGAAAACTACATTCTAAATGATGTGTAAAATAATAAAATATTCTTAAGTATCAGTTGAAGAGCACACAGATATTTTCTTAAATTTTTTCAATTAAAAAATGTAAAGTGCTTGCAAAGATGAATGGCACAGAATGGCATGGAATGGAATACCGACAACTTTTCAATTTAACGTAACAGTTGCTTACAGTCTACAGAGACTGTATATTAAGAACATACCAATGTTGATTTCTTCCTCATCATAAACATCCACTTCTGTCAGTCTAATCAGCATTCGGGACAAAATACTGAGGAACTGCAGATAGGCACCTGTTTTCCCTATCTGTAAATATATAAATTAGAAAACACAAAAGTAAACTTTGATATTTCAACATGCGACTTTTCCACTTATCTGGAAACTGCAGCTGCAATGAAACCAAACAATAATATTCAGTACTCGCATATCTCTGTATTTATATATTCCTTGGCATAAGTTAAATACTTAAATGCTCAACAATTCTGATCTCTCTCTGCAGGAACCTAATTGGGAAAATTAATTTTATATCATAGGACTAATTACAAGTCCACGGCTGAGAACCTTCTCTCCTAATGTTATACTTTCTGCTTAGGCAATGAACTTTTAAAATTCCATACAAGCTCAGAAAATATTCCAAAAAAACTACTTAAGCTACAGGATAACTAAGGAGTTACTTCAACCCTTTCATATTTGCATAGTACATTGACTGCTGCTGAAGTACAGTGACTATGCTGAATAACAAAGTGGCGTGCATCTATAGGAGAACTTGTACAGGCTGCATCCATTCCTGCAGGACCATGTGTTCCTCCACCTCTTGGTGCTGAAAATAAATTATTTCTCTTCCACTGTTTTAAAATTACCTTTTAACTCCATCTTAAATGATTTTAAGATCACAACCTTCTCCTTTGTTTTCTCGCTGACCAACTGACTATATACATTTTTTCTTCATTACACCAAAGGGTATTCCTCCCCTTTTGTAGTTTTTTTCATCTGAAAATTATAAGCCATGGTCAATGTTCTACTCAACAGACTGTGCTGATTCAAGTAGACAATGCCACCTCTGAGTAGGCAGCTTTACAATTCCACTTGAACGGGATGCAGTTCACAGTCGGTTTCAATGAGAAAAAAGAGCCCAGCAAGCTCTTGACACTCTGAAGGAAAGAGACCACGCCATGATTTCTTGTGCATTAGCATAGTTCAGCCTCAGAATGGCACTGATGTCCTGCTGATCAGTGCAATGTCACACCCATGCAGGGAAGGTTAACATACAGATCAATCACATTCTGCTGCAACTCTCTGATCCCAGAGAGTGGTAACAGATTTTGGACTAAGCCTGCAATACTGCTCAACTGAAAACTCAGCTTCACCCTATTAGGCCATATCAGAAGCATAAAGTGCTGAATTACTAATTATGGTACTGCATTTACTATTTTCTATATATGCCAAGTGAAAATTTCATTTTCTCTCAACATTTGAGAAAGGGAGGCTTTGAAGCCAAAGCAAGAGCAGGTAAACAGTTTTTTTGATCAAAGACGAAGAAGAAGAATGTGTTTTTTCTGATATTATGGTAAAAGTAAACAAAATAAATCAATGATAATACCTTGCTCTTATTACACACCTGTGGTGGTCCACTCAGCAGCAGCCTCCTTGGGTGAAAGGTGTCCATTCTGCCCTCATTTCTGTTGTTGTAGTCCATATGGATTGGCTTGGGAACCGTCCATTGGCGGTAGTACAGAGACTGCTCCGTGCAAGTCATCATCTTACTCATAAGAGGACGAAAAGAACTTGCCCACATGACAGAATGATAAGGCAAAAGAGAAGATGATTTGGGAAGTCCACTGCTGTCTGTAGAAGTGACGATGTCATAAACCAGTTTGGGCAGGAACACTATGGGAGGCTGTTTTGATGCTTTGGTCATGGAGCACTGAGAGGTCTGTAGGATGAAGGAGTTATGAGTAGGTGCAGAGGAGGAAGAAGAGGAGGAGAAAGGTGAGGAGGATGATGTAGCAATGGAAATTTGGGCACTTTTAATGTTTTGTTTTGTATCCAGCTGTTCAGTTACCGGTGGCAAGTGTTTGCTGATTGTTGTCTGTGCCCCTTTGTCTACTTTCTGCTTCTGCTTTTCACAGTTATTTGTACTTTCTTCAGTGCTGTTGCTTAGGACTTGATGGGGGGATTTTGCTGTATCCCCTGCTGCTGTTAAAGGAGGAGATGACTCGCTGCAGAATGCTGTAGCTGAAAGAAAATTTGTGTTTCAACACAGTGCAACAATCTCTGCTACTCAATGCCATAGTTAAACAAAACAATATCATTTAGATAGAGTATCCAAACTAGGCAATCCCACCCCTGTTCTTGCTGTCACTTTTCTCCTGCAGGGGGCCATAATGGGACAAGTTTGGAGTATTTATCTCAATGCACAAAGTGGCTTTTAAAGAACAGAAGTGCATAGAAAAGATGTTAGCAATTTTCCTGTCCCTTACTTCACCCAACCATTACTTGCTTACAGTGTTCATCAGATACTTGCAGAACTCAAAACAAAGTTAAAAATTAACAAAACCTTCATTTACCCCATCAGACTACAGAAATGTCTACACAGACTGACACCTAGAAACAGTCCTGAGTCAGATCTGATCTGCATCACTGCAGCACTTTCTCTAATCTAATAAAACCAAGTTCTCAGGTCTCTTGCTACATAATGCATTAAAGCACTCACACAGCTATTGGTCATCTTAGAGAACATTACCAACACACAGCTAGGTGCTGGCTTTCTGAAAGACCTGTTTTATGTCATAAATGTAAGTTAATAAAGTTGATCTTAAGGTCTTACTGGAAGCTTTTGAAGAGAGAGATGAAGACGCAGAATCATGAGAACGAGATCTTTCTCTTTTCATAGGACTTCTCTTTTCTGAAGTAGAACCTGTTTCATGAATGGTAATAAGGGAAAACAAAAATAAAATATGATTTCATTAAGCCTGTAAGAAGGCATGGCTACATTGCTGAAACTGGGAAAAGTACACAAGTGTTTGTGTGGATTTTGTCCTCATTCTGACGGTGTTTTCAGTATGAAGAATATCTGTTCCTACCACACAATATTGGGTCTAATCTAACTATGCTGAGCTGCAATAGCTTCAGAAGATCAATGCTGCAGCCAGGAGCTGGTTAATCCTTGGCATGTCTTCACCATGTTTTCCTTTCTACCCATGTCTTACTTTCTTCACTAATCCCATGTCAAGGAAGCCAACAGGCAACAAGTTCTACTTTTAAACTATCTTACAGAATTACCTCCTACCCCTAACAGCTGACTACCTTAGAGCTTTATGGCCAGATTATACCTCAGTTTTGGTGATGCAAATCCATATTTGGATGGCCACCAAAGATTTTCACTTAAGGTTCCTACCTTAGGTTTCTAAGGTAAAATGCTTGTTTCTGTACATTTTACCATGATAAACAGAGACATAAACACTTCCAGCAGAAAACTGAGATTGTAAGTCTATCTCAGATATCCTGATTTGGACCCTGGAGGACCATACCTTTTTTCATGAACTAGGAAAGCAGCATTACAATTTAGACACCTAATAACTTAGGGGCCCATTTGACTCAGATCGCATACAATCGCTGTGTACTTCAACCTAAAGCAGGCCTCCATTGTAGAGAGTCTAAGTATAACCTCAGGTTATTTAATTCCTAAAAAAACCTACTTATTTGATTAAAGTAAGTATTTTTGTTCTTCTTGTTCTGCTGTCCTTATTATCAATGAGTAAGGACTTAGTAGGGGAACAGTAGCCATCTGTCTTCCTCCTCATAGTATAGAAAAGGAAAGGAGGGCAAAGAGTTTAGGAATTAAATAACCTAGAGGGACAAAAATCCCTTATTTTCCAGTTACAAGGCACAATAAAAAATATAGAAAAATGTATATAAGTTGCCTCTGCTGTGAGGGAGGGGATGGGGTCACTGTGTCCCTGCCACAGGGAGGGCAACCCAGCCTAGCACTCCCAGAAGTGAACATCACTGAGAGTACCCACTCCAGCTCCACTTTTTTGGCTGCCAGAACATATGGGGCAGAAGAGAGAGGGAGGGGAGAGAAGGGAGCCAAAAGGAACAGACAGAACTGTGGCTGCAGCAGGACTGTAAGAGGTTAAGATGCTGCAGCAGCAGCAGTCCCTGGGCAGGGAGGTGGGAAAACACATGTTCAATGAGATGGAGCAAATCTGAGAAGCAGAGCTTACTCAGTAGGGCTAATTCCAAAACCCCTCATTGAGTAAATCTCCGTACAAGCCTGCTTTTTCTAATGCAACAGAATGATTTTACAGCTTCTTCTTCACCACTAATTGTACCTTCGGTTGCTATTTCTTCATCTTCATTATCAGTGCTGCTTAGTTTCTCTGGGTCACTTTCTAACACATCATTCACAACTGCTTTCTCTGTGTGAATTTCTGAGCTCACAAAGTATGCCGCCAAACCGAGTTCTTGCTCCAAGGTTGTCCTTACCAAAGAAGATGAATTTATTAAACGTAGGTCACAGTATCTCAGTGATCTGGTGAGAAATAAGAAGGCCAGGTATGAAAACTCACTGTAATCTGCTTCGTTATTTTTTTCATGATATGGATATTTTTTCATGGTTTGCTTAAACTATGGATGACATAGAGCACAGTACACATTTTGTGCTTAATAAGTTTACCATTGTGGTGCATACACTTGTTCTTAATTCAGTTATGCAGCTTAATCAAGTGTAATGAAAATGAGCACTAGCATAAGAAAAAGAATAATAATGTGGGTTCTAAAGCCTAACACACAGAATGGGATTCAGTTGAACATATAAATGCATTTAGTGCCCCAGGGTGTCCTCTCTGTCTTCCAGCTGCCAGTCCAGAAGACACTGATCTCTCCACACATCCTGTAACTCATACGACAGCATCATGCAGATGTCTCAGCTACTCTCAGGTATCCAAAGAAGCTATACTTTTTTCTCTCTTTTTTTGGCTACCCTTATTCTCTTCTCTATACAGGGAAAACTCTCACAATATTTTCTGAGCTATGCATACATTGCTATAAATAATCACAATATAGGTTTTTTATTTATGATACAAAAACTGACAAAAAATGGAAAGTAATATCTTGACATTTGAATTAGTTTTCTTCTTCCACAAGTAATTATACAGTTAATCTTCATCCATTTAATAAGCAACAGATAAAAAAATGCCACTGAGAAAATACTAGATCTTACCGTGGCAAAGACTCCCCCTGTGGATCCATACCACTGAATATCAATATACAAGGTAAACCCTCCAATTCCAAATAGGTCTGTGGCCTCCAATCTGCATCTTCAATTTTCTGCCAGGTCTGTATAAGGTAAGAAACACTGTTGGACATATCTAAAAGTCACAAATAGAATACATACAAACATGAATCAGTTTGCACAGTGGATGGATGTTCCACCAAGGGCAGCCACAGAGCGGAGCCAGTTTCAAAAGAGGGAGATTTCACAACTCCAAGAGCATTACAGGCAGTCATCTGTCTGCTGAAAGTCTGAGGAGATTGGAAAAATATGTTCCAGACTGAAAAGCCTGACAGCTTTCCAGCTATATAGCACTGAAGCCAGGGGTTAGACATGTAGTGTGGATATGGTGCAATGGATCATAAAGCTGAGTAGGAGCTTTAGCGGAGAAAATAGCACAGAGGGTGGCTTCTTGTGGCAGATAATCTATGGATATCTGAGATCAAGGAATGAGGTTTTCACCTTATAGGAAAAGGAGAATGCCGGAAGTGTTCCACACACTGTCCTCACATGCTACCCTCTGCAAATTTCTGCTCTCCCCCAAAACTGTCAATTTTCCTGAAGAAGTTTGATAACTAGATCTATTGTTTGACTGTTCAGCATCAGGCTATACTGCTTTACTCTCACCAGTCAGTCCTTTTTGCTGAGAGACTGATCTACAGATAAAGCATACACAGTAGAACCTGCAGCATGACACCTCAGCTGCTGACACTTGTACCACTATTACGCGTGTCAGAAGAGATAACCTGGATGAGATTCAGAACTAATATTGGTGTTTCAGACTAAGTAAGACTTAACTTATAGCAGAATGAGATCAGCATTAGCCCCTGCATCTCCAATGACCTTGTCTAAGACATATTGATGCAGATACATGCGGAGTGTGCTGCATGTATTACACCATCCTAGAATGCAAATACATTTTTGTTTTGATGATCAGATGATGGTAATTTTATGAAAAGTCAGGCAGTTGCAGAGGCTTCTGTTATCCAGATGACCCAAGACTCTAGACCAAAAGGATATAAGTTAATCATAAACCAATACCTGATCCAGAAAGCATCCCTGAGCTGTGAATACTGGGGTCCTCTAGGACCCATAATTAACATCATTGATTTGGGACCTTCATGCCACCTGCTGGTGACAAGCATAATGTAACTCTCAGCTGGTCACTGCTTAAAATCTTTTCAGACTATGATGATTTTGTGAGGAAATTCTGCTAGAACTGTGAGAATTTTATTTCAATTTTTCCTTATTGCACATAGCTCCTGTAGATAAAAGCAGTTCAACTGTTTGGGAGCGCTGCTGCTGAAAGCCAAGTTCCAGCCCTCTTAGTTAATACTCTACTAAGGTATTAACTAGAGGGAGGACAGTATGTCTAAAAGAGAAAAGTCCTGATGATAGCTTTCCTTTTTACTAGGAAGACCCACACTTCAGCTCCCTATGATAACCATCACCAGTAAAGTTTCCCTGGTCACCAAAGCTTCCAAGAATATGTAGTTCAGCAAGTTACCTTTAGCTGCTCCACAAAGTGCTTCCCTATTGTGATTCCAGAATTAGGATTTCCCAAGATTATTTCAAAGTTATCTTCAAGGGCCAGTCTTTCCCTTACATTATACAAACGTTCATATGCCACTGCAGCCAGAGGAATACATGGGATTCTCAACACTACCATGAGGCCATGGCCACTAGGACATTGTCTTGAAGAGTTTATGAGGTTTTGGGTGATTTCCAGAGTTTCAACTGAAGTGTAATTCTTCATCTGAGAAAGACCACACACTGCCATCATTGCTGCAGAGTAGTGTTGTATGAGAACAAAAGTCCTTATCACCGCACTGTGTAATCTGGGGAACCTGAAATAAATGGTTAATTAAATAGTGAAGTATTAAAAGTTAAAAGTGAAAAAGTTAATTTTCACAAAATATAGTAAACTCAGGATTTCCTCATTTAAAGAATCCTTTATATCTACTATCCAACAGAAATTCACCAAATTGCAGTTGGACAGTCTTTGCAAGGCTTGATTCCACAATCAGAACTGATCTTGTTTCTCCATTTCTAAGTAAAGATTTACTAAACAAGTAGTTCAGTAGGGCTACATCACTTAAGGTTACCCAGACATTACTGCTGTTAAAAATTTATGACAGAATATTTGCTAAGGCACTCAGTAATATCATCAATCGAAATTATATTCTCTTACCAATGAGAACAGCATTCTTCATAGAATCATAATCATACAATGATAGAATGGTTATGGTTGGAAGAGACCTTAAAGACCACCAAGATCAGGATTAGATAAAGATCAGATAAAGACCATCATGATTCAGGAGGGTTGCTTCCTGAGTGGGCAGAGACACATCCCACTAGGACCAGGTTGCACAAAGCTTCATCCAACCTTGCCTTAAACACTTCTAGGAAGCTGCGTTATTCTTAAGGGGTAGAAGGGCAAGTAGGGTATTTCTTGTGTTTTTTTACTGAAGCCCTGAACCAACTTCCTCTTATTTCCCAGAAACTGAATACATAGGCAGCATCCAATGAGCATGCCAAGCTCCCAAGCCCAGGTACACCCTGTCTCAATCCCCAGCCTCTGGAAGGGAAAGACATGGATATGCAATACCTTCCTGTGCTCTGGTTTTCACAGTAATGAAACCTAGGGGCACAGGGAAAAAAGGAACTATGAATTGCTCAGAGAAGTGCATGATAGGTGTGATCAGAGCTCCACAGTACCCTGCACCAAGCTTCAGCAGTTAATTGTGGATGTGCTCAGTCTCCCAGTTAGCAGTGCAAATTCACAAGATTTCACTTGTCCTGTCTCATTTTATTTATGAATGACAGAGTTCATCCACAGCTGCAAATGCACCTGTCACTACTCTTTTGCAGTGATCCCAGACTTCTCTGCAGCAGCCAAGGAAAACTGATGATGTATTTTCAAGCTCTGGTGATTCTCTGAAGTTTTTATTACTGATTTAAGTATACAAACCACAATGAAATATCTACTTGTCTTCATGGTCCAAGTGCAGTATATACAAATTTTACACATCAAAATCAGGCAGTCAGGATGTGTTAACATTGGACAAAAGTAAGAAAAATTTCGAAAATAGATGGGGATGCAATTACTTTATAATATAGAAGTAACTACTGATCACAACAAGAACACACTCTATATATGGCTGAGGAGTGTGTATGCTCATAATAAGAAGTAGCCTAAACTGATGAGATTGCAGGTCAAATATAGAAAGAAAAGATGGAAGGAGAAAATATGTGTAAATTAAATGCCCTTGTATACACAGCTGATTTGTGGAACAGCAAGGCAAAGCCCCCACACATTTCTAGTCACACAAGACACTAGAATGCATCTCCTAAATTTCCTGTGTTAAACAAAGGGTGCCATACCTCTTTCCCAAGGCCATGACCATTGCTTCAAAAGAGCTGTCATACCGAAGAAGTGGAATACTGTGTCCAGAGAGGGTGGATTCAATGAATTCTGACAGTCCAAAGTATTTCTTGTTTTCATGGTATAAATCTACACCCTAAACCAAATCAAGCAATAGATATATAAAGGTATATATAATAATTATTAATTTACAGTTGATTAACCATTGGAATCTGATGTATCTGCAGTCACACTTTCTAATAAGCATACATCTACTCAAACATAATAAAACAGGAGAGGAAGAAACACAATTTGTGTTGTCTTGAAAGAACAGAAGTTTGACCCAATTTTTCCTTCTTTCTTTCTCTCTCTCTTTCCCCACATATACACATATACAGATAGAACAGCTATGTATGGAATAAATATGCACACATACGAAGAAAATCCATGTGTGTACGTGTATTAATGTGATAAGGCATTACAAACAGATTTTCAGCTCATTTCTATTTATGTAGATCAAAAGTTTTTAACAAAGCTACTACAGTTTATAGATTATACAAAAAGAATAAAGAAAAAAAGCAAGAAATGATAGGATATGCAAAGGGAAAAGACCTTGCTGCAGACTGAAAAAGATGCCATGCAAACTTCACTTCTGTTCACAAAAATCATGGGGCCTCCACAGTTAAATATGGAAAAATAAAAAATCATTTATGAAAAGCTCACAATAGCATCTCAAAGCATCCATCTTACATTGCTGTATGAAGAAGGCCAGTGGATCTCATTGTAAGGGCTGATATGAGTATGCTGGGTCTGCAGCGCATAGGGGAAGGAAGTCACATGGAGAGTCACAATATTTGGAGCTTCTTTCACCTCCCTGCAGTTCAACAGTCTATCAACAAGTCCTGTAGACAGTTCTGTTTGAGGATAAAGGCTATGCATAGCACTGCAAAAAAGAAACCCAAAACTCTCCAAAATGATCAGCACAAGGGAACATTTGTGTCAGTGGAATAGCTTTAACCCGGATGGGAAATCAAATTTAAAACACATACAAGGAACTCAGGCCTCTATTCTTTCCCTTGGTTTTGTTGTAAATCATTTCACTGCAGCTGAAAATTTCTGTAGGTCTGAAAAGCTCCCAAGATAGCAAATTCCCTGCCCCTTATAGCTACCAGAATATCAAGATAAAGAATGAAAGGAAGATGATGTTTTGGCAGTTACCAATAGACACATAGTCCTGTAGTTACTTTGGCCAGATTACTAGTGCTGCCTTTAAGAAAACATAATTTTTCCCTGCAATAATCAAGTAGAAAATGACAGACAGTAAATCCCTATGACAGAAAAACAGAGGGAAACTACCTGTGAAAGAATGATTATGAGAGGGGAGATTAGTTACTGTTAGGGCAAATGCCAGTATTATGGAACATCTACATTCAATTCCTTGCTCTGGTTTAAAATTCCAATCCATATTCATGCTACTTAATTTTTTGGCATCCACCAGCAGTGACTAGGTTATAAGCCAAGCCACTGCAAGCTCCTTCTGAGAGAGCAGAGAGAGATAAGTAACTCCAGAAACTGGTTGTGTCCACCCATGCTGTCAGTCAGCTCTCAGAGATGCCTGTGTCGCCATTGGGACTGCCTGGGCAATTACACTCCTATTTTAGGCACCTCATTTAACTGACTTCAGTTGGGTGTCATGAATCATGCTGTGTCAAAAAGTCACTTAGGTACTTGTACTTACTTATCTTTATTAGATTAGAAGAAAAATATCAGTTATGCACCAATACAGGTACTTCCCTGTCACTCAAGGGTGCTACATGAGTAGGTGTCTTAAAAGCTGTGACAGCTATAATAGGTCATGTAAGTTCCCAAGATGCAAAGGAGATAAACAAGAAAACCCTCACATGTAAAAAAGCTGAGAATCATCATTCTTAACCAGCGTGAAACATGAGACCTTGCCATTTCAGACACAAAAAAAGATTCCATAGTTTTTGATTTCAGAAACACCACTGTGCTTCCAAGGTTGGAATACAGCGGTGTTTCTACAATTAGGTATGTTGTCCAAGCTCCCCTGTGCCACAGGAGCCAGGAAACAAAAGCAGCCAGAAAACAAAAGCAGCCCAACTTCCCAGCAGGCAGATTGTTGAGAAGCCCAGGAATCAGGGCTCCATGAGGGAAGCAATGAATTATGCAAGTGAGCTGCTGGGGGACGTGGTAAACACAGGACAGAAGCCTCCCTCCTCCCCTGAGAAGTCTGCCCAACATTACTATTACCACTGAAGCTTTCAATTCTTACAAATCAGTGATTCTGGACAGAAAAGAAGATTTTACTGGGAACATTCCAATCAGTTAAAAAAATAAGCAGCACTGCTGGCTCACTAGTTGTCTACCCGCTATGGATGGGTTTTGCCTCTTTTACAGCCCAGAGGACACTGAGAGTGACACATAATGATCTCTGTGTACTTTCTCAGGAAGTTTTCATTTGAACAAATGACAACCAGACAAAAAAAAAAAACAAAAAAAAAAACAACCCATATTTTCAGTTATGACTGAAAGAAGACAAGAATTGTGAGCAAGGAAAGCTGAAAGGCTCCACTAAGACGTAATATAATAAGCAGGATAAGAATGTCGTGAAGGACCTTAAAAGAAAACATGTTTATTCAGTGTATGGAAAGAGAAAGCAGAAAGACGCAAAGAAAGATGAAGGAAGGGATAAATCGGAAATCTGATCTTGTCAGCTAATGCAAACAACAATAATTTATCTAAAAACATTTTTTTTCTTACCTCATAAGATCCCAGTGTGCATGATCATGGATTAGGACAAACAGCGTGTGTGGATTCTGCATAGAGTTTTGTAAAAACACTTTGAATTTAATCTGTGCTTCTGTGTCTATTTTCATAACATACTGTTCCACCCTCTGCTTTGTAAGATGTTCCTTTTCTAATCCAAGTTCTAGTAAAATACCTAAAGAAATGGAACAAATGTCAGTATTTCCAGACAAAAATGCATATAATGTTGTCCAGTGAATCTAAAATAAAGCTAATTAATGAGCACCTGAGTGCCAGAGATGAAACAAAGTCTGCTGATAAGTCACTTCAGAAGGTGGAACACAAATCAAGAAATCAATTTTCTCAAAGGAGCCCAAATCAAGATTTTGAGTGCTGGAGTCAGCAATTGAGCAAATATGAGACAGCAATTTCTGAGCCACTGCGAGCTGGAATGGACGAATCTGATGTCGTTCAATCTCATAACCTGGAAAAAGGCAAAACTCTGTTAAGACCCAAAGTTTAACCTAATGCAAAATGTTAGTCTGGCAAAGAATGACTGATCTGTTCTTTAAGGTACTTTGAACAGGAGTTCCAGTTTATGACAGTTTATGTGAAATATGCAAAGAAATCTTTCTTCATTTGGGTATTTTGGGCCTATAAGTCTCTTAAATGTCTGCTAGCTGCAAATGAACTTGTAAAATCATGGTTTGCTACAAAGAAGCAAGACTTAGGGCTCCAAAGGCTGCAATACCCAGTGGAATGAACCAGAGTATCCATCAGTGTAAATCTGAATAACCCAAGACATGAATTGCTGTTTGACTCAGGACCTTTGCCTTCAAGAGCCTAGGACCCTTGCCCACATAGAACTAACTGCACACCCAGAGAGCTGCTTTCAAGTGCCATAATCTGTTATCTCTTTCAAAAATCCTCCTTACTTGTACATGCGGGTGCTCCAGTTCCATTCAGTGCTGTTGGTTTATTCACTGAAGCTGAAAGCGACGAAGAGATGTGCCCTTGGTTTTCCTGATAAAATTTCTCCAGCAAAAGGTCAATGTCACCCTCTAGCAAATTGAAGGAACAGTGGAATAAACTTCCATGTTAATAAGAGCTGAGTTTCATACTGATTTTTATTGGGCTTATTTGCTGTTTTATACAAGAACTTTCTCGTTATTTTCTATTGCATCTGTTTTCACATTGTATCACTAATAAAATGCAAAGAAGGCCAGGAAATGACAGACTAACTCTACAGGCCAGAGGATAGGACAGAGCCTCAAAGCCTTGTTCAAAATTAGCAACAACAAAGACATGAAGCTGGCTTAGTTTACATTCCATCAAGCTATGCTGTTCATTAATAAGGTTTACAAGAAACTTTGGAAAATCTGATAAATAGTTTTAAAAAATTATATTTCTGAGAGCCAGAAAGAAAAATAATTCCCTATAAATCTGAAAGAGAAATGTTATTAAAATTAAAGAGTTTTATGGCTACACACAACGCTGAAGCAAGGAAGGTATATTTTAGTGAATTATGCATATCTGCAAATACATCCTGTTCTATTCAGCAGGGGCCCTGCTTACAAATGAAAACTGCTAATATCTCTCTCTTGAGTATATGGTCTTTCCTCAACAGCTGAAAAGATGTTTGAACATGTTTGCATTGAGCTCAGAAAGGCAGGGCCTGCCTCATGAAGTGCAATCCAGTAGATAGACATGGCAACTGTATTTAGGATGCTCATTTACTTTTTCTGTTCAAGCAGCCACAGCAAAAGTGATTTTTAAAAGCATACTTTTAAGAACAGAAACACTGACGTAACTACATGATGGTTCAAGGAAAACAAGTTCCCTTAAGTGACCACTCAGAACATCGTGACACATCCAGAAGGGTTCTTGTGATGCAAGTACAAATTCACTGATGTGATGTGAACAGTGAAGGGGACTCTGACATCCCATGAACACTCACAAATATTCTACAGTTATCATTCAACTTTCCATGGGACTGGATCAATCCCCAGAAAATCTTGCCTGTATTAATCTTCAGAAGACTCAGATAAAAAATGATTCAGTAACCCTGGCTTCCTGCTATTTTCATTTCTTTCCCAAGCATCAAGATAAGATTCATAGTTCATCAAGTTGAAAGGGCAAGCCCTACTTTTGATAAAATAAATTTGTTCTCTCATAGCCTACATTATTTCTGTACTTGGGGCAAAACAATTTATACATTCATATGGATATGGGCTTGCACAGTATATGCATGGATTTGCATAGCTAAGAATAATATGCTTAGCTATTTGCCAGCATATTTTTATAAAACAGGTATTTTAGAAACTGACATTTCTTGAAGGAATTTCAATTCAAATGTACATTCACAGCTTTGTCCACAGCATTTTTTATGTATTTGAATAATGTCTTGCTTCAGGATAGGTGATGAGTACAGTTATTTTATCTGACTCAAACATTTCAGGACCTTGGAAACGTGACTTTTTATAACTTATTAGGTACCTGGGCAAAGCGTGCTAAAGAAGGACCCTAGAGTTTCCACTTTCCCTGTGACTAGCTGATAGTTAACTTCTTTTTGGTAGTCTGAAGGAGTGAGCATGCTCTCAGACAGAATTCTTGCCTGATATTTTCCTAGAAGACAAAAAAGTAGTTTAAAAACAATCAAACTAAAGTTTAAAACATTGTAAGCCATAATAAAAATACTACTCAGGTAAATTAATACAACACACTTAAAAATGGCAGAGTTGAATCTCTTGTCTTTTCCATCTGTGCACCAGACACTTGTAAGATATATTCATGTTTATAATTCCTTCTGTTTCTTACCCAGTTTAGGAAACGTTTGTTCATACAGTTTATAGAAAGGCCACATAAATAGTCAAAGGACATGTCAATCATCTTATACTAGCAATGAATATTTGAATGGGTATTCAAGTAATTTCTTTAATTATCAACATAGCCCGCAACAGGTTGCTGAAGGGAGTGCACCAGAAGACCATCTTTTAAAAGCTAAGAAAATGTTTGGCCCTCTGCCTATAGTAATATCCCAGTCACACAGAGCAGGAGAGCTTTATGTGTCTGCTCTAACTCACTGTTGTGTGTTTGTAGTAGTGTGAGGAATCAGGTGATGGAGGCAGAGACCCAGCTGTGCAGCATCAACTGGGGTTCATCAAAACCCATTCCTTGCTGATTAAAGCTCTGCTTTCTGAAGCAGCTTATTGAAACTCCAGCCAAACTCCTGATAGCAATGAATTACTCCGTTTTGCCTGGAGATGCACCCTTGGGATCTTACCTGTTATCACAATGCAGGAATCAATGGCTCTATTTCTATTGGCACATATGATCACCACGTAGTTTGTCTTTGTTAATTTCCCCTCAACGAGTAGCTTAAACATTTCCGAAAGCCCCTCAGCCAGAGAGTAGGTGCACTCGATGATATGGACACTGTCATTACAGGAGCTGGCTGCCAGGCCAGCCAGCCAGGGCAGCTGGGCTGAAGTCACTGGTGCAATCTGGCTGGGCACCTGGGGGAAGGTCTGTGGCATCACCTGCTGGTACTGACGGATCTCAGAGAGGTGCGATTCCCGCCAAGAGCGCATGAATATTTGTTCCAAATCCTCAATCAAAGGGACCTGGTCTGAGGCTATAAAAAACAAATTTAGAGGAAAATATTATAAGTTAATGTGTAATAGTTCAAAATATGTAATTTTTGAGAGATGGTCATGTTTCAGGTTTGTGAATGCATGATAATTCCTTCAGCAGAAGTGAACAGAATGTTTCATTTTGAAGTGCTTTGGGGATACACGAGTAAAGCTGTCTGAATTGGAACCTTGAGTACCAGGAATTAGAAATACTTAAGATGTTGAGAGGTGTCTGTCTCAACAGAATACTACTGCTAAACCACAGACTATGCACAAGAGCAGTTAATTACAACTCTTCTTTTTTTATTTGTAGCTGCCGAGGTCCCAGATTATATGAAAATATTAGCTTTGCATTATTATATTTCAGTCTGTCTGGTCTTCAAAAACCAGTTATTTAGTTTTCACTAAAAATGAAAATGTTTAACATCACACGTCCCAAGACTGATATTTAATATCATCCTTCCCTAATCTTCCCTTTCCTGCTTACCAGCATGTAATATACTTGTTGCAGTCTATCTGGATGTAAAATAAACTTACCTAATTGCACAAGGTAGTAGACAGTCAGTAAGAGCTGCATTTCCTCTGAAATAGGCTGTATTGTGGAGGCACTGTATTGTTCATATGCCCTAGATAAAGACTGTGAATTTCTGTAACAGGTGTACAACAAAGGACTCACTATCACATCATTAATGTTCCCACAAAGATATGGGAAGTTTCCATGACCTACAAAATAAAAATTGTTTGCATACATCACAATTATTTCAAAACTTCACACATATGCAGTAAGCAGTTTTATTAACAAAGCTCTTAAAATTGACAGCTTTAGTAGTGTTTAGCAGCAGGACATATCTTTACAACTCTTACAAAGAGATTTGAGGTCTTGTTGGGGAACTGGGGTTTTTACCTTTAAATATAACTGGCTTTGCTTTACAGATTTTCAGTAAGTTATCAGGAACTGAGACCGGTTCTCCTGAACCCACCATTGGAGATGAGGCTGGACCCACCAAAGCAGAGTGTGGTAAAGATGACAGGCTTCCTCCATCTAAGATTTTAGACATATTATTACTAGAGTCAGGTCTAGTAAAGATTTCAACATTATCTCATACCCACATTTATTATTCATATTAAATGCTTTCTATGGTGACATCACACACGTAATAAGTTGTCACTGCAACCTATATTATTATGCTAACTTTCTTGGAAGGACTAATTATTTTTTGCAACTTTGAACGTTACATATGCATCTAAAGATTTTTAATTGTTTATAAACAAACAGTTCCAGGTATGAATGCAAGAATACAGAGACTCATATGATGTCAATGCACCAATAGTTACGACTGTGTCCTGTATGATATATATAGTTTCACTGCTTCTAAACAGGTTTTCTTGCTACAGAAAGAAATAAAAAACTAACACTCAACATTTGCTTAATCGTAACTTCTTTATGGTAGTTTTGATTTAAACAATAACACATTAAAACTTTGTGGAGAAAGCAGGATTATTTCACCACATGTCACTCTAGATGGTACTTTGACCTGAGGTGTAACACTCATTTTTATATCCCAAAGGTACTTTGGTGTCAAAGGATGCATTTATAAATAATGACTCAGTGACTGAATCCTAATGAAAGTCAAGCATTGAGCCTCAAAAAAGAAATCAACGTAAACAAAGCACTTAAATGTAGGTGAGCATGCAGGTATCAAACACCTCAACACAGGTATCAAACACACCAAAACTCTAATGGAAATCTGCATGAGTCTTTAGAATATTGCTTCTTTTCCCTCATTATTTTCTACAAATTGAAACAAACAGTATTATTTCTTGGGGTATAACTTACCATTTTTATTTCTGTTTGGAGCCTGTGGGTTAACCTGCAAGTTCCAAGTTTCAGTAGATGATGGAGATTCTGGTGACCAACCTTTATGGCGTTTTTTTGGAGGCCCTGAATTAGTTAAAGTGCCTGAATAATGGTAATATTTCAGAAATATATTAGAATAAAATATATTTAGTTTTGTGCATGTTAATTCAATATGTTTTGATAGATTGAATGCGTGCACTAATTACCATGGTCAGCTCCATTAATATAATAATTTTTTATGGTCTTTATTTTACTTTGCTATGTCCTGTTTAAATTGCTGGGAACTTTCTGCTGCAGGGAACTCTTAATTATCTAGGCAGACTTCATTTATTTTATACCAACATTTACTGTTTACTAAGAATGCTTATAAGTGTAAATATTTTGAAGGTAGGACTGTGGGCATTTTGTTCCTTTTATTTCTGAACATGACACAGTGTTTTTTGTAAATTACTACAAAAAAAAATTCTCAAGGATTTTTCAGAAAGATCTGAGTTATTTTCAACAATTTTCTCATTTACAGGACTTTTGCCACTTCTTGCTGGTTACCATCTTTGGTTTTATGCTATTCCATAGTAACTCCTAGCAAATTGCTTCTGTGCTTGCCTCCTACCCATATGTAGCTCCAACTCTTCTATCTGCAAATACATCACTTTCTTGTAGCTTTTTGAGGAGCTCCCAATAATTAATTTCTTGAATATTCTTTCATTAACTGCTTGAATTCTTTTGTGCACTCATGCAAACTTCTAGAATGATGAGCTTCTGCTAACATTGAGAATTTCTAATTCTTGAGAGCCAACAGTCCTCCAGGAATTGCTCAGCATGTTGACCAGTATCAAGCTATTTCTGTTTCTGATTATCCAGGGGTCTTAACACCACTTCACACTGGTAAAGCTCTATCCCTGGCAGAATGGCTAATCCTATATGAAATTCATAACAGAGTAATAATCTTATCTAAAAAAGAGGGTTTTAATTTTGAGAAAAGATTAAAATGAAAAATAAACCTGAAGTCTCCAGATCTATAATAATATTGTTCACTTGCAGAAGAACCTTTTAGACAGGTTTTCAGATGACTTTGCCCTTTGAATGTTTACCAGGGGAGGGCAGTATTTGGCCATTTCTGCTACTCATTCTTTCATCTGAAGGAGTAATGTTGAGACTAAAGTCACAAGACAGGGCAATGCAAAAAAAATTTAATTTGAAAATGACATACTCTTTCCTGCAGATATATTTATATGTGAAAATAATCCATCTGAAATGAATTGGCAAGAATATCTTGCTGCATGGAAGAAAAAAGATCAAGGACCAGGATGAACAGAAAAAAATTATTTGGCTGTGATACCATCAGGGAAACAGGAAGACTTACTCTAAAATAGAGCTATGTTTCTAGCCATAAGAAGAGTAGCTTTCCTTCTCTAGTAAGCCAGTGACACAGAATGTGATTTATGACAGAAACCAATTAATATAAATAATCAGTTAAAGAGTTTCTTTAATCTGGAGCCAGTTGTCAAAGTCTAGTGCACCCACCCTTGGTGAACTGCAACAGAGGAATTATCCTATGAGTGATTATTTATCAATGTATCTTAATTCCCTTCATAAAATCTGTTGTTGGATCAATGCAGACCAACACATTCTTTAAGAACCTGGATTTGGAACCTAGTCTGTAACTTCTATTAAATGAATGAAATGTAAGTATAACAAAAAACTTCTGATCAATTATCTGAACTGTAACAAAGTGGCTGGAAACATAAAACTGTCTCTTTTTCTGAAATTAACACATAATAGAGTGTCAAGGTCATAAAGGACTTGGAAAGGAACAGTAATTTCTCTTCATACAGAAAACTGTGATCATTATATCCTTTGTTTGGTGCTTCTATTATACCCATGGAGTATAGATTCTAGGGTTATTAAACACCAAATCCATTCAAATACCTAATACTGAAGGTCTTGTCAGAGCAGACAGGTTATTTTTCACCAACTGTTGTTTGGGTGACTCCTTGCCATTATAAACTGCTGAGCTGAACACTGCTGTTGAAGGGATGTGATCCATGGCTGCAGCTGGCAAGAAAAAAAGAAAATACTTACATTAAGTATTTCTAGGACAAGATCACAAGCTGATATAATAAACTGATCATTTGATCATTTACTTTAATAGAGACATTGGGATCTGCTCAGGGTGAATGCAATGCTGAACAAAGCAAACCCACTTTTGATGTCACAGAATCATCTCAGAATCATCAGAGATGGAAGGGACCTCTAGAGATAACATAGTCCCAACTCTCCCGCTAAAGTAGGATCACCTAGAGCACATTAACAGCACATCAATATTAATCTCATACCAGATTATTTCTACCTGACTCCCAGTAAAGTGCCTGGGTAAAACCCATTCTGCAATTGAATACACACGTCAGATCCTTTAGCTTCTTTGCAGGTGGACCCTAGCTCTTACATGAAGTTTACTCAAGAACTATCCAAAAGAGTAAGAAAGGCTGTTTAAAATTTCCTAAAAATCTCCTGAGCCTCCATTCCACTTTGACATCCTCTTTCCAAGAGTCTTTTAACTATGCTGCATCAAAGAGAGCTATTCCCATGCTTAACATACTTGTAATGAATGTTGCCCTTTTATACGTGTACCTCTGATGAAAAAAAAAACAAACCGAACAGTCAATCTGCTATTAAAAAGATATAAATTATTTGTTCTCCAGGAAAGCACCATCATTCCAGATCCTAACCACTTAACAGGCTTCTGTCTCACAGAAAGAACATATCCACCAAAAGATGTGCCTCTGTTCTCCTGTGTGGATCTCCCTGACAGTGACAAGACTCTAAAGAGATGTTTTCATTATGAAGAATCTCAGAGAGATCACTCCAGCCTTTATCATCCACCACCTTTCATTTGTGTCAAGCTAATGTAAAAGGAAATAGAAACAGCTCTAATACAAAAAAAAAAAAAAAAAAAAAAAAAGTTACCGATCATTAGTTTATTTTTTAATATTAAAACCACTTTTCTCAGCAGATGAAGCAGCTCAGAAGCTTTTAAGCTGGTGTCCATACTATGCCTGCAATAAAGAGGCTTCTGGTCATAACATAGAAGTCTCTATCCAAAGGAAAAGTTGAAAAAACACTGGTTCTGTAACACTTGTCATTTGTGACCAGATATGCAGCAGATGGAGGAACATAATACTTATTCTCAGGAACTTTAAAAATAAAGTCTTTTAAGAAGTTTGGTTTGCCTTAGCTACAAGCAAGCTGCAAAATACCTATTTTATCATTTGCTAACATTTTATACATAAACCTGAGGGGAAGAAACAGAGAGCGTGGAGCCTTCAAATTGTGATTGCTTTCTCTGTTCATTATGGATCTCCCACTCCATTCAACTTGTATTTTTTTATGTGGTAGCGTGCCTATTTGTTTGTCTTTCCATTCACAGAAGTACACACAAGTGCACATGGCAGGGAAAAGTAAGAGGAGATGGAAACCCAGTGTGTTTTCCTTCCAATGTTACCTGTTTGCTGAGGCCCAGCTGGAGCACTGGTGTTTGCTGCTGGCAGCGGCTCGCTGGAGCTGCTCCCCGAGAGCCCCGAACTTTCTGGCAGCTGGAACAACGTGCTGGAGCAGGTGCTGGATGAAGACTGCTGGCCTCTGAACTCTTAACAAAAGAGAAACTTCTTATCCCCTGACAACGGTGTCATTTGCTTTTTTTTTTTTTTTTTTTTTTTTTTTATTTGATAATTTCACACATGAATTGCTTAGAGGCTACAGCACTTGGAAGAGGGGAACCGATGTCTTCAGACATCCCATCCTCAGTCAATTGCTTTTTACAGCTGGTCGAGCAATCACCTAGCTTTAAAGAGTCCTTTTTCCAACTGATCTGTCTTAGGTTTTTCACAGATGCCAGCCTCTGTGATAGCTGAGCTTGGATGATGAAAAACAGAGCTCAAGAAAAACAGCTTCATTATCTTACCTGCCCCTTTCCAGCAGATTACAGATCCTTTGGTCAGAGCTCCCTGTGCATTCCTGACCAGATAATACTTTAAGTGTTTCTGTTTCTTGGGCTGAGTGGTCAGTTTAAGATTAATGTGATTTGAGAATTCTGTAAAGTAGCAGAAACCCTTCTTGCCACAGCCAACACAATTGCCAGAGAAGCCTGATAAAATAAACAATACATATAATCCAATGAGATAGGTGTCACTATTAAGAACATCCAAACATGACTCTTTCCTGGAGAAAACCTGTATTTATGCATTTTTCATACAGTGAATTTTTTAGTCAAATTTTCATCCAAAAAAAAGAAATTACTTAAGGTCCACGGCCTTGCACTTTGGCTACCAGCTTGCAAAACCTGAACAAATGAAAATAAGCCATATCTTTCATTTTTTTCCTACCAGAAAAAAATCACAATTCCTATTTATTTCCTACCTATTAAACACTAAATCAAGTTTCTGACTGAAGAGCATGGAATCATATACTTAGACCCAGTCCTGTTCAACACCACCGAAAGTATATGCTTCACTTCTGATCCAGCTTTCATTGAAATTAAGCATACAATTAAGTCTCAAGAAGTTAAGTATATTTATTATAACTGGATCTAAGTATATTTAAGTACCAAGCTCCTACTACAGATGCTTTTTTAGAGAGGGAAAAATACTAAAGCCTTTCTGGGCTTTTAATTTAAAGTAGCTTTCTCAAATTATGTCTGGACTATGTTAGCACTTCATAGGACTTCAAACTATTTATGATTACGGAAACAAAGTGTCTGCAACTTTATAGACACAACAGAGACATAGTCCTTGTGAAGAAGCTTATTGTACTCAGGCTTGATGGGGCATTTCCAGGAATACTGCCATTTCCTCTCCTGAAATAGACAGTTTGAGCCTCAAAGAGTGGCTGGTGATATAAAAAAAAAAAAAAGTGCATTCCTTGTACAGCTGACTGGCTGCCTTTTGATTCTTAAGCATCATTTTTGTCCATTTTGCAAAGCATTTCCTAAGAAATTTTCATCCTGCATCAGACAAACACATCTGAAAATATTTGTTATCTACAAAGAAATCCTTGACCTGAAGTATGAAGTTTTCTTTTAATTATATCTAATGAAAGTTTTTACGTATCATCATGGGAGCTGGAATGGTAAGCATGTGTTCTGGGAACTGAGACAGCAGAAATTAAGGAAATAAATTTCACGTAACATATGGACAGTAACACTGGAAATAAATAACTGGAGTCTAGGATCAATAATATGGTAGATAAAATTAAGAACCAATGATCAAAATTATTATTTTCATGACATATTTCAAACAAATTAAGTTTTCATTTTAATGGTCAATACCTTTTTCCTTCTGAAAAACACAAGCATTGAAATATGAGGCTTTGTAAACACCTGTTGCTTAGTTTACAACCCAAGCACTTTCATTGGTTTTCAAATGGTTTAGAAGAACCTATTAAAACTTTAAGTTCATGTGGAAATTGGTCTAGTATCCATGGGAACAAGCAGCTAACAGCTATTGAAAGCTGCCTATTATCTCTCTGATCCTGGTCAGTAGGATGATAAAGGTCATTATGACTCATAAAATCAGGACAAGTCATGACTGCAGAATCCTCTGTGTGTTATCTGTCAGCACAAAAGCATCTGTCTAACATCACAGAGCCTTCAGTAGCTGCAATAAAAGCAACAACAAAAGGCAACAAAATTAGAACGGATGTGGCAAAAGCTGTAGCATTTTCATACATTTCATGCAGGTTAAGAAATCATGAAAAATGCTTCTGCTGGTGAATGAAAACTTCCTATACATTTGGCAGCACAGTGAGCATGACCAGCAGCACTGCAATGGCCACCTTAGGTGTTTTCAAATAGAGTGTTTCCAAAAGTAAGATAGAAATACCTGTACACTTTTAAGTTTTGTCATTTTGCTCAGAGAGTCCAACAACTTGCCAAACAGGTAGAAATATTTGTTCAATATTGTTGGACAGTGGACAGAATCTTTATGTGTGGACCACATGTGTAGATCAGTCATTACTGGTAACTTTTGTAAATCATCATCACCTAACACAGTAATACTACATGAAATATCCTTTTGCCCTAATCTATTTTTACGTCTGTGAGGTCTACCGGAAAATTAGTTAACATCACGTAGAGCTTACAGGTGAGGCCTTGTAAGGATTAAACAGATCTAAATTGTCTGCTTGTTTTGAAAAGTCCTTAGAGAACATTTTAGAAGTTTATATTTTAATTTCCTTTTAAGTCAAATTATTCTTCCACCTCGAGCTTCCCCAACCCCTCTAAGTCAGACTGAGAGTCCTTTCTTGCAAGCTCCTGCCAGCACCATTTCTCATCCCATTCATTCTAGCTGACACTCTCTTTGATGACAGCCACTGCTTCATTAATAGAGTTCAGCCCTGACATCACAGATAGAACACAGCATGGTCTTATAATTCCAATGCAGTAAAATGCTGTTCATTGAGGGCCTCTGCCAGCCTCGCTCATAGCACTTTGTGTAGCAGACTGAGTAACATGGAGAACTCAAATATTTCACCAGTCTCCTCTCTCTGAACACCCTGTTCACATGCATGGCCTAAGGCAGCAGCTGATGCTGGGGACAGCTTGTTTCATAAACAAGCTGCATTAAATATTCTTCCATACATTACAGAGAGGACAAAGGTCAGGGGAGCCAGGGCAGCCATAAGGTGACTCAATATATCTATGTCATGGGACTGATTTCACAAGAGAATTAAAAATCAATGCCTGGAGTTTAGGGGCTAGAAGCCTTTCACCTTTAGGTCACCAGTTCATAACCAGCTCAGTTCAGTGCTGACTTAAGGCTGTTACCCTTTAAAGATTGTTTAATCAGAAGGTGTTTGATCGTATCTGGTATTTTATCCTATGCCTTTGCTTGTATTTGATCACAGCACGAAGTTCAATTGCTCATAATTTAAAAGCTCTTCCACAGAAGGGACCTTGTGGTCACAGGAAGGACCTTGGACTAAAAGGGTATGAAACCTGACCTATCTTCTTGCTGGGGAAATGGTTCCTTTGGAGCAACAGTGATCTTGGGCTAGGGATAAAGAGAGGACTTCAGGATGGAACAATATCTATCTAATATTTCATAATCTAATCTCTCATAATCTAATCTTTCATGAATCGGCAGAAAAATTTCTTCCTGTTTCTCTTTTAAGTTAATAATAGGTTATTAATTAACATTAATAGTTTTGTGGAAAGTTGGTAGATTTCTTAAACAAAGAATGATTGTATTTTCAACTTTTCAGCAAAAGTATTTCTTCTTTTCAGTCCTACTTGTAAGAAAAGGTAGAAAAACACTGACAATGCTCCACATTTTTCCCACCTACTCAGTACCAATCCATTTAAAGAATGAAGTCCTAAATTTAAAAAATAATGAAATCAATATGGTCAAGCTGGAGAGGTTCATTGTACAGAAACTCAGTACTACTACAAAAGCCCATCAGAACACTTCACATTTGAAGAGAAGCAGCCACAGTGTTTTATACTGCAACGTTTTCATCTTACACACCGCTTACAGTGCAAGCCAACTAATCTTTTCCTCTGCCATTCTGACCTCAGGGACCCACTGAAAATAAAAAGGATTTCTTATTCCTGCTACGGAAGTGGGCAGCTGTTTGGTCTTTCAGGAAGGAAAAGGATGGGTGAATAGCAGCTTTGTTTATCCTGAGACTCTCCTTAGGAGGAAGAACTGGAGAAAAAACCCCAAAACATAAAAAACATTGGGAGTAATATGTGTTAGCTGCTTTTATTAGGAAACAATAAATATCACACTATCACAGAAGTGCTTCCTCCATCTAAGCACTCCTTTAGAGTGCTCCTAGCACTCCTAAGCACTTTACTCTAAGCACTCCCAAGAAACAGCTTCCTAAAGGCAGAAAGCTGAATTTGTTTTGCAGAGTCGTTAAACCTGTGATCCAACCTGATTAACAGAATCATACGAGGCACATGCTCAGACAAAAGAGCTTTGTGCTTGCCAAAAATATAACCTTTTCCAGAAAATGGGATAATATGTAAATTGTAAAAGCAAATAAACAAAACAACCTCTGAAAGAAATTACTTTCAATTCACGACCATATATGCCTTGTTGGTGGAACTACTTAGTAGCATAATCAATAAACTGGCACATGCCCCAGAGGCATATCAACAACTTCTAATGGGAACAAGGCTGTAAGTTAAAAGCTGGCCTGGAAGTTACCAAGACATTTCCTGTTTTCTTCTGGAATCTTTGGAAGACACACCACAGGCAGCTTCACAAACACATGCAGACAGGCCATGAGAAATCAGGAAACTATTGTATAATTCGTTAGTGTATTTTCCCTTTGAACAAACTGTTTTGGAAAAAAATCTACAGCTGCCTTACAAAAACATAGGATATTAAGAAAAGAAAAGCATGAAATAAAGCAAAAACAATGGGGTTGCAGGTTTACAAGTGATGTCCAGTAACACCAATAAGCTTTATCAAAACTGTGGGATCTACTCTGACTCATGACAACAGCTCCTTTCTATTCATAATGAATCATTGAATCATAGAATCATTTGAGTTGGAAGGGACCTCTAAAGGTCATCTAGCCCAAACCTCCTGAAGTAAGCAGGGATACCCTCAACTGAATCAGATTTCTTAGAGCCTTCTCAAGCCTTACCTTGAACATCTCAAGGGATGAAGCCTCAACTACTTCCCCCATATAACCTGTTCCATTTTTTGACTACCAACATGGTAAAGAACTTTTTCCTAAAATCCAATCTAAATTTACTTTTCCCTAATTTAAAGCCACTGCCCCTAGTCCCATCACTACAGACCCTTGCAAATAGTCCCTCTCCAGCCTTCCAGTTGGCTATTAGGTCTTTTCCAGGCTGAACAACCCCAGCTCCCTCAGCATCTCTTCATAAGAGAGGTGTTCCAGCCCCCCAGTCTTTTCTGTGGTGCTATTCAATTGAATCCAATTCAATTTCCTTCTAAACTTAAAAGGTTTGAAGGGACTACTTGTCATCTCATTTCAAAAGGTTAACATGTTTGAAGAACAGCCTAAACTCAGAATCCCAAAAAAAGCCCTCCAACCTGTCTTTAAAAGCAAGATAATTGAGATTTCCTTCTTCATATGAAATCTTTTCAACTTAAATCTATGTCAAGACAGAGGTCACTGTCAATAACAGACAGAGAACTTAAAGCAAGAGTGATTCTATCTCTTATATCACTGTATGAGTGAAACTGTAACACTGTTCGTGTCTGCTTCTAATTTTACTTACCACATTTTGACTTGCATCAGTGTATGGAAACCAGAATCAAACAATCATTTCTATCTACAGTATGATCAGCATCTACAGTACAAATAATATGCTATCCTCACATGACTAAGTTATTTTTTTCTATTAGATTAGGGACCAGGAACATTATTTTATTTCTAGCTTCCAGATGAAGACTTTGGATCTTAAGGTATTTGAGGTCTTTCATATTTAAGCTTGCTACAGAGTATATAAAAGTCATTCTACAGAACTACTAAAATTCTTTGCAAATTAATGTGATTCACTGGTGTTTAAGTGTATAACAGCCAAAAATAACCACTTAATGGTTTCAGGAAACTAAAATGCATTAAACAAGTAAGCTGAGGGTGCAAGTAGCATAGAAACCTCCCATTTATGTTCCTGTTGCCTTTTTCTGTTCTTGTTTAGCGTGCAATTAACAAACACACTACTTCCTCTCTGCTAACAGCCTAAGGAGCTTAAGCTGTTAATAGTGGTAGCACTGAATGACTTGAGTGGTCCAACATTCCTGTCTTTATCTTTAAAATGACAACGCGTAGGTAATTTACAACCCTCTTAATTCTTTTACGATCACTGGTCAAATGTACTGTGACCAATCCAACTCTGCAAGATCACATGTGGAAAGAAATTACTGTACATAGAATTACACTCTGCAGCTTCACACTATACTGTCATCCCAAATGCCTTGCAGAATTGCTCAAACTAAGATAACAGCTGAGTTCACATCATATCCCTCAGTGTTTGTGAAAGAAAACTGTTAAGACATGACAAATGTTTCCTTTTAGCTATTTAAATTCAAACTTCTACACAGACACATAAGGCAGCATTTACCTGATGAAGAAAATGATACACAAGAACCTGAGAGTGCCTGGTCAAAAAAGTTCTTCTGATTATATACTTCTTTTCCTAATATAAAAAAACTATTCCATTTTAATAACTTTAATATTCAGCTCATTCATTCACATGATTTCAAGTCTTGATTTGGATGAGGTAATGGCCATCAGAAAGGCTGTAATAAAAATCCACAGAAGGACCTAGTTTTAAGTCAGAAGCCAGACTTTTAAATAGATTAAAAGTGAGAAATCAAAGTATCCTACAAACAGTATTATTCAAACTCACAGTATTACATTAATACTTATAGGTAAAATTTAAACTTACAATCATTCATATTTATTTCTATTGTGATAATAGCAAAACTTCATAGGTTAGGATCCATGGCCCATGCTATTGTTCAAACACAGTGGAGAATATTATTCCTATCTCAAAGGGATATATCAAAAAGGTCATAAATCTTTGTTTTCCAGACCATCATGAAACTGTTTTCATGTATATGGTAACCTGAAAGTTCCCCTGGACAGACCTACAGTCTGTCTACGTCAGTGTTTGGAAAGCAAAAAAAGAGACAGGCAGTCCAGCTACCAGATGTTCAGTTCCAGCAAGTAGGACATGAACTGAGCAGACACCTTTAGCCTTGGACTAACGGATAGAAAGTGATGAAGCATTTCTAAAGAACTCAATCTGTATCTTTCCAAAACAAACATAGCCAGCTCTGAGCTGTTATCTTGGTGTGCATCACCAGTGAGCATTACTGTAGGCATGGAATGGAAGTAAGATCTGCTGATCTCACTCTGAAAAAAAAAAAAAAGATAAGCTATTAATTATAGCCCACAGAAGAATCCCCTTACTGCAGACACAGACACTTACCCAGCAGGGCATTGCGCCCATTGTCATCTGGCAGGAATCTTTTATCCACAGCACACACTAAGAGGTGATCAGGTAAATTTGGTGATTTTGCACCAACAAGTAAGAACCCTGATGGTACCTCAATATGTTCATTGGAAATTGAAACCAGTCTCAAATCTTTACCAGCTTGGCAGAAACCTAGAAAAAAAACAATTCAGTGTATGTTAAGTTGACAAAATTTTTCTGTTTAATGCTCACATTTGTCTTCACTAAAGGACTTAATACATTTTAAATGAAAAACAAAGTTATATACTATAAAGTGAAAGGCTAACTGAAAGATAATTTTCTTCCCTGTCTTTTGGTCAGCCATAAACAAATTCTACCACTATAATAAACAAAGAAAAATCTGTAAATGGACAGTGATGTTTCACTTGATGATGTTTTGCAACCTACATATTAAGGGGACTATTTACCAACATCATAGCTTAGGTCAAACATTCAAAAACTGAGATCAGAGCTCTCAGTATGTGGTGAATTTCACTGGCTTTTCCTGGGTTTTCAGATAGAGTGAATGAGGTGCTTTAAATGGAAAGGAGAGACACTAAACCCATAAGATTTACCACATTCCTTTTAGCAAATACCATGCCAGCAAACTCAAGCTTTTAAAGGTCATGTTGCCTACATGACCAGAAGCTCTCCCCTCATGCCAGGTGTTCCAACATCAGTGTTTATCTGACACAGAGGGCAAAGTCTCTGTCAGATATAAGAGCAATCCAGCTTTGCCTGGCAGGTAATCACCACTGACATTTTTAGGATTTCTGTATCATATAGATGATCTCATTCTGATGAATTATAGGGGAAAGGGCCCAAATCCTTCTCTTTTCAGTAGGGAAATTGCCTTCTGACAGCACATTTAAAGCGTTCCTCACCATCAGTAGTGCAACATCCTTCTGGGGGAGGCTTCATCTGGTAAGACACAGGAGGACTACTTGATTCTGAGCCTTCTTCCTCCTCTTCTTCTTCTTCTTCCTCATTATCTGCTCTGCTGCCTGCTACAAATTATCATAGCATAAATGACTTAGACAAAAGAAAACATTGGCAACAAACCAATTAATGAACAGGGTGACCCAGTTACAGAAAGAATTACAGCAGACTGGATTCTCTCCTCTTGACAATGACTTTACATTTGCCAACTCTTAGGGTATTTGTTTTTGCCTTAAAGCTCCAGCCTCCAGTCATGCTTACAATAGAATGTCTTTCATCAAAAAAAAAAAAAAGCAAAAAAAAAAAAAGCTCTTAGCTCCTGTGCAAACAAAGGTTCAAAAGCATGACCCAATTGTACCTGAGAAAAGAAAAAAAAAAAAAACACTAAAAGGAAAAAGAAAAACAAGCCTCTGTTTTTCTAAATCTCATTATTTTTAAGGTAACCTCACAATTTTTAGAGTCCTAATTCCTGCTGTTTGAACTGTTGCTGATCACAACAATGTCACTGTATCCTTTGTAATATTAACAGACCCAAAGCCATTACTTCTTAGCATTTTAGAACAACCTGGCTACAGTCCATGTACAGATTTTATTTATTAGGTATCGACCATGTCCTTGATGTTGTACAGGAAACTGAAGAAATAGTTCTGCTTGAAACAAGATTCACCCCAGATGATGCCAGAGTAAGAACACCTAATTCTTGGGCTGTTGTCCCCTGCATACAGAGCTCTGGCTAAAGCACTGCCTCTCCCTGTACAATGTCAAGAAAAGACAAATGCCTATGACAGCAGCATGTGCATGGATAGTGATAGTCTAGGAGGCAATACTGAGTGGAGAATAGAACACAGGAGGTGTGTTCTTCCTTTTTGTAGGACTTTAGGAGTTTCCTCTTCAGATTCTCTGCTGTAAACCACTTTTTTGGTGCACCACTAATCTAAATCAGCATTTTTACCTGATACCTGGCTTGTTATGAGAATTCACCTGGTGTGTGTTTCAGCCTTTCAACTAGAGACTGCTTCTTTCCCTCTCTTCATCCACAGGACATGACAAATGGAACAAAGCAGAGGAATGCTGCGAAACGATAAATGGGGAGAACGCTTCCACAGGTAGAACTAAGGAAAATTTCAGACCAGATTCAGCCTTACATATGTCAGCAATGGGACACAGCTACTAAGTGAACCCAGTGGGCCTTCTGTCATAGGCTTCCAGCTACTTGGCTTCTGTAGGAACATGCCTACAGCAAACACAAAGAGCTTTCACTGGCAAAATTGGGTGGTAAAAGTCTTCAGGTACTTGAAGATCATCAAAAAAACAAAAAGCTGTTTGGACTTGGGCCAGTAAAATAGAAGCTAGGCTCCTACAATATTCTGTTGTTCCAGCTTTAATCTTGAAACAGAAAGACAACAAAGCACCCTGAAGTCATCCTCCAAAGCTCAGAGTCAGTTGGACATACTCACTTTACTTCAACTGGCTTGGAATTGGGCACTCAGAATCTCATAGGATATTCATCAAGGACCTTTTCCTCCTATGACCCTCATCAGTATATTGTTTTATTTTATTGACCAGTTATTATAGAATCAGCTAAACAAATACTACAGGATAAATGAGAACTAAGGATGAAGCTGAAAAAAGAATAAATATGGAGTTTGAAGATTTGTGTCTAAAGGCTATTAAGATTTAACATCCCAGTCTAGAAGAGGATTTGGAGGCCATGTTTACTTTTAGATATCTAAACATAGAGCTTCACTCTTAGAGCACACAGATGAGGACAGACCATGAAACACAACAGTTCCATGGGTGTAGTCTAAAACCAAAATGCTGGAAGTGGACTAAAGGAAAAGTGAATCTCTCCATCTTTGCTATTAAATTCATGGGTAAGTTATGTGTTTTGACTTAACCTTGTCTAACATCCAAATGCAAAGCAAAAGGGGGGAGTCTGGCTCTCCTTTCCCCACACTCCCAGCCATGAAATTCCTTCCTTCCACTTTGTGCCAACTCTGATACTGGAGGCAGTGCTGGACCATCCCAGCTTGCTAACCCAGTAGAAAACAAATAAAAACTGACCAGAGCTTTTTTACTGGGTTTATGTATAAAATAAGCTCAGTAGATGATCCAAAAATGTCAAAATTTATTAAAAGGGAGAAAATGGGAACATGGGGCTAAGAGAAATTGGGAAGGAGAAGGAGGTTGAATTTTTCCCTTTTGCTAATGATAAACTGTTGTTTATTCAACCAGTGGTTTGGTTTGGTTTGGTTTGGTTTGGTTTGGTTTGGTTTGGTTTGGTTTGGTTTGGTTTGGTTTGGCTTGGTTTTTTCCAGTGCTTTCAGGTCCAAAATGAAAAGCATACAATAACAAATATATAGCTATAATAGAGAATATTCTAATATTCTTCTGGCACCTGTAAAGATTTCTGCTGCTTGTTTTATAAAAGATCTAAAATTAATTCTTCCACTTCAGTTTTAAAGCAGAGCATCTCCTAAGAGCTCTTATGTTTGCATTGATTTTTATCAAATCTAGAATGTGTAGACTGGAAAACCATACTCAGTGGAAAATGTTCAAGTTCATTGCAAAAAATGTAACAACTAGGCCAGAAGGGACCAACATGTTATTTTAACTTGTCTCCAGGTACAGTGCAGGCTTTTTTTCACAAATGAATTATTTCTAGGCATAATTGACAGATATGTGATGATATTAGGATGGCCATTTTTCTGGTTTAGATGGTCATTTATGTATGAAAAAGATGCAGAAAAAAAATGTTTTTTAAACAAAAGAATATGAGCCTACAAATAATGCCATGTTACAACAGATGTTGATATAGCTTAAAATTAACACATTTGGGGTTTTTTTCTTAAACTACCTGTACCCTCAGTTGTCAAGTTCTCTAGCAGTTTTGATTTTGTAACATGAGAGACACAAACCCATGACATCAGCCTTATTTACAGGTGGCTGCTTTTATTCTCAAATGTTGTGTTGAGGAGCAGCAACATGTTATCAGCCCACAAAATGGAAAGCTGAAACACCTGGGTTGCAGTGACCCACTCACTGTAATATCTTGTCTGAATTATTTATGTCATGGCTGCTTCACTGTAGGAAAACATTTATTGTGCTGAGGACCAGCAGGCAGCTGTGACCAAGGACACCCCCAGTGCATCCCCATGTCAGAATACGAGGGCTGAGGAAAGGTAACAAGGAGAGGGCAGAACAGTGGCATGACAGGGACTTATACAAGACTCCAAGGATGGCTTTCTGCTTCACATGCCTCCTGGTCCTCAGAGGGATTCATGTACCTAGAAGTGCAACTTTCAAGTTATGCTGAGGCTGGAGAAAAGGCTGCCAGCTTACAGACCTCTTTCACCTGAGGAACAACCTAGGAAAAACCCTATTACAGGCCCCCTCAGAGTTCTCCTTCTCTGAAACTTTCATGAAAAGAATGTTCTTTGCCAAGCTTTCATAAGACTTTTAATTAATTGCAGTTCAATTCTGTTTCCATTAACTGCAAAGAAAACAGAATCATCCCCCTATGGTTTGGAAGGCTCTTTGAAAGAAAGAAGTGACAGAAGTGTGAAACCACACTTTTGTTCCTGAACAATGTATCTGTTCCTGTAGCATCTTTCTAACTGATGTCATAATCCATTTTGTGACATCACAGTCGGTTGCCATGGAAAAGTTTATGGAATCCTCATAGAAGAGTTTGATGGATCACTTTTTGTGGGGAATTAGCAGCATACATATATAAGCAATGAACGTATCTTCATTATTATGTCCTATACTAGCAAAAAAAAAAAAAAAAGAAAAGTGTGAGCTGCAGGCAGATTTACTTTTTCAATAAATGTTTTCTCAGCTGTTGCCATGGCGTAATATTAGAGTTTAACCTGTGCAGAATACTTTCATCAACTAAGAGTTCAAGGGCTGATGTTTTGGGGGTTTTCTGCTACTGTGGATTATTAACAATTATGCATTTTTCATTACATATCCATCTAAGTCATTTTTAGCAAAGCATGATAGGTCAAAAGAAATGAAACAGCACCCTTGTGACAGAAATGGATAAATAATGGAAGTATTGAACACAACCTTGCACTAGCATGCCAGTGTTCTGTACACACCAGTAAACTCATTGAAAACCACAAGGCTACAACACATAACAGCACACCAAAACCCCAAACTGTATCATGAGTTAGATCTATGAAATCAGTTCATTTAAACTGTACCACTTCCAAGAAAACAAAACAAAACAAAATTCAGCAAATGAAACTCAGAAATCAGGCTTCTCTAACCATGCACAAAAATTCAGTGAGAAATCCCATGTGTCAAAATACCAACTTGTGCATGGCTTATGAGAGAGCATAACCGGAATTTTTACTTCTGTAATCACAGAATAACTAAAAACATTATGCCCAGTGTATTGATAGACCTTTTTAAAAGCTAAAAATATTTCTGCTGCATTTACTCACAATGAAATTGGTCTTGACATGTATCCTTTAACATGTGCTTATCATCATTTACTGTATAACTTTCAGCAGAATATGATAAATTATATGACAAGAGATTTATGTTCCAAATCTCCAAAGATACATTATATAAGAACATTTTCAACTATTTTAACCTTTATATCTGATAAATCTAAGCAAGCTAAATGGCTTAATGTAATCAAAATAAAAGCTAATGGGCTTTGTATTTTTAATCCACTTCTAATTAATATCGATACTGTAGATCACGAAAAAGCCAAAGAAACACTTTTGGTTTTTCTGTATTCCAATTTGAAATGTGTGCTGACCCTGGGGAGACCAAACAGCGGTGTTGGGTTTGGAGCAGAATGAGCAGAAATAATAATTCCATTATTTCCTACCTTCTAGTGATGACAGCTGCTGTTCAGCTTCCAAATACAACTGAGAAAAGATTGGTCTGGGAACTAAGTTGTTTGAGCGGAGAGAGGCCTCAATAGAATTATGCAACACCTCCTCAAATCGTGTTGTCTTCAGCTGACCAGCGTAAGAATTTCCCATCTTCTCAAAAAAAAAAAAAAAAAAAAAAAAAAGAAAGAAATACATAAAAATACTTCAGTTTTAACACTCAGAACTAGATCACTACATGTTGCTGCCAGACTACAGCTTTTCTCTTGAAGGAGAGAAACTTCATTTTCCACAAAGAAAGGCAGAGGAAAAGAACATTGACTGCTGCGGTTGCTGAGCAGATCCTGCTGGTAAATTACAGGAAGTTATCTAAAAGTAACAGCTTTCTGTAATTCAGCAGAAAGGCAGCAAGGCTTGACACCTTCTTGAAGATGTGGCTAGAAATCTGATTAGAGCAATTCCTTGCTCTGTGCAGCAATTGAGAGGACACATTTTCAATAGTCAGCAATATCATCTGTAACACAGCTTTTTTGCTTTTCTGTTTTACATTATTTCAACCAAATAAATGTTAAAAGCTCTGGGGAATAGCACAGTTTTTTGTGTCTATCCATTCATGGCCCCCATCATAGGTAAAAATTCATGGCTAAAGCAATTCAACATATCTTTTAGAGCTGCTGTCTCATAAGTAACATAAAATTGCTGTAACTCAAATACTGAGTTATACATACATATGTACGTATATAAAATGGCTTTACTGTCTCACATAAAGCAGTGCTTTTCCCTGTAAACAGGCATTTACATTTTTTTAGTATAAAATATATTATCTATATGATTTTGGGTTTAATTATTAGGACCTTATTGTCAGGGAAACCACATAATTTAGTCATTCTGTCACTGAAGAGTCAATCCATTCCATTCCAGCTGAATATCCCACGTACTTAACTGTTGCCTGCTTTCCACAGGGAGCACAATGAGCTGGTATAACCAAAAGCCATGTCAGCTCTCTTCTCCTATGACAAAGTAGCTCTTGCCCTGGGCCCCATGTCCCTTCCCTCCTCAAGTAACTGTGAATAGAAAGCATGAAATGTTTCCTGTTTGGGGCAGTAATTCCTAAACACTGAACAGCCCCTCCTCAGCTCTGCTGGGAAATGAGCCTGCTGGAAGCAGCCTGTAGGAACCAGTCAAGCAGAAGAAACACTACTGTGAAACCAGATACTGGTTGTGATGGAAAAAAGGATTTGAAAGCAATGACATACATAGCTGATTACTTGGATATCTTCTTATGATTTTGTAAAGCATATTTTATATACATAATCATATTCTTATCTATATTTTTGTGTTGCGTACATACTTTAAATACAGTATAGGTGATATAACTTAGCATTACATAATATGTATTATATTGGTATTTTATATATAGTATTAATAGAAGCACAGTAAGAATTATAAAAGTGTGCAGGTGGTATTTAAGAACATAATCTAGACTAAAAGCAGGCACTACTGAAAAAAAATCCATGCTTGTCTTACAAAGGGTTGGATTTTATCTGTTCTCAACACAACTGTGCAAAACAAATGTGATTTTCAAACTGATTTTTTGAGAAGCTTCATTAAAGACGTGAAAAATAAGAAGTTTTAAAATTCATCCTGAGGGAGACAAAATGCTTTAAGACAACTCAAAATCATTCTAAGAGAAGTAGACTTACTTGCTTTACTGATGATTATCTAGGTCTACTAATGAAAAATTGATAAACACTAATATTTATGTTTATGAATGAGTTCATGAAATGAAATGAAAATATGCTTTCTGGATTTGTACATCTGGTAAGCTCACACATACCTATGGGATCTTACAATCACAGTGCTACACACAATCATAAATCCAGGAACATACTTTGGAAGATAAGTATTTTGTAGCCATTTTCATCATCAAACACACACCACTGGAACCACAAAATGGGCATTGCAGGAACTGTTATGCCAGCTCCAGCCTTTGGCATTCAGAGTCCCTGTGACTCTCAGTTGCAGGAGAAATTATTTCCATAAATCAAGCAAGAGAGAAGCTGTTTCTCACTAACTTTGTGATGGTTCTCTGTCATACCTCTTTTCCTTAGCTCAGACTGCAGTGCCTGAATTGTAAATTGGTGACTCTGTGGCACCAGGAAAGAAAGGTTTTGAGTCCTGTTTTCCTGCTTCATTGAACTCAGCATTCTCAGCCCAGATTTATGCCTCTCTTGTATACAAGTGGGTGGCACAGGGTAAACTTTCAAATGCTTGTCAAATTCCAAGCCATGAACATAGACAGTGATCAGATCTATTAAAAGAAACACTGACAGAGAAGGATAGCCCTCCACCCCAGCTACCTGTAAATCAAAGATCACACTGGCAGTTGCCAGGGAAAAAACCATGGCAAAAAGAAGAAAACCACTCTAAGGAACTGGGAAGGCTGAGAAATGATTGCAGGTAAAAATGAAGCAGCTCAGCCCAATGTATTAGAAACCCATGGATAATGTTGTCAGAGGGATGCCAAGTCTGGGCATCTGTGTCAGTCAGTAAAGAGAAGAGCCCTCAAATTCCAAACAAGGAAATCTCCAGATTCCTGTGGCTAACAGGGATTATATGTCTAGGAAAAACAGGAATCTTAAGGGTTAATTTCTGTCACATGTTGAGTCAATTCAAGTTCAATTGCAGATGAACAAGGCAAGTGTTGAAGAAAAGCTGGACTGTTCAGCCACCACCCTGTACCCCAGCTACAGTGATTCAGAGGAGTTCCATCTCAGCCAGGAGGACAGAACCCACCATGAGAACCAGGACAGTATCTGGTCAGGATAACACAGAACCACTGTCAGCATCAGGAGGACATGCAGTCCCATCACCTACACCTTAGAGTGGGATGTTTTGCACAGTGGAACAAGGACAGAAACACACAAGTGACTTTTTAGTTGCAATTGTCTGTGATAAGATCAGTAAAGAGTATTAAGATTTTTGTGAAGGCTGAAGATCTAGCACAGCAATTCTGTAAAAAAGTTATCCTATATTTAGGATAAACTGGGTATCCTAAGGCAAACTATAGATTTCAGAGCATGGAAATTAATCCAGGGCTTTTGACAACCCCTATGAAAATAAATTAATAAAGTCTGCCTTCAGCTGTAGCTGAGTAAAATTAAGACTATACGTGGACAGTGTTAAGAAGCCCTGAAAAAAGAAGTGGGTAATTAGGAAGACAAAGTTAATTACTAATCAATTGAATCTTAGATGCAACTTGCAAATTATTATGGGAAGAAAAGTTTCATATTAAGTTGTGATTTTTTGCATTCTAAAATATAATTTTACTACTTTAATATATTAATCCTTCCAGCAAAACAGTATAGCAAGGGGTGTTTTCCCAGTTCAAGCAGTTAGCTTTCATACTTTTGAAATTCCCTAACAGAGTAATCTCTATTGCATAACTTTTAAGAGAAGAAATGTAAGATGTTTCCAAGTTCACTGTTCTTCCAAAATCATTTGTTAGCACTAGGGCAAGAGGCAATTAATCACTTGCATAAAATGAAGGGGTTTGTTTGTATGAACTATGGACTCAGATGTACAAAACTCTATCTAATAAAATTTGTCTGGGAGGAGAAAGCATTCTTTACTGTAGTTTAACAACACACAGATTAGTACATGAAAAGTCATTACTGTGATCTTTCTTGTCTTGGAACATGAGCTAGAACCAATCAGTAACATCCCAAATCCATCAGTATTCCTGAAGTTCAATAATGTCTCTAATAGTTCTTGAAAATCTGTATCAAAACCAGCAATCTGATTACAAAGAAAGAACTCCTAGGACAGTGACTTAAATGTAAATTTAACTGTAAGAAGAAAAGTACATTTGAAGACAGCACAAAACAGATTCTCTTCATTGGTGGTGATACCTACTATAAGATCTTTCTCATGTTCAGCCACAAGACCATGTAATCATGTTTTACTCCTTTATTTCCATGCAGATACCCATAGCTACAGACAGGCTTCCATTAGCTTTGGATTTGGAAAAATAAAATATTTTTAATCTTCTATATTAGCATTTGTCTGGCATAAAAGTGATCCTGTGTGGTAAATCTATTTCACAAAGTTATATCAAAATCTTGACTCAGGAGAACTGAAGGAGACTTGTACCCCCCACCAGGCTGAGCATAGTATTATAGCTTATGTCTTTACCACTAGCTTTAAAACTCAGTTACTCCATCTAAAATGCCTTTTGGGACTGGTCACTAGTCCATCATGACCAGAGCTTTGCCAAGACATTACAACCAGAAATTGATTTCTGGCACACAGGAATTTCTCCTGTATCTGCTTAATGTGTTAACACACCTGTAGCTCCAAGGGGCAAAGATGAAGTAAAACTCTTTCAGAAGGCAATTTAGTTGGTCATGTACTCCAAAGTTATCACTTGTAGAAATAATTAACAAAGTGTTCTATTTGTCAGTACTGGGGGTATTGTAAATAGGTAGACTATTGCCAACTTCTGGAAAAAATACTAGATTCTGGAAGTCAAATCTCTTTCCTCATAATATTCTGCCAGAATGACTTGGCAGTAAGAGAGAGGGAAAAAAGGCTCAGAAAGCTGCTGGTCATAATATAGTACTGGAGTGTGGGAAATGTTTAAGTACACTTCCCCATTTGAGATAATTTCCAGACCTATATTTTACGATTCTGATGACTGTCATCAAAATCTTCAAAAAGGGTTCAATATTCTGCTGTTCGTCTCATCCAGAAACAGAAACATTGAATCTTCAAAACTCATGAGAAATGAAATGTTGATCCTCTGCTGAGCTCAACTCTGTAGTGCTAACAAGATTAATTTCAGTCATCACTTATGGATCTGCTGATTGAAATCCATTTTTCAGTGAGGTAATTCATTCCACAGCAATAAAGCTGTCGGATCATGTAAAACTCTCCAGTGATTCTTTTTCCAGTCATTCTTTTTCCTATATGAATAAAGTTATGGCAATTCAGTAGACTCCACTTGGTCATTACACATTAAAGGCAACATCAAAGCTTTAACTTAAACCATTATTACCTCTACTAAAAATTCCAGCTCCTTTTCTGTTACCAGATCTTAGAGTTCATATTTCTGCTGTGGAACTTTATTAGAAATGCTATCTACAGACCAGACCAGATTAAAGTTAATGATTTCCTAATAATGCCACCTGGGAAAGCAGTTTATGATTAAACACAGAAACTCTGATTAGGGTTGATGACAGGTCACAGAGAACATAATCCTACCAACTTTATACAGCCAAGAACAATTCATTCTGCTACTGTTTCCATAAGGAGAATACACTGCAAGGCTACTCAGATCTCTCTACTCCCTCTTATTCTTTTAATTTTCATCTGTCATCTTCTTTTGATTTTGAAAATCAAACTGACTACTGATGCAGGATTTCCCCTGCTTTAACACAGATGATTTCCTCTGCTGATTCATGTTTCCAATCAACAGGATGTTGGAGCAAGAGAGATCTCAAGGTGCCAAATTTCAAGAGCACTGGGAAGAGTGGGAAGTGGGAAAACATAACCAAGATTTTTGGCAACTTTAGATCCCAAAACCTTCTGTTAATCTCTGAAATCAGTTCTCTAACTCACTAAGTAGCTAACGGGGAAATGTCTTTATTCTCAGGAGATTGCTGCAAAGATTAATACAGACACCTTTGCAATGAAACCAAATAAACACAATTTTCCCCAACTATGGAAAAATCAAACCAATTTGTTAACTGCCCTCTATGCTCTTGGAAAAAAATAACACAGATCCATATCAAAAGGGATGAAAAGAGACTTGGACAAATCGGTGTTAAACAACCTCAATAAAAACACTATTAAGAAGCTGTAGCTTTCTTTTTTTGTTCAGGTAGATAATAAAACAAACTATTTAATGGCTGACTTAACAGGAAATTCTTTCACATCCACTTTGGCCACTGGAAAGAGAAAGAACTTCAGCTAAAAATATGCATTTTCTTATTTTTGCTCAAATTTTTTGACTGCAGAATGATCAACATTACTTCTGAGGACAGTGTTTTGATTTTTCAATGAAAATGTTACAAATCACGCAGGAAAAAGTAGCAAACATGGCAAAGTAATATTTTTTAGAGGAAAAAATATATAATCTCCCAATATATCTAAAAAAATGTACATATATTTCTCATATACATTCAACTGTACTTCAAATAAAAAACCTGAAGCTTGTCTAAATACAAAGCAGTCTACCTTGTCATAAACCCATTAAAATATACAACTATGCTTGGAGATCCAGACTAAAGCATGCTGGCAATTTAGTGACAAGGAATCTAAGCTGTGACAGCCTACATAATACTTTTCTGCAGAAACAAAAAGCTCCAATTGCAACCAGATTCTTTTAGTTATTTAAGGATGAAAGGTTGTTTTGGTTTTAAGACAAAATTAGTTTTCCTTTACGACTGCAGAAAACTTAAATTTCCTTCATGCTAGAATCTTTTATGGCTACTCACAAACCAGGGCTGAATTTTTCTCAGGCACTTAAAATAATGATTTGTTCTAAAATGGCGCTTTATTTTAGCTTATCTTAATATAGAAGAAAAAAAGCCAGACAAAGTTCAAATTGTTCATAATAGAAAGCCCTCTCTGAAAAGTCATAAATTGGATCACTACTCAATTTTTTTTTAAATCCTAAATATACTACTATTGGGACTAATGCCTGATAAAAATCTGTATCTACAAAAATAATTTGGAAGAAACCTTAATCAGACCTTGTATAGGTGACTGAAATCTATTATTAACCTGTTCCTTAAATACAATTTTCACTGGAAACCCATTTTGAGACATATTGGTAACTTTGACTTTCATTTATTTGCTCTTTTGGTCCAGTATGAACTTTCTTTTCACAGACAACCACACCTTCCATTCCTTAGCATCCTGACAGTCAGGCTGAGGAGGAGCCACTTTATAAAAGTAACTGTAGAGCTGGGTGATAGTCCAGTTTTGTCAAAACCGGTGCAGACTGAGCCTAATATATGATATGGCAATAAATACATTTGGGAAATGGCACTTCATCCTGGAAATGCTTTCACATTCCTCTCTGCAGGAAACAGTGTTTTCTGATGCAGATTCTTTGATTTTCCTGCAGGATCTCATAAACTTCGCAGGTGTTACTGGAGAGAAAATCCCTTATCAGCGTTTCCAGCCTCGTTCAGCTGATATGGTTTATTGTTCCTCCAGCACAGCACACGGATGCTATGGCTGCTCAGGCAGCTCTGCCTGGGCTCCCACTCAGCTTTTGTGTGTTGCTTTGATCAGCTCCTGGCTTTGGATGAAAGCAGTTCTTTAGAGACCACCTTCCAACTCTCTTAAAAAAAAAAGAATTACATACATAAAACCAATTGAGCTTGTTAAGCAGCAGGAAGAAGCCAAGTAGAGGGAGGAGAAAAGGAGGGAAGGATGTGCCACAAATCAGCACTAGGAAGCGATGATCAAAGTGGGGAGTGGGAGATTAGTAAAAAATAATCCTTAAATTGTACAGGTCTAGGTCATTCCCTTTCCCAGCCCTCTAAGCACAAGGATATTCTCACTATTATCCTGGAAAGAGATACAATTCTCTTTCCAAGAATTGTCTCACATATCAGCTCTGTACTTTTGAGCTCTCGAGACCTTAGTGTAAAGCAATAGGAAGTGGACTGGCAAGCCAGAGGGAGAGTGATTGTCTTGAGATGCATGTTTTCCAAAGAAAATTCTAAGAAATCAGCACTCAGGGTGTATTACTCTTTCTTCTGGTTACTGTTGCTAGAGACTGTTTCTAAGAAGCTTTTCAGAATCCAAAATGAATACACAAAGAGTAATCCTACACTGGTTGTACATCCCCAAAGCCAAGCTTTTCTTTTCCCTACCCCAGGCATACCCCTCCAGCCTCATTCCTGGAAGCAGGGCAGCAGCCTCCCTAGGGCAGCCCCAGGCACACAGGGACGTGGAGCTAAAGCCTCTTTGGAGCCTTCTCCTTCAGAGGAGTAGAGACAGAGACAGTTTCTGTGGCAGGTCTCCAAGGATACACTGAAGAGGTTTACAGGCTTTTACCTCATCCAGGGAAGGGTCTCCTAGCTTGAAGGAGATCCTTACTGATTTCTTCTGGCAGAACACACTAGGCTATATCTGGATCATATTTTCCATCTAATAAAAAAGATTATACAGGAAGACAAATGGAGCACTCACCATCCGTGGACAGCAGAAACATTTTCAGATGAATGTATTACATTGAAAAATACAACTGAACATCAAGCTCTACCCAATCAGGTCCATTCCACATATATTATATGTTAAAATACATTAAATAAGAAACATTCACAAAAATAAATATGTAATCCAAAAACATTAAACAAGCATCTTTAAAGAACACTACACAGAGGTAAAATTTCATTGATTTAAGAAACTGAACTTAGCAGTTTGAGATCTGAGCTACTTTAAGGGTTTGAAAATTCAATTTCTTTTTTGTTATTGTTGGTTTTTGTTTGTTCGGTTGGTTGGTTTTGTTTTTATATCTCAGAGTTTTCCTTAGAGGAAATGGCTCACCCGAAAGACAGCAAATGACTAACAAGGCAGTAGGCACAAAAAATGCAGAAAATACATATACTTAAACCATTATTATTAGCTGTAAAATGCCTCTCAGATACAATATTTGAACAATAACCAATATAAGACAGTGTATGTTAACATTTTCATTAAAGAGTATTTTTCAGCAGGTAGATACTAGCTATGTAATAAAAAATAGACTTTACCGTGATGAAAGCATGCGTTCCTCAGTGACATCCAGACACCCAAAGTTTCATATTCTGACTGCACTGCCGAACATCTTACACCTGTGGTAGCTGCCAGTGATTATATCTTTATGGAGTTTTCCTTCTTTTGATTTACAAGAGTCTGCTGCTTGGCGAATCAGCCAGGACACTTAAGGCTCCTGAGTCAGCACTGTGCGCAACTCAACAACTCAGTCAGGTCACTGTGACATGAACACTCTCTTGTCACAGTAGAGAAGGTTTCAAAGCTATCTATTCTGCAACTATGGGAAAAACAAAGTAATGAGACCACAGTATACCCTGGCAAGCTGTTCTCTAATTTGTGTGCTGGATATACTAAGTGATGAATGGTCTGATTTTACGTCCTATTAACACAGAAGTGAAGTGCTGTGCTGGGTCATGGTGCTCCTGGCCAAGCACACATCAATCTATCAGTCTGAAGCATTATTGTCAACAGTTTGTGATGCAGGCTTGTGAGTTTGTGAGAAGAACTGGAGGTGAGTTTTTCAAAGAAATGGGGGTGTCCTTTTGCATGATATAGGTAACAAAATCATTAAAGAAAGCATAAAATGTACACTGTGGGTAATTCATTTTGCTTACAGAAGATCAACAGAAGATAAATTAGATATGTAGCAATATTATCTTTGTGTACATACTGTGCCTATATCTTCTGAATAAAAGGAGAGGAAATTAAAGCAATATTTGAGAGATTATCTTCAATATACTACTAGATATGCAAAGAAACTACTATTGCATCACGTTTGAAAAAACACTGCATCTTTTCAAGATACAAGAGCACACTTACAAAGAACATTTATTTCTGGTAAAGGCACATTTATCACAAATTGCAGTACATCACTTCAGAAATTGAAGGCAATTATTCTGAAAATGGAATTTTATTTCTCCTATGGCTTCAAGTCATGAAACATTCAGATATGAGCTTGCTTTTAAACTCAGTTAAGTATCACTGAATTTACTAAAATTAAGCTGTTATCTAGGCTCTCAGCTGAATTGAGGTTTCTGTCTCTTGTATGCAGGATACTCTACAATAAAAGGAGATTATTTTATGGTTCAGGTTTGAAACTTTGTTTTCAGCCTTCAAGTTTGGGGCAGGGTTTAGTGACAGGCTCAAGCTGCTCTAAACTGAAGTTACAGCTGAAAAGTAATGTCTCACAGTTTTGATTACATATTCCCCTTCTGTTGTTCAGTGGCATGGATCTGAGCTGAAAATTAGTAATGTTTGTATGGCTATGTTTGGCTAGATCAGAGCCCTCATTTAGCTATGTGTAAAATATACATTCATTAACATATGCAAAAGAAAAGACTCAGAAAGACGTGACAGGATCTTTTTCTCCTGACTATGAAAATGATTTAAACAACATACTTATATCTTAAAACTGCACCTTCTGATTCTCTTTCTAAAACACGAAGGAGAAATAAATTATTTTAAAGCCTGCTAAGATATCCTTTAAAGGTACCATAGGTGATTTAATGATTTCACTCTGAACAATTTTCATTTTAATGGAAAGCTGTCATTATTTATTTGGTAATTTTTCAAAATATACACTCTATACTCCATATATACTTAGTGTTTAAGAGACACTTGGACAATGCCCTTAACAACATGCTTTAACTCTTGGTCAGCCCTGAATTTGTGAGGCAGTTGTACCAACTGAAGGTTGTAGGTCCCTTCCAACTGAAATAGTCCATATTCTTTTCTTTTCGTATTTCAATTTTAGATAGAAACACTGTATGAAAGTATGTGAGAATGAAAGTGTACAGAAAGCAGTAAGTAATGATCTAGGAACAGTGACTGGCATGTTTTTCTGTTACTATGGAAGTGAATGAGTTTTTTAGATGTTCTGTACTTAACGCCAAACATGGGAAACTTCAGTCATGTCATTTTCAAGTAGGATACAAAATCATTCAGCTAGAGAAGCAGAAATTGCTGTCTAGTTTCCTATCAGCACTGTATAATTGTGTATCTTAAACATATTAACCTGACGAGATGACACTTAAAAGACTGTATTGACAACTGAAGTTCAGAGAACACAAAAAGGAAAACAAGAAGTACAAGAAAGACACACGCATGTGTGTGATAGCATGTGATTTTGGAAGAGTCACTTTTAATAATTTACCAGGTTAACAATGACACAAGCCAGAAAATTTACATTTTCAAGAGGCATAACTTGATTGATGCCAGCCAAACATACTTGTCTCCTAACTGTGGTGCATTCATGAACAAAATTTCCCTAGGGTGCCTCACAGGGTACTGCCTAGGATGAAGTCTAGGATGCTGCAGTGCCTGTCTTTGTGGCTGGAAACACCAAATGTCTCTTAAATGAGATTAATGTAGGGTAGGTGTTAATGTGATATTCAGTAATGGAATGCAGAAAGTAAAAGGAGCCTGCCTGCTTTGGATACAGGCATGGAAGAGGAGCTTCAGAAGGAGAAAAGTTGAGCAAGCACAGAGGGGCCTACAGTGTTTTATTAGTACCCAGAGCAGGTTTGCCAGGCATAGGTGATGAGCACGGGGTTAGAACCAGTGGGAGTTGGTCTGTATGCAGCTGCTGATGCAACAAAGACCAGAAAAGAGAGGGTCTGTCTGCTGAATCTGCACAAAATGAGTCAGTAATATGTGATGAATTGACAAAACATTTGAAAGGGGCAAGTCAACCATATAATTAGACCAACAAAAGGTATATAAAATATATATCTTGTACCCTAGGCATTTAGATAAAAGAATCCTTTTTTTTCAAAGGAATCTACAAGGCATGTTTTCCAAAGCCTGAGAACACTGGAACAGAAGTAAAACAAGTGACATTTGAGGTTATAACCTCAAAGAAACAAGATTTTCAGAAGTTCAAAGAAAAGAGTAAGGCCAAAAATAATAAACAGTATAGTGAGAATATTTTACCAGGACACTAATTTACAAAGAACAAACTACTGTACAAGCAGAAAGGGAAAAAATGTTATTAAAGAGTAAAACAAAAGGTCAAATAGAACAACCCCATCAGGCTTCAATACTGAATGAGAAGGACAAAAAAAAAAAAAAAAAAAAGAAAGAAAGAAAATAGTGAAAGGAAATACACAGTGGAAACACTTAAGAGACCAGTATATTACAGTCTCTTGGTAATTCCTCCTTAAACACCAACTTCAGGGACCTTCAAGATTGAGAAATTAAAATAAACAGGGTCATGCTGATCTTGAAGCAAGCAATAGACTTAATTACTGCAGCAGACAAGGATGAATCATACCTAAGCAAACTCCCATTCGTTTCCAATAGAATGCATTATTAATCACACATTGTTTTACAACTGGTGCAACCTTTGCCAGAGCAAGCCTTCATTTTCTCAGGGCACGAAGGAACATTTCAGAGTGACATGACTGTTTCTTCATTGCTCTTCAGGGTAACCAAAATTGTTGCTGCTTTCATATCTCTCCCACACTTTGTTTTTATTCAGGCACTGCACAAAAGCACCTGGTACTTGTGCAGTCATGCTGTACCTGTGCAAAAATCTTAAATGAATGTTCACAGACCATTTTTAAAAACATAAAAGCTACAGCCTGACTTCTGCAGCTATTAACAGCACTAACTGTTCAAAACACTTCCTTCAGAGTGTTCCTTCATCTCTAGTAATTGTCATACCAGTAAAAAAACCCTCCAGATCTTCGGATTGAGTAACATCCTTTTGAGTGCTTAGAAACAGCTCCTAAGAACTCTCACCTTTCTTTGCTCTCATTGTGAGAGACCTCATTTGCCAAGACATGATGCAGGATGCTGTACTGTACACTGGGTCAGGAGACAAAATGTGGCTCTGTCTTACATACACCTGGGGAACAAGCACATTACATTCTGGTGCGAATGTGAACTGAAACTACTTGAAAAAATATTGACCTCAGTGTAAGTCATTTGATCCACTCACGTTAACCCACTGCTTTCTCCAACTTCAAAGAGAGTGACAGTGCTATTCCACTGCAAACTACTAAAGAAACTTATAAGATTACCACTGCAATTGCCATGGTTTGTACCTATCTCCCAATCTGCCATTTATTTATGTTCCCAGCCCCTGTATACACTTGGGAAGGATTCACGTCTATGTGTACCAGTGCCTGGCTTGCTTTCAGAGATGAGGAATACAGGTCCCTGATCATAGGAAAAACTAACACAGCACAACTACACACATAGCTGTTGTACTAGAGCACAAATTTCCATCAAACTCTCTTTAATTAGTGGAAATCACTGAGGCTTTAATCTCTTTAGTTTGCCTTGATTTTATATACATTTTTCTTAAGAATTCTATCATCTAGTCACTTGATTGATATTAAGGAGCTTAGTGCTGCATATTGGATGCATTAATTCAAAATGCTCACAACAGCATAGCTCTCAATCCCCCTTAAATAATAACTGTGCATTTTTACTTTTGAGAAGCATCTGAATCTCCAGCTTCTCTTTCTTCAGACTGAGGATTCTGTATCAGAATTCCTGAGCGTTTCAGGGTTAATAATATCTCCAAAGTCAGGATATGTTCTTCCTCCTTTTTACTGATGGGAAATTACAGTCTGGAGTGATATTAGCATAGCTCCCATGAGCATCTAAATTACTAATTACAACTGAAATCCCTGGCAGGTAATGTTATCTGAATACTTTAAGAATCTGAGTTCAGATATTTCAACCATGGAAACCCTCAGATCTGAATGCAACACTCCTGAGATACCTTGCTGTACTGGATCATCATCTGCTCTAGCATCTTATTAAATATTTACCTATTTAGTTTAAATACTGGTAGATGCATAGAGTTCAAAAGGTATGGAAGAGTTATTCTTTCAACTTCTGTAATGCTAATCGGAAAACCTAGTGATATGGCCATGTAGAAACAAATTTTTGATTCTTGCAATGTTACCTCATATATTAACATCACTGTTATATTTCAACTGTGAAATTAGTATGAGCAATGTGAAAATACTTTCATTATGTTACCACCAAATATACTTTAATGCAGTTTCCAGCGCCTCAAAACTTAGCTTTTAACAGCAACCTTACAAAATCTATTTTAGCATAATATTCTGCACATCCAAAATTTGATGCTGAAGTAGCATAATGACAATATATAAGGCTATTTATTTTTGGAAGAAAAAAATTATAAAAAAACCCCAAACACTAGCATTTATTATAAAATTACATTAATTTAAACTATAATGTTTGCTCTTTTACCTTAGAATTTATCAAAAAGAAATCCTTGTCTGCCAGAATGATAATTAAATCTTCAACAAAATTAGAACTTAATTTGACAGTTGTATGGTTTCTGATGTTAGGCTGAAAGCAATGTTAAAATCTTTACTATTTACCAGCTGTTCACACTACAGAAAAGAAGCTGCAGAGGAAGAATGTCAGTGTGACATTTTTGCTCTGTCTGACATTTTGTCTTGTCCTGGTTTGAAATCATTACTGCAGGTTATATAACACATCTTTAAAGTATTAGTAGGAGAGGCCATCAAGAGCAATAGATCTTTACAGAAAGGAATAGAAACTACAAGTAGTAAACTTTTTTGTTGTTTTCAATATCAAGCAAGGCACCAAATCAGATTTTAAGAACTACAGAAAGAAGCCAAGAGCTAAAAACAAATCATGACTATGCCATAGCATAAATGGATAATCTGTTTATGCTGCTGTGCATCTTGTGCAGTTTGGGTATACTGGGTAATAAAGGACGTGGTAGAACATAAAAAGGTTCAAAGAAAGACAAGAAGGAAAACTAAAAAACTAAACTTTGTAGCTAGCTGGTATTCAGAATGGAAAAGAGGTACCTTAGAGGCATGGGCTAGAAGCCTACAAGATCATGACTAGCACATCAAGGGTGCATGTTAGACATTAGGAAGAAATTCTTCACTGTGAAGATGGTGAGACCCTGAAAGATGTTGCTGTGGCTGAAAGATGAAAGCTGTGGCTGCCCCCTCCCTGGAAGTGTTCAAGGCCAGGCTGGATGGGACTTTGAGCAACCTGGTCTGGTGGGAGTGTCCCAGCCCTTGCAGGGATGTTAGAACTACATGATCTTTAAGGTCCCTTCCAACCCAAACCAACCTATGATTCTAAGATAAGACTGTGTCTAAAAGTTTAAGAATTAGGAAATTCTTGCATTTATATAATTTTAATGCCCTTATTTCAATTGGTTGATAGTGTCTCATACTTTAAAAAAAAAGCTGGGCATTGCTCTCACATTAGAATATTACCTATTCTACATTGTCCTTGCAGCAGAGAACAGTCTTTCATGATCAAGGAGGATTTAAAAGAACAGAGTTCATGTGGCTAGACAGAACAAGCACTCTAAGCAGACAGCATGAACAGTACAAATGGTGTGGCTGAAACACCACGTCTGGACATATTGTACCAATTGACATGTTAGGGACAAGCTTTTATGTAACAGCAGAAATCTTGCCTTAAAGGGCTGACTCTTCCACATCTCTCAGGATCCATTTTCCTTTAACTTGCATTAGAGTTATGTACCCAGTATATTTTACACACTCATCACTTGTTCAATAACAATGTTTACCATTTCCCACAAAACAGGTTTTTTCCTAGACATTTCAGAAAAATAGATCTTAGCTTTATCATATAATTTGAAATTATGAGAAAGATGCATTTTAAAAAGTTAGCACAAGATCAGCAGGCAACAAGTTCAGACTTCTAATTCAAACTTTGAAAATTAAAATTTTCTTTGATCCAGAGCAAGTGGCTTCAACTGCCCACCACACGGCACTTTGGTTGCACTACTTTGTCCCATATCTCAGGTTTTGGAAGGTTTAAGATTATCCTAATTTATAACAAATGCTAATACATTAATATTATGATATCAGCTTTTGGTTTCCAAACCTATAAATAGTTTATCCCCAAAAAATGCTAATTCTGTTTACTAAATTCTGTTTACTAAAGTAGTAATTCTACTTACTAAAACATGATTTCTTGAAAATGCCTTGGATCCTGAAGTACTGCTTATTTCATAAACAAACACTATTGTACAACTTTCGGGAAAAAGCACTGCCTTAGAACTTCTTAAATTTTTGAAGAATAAATAAAAACATTATACTGAAGGTAAGGTACCAGTATGACAGAATATGGGATAAACCATATATAAATAATTCTAAAGGATTTATCCCATGCAGGGAAACACCTTCATAAGTACTGAGGTTATATATTATAACAATATTCAGGCTGCCAAGGCTAAGTCATTGAGTTACCATCTCTGGAGGTATTTAAAAGACCTGTAGATGTGGTGCTGAGGGACACGGTCTAGTGGTGGAACTGGCACTGCTGGGTTAATGGTTGAACTTTATCTTAAAGGTCTTTTCCAACAAAAAATATTTTATGGTTCTAAAACTCTATAAAATGTTGCTAGTTTGCCTACAAGCTGTCTAAGACTCAGGAACATGGTCTTTGACTAAAGAAGAGTGTAAGTTGTGCCCACCAGGGCCCAGATAATTTTCAGCTAGAATTATTACTTCTCTTGTTTCTGTGTCAAACACTGTGAAGAAAAGAGAAGAATTTGGTTCCCATAATTGCAAATTCTACCTCTACTAGAATTCTGTTATCAAAGTCTGACACTATCAAAGTTTAACACTCTGACTGGTAACTTGTTTCTGTGCTTGACATTATGGACTTAGAGTATATTATCTTTTTTGGCATCATCTTCTGCATTCAGTTGACAGTCTGTATAGCTCCTTTGCTATGCCCACACTGCTAAATACAGCCAGGCCATGGGTCATTCTGTGGTGTGCCCATGTTAGGTTCCTTGGATATATGTGGTGCCCCAGGGCTTTGTGGAAATAACCATTATGGGTGGTTTGACACAGAAATTTAATCAATGCCAGTACAGTGTTGCAAGTCATTATAATTATGTTTTCTTAACATGGAACTGAAGGGCTGAGAAAATGTTTTAGTAGGAAGTAATCTACTTCTGGGACATCATGTGAGGTCCCTGCATACTGGGAACAGCCGTGGGTTCATGTCATTCCCAGCCCAGGCACTTTCTGGTAAACTGTACCAAACTGGCCAAACTGGCCAAAACTGTACCAGAAATCTAACTCTGATCAGGAGCTCCAGTGCTCAGACTCACCCAAAACTGCTTTATTTAGCACTACAGACTGTGCCTCCAAGGCCACGTGCATCCCGGTCATGGTTTTCCTTCCTTCATACTACTTTCTGTGGTTTCTTTTCTATTCACTGTCTTTTTAAAACTGGAAATTCTCTCTAAATGTCCTTCCCAAAAATTATATACACAGTCCACTTCCACCTACTTCTTTCCAAGAACTGAAATATTCAGCAGTGAAACAACTAATACTAATGCCTATACACCATTAGGCTTTAAAATCATCATTCTTATGAAAGACCAGGAAAGTTCCATTTTGAGACTGAGTTGCAGACCCAGAGGCACTCTGCTGGTTTTATTGCAGTTATACATATGCAGCCATGGGAAGAGACACCATTTTATTTACCTTTGCACTCCATAGACTAAGGAAATATGTGAGAAAGTTGCCTATCTGCCTTCTTCATGTTAATAAAGCTCCTACATCAACTCCTGATTTCTGTAGGTGATTTGTAGTCGTGTCTTCACTCCACACTTCTCATGGCCGGTGAGATGCTGCTCACACCACTCAGCAGCAAATTTTTCAGGCTATTCCCCTTCCCATCACAACCAAGTTCATGTTTTTCATGTGTATTCTTGTTAGTTTGCATGTTTTAAACTGCAAACTTTTACTTTATCTTCATTACTCTGTCCCATTATTCTGCAGTATCAATGAGAACTGACTGCACAATGCTAGCTCTTCATTTTTTGAGGCAAGTCAGACCTGACAGGAGGTTCAGCATCCATTAAAAAGAATAAAAAGCCATATGATGACAAAATGGCCTGAGAAGTTTTTCTCACTAAAATGCATTAAGTCTGCTTTTACGTTTTTTCTGGCATTAGTAAGAGAGTTATTTTAATTTCATTTTAACTTAAACATATGTCAAGCATCTAACCAGCTAAATGATAAAAAGGCTCATTTAAAAATATAGCAATTAAAGGTAAAAAAATCTTTTTTGCAGGGGAGCTGAGACAGGTGCCAGCAAAATTTAATCTGAACTTTGGCCACAACTTCTCAGAGCATAAAACCTGTACTACCCATCAGTATTTACTTTTCACTACTTTTCAGGTTTCTCAAACTCCTGTGTACCCTCCCATGGTAGTTAAGACGTTTCTCAAGCTGTCTGAGAAAACATTCTCTAGCAGCCCACAACCACAGTTTTGAAAGACTATTAGACCAAAAACTTGTTGGACACCACAAGACACCAGTTTTTAAAAAACTAGTAAAATTCAAGCTTAACTGTTTCACCTAATTGCACCTAGTTCAGTGCACATAGTTCAGAGTGAGATTTAAACCATTCTCTCCTGATGAAAATTAGCATGGGCATCAGAAAAGTGTTATGGAGAAGCATGGGAAGTCAAACATAAAAAAAGAGGAGAGGAAATAACAAAAGCAAGCTCTTTTTTAATTTCTAATTTGTTGCATAATCCCATTGGCTCCTCTGTATCTTTTACTAGGAAAAATTGTGAATAAGTATGTCCAGTATCATTTTATATCTTTAATTACCTTCTAGGCCTCCCAGAACTTCTATCCCCTCTTTCTGCACTACCCAAAGCTGAAGAACTCTTGCCCATCCAGTCTTTCCTGTAGAAACTCCTCTATAGCTCCAGTGACCCTTGTCTCCATTCCAGCACCTCTCTGGCTCTACTATAAAACCAGACCTGCACACATTATTCAACATATGGGTCAGCAGCAGATTAGTACATTGGTAAAATACCATTTTCCTTCTTATTTTATTTTTATTGTCCTCTTAATAATTATTCATACTTGCCTAACTGCCACTGATCTTTGACATAACCTTTAACCTTGATCTTAAGAGCTTTGATCTTAAAGCCCGTCTCTTGAGGCAGGACAGCTAATTCAAATCACATCCCTATGCATGGATATTTAGTTGCCAGGCTTTCTTTTTTATATAACACTAGACACTATCTATCATCTAATTTCTAGGTAATTAATTCTGCCTTACCTTTACTAATGGAAAGCTGCAGTGTCTGATTTCCCTATACAAAAGTTATAATGACTTTTCCAGCAGTTCTTGTAATTCTAATTAGGCTTCTCTATTTAAGTGATATAGAATGAAGGCCAATACTTAAAAATGGATTTTTTATAAATCATTTTTATGGACAAGTGATCTATAGCAGATACACAGAAATATCAGACAGACAGATTACCCCATCTGAATTTGGAAGATCATTCATGTACTTCTAAGAATGTCAAGTTTGCACATCTTAGTTAGATGTGAGCATTTGCAAATGTGTAAAAGTAGGTGTCAGAAGAGGGAATCCACTCTCCTCTAACACAGGTTCTAAATATTTTTTTCAGTAGTTTTTCCAGTTTGTGCAGTGAGTACCTCTCCTTTCTGAAATTACTTTAGAGACATATTCATGCCTCTTATTTTGTTTTGATGCAGTATTCATACATGGACACAATAGATGTGATTAGAGCATAACCTAGCTGAAAAAATTATTGATTTTTTTTCCTAAAGTGAGTTTCAGCCAGATCAGTCCCTTAAGCTATTTCACCAGACAGCCACACAAAGCATATGCCACCTATGCAGCTGTGGAACTGCTGTGGGAGTGAGTGGCTTGCAACACCAACCACCTAAGAGGATGGCCATAGTCATCAGGAATATTATACAGCAAATCTATTTTTAGAAATACATGTTTAATGGCAGTCAAGAGATAAATACTTTTCATAAATTTATATAGCAGAAAGTTCTGTTTTAGTATCCAGCAGAGATAACTAAAGAGGCAATTCTGTAATCCTCCAAGATTAGTGTAGGAATCTTCATGAGAAAAAATACATTTCCCTGGCTTTTGTCATCCTTACTTAGAAATTATATATTTGGGACATAAGAGAATATGTCTTGAGTGCAAAGAGCAGCGACCTATTAACTGGCTCAGCCCATTAACAAAGCCACTGATGAAATCTGATACCTGTAGATGTATCACTTGTGATAAAAAATTAAGTTAATCTGTTTAGCCGTAGGATCAGAATTTAAGTTCAGGATCTCATTTCTGTTAGCAGTTCCTTTTTCTGTGGAGTGTGTCCTTCATTTATTGGAACTGTTCTTTTGTGTAAAGCGAGGCACAGAGCTGCCTGCAAAAATCAGGGTGTAACTATGACAAGAAAAACAAGGCAGGGGCAGTAAGAAAAATGATAAAATTTTATAGAAGGTCCAAACCTTTGTTTTCCATGTTTTTCTATAAGTAATATTATATTCTATATTATAAAATATATTATTTATAGAATAAACAAGCATAAGTATCAGTGTTCACTATCCATATTCTGAAAGTGAGATGCAATTACTTTGAACTCTCAGTGTAGCAATGAAAAAGGATAATACAATCCTCCAACCTCTCTGGGGTCACTCAGGCATGCCAGCAAATCTGTAGCTGTTGATCCTCTTCACTAGATGAAGATACAGGAAGGTAAGGAATGGTGAGTCATCTAGAAGCCCAAAAGATCGGTTTTCAAGTGCCATACCCATCCAAATAAATAACAATCATCCCAGCACATCTGTTACTTGTTACTCAGTTTAGTGTGGCAACAGTGATACTGTTATACTCCTTCTTCCATCTAAAGTTAACCCATACGTTTTTACTGAAGCTTTATCTTGTCCTAAATTCCAACAAAATGAAATACAATAGAGAAACAGTCTCCTTAAGTAGTTTAATTTCAGACTCCTGAAAAAACATTGCACTTACTTTTTAGCCATACTAAAAGATGTCACATAACTATGTACTGATGAAACCCAGCTTCAATTTCCTTTATTAAAGTAAGTGTCATCGATTCAACCACAGGTTTGTTGTATTTTTAATACCTGTATTACCATTTGGCTTAAGTGTCTGATACTGAATTCATATTGTTTTCTCCACAACAATAATGCAATTATTTATATTGCTGTGGACTAATTTATTAGTAAATACCTCAAGTATGTTCTGATAATAATATACTCTTAGCAAAATGTGCACAGCAATGAATCTCAAAAGCTGCCTTTATTAAATATTACTCGAGACTGATCCATAGTCAGAAATTCTGCTTAGCCCTCAGTCCTGCAAAGAATGTTTTTTGTGTTGTGTCTACATAATTCATGAATGACAGAGGTATTGCATGATGACACAGGCACCACCATTGGTTCTGAATCAACAAAAAAACCCAGAGTTAGATTCACAGGAATCACATGAATGGGCCCATTTCTAGTCTGACTTCCTCTCTGTTGCTAACTATCTCAGGCTTTAATGAGCTCTCCCAAGGCTGGGGCCCCAGATTATTACCCTGGTTGTTCACCACTAAAGCCTGCAATATCTCTGAGAAATTGGGGGTTTGAAGAACTCTGGTCTCTAAAAAGAAATCCAGCTTGAAACTTGACAAGGAGATAACCACGTTCTGCTTTTGCACACAAGCAATGATAGAAAATACTCAAAATAGACTTTTCTCATTACATTTTCAGAATGTATTTTTAAATTGCATTTAGCACAAAGAAACAGCTAGCAATGGTCACTCCTTCACCTGTGTACAAACAGGGTGAACTGGCAGAACAGGAGCTGAAATATATTAGGTACAGGCCTTGGGTTGATACTTTTGTGTGCTGATGAGGAAAGCAACCCCTCTTGAAAATGATGGTATAACTCTTACAGACATCAAAGTCAATGCATTGAACATGAGTTGCGTCAAATATCAGCTCATTTTTTTACTTTAAAGCTACCTCAGTGTGTACAGCCCATGAGAAAAAAATCACTACAAACTTCTTTGCAAATGTTAAAGAAAGGTGGGTGTTGATTGGTTTTTTATTTTTTTTTTCTCAGAACAGTTCTCCACAGTATGCCAAAGCAGGCAGAAAAGGAATTTTTTTAGAAAGTAAGGTCTCATAACACATACATTACAAAAAAACATTAAAACTGATTCTTGGATTGCAATGTATAATTTATAGGCTTGACTAATCTGCATTTTTAGAATCCAACAGATTGTTTTACTGGTTAGTGCAAATGTTATTGATCTGCTTCCTTGCTGAATTAATAGCACTAGCATAGGACAACTTGCTTTCTCAGCTTTCCCAATGTTTTCCTGAAAAGAGGCCCATTACATGGCAGGGGGCAAAGGACAGGGCCTAGATAACACTGTTTAGACATTTCTTTGATGTCCACAGGCATCATCCTCAGCAACTGACCACTAGAGACAAAAGAGCACTCTTAGGCTGCTGGAAATCCCAGCCATTCTTCTCACCACCTTTTGATATCCCAAAGGCTTCTATACCCTGACCTCTGCACTCTGACACAAAGATCTTATTCGAAGGATGGTCAGCCATGTCAAAAATTCTTTCCAAATTTAGCCAATAAACCAAAAATTTCTTTTGCTTTCCTCATAATTGCTTTTTGTCCTAATGTACCAGTGGGAATGCTAAGAAGATTTTACAAAAAGAGTGGAAGGAAAAGTGATGAGAAAAAAAAAATCCAGATTTCTGGTTTTGAAACCATTCTCAAACATTTCCTTTCATCAAAAACCATGCTGCCTGAAGCTTCTCAATGATGCCACATTGTATATACTAACCCACAGCATTTCTACCTGGTCAGTGCCATATAGAATTCCAGTTTTAACATGAAGATGGATGAGCTCACGAATGTAATTTCACTCAATAAATGTACACATCTTAAATTATGTGCATGCTGTCATTTAGGAACTGATATAAATTTCCATACATTGTTGTTTTAAAAAGAAATGTCAATTTTATGGCTTTCAAAATCTTCTGCTTTTTATGCAAGGTGCGATTGATAATTGGAACAATTTCCCATTGTCTTCCAGACTATTTAGAGAAATATTTTCCTCAAAGCTATCAGAGCTGATCATGACAGAGCGAAATTGAACAAAATGGTCAAATAAAAATAATACACACCTAACGAAGACACGGGGAAGCCCTTACATCATCAACATCATGATACATTCCCTGAAGGATTTAAACAACACTTACTGAACTAGTGAGGAGAACACCTAAAGAAACACCCTTCTCTTCATTATTATGAGAAGTCCTGCTGAAAAGCTGTTCCAGGTAGGCAGATGAAATCACATACGTAAGTATTTCGTTTAACAAGACAAACTTACTGACTACCAGTTAGTATGGAGCTATTCAGAGCCCAAAGCAGTGTCTTTCAGTCACTTGTGCTTTGAACAACCACTCTTGCAATGCAGTGCTAAATTATCATCCTGACATGAAGTTCTGTTCCCAGGAATGGAGACACAGTCTGGTCCAAGGATTGTTGGATTTCACAGTATACATTCTTCTGAACTAACTATAATTTTAAAATCTATGACCAAGGGGTAAATTGTTTTGCATTGATTTTTTTTTTAAGCTGGGATTGATACTTTTTTTTTTCTACACTGACAATGTTCTTCCCAATTTATAAGTCAATGACATACCAGTGATAACCCAACGGATAAAGAAAGCAAACAAGCCAATATTTCAAAAATAAAACTATTTAGAAATTATAACACAAATATTGAGATTTATAATGCTTGTTTTAAAGCTATTTTTAAATCACCAATTATCTACTCAGCTCAGCCAATGTTTATTTATTTTAATGTAGATGTCTGTCAGAAAAGAACAAAACTGAATTGGCAAAAGGAAGGGGGAGATTATGACCAAGAATCCTGACATCTTTAGAAACTCTCTTTTCCTCTATATTAACTTCCTACCATAAAATTTAAGACATTTACCAGCAAAGAGTAGGAAAGAGGCACTTAAGGGTTCTTTTGAAGTTTTTGAATTCAAAAAGTTCTCAGCCAAAATGCTCATGATAGCCATACAAGGGCTGTTAGAATTGATCCTTCTGGTTTCAGTGGATTTTTAACTAAACCAGACTCTACATTTTTTTTGCTCAGGGATTACTCTTGTTATGTTAAAAATAAATTGTATGTCTTTAGACAGAATAGGGGACTCAACTTTGAATTAAACAGAGCCCTCAGAGTAGTTCCTGTATGAATGTAAAATAGACAAACCAGGGTAACAAAAGCTCTACTGAACCACAAATCTGTAAATATTTTCATTTAACTCTGACCATAGATAACATAAACTACACTCAAACAGCAATGTGCATACAAACCTAAGTTCATATCTATAGAGCAACACAGAAAGATTTAAAACATCTCTGGCATAAATTCAACACACATAAAGCCATTGACAAATCTTCTCCTTCCAGCGGTGTCACTGAAAAGATTATTATCACTTTTATAGAGGCTCATTACTACTCTGGTGTTGGAAATTATTACCCTGCAGTTTTATCCACATAGCTGTCACTGTGAACAATCCTTGAAACTCTTCAGGAAAAAAAAAAAAAAAAAGTTAAAACTGTTAAAATAACAAACCTTCACCACCCCATTCATTTCAAGCAAGGCAGATTAGGATCCACAGAGGGGAGCAGCTCAGCTGGCAGAGCCACCTGCAATAACCTCAGACAGAAACACAATGCTGAGGTACGAGGGGCAGGAACCTTCTTAGCCAGCACAGCCACAATCAGAGGATGTGTGGATAAATAAAGCCTTAATAAACACACTAAATTTTCATGTGCACGGCCACCAGTGTAGGCAAATTCTATGGCCGAGTTACACTTAGTTCTGATGTAGGTAGAAAATGCAAGATTCAATACATTATTGCTTTGCAGTCCTGTTATTTGTCAGCTTCATTGGGAGCTGCCAGGCTTTCATCACATAACCTAGCAAACACAAATGTGTAAGCAATATTTAATTGGATATTGAAACATTCACCTTAAAAAGAAAAAATTATTCCATTCCAGACCCACAGAAGCACACAGGGTAAAAAACAAACCCCATGTAGATTATGTTCTCGTTTGCAAAGTCTGAAGGGTTTACTCCAACACTAAGTAAGATTTAGCTTGAATTCAAGATAGCCTTTTTCTTTTGAAAGTGAACACATTGCCAGAGAAACCCAATTTCATGCATAAGCAATGCCACCTTGCAGTGAAAAGGCTGCAAAGCAGTTTAGGTAATCTGAAATGGGACAGTACCAGCCATAAAGTTTTGCTTTGTTGCTGTCATCCTACATGACATTACTTCACATCCAGACTTGCCTCTCAATGTGACCTCACACCTCTACTGCTAAAGGCATCTGGCCCAGGAAAAGATACCTGACCTTTATGTCAAGGGTTGGAGAATCACTTGTGTCCAGGACCAAATTTACATCATTTGATATTTGGCCAAGGTGTCTTTGGGCCTCTGTGGCCCTGACATAACTACCTGTATGTGCTCTTTCCCCCACTTAGTTTAATTCAATTATTAAGCAGGCTGTAGTACAGCTTTCACCAGAGCAATATTTTTTGGCATGAAACTAAAAAGCATGTGACACCCACAGCATGATGCTGCATCACATTATACATAGGGTACAAAACCTACCTAAGTAGCATTAGAAAATTGTATGGAATTAATTTAATCATAAGTAATTGTGTTATCCATACTACCTAGGGGGAGCAGCTTTTGAGCTAAATTAGCTCGAGAGCCATGCTGAATTTTTCCTTGGAGGAAAATCACTGAATGACTGTAAAAGAGAACCCAAGCAAGAACATCGCTGGTGGGACAGAACCTGGGAGTAAACTGAGAAGTAACCTCTTACTGCCCTCTTTTTCCAACTGACCCTCCCAGTTGCATCCCTCAGCTGCCTTTGGTTTGCCCTTGGACATATAAAATGCTGGCTGCACAACAAAAAGAAAAAACCAGAATAAACATCTGAATGTGTCAGGAAACTTCACTGCATAAAACACAACAGGACCCAGGCACAAAAGGGCATACACTAACATCTTTAGAAAACTACACACAGTCACTGCCTGAGATTTTGCACATTAATATTTTAATTCATGTGAAAATGAAAGAGGTAAATTGGCCTTCTGAGAATGTAGTGATCCTTTTAGACACAGCAATAAGGAAATAACAAAAATGCACAGGTATAACCAAGGGAAATATAAAGTCACAACCTAGCTTTTTAATAAGCACATTTTTTACAAAATACTGTACTGTTGAGTAGAAGACTGGCATTATAGCTGCAGAATACTATCTTTTTCTATGCACTTCAATCAGCCAGGCTGTAGATAAAAACATGTATTTTACTTATTATATACAATACAGGAGATTGTTGCATTCTCCACACAGGATAGCAGCCCATCAGCTAGATATGGCATCCAAAAATCATCCATATGGCTAGTAATGCTATGGCTTGATTACCTCAATAGGAGCATAAAATTAATCAGATGAAGCAATATTCTAGATAATCAAAAATGTAAATTAACTAAGCTATCAAAATATATGGCAGGAGCATAACAGAAGAAAGAATGATCAGTGGTGAAGCCAAAGACAGGGCTATTAAAGACTAACAGGTCCTTTAACCAAAGAGCCTCATGTACATAGCTATCTGAACTAGTATGAATAGGACCAGGTTTGCATCAGCAAGCCCACTGCCTGTTTAATAATCCCAAATAAAAGAGTTGACTGTACTTCCCTTCTATTCTGACTACAGTGCTTAGTACATCTTCCCCAAAACCAGCAGTGCTGCCCATTATCCTAATTGTTCCTCCTATGATTTTTTCTGAGCAGGAGCCCTCTTTGTATTAAACCTCCACAAGTCACCCTTAAATTGGAAGATGTAGGACAGTCACCTTTTAGTAAAGACTGCTTTTAGATGAGTACACAAAGTTAATAGCTTCTCTTTCAAAAATTTCTACTGTCACACTCCCAGCCCAAGATGAATAGCACCAAGAATTGTACAAAAATATACTTATATATTATAGTACACAGGCTTGGGGGGCAGGTTATTTAAAAAAAAAATATTATTAGGTTTGATGGAAGAGGAAGGAAAGGGAAGAAGAATCAAAGAAATGTGAAGCACAAGATTGGAAACGGTTTGTAAGAAAAAGTGTGTGGTCAAGTGTAGGTGCAAAGTAACCCAGGGTCTCTTGTTTATTAAAGCCTCACAGGCAGAAGCTTTAAGCCATGGGTAACTGTGACAGAGCAGCTGGTCAAGCATGCAGCTAAGCCATAGGAACTTATATGTATATCCATAATATAAGTTATCTGTTTAAGCTGCAAACTCTTGTTTATGCATATGCAATGTGAAGTTCATCAGCAATATTGCTACTAATCAGTGGGCCAGCATAGGAAAGTGGAAGATATGCTAAAAATCAAACTTCTTATCATTTCACTCATTTCATGGCTTTGTTGACATACTGGGGGGAAAAAAGAGAAAAAGAAAAAAGAAAAAAGAAAAAAGAAAAAAGAAAAAAGAAAAAAGAAAAAAGAAAAAAGAAAAAAGAAAAAAGAAAAAAGAAAGAAGTTGGCTGCTTTTTCCAAGTTACAACTGATTGTTCAAAAGTGTCAAAAATGCAGTAACTTTAAGAAAACTTATACTGAATATAGAAAGAGAATGTCACTGTCATTTTGAGGACATTTGGAGGTGCTTGACTATATAGCTTCTTTTCTGTATCCAGGTTTCCTCTAAAGATCTCCATAAACAAAAAATAATATAGCATGATGGCTGTCCCCCAAGTATTAAATATAATGAAAAATAAAATCAGTTTCTCCTGGCATCACAAATAAATGTCTGGGAATCCACCACAGTCAGCTGAACTTGCCACATATGTCTGCAGAGCAACACAATATTTATCAATGACCTCTGAGGCCTGGTACCAAAACTCAGTAGAAGTCATCAGGATCTAATTAGGGGTTCAGAATTCAGATGTTCAGTGTTGTCAGCAACTGCATTGTTGAGGTCTCTGACCAGGAGCAACAGTACAGAGCATCCTACCCAGTGATAAGAATTAAAACTAGATTTGCTGATATCAAATTCCACAGTGTAATATTTCTTGGTGATTTTATGCATTGTGCCCAGGATGTAAGGAGATTGACTACCTTGAAAGCTGGATACTTACTTGCACCTTCTTTTTGCAGTCTGAGCAAGACCTAGATGAGCATCTCTAGACAAAATTAGATTTTCAACTGATTCACAAGATTAACTTTCTAAACATTATTTTAAATAGTGAGAGGAAACACTTTCCAATACATTCCAGACAGTAAATTCCACAATAATTCATCAACAATATTAAAACTATAGCAAGGTCTCCTGGTGGAGCTGTACCTTCATTTTCCATTGTGAAAGACCTCACAGGGAATAGACTGCAGCCTCTGAGTTGTTTTTTTTCTGAGACCAGAGGTTTCTAGACAACATCACTCTGATTCTGCCCTTAGATTGGTCCACTGAGATTAAGGGGACTTTTCCACATCTTTCCAAGCTCTTCTATGTACAGAATGGACACTGTACATTACTTTTTGCTCCCTCTCACATGAACAGGCCTGGACAAAGTCTCCTGGCCCTCATCATGCTGTGCCGTGTGCCACACACATGGGATGGGACTAATGCTGATGCCTAGGAAATATTCCTTCCAAATGGTGTTCCAAATGGGGACCCTCCTGGGAAGTAGGGTAGTACAAGGCATCACTGAGATTCCTCTCCTGTTTTTCCAGCATCACATGAACTTCAGGGCAGGAGGTTTTCTCTATTGCTGTGCTCTGGGTGTGTGCAATGCTTCTGCCATAGCTGGGGGGATGGATATTGGGGCAAATGTTTGTCTCATACTGAGAAGATGAGACTTGTTTAAGGGTTTCTTGCTTCAAGGACTTTCTAAGCAGCAGACAGAATTACCACTGATGTGAACACTGTGCTCTTGTTTACAGGCAGGACAAAAAATGTGAGAATATAGCAGAACAAGGGGGAAAACCATGAAGTGTATAGCAACTTATACACTTGTTGACAGAAGATTTTTTAATGGAATGAAATTATAAAACTGAAAACAACTCATCAAAGTCAGTTATTTTCTAGTAAATCTAAACTGGCTGCTGTCCATGTGCATTTTCTCCTCAAATGAGTGACAAGTGACTTCCTCATGAATGGAAGGAATGACTGAAGCTCATTTGCTCATGTATGTCTACACATATCTCTATGGCAGATTTGTACCTTGGTTTTGAACACTATAAGGCCCTAATCATTTATAGCTCCAGATATAAAAACATGCCTCATTGATCACTCTTTCCATTTCTGTTAAGTAAATCACAAATATTTTATTTAAAACCAAAGGCATTTACATAGTAAAGTGACCACTTTATTACCTCTGGAGTGAAGATAGTGACAAAGCTGTCATATTAGAATGAAACAACCTTTGCAATGTCTCATCAACTTCCAAATAATTCTTGTATGCAAAATATTCTCAGCACTTGTTACAGGTAACATCCTGAACAATTACACCAGTGATATCTATGGTTTTATCCATCACTCCGTGTGTACTGTTTGACTACTTTGTGCATGGGGGATTATGAACTAGGGATTATGAACAATCCCTAGTTCATACAGAAACTGGGAGAGCACAGAGGAAAAAAACATGTGAAAATGTGGTTCCAAATAGGACTATACTATCAGTTTTTAATGCACTATACTTCCAGTTGATAGAAGCAAAACTGATATTTTTAAGGCTGTCTATATACCCATTCAAGTCATCTTGCAGTTGATACAAATGTCCTGTAGGTGAAGACCTCTGACAAAATCATAACAGAAGTGCAGTGACAATCATTAGAAACCAGCCTCTCATTTCAAAGCACTGTGTAATAACACAAGAACTTCACAGGACATGATCAGGCCATTATTTTTATTTTAAATGAATGTTTGTGTACCCTTGGGGAAGGGTAAGATACGTTGTGGAAATAACTATTTCCCATTACCAAGAGACAACATTCATGTGTTTTCTCCTTCTCATAAAACCAGAAGCCATGTCCCCACTCTTTCCTACTAAGAACCTCTAAAATTAAGAAAGCTAGGTTAAAAACAAGGATACATTTTGCAGGCAACCATATATATATTTGTGTTATAATAACACAAAAAGAGTTAAGTCAATAACTACGTATCAGGATGAATTATCTTACCTATAAATGCACCTTTGATGGCAATGCTCTGCCAGTACTGCCTATTTTTATGACTGTGATGTTAATACACTTTCTACAAATTATTTTTGTATAATTAAAGACCTATGCCTCCAAATTCTTTACAGGTTCTTTTTGGTACATATAGTACTGCCATGCTGCATACTTATAAAAAGGGGTATTTTCTTCATGTGACACTCGATCAGTATTTATATTTTACAGTAAAAATTTCTAAGATATGCAAGGCATTGTCTGAATGGCAATTTTCTTTTACTGTTTCTTCAGAAACTCAGCACTGGTTATGTTGCTTCTTAGACTTCCTTTGTCCCTCGCATAAAGCACAAAAAATAACATAAAGGCAAATGAAGGCAAACTGAAAATCAAACCAATATTCTCTTTAATCCTTAGCTTTAATTATAGAGGAGCAGCTACAAATGTCCACAAAATGAGAACAAGTTACACATTTAAATTTCCTTGGTAAATAACAGTATTTCCTGCATAACAGAAGCTGAGAGTCAAATTTGCAGACTGACTGAATCATTAACCACAGTCAAAGTGGGAAAAAGCAAAGAATTTTCAGCTGTAGTTGAAGGTGCAAAGCTTTCCTTGTGCACGTCTGCAATACATGAATACAGTCAGAGTTTTTTGTAAGCAGGCATGTTTGTATGTAGATTTTGGTTGTTGTTAGTCACACCAGCCTTTTAGACCCCTTCATGTAGCTTTATTCATGTGAAATAAACCCATGGTTGTGCCTGATCTCAGCCGAGAGGAAGTAAATGCTTTATTTTGTATGAGAGTGAAAAAGGGAGTGACAGATCACTCATCATCCACTGTGCAGACTTTGCATTCATTAGGGAAGCCACAATCAATAGGAACCAAAGGCAATTTTTCCCTAAAGATAATTATGCCCAGCATCTCTAGAGTGTTTAAGAGCCTGACAGGCTTCCATTTATTAACAAGAATCACCTCTGAAAGTTACAACTTCCTATCCAAACGTGGCTTCACATAAGGCAGGCTTCTGGCTTATTTTGTTATACAAAACACTACACTTTTTCTCATGGTAACTTTTACATTGTGTAAACTGCATGAGTTTCAAATGCAGAAAAACTGTGAATGTCAAACTTATTGCCACTTATCACAATTTAAAAAGACACCTTTTCTGAGTGGCAGGTATTGTTTTTTTAAAAAGAGGAACTATGGAAGCCATTAGTTTCTTACAGAGAAGATGTTCTTTTAGTTCAACAAGAAAAACAGAATTCAAAACATTGTTTTCAACTTGCTATTTCATACTGGAAAACTCTTTCCCTAACTGCATATTATGCATTGCATTATTGAGGTTATAAAATCTCATTTAAGAGATTCTCAGCTGACATATCCACAGACAGACTCCCTTAACAAAGTCTTTAAATATAGACTCTAATAGACAACAGGTTTGACACCTAAGTCAGAAGAAAATTTCTGCAAAAGCATCTATGCATAACATTGAGGAATACAGGCATTTTCAGCAGAAAATGAATGAGGCTTTGCTTCAAAAACCTTGTGTTTAACAGATATCCACAAAGCAAAGACAATCATGGCATAAGTGAAATTCCATCCCTAAATCATTCTGTTCTGTGCCTGTGCTTACAAGATCTCCTGTCAGGAGCTAATCTCACGTGACAGGCCTGATCCCAAGCCATTTGAAGTCACTGAAATGTCTCTTCCTGACTGGAAGTTGCATCCAGCCCATATAAACTTCAAGAACAATACAGCTCATAGAAAGTTGTTTTAAGAGAACAATACTTAACTACCCTTTAACTAGAAAAGAATGTTGGCTTCAAATGAAATTTACCTGCAGTAGTGGATTTGTGTTAGGTTTTTTTATGCACATAACTTAGTTAAACCTCTCCAAAGCAATTCCATTTATTTAGCAGAAGCCACAGAAAATCAAAACTGCAAATACTGAAACAAAAAAACCAAAAAACCCCACAATTCTGCATATAGGAAGTTAAGTTTTTCTAAATAAACAAAAGATCACTTTTAATGCTTCAATTAAGTTGAGGTTATCTTAAACAGCTTTACATTAAGGACAAGAAAGAACAAAAGGTTCCAAAAGTGTACCACGCATTCCTGCAGTTTGCAAACCAAAAGATATTAAAAAAAATAAAACAAGTTTTGTGAGCAAGATGTAGGCTGGCAGGAAAAGAAGTTATTTTGCTCTTTTTTACATAAAAACCCTGGTTCTGTACTGACTGAAGTCGAAGCTAGAGCTGAAAACTATCACCTCAGATAAGAAGCCAGACTCTTATTTATTGTTTGAGTATAATAAAAGAACTGTAAGCCCTGAAATAGCAATTAATATAATTCTAAAAAGTCCTATTGCTCTTCTCTCTTTAACAAGAAAAAAGGAACAATGACAAAGTAGACCAATACAGAACCTTATTCTGACCCCAGTACACTTGTACCATTAAATTTACACTGATGAAAAAGCAAATAAAAATCAGTTCTATCCTCCCAAAGTTCTCCAAATACCTCAAAAAGTAAAGTAAATGAAACAAAGCACATGGAAAAAGCAAGCATAAATTTCTCCAGTGTATAGATTGTATATTTTCTGTCTCCTTCATCTAAGGTTCCAGTATCCACAACTAAAAATAAACAATTCACTTTCTAATCACATGTAACCAAACTGCTGGCTTTTTGGGCAGACTCAATTAACTGTTTAAATTTCATTTCAGACCAGTAGAGAATTTTATTGTTTCCTAAGTGAAATTAAACAGTATTTCTCAGGTCAAGGAGCATTTTTTTTTTTTCTGTATCACAAACATTTTCTTAAAATAGTTGTCAAGCAGCCCATTTTATTTGACTTAAAATAAAAAAATCATTTGGGTGCCTTGCCTTTTTTTCCTCCTGAAATGCAACTGAAACATTGTTCTGAAATGAAAAATTAAACTTCTGTGTAAAGAAGTCAAAATAATATGCAGATTTTTGCTTTGATTTTCACATATTTTTTTTTCCTTCCGACATACACGAATTAATTAATTGCTTTATTCTCTCTGAACTATATTTTGTGTAAATAAAACATTTATGTACTTTGTTAAGCATTTAGCCATTTATTTCAGGTATCAAGAGCATTGGCTATCAGAGTTCTTACCCTGTTCTCTCCTCTTTCCACACAGCTGGGACACAAAGTGCCCACTGCTGGGGGACCCCGATCCCCTCGGACCTGAGCTGCTCCCCTCCTACTCCGTCCTTGCTGCTCTGCCTCTTCCTTACCCTTCAGGGGACCTGGGCTTCCAGCTACCCCCCTGCTGCCTCTGAGCATTCCCAGGTGCTGATAATCTTTTCTCTGGATTGTTCTTAACGCTTCTTCTTATTTTGGCAGATGCTACAGCTTTGCAAGTTGCAAGGATCTTACCTCTGAGACCCTCTTTGTTGCTCTGTCTGTGACCACGCTGGAAGCAGGGAGTGATGGATATTAGGGAAGCATGAGCCTCCTCTCGATGTTTAGCAGCGTGCTCTGGGAAGAATGATAGAGATGCTGCTCTCTCCTCCTCCCCCTCGCTGTCCCAGCTTCCTCCTCCCTCCTCCTCCTTCCCATCCACAATCTCTAGCTCTGCCTGTGCTTAAACACAATGGGCTACCTCTCAGCACCAGCTACCTAAGGTCAAGAATACAACCCCCTCACCCTTCCCCCCCTGCCTTTTCCTCTCCAGGCTCAGGCATCCTCACCCCTGCTTCCCACTGAATATGGTATCTTCCCCACCAGACGTGCTTTATTTGGCTCCAGGCTCTGGAGCACAGACAATTTCAGCAGCCCTAGGAGAAAAAAAAGAGTTACAAAACAGAAGACAAACACGGGGAAGTCCAGGGACATGAAGGGAAAGCGGAGATCTTCTGAAGAAAACAGAAATTTTGGGTGTTTAACTGTATGTGGAAGAAATAGAGTCCCAGCAGCCACAGCCTGCCACTTGGAGATTAGTTTAAGAGATCTACAGATTAAAGAAAAGCACCCTGGACAGCTAGTTATCTCCCAAATCCAGCTTACCTATTGTCTATGCTCTTTGTTTCTCAATCTTTATTCTAAATAGCTTTTTTTAAAGAAGTTTCCATTTTTTTTCTCCCCCTGCAAAGACAGACTTAAATACCAGTATAATCTTATCATGAAAAAGTAAATGAAAATGAAAAAGTAACCAGTGGTATTTTTCAAGATTATGAGTTATTAAATAGTCACCTTTAAGATAATGAAAAGCACAGGCACAAGCCTTCTGACTTTTCAGCTTGAACGATCAAGGTTTTCAAGAACTCTTTTTTTACTTTCAGCCCTTACAATGACTAGGAGCACCTTCAGACAGCCAGTATGTGGCTTCCAAAAATTGCATATAATTACAGCTAATCAGCATATTCTTCTGAAGGACCTAATTTTAGACATGCAATAAACCAGTCCTTCTAAAGTGTTTGTTTGTTACAGACTATGGAGAGATGTAGTTGATGCTGAAGGCTTCTAGAGATTTTGTCTGCCCCAAGTTTAACACTTTAAGTGGACAGTATCTCCCTCTGGAGGCCATGAGAGGCACCTTACTCCCTCCGGGAAGGTATGAAGATGTATTAGGCACTTATTTTGTGAGGCCTGTTCTACCGACTGCCCAATATTAAGCAGTTTGTTAGCTACCATAGGGCCAAGGCCAGACACAATTAAGGTGTCATTATAACAAGTTACTTTCAAACTTTAGATATCCTAACCCATGCTTCTTTGTAGCCCCGTAGGCCAACTAAGAGGCACGACACATTTAAGGTTGGCAGAAGGTGGTCACAGTGCAGAGAACCAACTGTTCACATTCCCTGGATCATCTCACAAATAAATGAAGGACTTTCTAAGGAAGCTCTTGGAGCACAACACTAACATCCACCCATATCAAAACGACCTATTAATCAATCTTTATAAAACTGTTTATCAATTTGAAAACAATCAGAACATAATGTTCATTCAGTGCTAGGACAAGCTCAGTAACTAGTGCAAACAACATGGGTTTAATCCAGCTTGAGAATGAAAACCTAAATGGCTGAAATTAAATAAAGAACTAGTCTATTAACTGTGCCATAACCATCTCAATAATTTTGCCCAAAACTGAAGAAAAAACTGTGATCCAAACTTGCCACATCTCATATGCTCAGCACCTGATTCAGTCAAGCAGCTTCTTCCACCTCCTCTGCAGCAATGTTCACAAAACATGTGGAGCACTTGAGGACACGGTTTAATTGGCTGGTGGTGTTGGGTTGATGGTTGGACTTGATGATCTTTAGTGGTCTTTTCCACCCTTAATAATACTACAATTCTAAGACCTATATCAAAGCAGTGTTCTATTCCCTCTCCCTCTTGAAGGCACAGCAGGTTCAGCTCTTGGCAAACTGTTCAACTCTTGGCAAAAAAACTTAAAACAAGCATCTGATACTTACATTTGGCAGTCAGAAGTGAGCAAGTGTTGTGCTGCAGCAAAAGGTCATGCTGCCTATTTTCATGCTCAAGATTTGCACCACAGTGCATCTCACCTCACTGAAAGAACCAAATCTCACATCTCAAGACCTGTGCAGTGCTCTTTGAAAAATCAAGGCACAGACCTGAACATCTGGATAACTTTTGACTATTAGCTACGCTGCCAGATGCAAGATTTTGCTTCCTGAGTTGTGGGCTGCAATGTTTTTTAAGAACTAGGGCCATCTTGCACTATGCATGGGAATACTTCCTACCAACCTTCAGTGCAAACAATACTTTGCAATGGCCTTTACCTCCCCAAAAGGAATACCACTCTTAAGCAATACGAGAGGGCTGCTCAGGACTTTGTGTGTACAACAAAGTTTTCAGACCAGAAGAAAATCTTAGAACCATTAATGCAACAATTCCTGAATTGGTAATCACCTCAAACCGGTGCTGTTCATGGTGCACTTGATAAAAGAGGATTAAGTAGGAGCTTGTAACTTGGATGACTTTTTAACAACAGGTAAATTTTAAAAGAGAGAAAATCAGATGTCTCATCTACTTTGTTGCTAAAAGATCTCTATAAAATCAACTAGATGTTTTTTCTAGAATACTCTGGAGATTTTACATGTCAGCACAACTCCTGAAATCAGAACTTTTTCCTAAAGGAAGCTTCAGAATGGACAGGTCATTTGGAAGCAGCATTGCCACAACCAGAGGTTTATTACCCAAATAATATGAAGCTGAATTACTAGATACAGGGCAACCTGTATCCTATAGCTTAAATGAACTTTAGTAGCAGGAGAGTGGGACACCAGTGATGAACTCATGTTTTCTGCTCATCTTAAGAAGGTGAACACTGTTTTGCTACATCTTCATACACTCAGTAGCACGGAACAGTGAAATAACAGTAAGTTATTTTGGATGAACAAATATAAACTGTGAAATGTTGCAGCACAGCTCATGGCAGTGGATGGTTAAATTAAGTACCAGTAAATGAAAAAAAACCTCTGCCTTGCAGCTCTAAGAAGCCACAGTGGCATTCAGGGCTGTAAGTCAGAGGCAGGAACTGGCAGTATGGATATTTTGTAGAGAATTGGAGAGTCTAGGAAGAGCAAGATCAGAGAGCCAGAAGAGTTTCCTTTCTAAACAGTGGACAGGGAAACAATGGCCTGAGGCTGCTCAGGCAGATGGCAGCAGCCAGCAGCACCAGTCAGGAACTACAGCAAGGCCCAGCTCTGCCCAGTCTCTCCAGTGCAGGAGCAGACTAGTGGCACCAGGCTTGCTAGGGGCACAAAGTGCAAACCTTTGCCCTCATAGCAAACAACTCTTTCAATCACTGTTTTTGCCAGTGCTTCAGCCAAAAGCAGCAGCCACAGAAACAGGCAGTCCCACAGGTACTTCCTCTTTGCTATCTGCTTTGTCCAGATTCAGGGAAGCAAATCAGGAGAATGGAGGGAGGTTGCTTCCAAAGCCACATTCCACAATACCACCTTTGGATATCTGCTCTTCTAAGTTCTTGCTGCAGCTATCTGTATGTGCATAATGACTTTTACCACTTAATAAAAAGATCTTTGAGCACAACATACAGGTTTCTGAAAACATCAGCTTAGCGCTCACCGGTTGTCATAAAGGCACACCCACTGCTAACAGCAGAGAAACAAGAATACCAGATTGACATTGTACTAGCTCTATACTTGTGTATCTGAAAGTGTATAATAAATAAAAGAAACTAGAAAAATAACTAAATTTTTACTTCATGCCCTTTGACTGCATGGTAGCAAAGAAACAAAGTACTGCTGTAACCTGTATGTGACATTGTTATGGCTTTAGATGGGATAGAAGAGGAAAAAAAAAAGCTCCCTAAATTGCCAAAAATTGTTGGGAAAATCATACTGCATCATCTAAAAGCAGAGATTTCTTCAAAATGAAAAAAAACCCTAATCTTTCCATTAAATAAAGCATGTTCTGCTTATGAAGACAAACTTTCTTAACATTTGTAACATGATTATATTGTACACTTCTTTACTCCACAACTCAAAACACTGTATCATCACCTAACAAAATCCCACCCCAGCTGCTGGTGCTGGCAATTTGTACATGTCCCACAGCAAATGTTATTCCAAGCTGTTGACCCAGTGCAGGGGGATCAGTATTTTTCATATTGTGACAGCTTTGGCTAGGGTTGAGCTGATGTTCTCAGTAGCTAGACTAGCATTGTGGTTTGGATTTAGTCCCGAGTTTTCATATCAACGTTGATAATATACTCAGATTTTTAGTTGTTGCTGAGAAATCAAGGACTTACCAACGTCTCATGTCTTGCTCGTGTGCAGATGAAAAGAAGCCAGGAAAGGGCACAGCCAGGAGAGCTGACCCAAATGGACAAAAAGGATATTCCATACCACATGCTGTCATGTTCAGTGCATAAAGCTGGACAAACAAGGAAATGGGGGACATCCAGTGCAATAGCACTTTTCTTCCTAAGTCACCATGAAGGAGGATGGAGTCCTGCTTTCCTGGAGATTACTGAAACCTGAACTGACTTAACACCTGCCTGACAATGGGAAGTGGTTAATCAGTTCCTTTTTGTGCTTTACTTGCATGTATGGTTTTTGCTTTATCGATCTGTACTCTCAACCCCCAAGATTTCCCACTTTTCCTCTTCTAATTCTCTCCACCACACCACCAAAGTGGAGTGAGAGAGGGGATGGGTGGTGCTTAGTTGACAGCTGAGGCTTAACACTGACACTGACACATAGGCCTCTTTCCCCACCAAAACAGAACAGCAACGTAAAAAATTTCACATCAGTTTTCATGTTTGCAACCATCCAGAGAATTCCAACACAAACTCCCACTTTTCATTAGACTGAGCAATTAAGACTATTTTAAAAGCTTTAATAGTTTTATATGCTTATTTTAATTGCTGTACAAAGGCAGAATGCAAACCATCTCAGTAAATCTACATAAATAACTACGTAGACATGATACACATATTTACAAAAAGCCCAATTATTTAATGTCAGTATTGACACCATAGCTCATGCAGAGCTGGCTGCAAACAACACAAACAGCATCTACACAGGGTAAGGCATACCTCTCATGTAGATATACATCTTGTTCCTTGCAGTGAAGGTTTCCAATACACCAGTTCTTTATTACATTTGTATTCGACAATCCTGCTTAGTGGTAGCCCAGCCTCAGAACTAAAAAGTGCATTTCTTTATTATATACATTCTCTTAAGGATTGTGGAAGGTTTGAGAAAATAGTTTATCCAGGTTTCACTGGGACAGAATCATAGGCCAGCCATGGAGGGCAGAACAGTAGCAGCCCCAAGTCAAATGAAAGATTAAATCAGTGCATCTGCCCCAACCTATCTGCCAAGTGTACCCCACACCACTTCTCATGCTCATGACAGAGGGAGAGCTGTGCTGAGGGTGAGGAGTTGCATTTCCCAGAGCTCCTCCCTCTGGGCCTGCTGCTCCCACTACTACTTTGTCATTTCATTCAATCCAGATGTATTTCAACCAATGGGACTTCTCTTCCTGATTCTTCTCAGCTGGGATGGGGGTCACTGGGAAAGTGAGCAAACTGCTTCATTTTATCCCTGGATATAGGATAAACAAACATATTTTCAATTTTTCATTTCTGTCAATTAAAATTACTTCATAAGCTAAAGATATCATTACCCCAAAGCTCTGAAGATTACATGCAATTATGATCAACAAGTTTACTGATGATACAAAACTGGGTGGGGTAGCTGCCACCAGCCCATGGTGCTGCCATCCAGCATGACCTGGACAGGCTGGAAAACCGGGCAGAAAGGGTAGGGTACTGCACCTAGGGAGAAACCCCATGCACCAGCACAGGTTGGGGGCTGACCTGCTTGGAAGCAGCTCTGTGGAAAAAGACCTGGGAGTCCTGGTGGAGAACAGGATGACCCTGAGCCAGCAATGTGCCCCTGTGGACAGAAAGGCCAATGGCATTCTGGAGTGCAACAAGAAGGGTGTGGCAAAAGGTCAATGTAGGTTATCCTCCCCCTCTATTCTGCCCTGGTGATCCTCCCCCTCTATTCTGCCCTGGTGAGGCCACACCTGGAGTACTGCATCCAGTTCTGGGCCCCTCAGTACATAAAGGACATGAAACTAAAGGAGAGAGTATAGTGCAAAGTCACTAAGATGATTAGGGGACTGGATGATGCATTTGGATATTTTGCTGGACTGGATATTTTGCATTTTCTTTGACATCTAAAATACAAGGATGAGAGAGCTGTATTTGTTCAACCCATAAAAGAAAATACTGAGGAGGGATCTCATTGAAGCTCATCAGGCTACCCAGAGAGGCTGTGGACTCTGTGTCTCTGGAGACATTCAAAACCCACCTGGAGGGCTTCCTGTGCAACCTACTCTAGGTGAGCCCCTGCGCTGGCAGAGCAGTCGGACTACACGATCTCCAGAAGTCGCTTCCAACCCTTCAGATTCTGTGATTTTGTGGTAATGAAAACAAAGCTCCTATGAGCAATTCTATGTCATCTTCTGAATTGGAAAGATAAGCAATCCTGTGAAGGAAGTGGGAAGGTATTCCTGCCCACTGCAGGGGGGTTGGAACTAGATGATCTTTAAGATTTCTTCCAACCAAACCCATTCTGTGATTCTGTGAAAGCACTTAACCAAGCCACTGCTGTTTTAAATGTAAAACAACACTTGGCAACACTTCATGTTATTAAGTTTGCAAATCCAAGCAGCTCTAGAAAAGCTCTGTTACACAGATATTTACATTCTGTATAAGATTTCTGAGTTGTAATCAATCTGCCATCTCAAGTGGATTGATTTTCTCTTCCCCCGGAGATATCACCTTGAAAGGAAAGTTACAGAAAGGAACACAGTTACTGCCATTGTAGGAAATACAACTCTGAGTCATTTCACAAGTCAAATACATTAACAACAAAAAAAAAAAACCCCAACCAACGAAACAAAAAAGACCAACCCCAAAACAAACAAAACCCTCTAAATATTAAAAAGTCAACTCTTCCCCTCAACCATAATGCAGCACAGCACAAAAAATCTAACCTTTATTCCCACCACATTTATTTTTAAACCACAACATCCTGCAGCACCGGGGCTCTTGACAGGCCTTCCAGCCAATCTTCACTGTCAAAACACGACATCCCCTCTCCCACCCCCCCTCCTGCTAAGGGCAAAAAGCAGCATGCTGTCCTGTCTGAAACAGCAACTCAACTCTCCTTGCAACTATTTCAAGCTGAGCTCCTGCACTCAGGCAGCTGAGAACTGACACACACTGCTCCACCTGCAGAGCTCAGCTCTGATGGGAAACTGGTAATGAGCACAGCACACATTTCTCTTCCACAGGTCTCCTATACTCCCACTCACCTTGGCCCACACACCATGTCCACACAATCACACGGCTACAGCACAGTTTCAACTTCATCAGAATGGTGACCTCTTTAACAACAACAACACAATCACATGGGGATAAAAACATCAATGGAAGACGCTACCTTCCACGGGAGGAACTGATGGCTCAGTTTCAGAAGTGACAGTATCCATATCTTCACAAGTTTTGGCACCTGACTTCCCTTGTTCCACCTCACATAGATACACATCAATGGGGCCTTTTGTGCTCTTCACATGTACTTCTATGCAATCCTATAATAAACCAACTTGCATATAAACCAAAGAACAAATCTTAAACACTAGTTACCACTTTTGCATGTATTTCAGGCAAACAGAGTAAGAACAGAAACACTGCTGTTTAAAACTGTGTTACTAGCTCTACAAATATTATAGCTATTTAGATTATTAATTATATATTATAATTATATTTTAATAGTATAATTAATATTATACATATTATTAATAATTAATATTATGAATATATATGCCAAAAAGTTTTCTTTGTTTAACCATATTGTGTGCTCCATACTTCAGTATGACAGCAACAATAGCTGTACACTCATTAAGCAGTAAGACAGCATTTACATGCTGTTAAAATCGTTACCAAAACATGCTTATTGCTCTGGTTGGCTAGAGGCACAATTCCTGTAGTTTTTAATGTACAAACAGTAACAGCTCTGGGAAGTTTCATTATCCTAGTAATTACCAAACTGAGAGAAAATGGAAGTCAGCTACTGACTACTGCTGCAAAAATCAAATCTGTGCACTTTCTTTGCCTTAAAACAGAAGCGTGTAGAACTTACCTCTTTAGGAATTGGTATTTCCAGTATGGTTTCCTCTGGAGCTTTGATTGCAATCACAATCTGTTCCTGAAATGTTTGAATGCTACGGATATCTTGGTATGTCACATAAGCTAGTGTATACATTGGTCAAGGACTTGGTAAAGTAATTTTCTGATGGGCAGAAGCAAAGAGGACAATGTTAAGATACATTGGAACAGAATACTGACTTAAGAAGAGGGAAATAGCTCAGCTGATATTACTTTAATACTAGCTTTGTAAAATTAAGAATTGGCTAAAAATTAGAAACATTTTTTATTTCTAGGAAGGAAAAGGTTTCCAAAAATTGATATATGCGGTATTAAAAAAAATCCCACATTTGAGACAGTTTTCACAGATGCTGTTTTAAGTAGGAAACTGAGAAACTAACAAGGGTTCAGCTACTTAGACCACGGAACTTGCTTTGGGAAACTGGACTACTGGGGGTGGTGGTCTCCATCTGTCAGAGAAGGGGAAGAACAATGCTAGACTTGCCAAGCTGGTGAAGACAGATTGACACTTAACAGTGCTGGGGGAGCAGAACCTCAACCATCCCCATCCTGACAGTTTGACACCAGTGCCAGCAATGGATGCCCAGAGCCTGGAGAAGGATCACAGGTCAGCAGCAGAGCACCTCAAGTGCAGCACAAAGCACTTCCAGACAGTAAGTCTGCTTCATCAAGGGCACAATTTAAATGCCTCTACACAAACACAGGTAGCACAGGAGTTGGAGATGTGTGCATGGTTGCAGGGCTATGATCTTACCGCAATCACAGGGATGTGGTGGGAACACTTCTGTGACTGGAGTGCTGGAACAGAAGGACAAAGAATTTTTAGAATAGAGAGACAGGGGAGATGAGTCTCTACATCCATGACCAGCTGGAGTGCACAAAGCTCTGCCTGGGGATACAAGAGGAGCCAACTGAGAACTTATGAGTAAGGATTAAAGAGAGGGCAAGGACAGGGGACATAATAGTGGGGCTCTGCTGCAGGCCTAGAAGACCAAGTTGATGAGGCCTCTTATAGACAGAAAGGAGTAACCCCATATTCACAAGTCCTGGCACTAAGGGACCAGTATAAACTAAAATAACCAGTAAGTTCCTACTATGAAACTCCTAATCAAGAATCCCTGCACACCTGAGCACCAGCCTACGCCTCTCGCTAGATACTTGAGTACTTGCAACCAAAAGAGTGTGCTGAAGCAATGAGAGAGTGAAAAGGATATTTTGCAGTTTCTTTGTCATCTGTCAGTTCAAATAACTGACGAGCACATTCCTTGATTAATTCATCCAGAGTTTCTTCCATGGATGACAATTCAGAAAGTTCATCTTCAAGGCTTTCTTGCTGTGGTGGTTTTCTAACAACATGGTCAAGATCAGAACCTCTAGAAGAATAAGAAAAGTTGTCTAGCATCATTATATAAATATGAGCTTGTTTTCTAAACAGAAAGTAAAGTACAGAAAACAACCAGGAACTCTGGAATCCTTTATTCTCCTAAAATGCACTCCATTGTGCATTTGTACTTGATGGTTGTTCATACAGTAATTCAGACAGCCTGAGCATACAGAATAACTTAGAATACTTAGTAATACTTCAAATACTCAATTATAAACATTACTCAACACTATTGGGGTTTTCTTGTTTCAGAAGCCAGAAGTTTCAAAGAAAACTCACATCCACTGGATAACATTCTTGGATCTTTTCTGAATTAAGTCGATTCCCTCCAACACATTGGTGATGTCATACACTCTTCGCTTTCGTACTCCAAGCATTGTTGCTACTTCATTTAAATCAAGGACACCATCTGGAGCTGCTTTGACAAGATCCATGAATTTTTGGGTTAAATAAACCAAGGACTGATCAAATCGACACCTCTTTAGACTTCCTGTAAAGTTTAGATAGAATATTTAGGGTGAACTACTAAACAAGTATCAAGTGTTTTTTAAAGAAGCAATAGTGATGAAGTAACAATGAAAATAAAAGTCTGAAAGCAATACCATTATTACATCAACAGCAAGCATGCATCTTAAAGCTTTGAATGCTCATGACTTCATAGAACATTAGTAGTTATGGAATTGTATTGTATATGTTCTGGAGAATGTGAGCTCAGACTACTGAATGAAGACCAATTAAACCATTAGTTAACTATGAGCACCATGACACTGTTAGAACTTTTCTTCACACCCTTGTGGTGAACATTCAGGCACATTTCAGGAGGTAGCCTGGTTTCAGGGAGTGTTTCAGCCTGGATATGAGCAACCTACTATAGAAAACTTAATATATGAACAAACTCTGTAATATTTGTTCTCAGGGAAAAAAGATTGGTGATGCCATTGTTTAATTTACTAATGCAAATCAAGACACCAAAGGTTTAAGAGAGACTCCTGGCGACGTGTATCCATTATGAGCATAATCATAGAAAGAGAAGAAAAGAAACTGATGAACTGCTTCTATAGCTGCAGACTGTAACTTATGTGTGCAAAAAGTATTAAAAAGTACCTATTCCTAAAGCACAAAAAAGACGTGTAACCCAGGCATTCATCTGATGCCAGAGTTGTTTAAAAACTACCCCACAGCAAATGACTGACTGCCTTTTCCCCAGCAAAGCAAACTAGGTATTTCATAACTGATCAAATTGCATCACTGAGTAATATTCCAGTCAGATGCTTCAAGAGAATGTGTGTGGGTGTGTGTTAGTACATGTGGGTGCATGTGTAAGAAAACTTCTCTAGTAAACACTTCAGCTTCAATATTTCTCCCAGGGATGAACAAGTTGTGCACCTTTACTCACAGCATATCACACCCACTCCATGGCTGCAGATTGTGCACTCTCTACCATGAACTGACTGGTTCAACAACTCACTTTTTCGGACTGTGCTACTGTGAGATGTTGGAGACTATGCAGATGGAGAGAAAAAACAAAACCTCAACACAAATTCACTCAAGCTTCTATTTACACTTGCTAATAATAGCTGAAAAACAGTGTTTGTCAGCATCAGTCTTCCACTTTTCTCTAACACACTCTTCCCAGAAGATACCACCTTTACAGCAATGCAAAGGTATTCTCACAGCAGATTTACAGAAAAACCATGAAGGACACCTGGCATCATAAATGTCACTTCATCTAATGTGCAGCATTCCTCACGTTCTGCCTATATTGCATTTGTTTACACCATGCACTCAGCATTGTAAAAAGCATGCAATACTTCAAGAATCATCTTCACACATGGAGCACAGAAACTTACTTCTCACAAAATTCTTTTCACTGTTCACATTCAAGTTTGTCATTGGTGTCTAAGGAAAAACAAAACAACAAAAAATATAACTGACATAAAACAGTATTGACACAGGAAGAAAACGATTGGTTCTCCAGAAAAAATACCCAAAGCAGCTCTAGATGCAACAGCCACCAGAGTGCTGACAGCTCAGAACACATCAAAAGAGACTAACTGCATACATCTTCTTTAATTCCTGACAGAATTTTCAGCCCTTAATCTCAGCACATCCCCCACTGCCTCGGAAAGCAGGAAACACCACCCAACTCCCAAAAACGCAGGCAAGGGTCACAACACAGCCTGTGCAAACTGCAAATACGAGCTTTCCCTACTCTGCTACTTGCCTTCCTCGCTACACCCAGGGTCTGCAACTCCGCTATTCCATCATCATTACACAAAGCTCCTGGTGATTAACACGGCCTTGACCTCCCTGCCCTTCAGAACCACATTCAGGAAAGCATCACCATGGATGACTCAACACCGACACCAACAACGAGAGCCCCACACGCTTTCATTCTTACAATCATTCCCAAGAACAGGAACCTGCCAGCTACCTCTTTAAAACCTCACGAAAACTTTTACATCCCCTTTAAAATAAGCCTCTTTAAACACTTTCACAGGTGTCAGATCTAGCAGTCTGGCTGCTGCTGCTAGATACCTCAGAACAAGACCAAAACCAGCAGCAGCACAAGCTGTATAGAATGCTACCTGAACATCACACACGTTCCGAAAAGAACACAACACTCTGGCACTCTGCTGTCCTCAAACACAGATACAGCCTACTGAACCCCATCGAGAAGCCAGAGGCAACAGCTACGAAAACATCCCTTTGCACTATGACTGACACCACTGCATTTGCTTTGCCCGGGCAGCCTGCTAAGATGCGATGGGGAAGGGATGCATCTCAACGTCTCCCGCATCCACCGCTCCGGCTACGCCTGACACAGCTTTCCCACCCAGGGCTCTCCCGCCACTCTCCCGCCCCTTCCGCGGCCACAGGCAGCACCTCCCCTCCCCTCCCCGCCCGACGCGTACCTCACTCACACGCAGCGCTTCCAGCGGCAGCAGCTTCAGACACTCGCAGTCGAGCGGGTTGGTCATGTTCGCCCGGGCAAGGCCAAGGCCACGGCCCTGGGCCCTCACTCGCACCGCCGGCTGCGGCCTAGCGCGGCGAAAAGCCCGTCCCGCCCTGGAGCGAAGAAATTGCAGAAGGAGGGTGCTCCTTCAGGCGCCTTCCCAGAGAGCCTGCGAGCCCCTCTCGGAAGAAGGCGCTGCCATCCCCACCTCCGGGAGGAGGGGGCGGCAGGAGCCCTCCCGCCCTCGCCGCACACCGCTATGGCCGCCTCCAGCCCCCGGCCCCCGCGCGGGGGCGGTTGGGAGCCAGAGCGCAACCCCCGCCCCGCCCCGCGCAGGCGCGTCCCCTCCCGACGCCGCCGACGCCATTCCCGCTCCGCCCATCCCGGCGGGCAGCGCTCGCGGGGCGGGGCTCGGCCGCCATGGCCGCCTCCATCGCGCCGGGAGCCGCGGGCTGGGGAGAGTGCGGGTCGGCGGCTGCTCCCTCTTCAGCGCCGAACCCAGCGCTGCCAAGGCCGCCCCAGCCCTTGTCTGGGCAGTGGGCGCTGCCGGCAAGGGGAGCTCCTTTGAGTGCTCACGGAGCTCAGGCGCGCTCAACCGGAGATGTTCTCACCGCTGTGGCTTCTACCAGGAGGGAGCAGAAGTATCCCCCGAGGCACGCATGTACCTAAGGATGGAGAGAGCACCCTGCCCACGTGCCTTCGTATAAATTGAGCAACTTAAAAACATCTCTAACTTTTGGAAGAAAACCCCAGAGGGATGGGGATACAGGAAGTTTCTTGTCTACTTACCTGAAAATTTAATTGCATTTCTTAGCTCCGCTGAACCTCATACCAATTGTGCTTGTCCCATTAGCTCAGCCAATCCAATTCCATCAGCAGAACCTTTCTACCGAATAGGCAGATCCCACCCAACTTAGTGATGTCTGCAATCGTATTGTGGAAGCACCCAATTCCCTCATCTAGATCACTGATAAAGGTATTAAAGAGGACCCAATGCCCAGACCTGGGGAACACCACTTGTGACTGCCAGATGGATTTAACTCCATTCAGTTCAGGACTTTGGGCCCAGTACACAACTCCACAGAGTTCAGTGTGGGGCTATTTCTCTATATCTTTATCAGCTCTCTACAGAAGGTGATTGAGTGCACCCTCAGTAAGGTTGCAGATGACACTAAGTTGGGTAGGGGTGCTGATCTACTTGAGAGTAGGAAGGCTCTTCAGAGGGAATTTTACAGGCTGAATTAATGATCCAAGGCCAATTCCATGAGATTCAATGAGGCCAAGTGCTGGGTCCTGCACCTGGGTCACAACAATCCCATGCAATGCTACAAGGCGGCAGTTGAGTGATGGGAAAGATGCCTGGTAGAAAAAGACTTGAGGGTATTTATCAACAATTGTCAGGCACTGGAACAGCCTGCCCAGGGAGATGGTTGAGTCACCATCCCTGGAGGTATTTAAGAAACGTAGATATGGCACTTTGGGTCATGCTCTAGTGGCTGAGATTGTAGGGGGTTAGTTTTTTGCCTGTTGCATGTATATGGTTGAACTCAGTGATCTCAAAGGTCCTTTCCAACCACTGTAATGCTGTGATTCTGTGACAACATGAGCCAGCAGTGTACCCAGGTGACCAAGTCCAACAACATTGAGTCATAGAACTTGCAGGGTTGGAAGGGACCTTTAAGATCATCTAGTTCCAACCCCTCTGCCATGGGCAGGGACACCTCCCACTAGATCAGGTTGCTCAGAGCCACATCCAATCTGACATTGAATATTTTCAGGGAGGGGGGCTTCCACCACCTCTCTGGCCAACCTGTTCCAGTGTTTCACCACCCCATGGTGAAGAACTTCTTCCTAACTTCCAATCTAAATCTACCCTCCTCTAGTTTGAATCCATTCCCCCTAGTTCTATCACTACCCAATATCCTAAAAAGTCCCTCACCAGCTTTCTTGTAGCCCCTTTCAGATACTGGAAGGTTACAATAAGGTCTCCTCAGAGCCTCCTCCTCTCCAGCCTGATTAACCCCAACTCTCTCAGTCTGTCTTCACAGGAGACACAAGAGCATAAGTCTAGAGCATAAGTCCAGCCCTGGAGCACCTCCAGCTCTGATCATCCTTGTGGCCCTTCTCTGGACACACTCCAGCACGTCCATGTCTTTCTTGTAATAGGGGCTCCAGAACTGGCACAGCACTCCAGGTGGGGTCTCATGAGAGCAGAGTAGAGGGGAAGAATCACTTTCCTTGACCTGCTGGTTATGCTTCTCTTGATGCAGCCCAGGTTAGGGTTGGCTTTCTGGGCTGCAAGTGTACACTGATGGCTCATGTTGAACTTATCCACCAGCACTCCCAAGTCCTTTTCCTCAGGGCTGCTCTCAAGCCAGTCATTGCCCAGCCTGCATCAGTGCTTGGGATTGCCTCGACCCAGATGCAGGACCTTGCACTTGGTCTTGTTGAACTTCATGGTGGGCATGGGCCCACCTCTCCAGCCTGTCAAGGTCCCTCTGGATGGCATCCCTTCCCTCCAGCATGCCACGCAGCTTGGTGGCATCAGTGAACTTGCTGAGGATGTATTAAATATCACCATCAATGTCACCAGCAAAGATGCTAAAGAAGACTGGTCCCAGCACTGATCTTTGAGCGATTCCACTTGTCACTGGCCTCCACTTGGACACAGACCCATTGACAGCCACTCTTTGGGTGTGGTCATCAAGCCAGTTCTTAATCCACCGAGTGGTCCATCCATCAAACCCACATTTTACCAGCTTGGAGACCAGGATGTCATGTGGGACAGTGTCAAAGGCTTTACTCAACTCCAGGTAAATGGTGTTGGTTGCTCTTCCCTTGTCTATTGATGTTGTGACTTTTCATAGAAGGCCACAAGATTTGTCAGGCATGATGTGCTCTTGGTGAAGATGTGTTGATTATACCCAATCACCTCTTCATTATTCTTCAACTCCAGCAGTTCCTCTGAGAGGATCTGCTCCATGACCTTACCAGGCAGAGAGGTGAGACTGACCAGCCTGTAGTTCCCTGGATGGGGGTTATGTTCTTCCTTCCAACCCTTGCCATTGTCTTATGTGACTTCAGGAGTGTCGTTGGAGCCTTTGCTAGTGAAGACTGAGGTAAAGAAGTCATTGAGAACCTCATCCTTTTCCATACCATTTGTATCTAGTTCACCTGTTTCCTTTCTGAGGGGGCCCACACCTTCCCTAGTCTTCCTTTTTCTCTTAATATACCTATAGAAATTTTTGCTATTCCCCTTGGTCTCCCTGCCTAGATATAGTTCTAACTGAGCTTTGGCTTTTCTAACTAGGTTTCTTCCTGCTTGAACAGCTTCCTTATATGCCCCCGATTCTAGCTGCCCTTTCTGCCATTCCTTGTAGAGTTTCTTTTTTTCTTTCATCCTGGATTGTATCAGAAATAGTATGGCCAGGAGGAGTAGGGAAGTGATCATGCCACTGGTGAGGCCACACTTCAAATACTGTGTTTAGTTTTGGGCCCCTCAGTACAGGAAGGACGTGGTGTTGCTGGAACATGTCTAGAGAAGGGCAAGAAAGCTGGTGAAGGGTCTAGAGCACAAGTCTTATGTGGAGTGGCTGAGGAAATTGAGATTGTTTAGTCTGAAGAAAAGGAGGCTCAGAAGAGACTGTATTCCTCTCTACTAGAGGAAGTTCTAACAAGGGGGGAGTTGGTCTCCTGAGTAATAAGCAATAGAGCAAAAGGAAGTGGCTTCAAGTTGTGCCACAGGAGGTTTAGATTGGGTATTAGGAAACATTTATTCTCTGAAAGGGTAATTAAACACTGGAATAGGCTGGTGGGTTGAATCACCAGCCCTGAAGATGTTTAAAACCCCTGTAGATGTGATGCTAAGGACGTGGTTTAGCAATGGACTTGGTAGTGCTGGGTTAATGGTTGGACTTGATGATCTTAAAGATCTTTTCCAACCTGATGCCACGATTCTATGTAATAGCATTAAAAAAAATTTAAAATATTATAGTGGCAAAATAAAACCACAAAATATCCTATTTTCATTAAATTCAAACTTTGAACCATTACAGTGCTGCATGAGGTTCACCAGTAAAAACTTTTACAAAGCAGTCTAATTTCAGCTGCTTAAAATAGAAGTAAAAACAACACGCATAAGTAAAATGTTAAAATATTTACATAACTGCATTAAATTATGCAAGAGAAGCATTTTAAGAAAAATATGTTTTGACTTTCACTTGTAGTCCCTCAAAATTTTACTGAAACCACTGTTCTGTGTATACAAGTTAAAAAATCAGATTGAGGCAACGAATTACTGCCCCCTGGTGGCAGATTACGAATCACTACAACAGAAGAAAATTTCAGATAAATATACAAATCTTTCATTTTAAGAATAATTTTGTGTATGGTTAATGTCTGGAGATACTAAAAATAATGTAAAACTGTTTTCATATCCAACAAGAAGACATTGGGTGGGTTATATTTTACATTTCCATCTACAATAATAATAAAGATATGGGAGAAATTTAATTACCAGCTTCATAAAATGTAAGTAATGACAACACTCTAGAAGCAAACTCTTGGCTCAACAGAATGCTACAGTCAGTACTACTGATAGTCCATTCAGTTGCTCCAAAATCTAATTTTCATTTAAAAAATAATTAGGCATTACATTTTTCATAAATAGAGAAAAACCTTCCTGTATCTGAATAGATGTGGGGATTTTATATTCTCAGTTAGATACATCAGTAGCCAAGGACAGAGAAGCACAAGAACAACAGAATTTGATCTTATAACTGGCTAGAACAACAGCAGTTACATGTTGATGCAATGTTTTTCACCTGGGTTGATACAGAAATTCATGTATCCTGATCCTCAAATTAGGGGTGTTTAGCTGCCATCCTAATATCTGAGTACCCAAAAATCATGAAAATAATATTCAATGATTTTTATATTTCAAGGCACATTTCTTGCAACACCTCAAACTGAAGTGACCCAAGACATCTATTCCAAGCCATTTTGCTGCTCCAGATGGAAAAAAAAAAAAGCTTTATCACAGCTGGTTTATACAATCTGTGATTACCACAGTAAGATATGTCTTCAAGTTGAGAGTGTAACTGAGGGGCAGAAATATTCATTCTTTATAGGACTGCATTTATGACTGTAGAGGAGTTAGAGCAACGATCACGTTGCCCATACAAAAAATGAGCATTTTTACATTTCAGTGAGGTGGTGTTTCTTCTGTGACAGGAAAACCTTTTGCATCTGTGGCAGTCTAAGCTCCCAGCAAACTGACAAAAAATATTTTCATGGTCTTTACCTGCACAGCTCAAGGCTTTATGTCTCCTGATACACAGATATCATGCCTTTGATGTAACATATTTTCTGCCTTTGTTTTCTTGTAAATTGATTATGGCATGAGAACAATCCACCTTAGTTCTACACACCTCTACAAGGACAATTATTAGCATGTAAATAATTGCTTGAAAAGTGATTACTATGGAGAAAACTCCATCCTCTGTCAAGGCATCAGATCTATCAGTGATGACATGAGCTCTTTCAAAGGAATGTCTAACCTGAAGGGATACTGAACAGCTAGTAAAATAAAATGAATTCAGCATTTTTTCATGACAATAGTGTCGTTTAATCCTCTCCAGTCTGGCAGGTGATAAGATAAGGTTCTTTCTGACTTTAAATTCCTTGCACCAGAGTGGTATTTTTATACAATGTCCAATGAAATACACATTTTTTCCAGAGCTCCTGCTCCAAGGGCAGGGAAATGACTAAAAGGTTCATTTAAGTTGTAGGGACAGGAAGTAAAAACAGTTCAGAAATTCTTTAGGCAAAAGAAATCCAGTATGGATTTAATCTGTTGTAAAGTATGGTAGAGGCCATCTATCTACCGCTGAGAACAATCAGTTTAAAAAGTTGTTCTGTTTTAAGTAAATGTTTTTGTCTGACAGGAGTTTCATGCTATCTCATCAATTTTTAGATTAATGCTGATGCTGACCAATAAGAAAGGCAACAGTCAGTGCTTGTAAAAGGTTATCAGAAGTCTGGAAGGGCAGAAACAGTGGAATCGGCATTTGCGAAAGGATCTGGGACATCTTGCTGGAGGCTAAATAGACGGGCGTATTTCACACCAGCCCCATTTCTCGGCTCCTCTCTGGCCCTAGAGGAGAATACCCAGCCGTGAATACAGAAACATATCATCCAGTTATCCTTGGCAATGGAATGGGATTTCTGTCTCCCTTCACACACATAGCTCTGGCCTTCTTACCTTTAGCAAGCTGTATCCCAATATTTTTTGGACAAGAAGGCAACACTAATTAGGCAACACTAATTCTTCTCACACCGATTTACACGACGGCGCTTGGGCAGGGCGCTGCCTCCTTCCCTCCTGGGAGGGGAAGGGTGGGATCTGCCTAGACGGTAGAAAGGTTCTGCTGATGGATTGGTTGAGCCAATGGGACAGGCACAATTGGTATGAGGTTCAGCGAGGCGAAGAAATTAAATTAAATTTTTATGTAAGTAGACAAGAAATTTCCTGTATCCCCATCCCTGTGCGGGTTTTCTTCCAAAAGTTAGAGCTGTTTTTTATTTGCTCAATTTATACGAAGGCACTTGGGCAGGGTGCTCTCTCCATCCTTAGGTACATGCGTACCTCGGGGGATACCTCTGCTCCCTCCTGGTAGAACCCAGAACCCTGTTGAACGCGCCTGAGCTCCGTGAGCACTCAAGGGAGCTCCCCTTGCCGGCAGCGCCCACTGCCCAGACAAGGGCTGGGGCGGCCTTGGCAGCGACGGCCTTGATGATCTCGGAGGGCTTTTCCCAGCCAAACGATGCAGCCGTTGTACGGGAGGAGGCGGCGACCAAACCCCACTCTGCGCGGCCCGGGGAAGGCGCTGCCCGCCGGGATGGGCGGAGCGGGAGCGGCGGCGGCGGGAGGGGACGCGCGTGCGCGGGGCGGGGGTTGCGCTCTGGCGCCCAACCGCCCCCGCGCGGGGGCCGGGGGCTGGAGGCGGCCATAGCGGTGTGCGGCGAAGGCGGGAAGGCTCCTGCCGCCCCCTCCTCCCGGAGGTGGGGATGGCAGCGCCTTCTTCCGAGAGGGGCTCGCAGGCTCTCCGGGAAGGCGCCTGAAGGAGCACTCTCCTTCTGCAATTTCTTCGCTGCAAGGGCGGGACGGGCTTTTCGCCGCGCTAGGCCGCAGCCGGCGGTGCGAGTGAGGGCCCAGGGCCGAGGCCGTGGCCTTGCCCGGGCGAACATGACCAACCCGCTCGACTGTGAGCGTGTGAAGCAGCTGCCGCCGGAAACGCTGCGTGTGAGTGAGGTACGCGTCGGGCGGGGAGGGGAGGGGAGGTGCTGCCTGTGGCCGGGGAAAGGGCGGGACGGCTGCGCAGCGCTGTGTGTCCGAGGCGGGAGATGGGACTGGGATTGCCGCAAGTCCTTCCTCGGCTGTGTGGCGGGAGAGCCCTGGGTGGGAAAGCTGTGTCAGGCGTAGCCGGAGCGGTGGATGCGGGAGGCGTTGAGATGCATCCCTTCCCCATCGCATCTTAGCAGGCTGCCCGGGCAAAGCAAATGCAGTGATGTCAGTCATAGTGCAAAGGGATGTTTTCGTAGCTGTTGCCTCTGGCTTCTCGATGGGGTTCAGTAGGCTGTATCTGTGTTTGAGGACAGCAGAGTGCCAGAGTGTTGTGTTCTTTTCGGAACGTGTGTGATGTTCAGGTAGCATTCTATACAGCTTGTGCTGCTGCTGGTTTTGGTCTTGTTCTGAGGTATCTAGCAGCAGCAGCCAGACTGCTGGATTCGACACCTGTGAAAGTGTTTAAAGAGGCTTATTTTAAAGGGGATGTAAAAGTTTTCATGAGGTTTTAAAGAGGTAGCTGGCAGGTTCCTGTTCTTGGGAATGATTGTAAGAATGAAAGCGTGTGGGGCTCTCGTTGTTGGTGTCGGTGTTGAGATGAGTCATCCATGGTGATGCTTTTCTGAATGTGGCTCTGAAGGGCAGGGAGGTCAAGGCCGTGTTAATCACCAGGAGCTTTGTGTAATGATGATGGAATAGCGGAGTTGCAGACCCTGGGTGTAGCGAGGAAGGCAAGTAGCAGAGTAGGGAAAGCTCGTATTTGCAGTTTGCACAGGCTGTGTTGTGACCCTTGCCTGCGTTTTTGGGAGTTGGGTGGTGTTTCCTGCTTTCCGAGGCAGTGGGGGATGTGCTGAGATTAAGGGCTGAAAATTCTGTCAGGAATTAAAGAAGATGTATGCAGTTAGTCTCTTTTGATGTGTTCTGAGCTGTCAGCACTCTGGTGGCTGTTGCATCTAGAGCTGCTTTGGGTATTTTTTTCTGGAGAACCAATCGTTTTCTTCCTGTGTCAATACTGTTTTATGTCAGTTATATTTTTTGTTGTTTTGTTTTGTTTTTCCTTAGACACCAATGACAAACTTGAATGTGAACAGTGAAAAGAATTTTGTGAGAAGTAAGTTTCTGTGCTCCATGTGTGAAGATGATTCTTGAAGTATTGCATGCTTTTTACAATGCTGAGTGCATGGTGTAAACAAATGCAATATAGGCAGAACGTGAGGAATGCTGCACATTAGATGAAGTGACATTTATGATGCCAGGTGTCCTTCATGGTTTTTCTGTAAATCTGCTGTGAGAATACCTTTGCATTGCTGTAAAGGTGGTATCTTCTGGGAAGAGTGTGTTAGAGAAAAGTGGAAGACTGATGCTGACAAACACTGTTTTTCAGCTATTATTAGCAAGTGTAAATAGAAGCTTGAGTGAATTTGTGTTGAGGTTTTGTTTTTTCTCTCCATCTGCATAGTCTCCAACATCTCACAGTAGCACAGTCCGAAAAAGTGAGTTGTTGAACCAGTCAGTTCATGGTAGAGAGTGCACAATCTGCAGCCATGGAGTGGGTGTGATATGCTGTGAGTAAAGGTGCACAACTTGTTCATCCTGGGGAGAAATATTGAAGCCGTAGCTTGAGTGAATTTGTGTTGAGGTTTTGTTGTTTCTCTCCGGCTGACTAGTCTCACACATCTCACAGCATCATTCAAAGCATGAAGATGCTACTAAGATAGAAGAATTGCAAGCAAATGAAGACCTATGTGGTTAATAAGCTTTATAACCACATATATAAAGCTTATATTTCGGTGTCAATGTTAATAGGGGTATTGCTTTCAGACTTTTATTTTCATTTTTACTTTATCACTTGTTTCTTTAGAAACCACTTCATAGTCTTGTAGTAGTTCACAGTAAATATTTTAAACTTTACAGGAACTCTGAAAGCTAAAAAGTGTCGTTTTGATCAGTCCTTGGTTACTTTCACCAAAAAATTCATGGATCTTGTCAAAGCAGCTCCAGATGGTGTCCTTGATTTAAATGAAGTAGCAACAATGCTTGGAGTACCAAAGCGAAGATTGTATGACATCACCAGTGTTTTGCATGGAGTCGACTTAATTCGGAAAAGATCCAAGAATGTTATCCAGTGGATGTGAGTTGTCTTTGAAACTTCTGGCTTCTGAAACAAGAAAACCCCAGCAGTGTTGAGTAATATTTATAAATGAGTAATGCTTATACATTTGAGAGTGTTTTCACGCATGTTGAATTATTTTTAATAGATAAAAAAGTATTTTAAGTTATTCTGTATGCTCAGGCTGTCTGAATTACTATATGAACAAGCACAATATACTATATTTCAGTAAAGGATGCCAGAGTTCCTGGTTGTTTTCTGTAAGTTTACATAGTTTTCAAGAAACAGCCTCTTATTTATATAATGATGCTAGACAACTTTTCTTACTCTCATAGAGGTTCTAATGTTGGCCTTGTTTCTGGAAAAGCACGAGCCCAGCAAAGCCTTGAAGATGAACTTTTTGAATTGTCAGAAATGGAAGAAGCTCTGGATGAATTAATCAAGGAATGTGCTTGTCAGTTATTTGAGCTGACAGATGACAAAGAAACTGCAAAATATCCTTTTCACTTTCTCATTACTTCAGCATACTCTTGGTTCCAAGTACTCAAGTATCCTGTTAGAGGTGTAGGCTGGCGCCACAGGTGTGCAGGGATAATTGATTATGAGTTTCATAGTAGGAACTCATTGGTTATTTTAGTAAATACTGGCTGTGTACCCTGATTGCAGTGTCATGTGTAATATAGCTTGTTGTCAAAGGAGTGCTGCTTGTACAACCTTCCCACTGAAGAATGGAGGTGATGCAACAGTCAGATTATCTCCTTGTTCCTCCTATTATAAACGTCTCTCCGGGCTGGGATTGACCTACCGGTGCAGTCACTATTCACAACCATTGCACCAACCAGTCTAACCTTTCAGGTGGGTTTTGGTAACAGAAAAGGGATTTATTTTAATATGACATAAAGATTGGATTTTGGCTTTGGTTACAATCAAGTATTACTTATCTCTAATGCTGGCAGAATGTTAAGGTTTGTGCTCAGCTGAAATTGGCTTATTTTCTGTATGATATCAGGAAAATTTTCCCACAAACCTTATTTTTTTGGTAAAGACACTAATTCCATAGTTTTTTCAAGAAATTATTTATGTGCATAATTACTATAATCAAAAGGAGTGGTTTCTCAAGGACAGCATTCTGCCTGCTTTGTGGACAGCTTTTGTGAAAACCATTTCTCGAATGGATTTTGTTTTATTAATACTGGTTATCTACAATGTTTTAGAGATTTTCTTGCTAGAAATAACAAAAAATATTTTTCACTTGTTAGCCCATATATTTTACAAAGTTAGTATTGAAGTAACCTCATCTGAGCTATTTACCTCTTTAGTCAGTATCTCTTCCAGTGTATTTTAACATTGTCCTCTTTGCTTCTGCCCATCAGAAAATTACTTTACCAAGTCCTTGACCAATGTATACACTAGCTTATGTGACATACCAAGATATCCGTAGCATTCAAACATTTCAGGAACAGATTGTGATTGCAATCAAAGCTCCAGAGGAAACCATACTGGAAATACCAATTCCTAAAGAGGTAAGTTCTACACGCTTCTGTTTTAAGGCAAAGAAAGTGCACAGATTTGATTTTTGCAGCAGTAGTCAGTAGCTGACTTCCATTTTCTCTCAGTTTGGTAATTACTAGGATAATGAAACTTCCCAGAGCTGTTACTGTTTGTACATTAAAAACTACAGGAATTGTGCCTCTAGCCAACCAGAGCAATAAGCATGTTTTGGTAATGATTTTAACAGCATGTAAATGCTGTCTTACTGCTTAATGAGTATACAGCTATTGTTGCTGTCATACTGAAGTGTGGAGCACACAATATGGTTAAACAAAGAAAAGTTTTTGGCACTCTAGTAGATGATGTTCAGGATGGATTATTTAGATGGGGGGAGGGGGCTGTGCTCTGTCCTCACCTCACTGTGCCACATGTGTCCTCCCATTTTTGATCTGTGGCATTGACTAGGTTGGACCAGGGTTGGACTTGATGATCTCTGAGGTCCCTTCCAACCCAGCCAATTCTATGATTCTATGATTCTATGACTAGTCAAGTTTTTGTTACTCTTAGTAAGTGTATAGTAAATCTTGGTCATGTATCTAAAGGTCAGCACAAGAATGAAGAAGGGTGCATGTTTGCCAGAAGTGAAACTTTGTTAGAAGGATGGTGCTTAATAATTAATAATATTATGTATATAATAATTACATTATATAATTATATATTATATGACATATATACATAATATTAATTACTTATAATATTATTTATAATCTAATTATAGTATTAAAATATAATTATATCATAGAATTAATAATCAAGTTATAATTTATGTAGAGCTAGTAACACAATTTTAAACAGCAGTGTTTCTGTTCTTACTCTGTTTGCTTGAAATACATGCAAAAGTGGTAACTAGTGTTTAAGATTTGTTCTTTGGTTTATATGCAAGTTGGTTTATTATAGGATTGCATAGAAGTACATGTGAAGAGCACAAAAGGCCCCATTGATGTGTATCTATGTGAGGTGGAACAAGGGAAGTCAGGTGCCAAAACTTGTGAAGATATGGATACTGTCACTTCTGAAACTGAGCCATCAGTTCCTCCCGTGGAAGGTAGCGTCTTCCATTGATGTTTTTATCCCCGTGTGATTGTGTTGTTGTTGTTGTTAAAGAGGTCACCATTCTGATGAAGTTGAAACTGTGCTGTAGCCGTGTGATTGTGTGGACATGGTGTGTGGGCCAAGGTGAGTGGGAGTATAGGAGAGCTGTGGAAGAGAAATGTGTGCTGTGCTCATTACCAGTTTCCCATCAGAGCTGAGCTCTGCAGGTGGAGCAGTGTGTGTCAGTTCTCAGCTGCCTGAGTGCAGCAGCTCAGCTTGAAATAGTTGCAAGGAGAGTTGAGTTGCTGTTTCAGACAGGACAGCATGCTGCTTTTTGCCCTTAGCAGGAGGGGGGGTGGGAGAGGGGATGTCGTGTTTTGACAGTGGAGATTGGCTGGAAGGCCTGTCAAGAGCCCCGGTGCTGCAGGATGTTGTGGTTTAAAAATAAATGTGGGAATTGCAGTAACTCAGAGCACAGAAGTTAGATTATTTGTGCTGTGCTGCATTATGGTTGAGGGGAAGAGTTGACTTTTTAATATGTAGAGGTTTTTGTTTGTTCTGGGGTTGTTTTGTTTGTATGTATTTGACTTGTGAAATGACTCAGAGTTGTATTTCCTACAATGGCAGTAACTGTGTTCCTTTCTGTAACTTTCCTTTCAAAGTGAGATCTCCAGGGGAAGAGAAAATCAATCCACTTGAGATGGCAGATTGATTACAACTCAGAAATCTTACAGAGAATGCCAATATCTGTGTTACAGAGCTTTTCCAAAACCACTCAGAAAAGTCAAGAGTTAAGCCTTACCCTGTGTAGGTGCTGTTTGCATTTTTTGCATCCAGCTCTACATGAACGATGGTACCAGTGCTGACCTTAAATAGTTGTATATATGTGTAGCATGTTTAGGTAGTTACTGATGTAGATTTATTTAATTGTTTTACATTCCAGTCTTTGTACAGCAAAGAAATAAAATAAGTTTATAAAATAAATAGTCTAATCGGTCGGTGTATTGAAACATGTTGGTTTGGGTTGGTATTCACTGGATGACTGCAAACATGAAAACTTATGGTGGCACTATAACTGATCAGCTAGCATTTAGATATGATTCCTGTGATACCACAATACTGTAGCAGTTTTCAGAAGAAACATGAGAAACATGATGATCTATTTAAACTATTTAAACTGTTCCTTTCAGTTTCTAGGGTTAACATACAGCTTAGCTTCAGCCTGCCACTATGATCTTGTGTGTTTAACTTGCAAAGGTTATGTCAAACTTGAGAATTATGTCTGTATTCATCCATCTGCATCTGTGAAATGAAGTTTCAGAATACTGAGACTGGGTTTTCCAAGTGAATCAACCATCACTGTCCAAATGCCACCCTCTCTGCCACCACTCTACTATTGAAAAGTGTATTTTACAGTTTTTGGGGGAAATGGGTGGTGTTTGTTTTCAAGTCAGCACTCCAAGGGGACATTTTCCTGTCACAGTATCAACAACTGTCCATCTGCCTGGAGGTAACAGACAAAGCTAATAAACCCGTGGAAGTTTTAACCAGCTACTCTACAGCTGTGAAGTTGAGTGCCCAAAATTCTCCTAATAAACAAGGTAGGCAGTTGATACTGAATAGCTTAAATGGGCCTAAATACAGATCAAGGGTTAATCTAGTTTTCTGCAGGGTTCACTAGTTCTGCAAAAGGAATAGTATTTTGCTGTGCAAATTGGGCGATACACTGAGTGCAAGCTTGCATCAGAAAGTAATCTTGACTTCTGATGCATGGACTGCAAACTTCCAGGTCCAGAATGTGGGGCTTCAGTGTTGGATCCTATTTTTCTTCACCTCTATAAAATAAAAACAACAGGCTCAAACAACAGGCTCAGCTGTTACAGTAATAAATAAAAGCAAAGTGAAAGCACATTTTGTACCTAAATCACAGTAAAATTGGAGAAGGTGCTCCTCCAGTGAAGTTGGGGGTGAGGATTAAAAAGAAGAGATCCTCATGTTGCACAGGAAGGTTGTCTTTTTCCTTCAGTGGCTGGCTTCTTCCCAGGTGGCAAACTTCCTATTTGATTTTCTTACATTGCTCTTTGTTTTGGTTGGGAAGGAGGTCTGTGTGTCAGTGCCATTGTTCAACCTCAGCTGGCAACTGAGCACCACCCAACACCTGTACACAAGCAAAACCTGGGAAGTTGTTGATTTCTCAGCAGCAACTAAAAGCCAAAGCAAATTAGCAACATTCATACAAACCCCTGTACTAAATCCAAACCATAATGCTAGTCTAGCTGCTAAAAAATCAGCTCGCCCCTAGCCAAAAATAGTATGAAAAGTACTGATCCCCCTGCACTGGGTCAACAGCTTGGAATAACATTTGCTGTGAGACATGTACAAATTGCCAGCACCAGCAACTGATCCTGAATGCACTGGGGTTGGAATTTTGTTAGGTGGTGACACAGTATTTTGAGCTGTGGAGTAAGGAAGTGTACAATATAATCATGTTATAAATGCTGAGAGAGCCTGTCTTAAAACAGAACATGCTTCATTTAATGGAAAGATCAGTATTTTTCATTTTGAACAAATCTAATGATTCTAGTTTTTAACTTCAATTATCACAGTGAAATGGGAGAAGCTGTAATATGACAGCTATAATTATTATCTTAAATAGTTTTTGTTTTAACAGCATACCTTCAGTGGAACAAATGGACTTCTGAAGATTAAACCACTTTGTTGTTATTACTTGAATAGTTAAGAGCATTATCCACTCATGATACTGGACACAATGGGCAGTAAGCTCATACACTAACTAGCTGAAAAGATTAGACTTTGACTTAAGGAAAAGTTACCGAATGATGCTGAACTTAGATACAAGTTATAAGGTTACTTTAAAGGTGAATGTGATAGGATCTTACTCTGAATCTGTATAATGCTTGATTATTTTCTTTCTGAAAGATCATTAAAATATTTTTGTTGAGTCCTTATCTGCCCATTTTCAGCATATTTATATTTGTAAGCACTTCTCTCGGCTGTTGGCAGACTCTAATAAATTTAAAAATTCAAATAAGGTGTTGTTTTTCCTTCCGTAAGAATGGCTGAGCATCTAAATGTATTAATTGAGAATAGCAACAGCCAGAATCTGTACTTACAAGATGGCCTGGTTTTCTTTAATACATACTGAACAAAACACCACAAGATGCCAGTTCAACTCTTATTTGGTATTGGAAATTACCAGTTTTCAGGTGTGAATTACACTTTTTAGATAATATTATTTTGTAAAGAAGAGAGTATTGGTTTAAATTATTATATTTTTGAAAGGACTTAAAAGATTTCGGATTTCTTAATTTTGAATAATCTTTCTGTTGTTTGTGAAGAGCCTCACTTATAAGTGTAATTAAATACACTGATGTAAAACATCACTTTCACTCTTGCAACTTCAGCGTGGAAATGAGCCTGCTGGATAGACAGTCGGCTGGTCCCAGGTCACTGGAGTTCATGGCAAATTTTAAACCCTTGGGTGATCTGCCATCTTGGTGCGTAGGCTGGCTCTGGCATGGCGCTGGGACTTAAGTAACTGCTGATGTGTTTATCCAGAGCAATAATCTGCTATTTTTGGTTCCACTTCTGATCTGCCAACAGGAATTTGTGAGAAGTGTGTTGAGGTTGAAGTGACATAAATTATATTTGGTTGTGTACCGTTTATAGAAGTCTACACGAGGCTTCTTACATAACTATTTACTGAAGGACTGGGGTAATTCTTTGTAAAAAAATATGGCATGTGTTTGGAAGGAAATCTTAATGATGTTTGGAGAGAAAGAGAAGCCTGGTTCTCCATCCATCTGGTACTCATCCCTTTCCCTCCTTTTTGCCCCACTGCGGTCTGGTAGTGGGCTGTCTGAGGGCCTGTAGCTCAGCTGCCTGGACACCAGTAATACACATGGTCTCACAGTAGCTTCTCACAAGGTGATCCATAAATGAGATAATGTTGGTAATTGTCCCTAAATTAAGTGATGGGGCATCACTTAATTATCATAGAAATTGTAACAGCAAATTCAAAAGATGCAAGCTCGGACATAATTTGCCTTTTATTGACTTTTACTAGGCCTCCAGTATTTCATAACATCCTTCTTCAGAAGGAAAACTTGGCACTTCAAATGAAAACCTCAGGAACATGAAAACCTGCCAGAAGCTATCCAAGTTTCTGAAACAGTTTTGCTTTCCGTCTTTTGTAAATTGTAATGCAAATCCTGTACAAAACTGCTTTTAAGCGATATGATATTCCTTTCCAGACAGACAAATAATTTTAATGTAGCTGCTGTCATTTTTAAAGGAACTATTTATATTTTTCTTTTTTTTTTTTAATGTATCTATATAAAAATGTCACATGGAGGTTACAGCAGTTGTTGCTTCTCTAACGTGCAACCAAAGTGCATGTCATTAAAATTGGTACAAAAATTGATAAAGCATTTCTTCCATATTAAAAAGGTGTCAGATCAGATGCAAAGTTTCAGCAAGCTCAGAAAGAGAAAATCTCTTTTTATGTATATATTTTAATTACAAGGCACACAAATTCTTACAAGCTTGCTGGCTCCTAAACCTAGGGTAACCTTTTTGTCTGCAAACTGTGACCTCAACATTAGGAGTTCATTTCCAAATGTGCAAATGGAAGCTACCTGTTAGAAAGATAGTTCGAAGTCCAGTAAATAATTTCAAAATTTATTTGGGTAATAAGGTTTAAAGAGGATTGTAAATTAAAGATGGGCCCAGACCTTTAACCACAACTTAAAAATCAAATACTTGCAAACTTGGAAGAGTAAAAGAAGGTCAATAGGCCCCATGGTTATTAGACCAGTCAGAAAATGTAAAGGTTGAAGCTAGATACACACTTCTGTAATGACTAAATGAGATTTAGTATGACTGAAATATTTGTGAGACAGCTGGAAATCAAACAGAAGAATTCTAGATCTGGAGACATCAGCAAAGGGGGAATTTCCATTATTTGCAGCACTAGCTGATTGTAGGAAGATACCTACTTTGTTTGCTATACAAGCAGGCAAAATAGGGTTCTCAAAACATGGGTACCTGTGTGAAACAGATCTTAGGGAAGGCATTAATGAGATTTTAGAAAAGCAGGGCACACAGTATCTCTAATGCTGTTACTGGTAAGATCCATCTTTTTGCAGCCTGTGATGAGACTGTTTTCTAACCGTGTCTTTGTGATGCTGTGCTCTCCCCCACCCAACCTGACCTGCCAAAGAGATAACCACTACTGGTGGGAGTAATGAACGAGTCTGCATCCTGCTCCATGTGGATTTGGAAAAGACAGATAAACACAACAGGCAAGGGCTAGAGTGAGTAATGTGCCCACCTGGCCACAGTGCTGATCAATGTCCTCCTCAAGCCAGATTTGGAAGAAAACAGCATCTCTAGTCAGTATGCAAATATGACTGATGTCAAGAGCCCTTGGAAGAATCCTGCACAGCAGCAGACTGCACACCAGGATGTCCCCTTTAGTAGGGATGCCTCCCCAGGTTGCTCCTTGAGGTTGCAAGATTCCTTGCTGCAACAGCCTGCCAGTCTGGAAAGGGGGAGCTTATCAGTGGGTAAGGGCAGAAGGCTCATACAGGTTGATTCCGGTTGGTCTTTAAAGACAGTTGGTTTAGTGTTTAATAGATATGGAAGGACAAATATCACAAAAAACACAAGATTCTGAGAGGCTGGGTGTGAGGCCCAGATGACAAGGTGTTAAACCCCTGTGTGAACAGAAAGAGTGATGTATGCCAAGCTACCAAGGTCAATTTATAGCTGTCAGGCAAACAGCTCATGGCAGCTACTGCTGACACCTCCCGCAGCCCCTGCACTCCCCAAGCCAAACATCCCTCACATGCACCACTGCTTATCCCTGCAGCACAGAGTGGGATTTCTGAAGTCGTGGCTGCTTTGGAGAAACCCCACATTGTCTCCAGAAATCACTCCCCATACACTTCACTTAGAACTGAAAGAGGGTAGATTTAGGTTAGATAATTAGGAAGAAATTCTTCACCATAAGAGTAGGAAGATAGTGGAACAGGATACCTAGGAAGGTGGTTGTTGCCCCCTACCTGGAGGTGTTTAAGGCCAGGTTGGATGAGACCTTGCTCAACCTGGTCTAGTGGGAGGTGTCCCTGCCCATCAGGGGGGTTGGATCTTGATGATCTTTAAGGTTCCTTCCCAGCCCAACCATTCTAGGATTCTATGATTCACATGCCTGGCCAGTTCAGAAACCAGGCAGGAGGTGGCATTGAACAATTGACTGTTGGTGCCTGAATGCTGATACAGCCCTGCTGACTGTGCCAACCACTGCAAACCAAACAGCTACCTTGCAAGGAGCTGTACACCCCTTGGGTGGCAGACCATTCAAATTCCCCATCAATGCATCCTTACAGGACTGCAAGTTGTCTCCAGTCATTGCTTATGGCAACCAAGTGTCACAAAGCTGATGGGACAGGTATTTTGGGATACTGGAAGAGAATTTGAGAAAGAATTCCAGTCTACTCATCTGTTAGGTTTTACTCTGCCTGTGTTCCTGTTCATAAGTGTCCAGAAAATAAATCGTATGTTGAACAAATGAACAAATAAACTGTTTTCCCCTGGTGAGACTCATGAGCATTCAGACCATGTCTTCCTGACCACAGAGCAGCTATGATGGTACCCTGAGTAAGACCAGACACTCTGATTATTTGGGCACTGAAGGATTGAATGAAACTTCCCAGTAGCTTGTGATTGCAGAACTTCACTAATACTGACAGTCCTGGACCACCAAATAGCAAAAAGGAAAATATGGATTGCTTTATATTTATTAACTAACTGTGTGTTTCTTCCATTATGAAAGACTCCAGACTACATTAAAAATTTACTGCAGATTGAAGCTCAGGAATCTTACTTTTTAAAAAGGCATTAAATTTGTGACACTAAATCATCACTACATAGATTCTTAAAAACATGCATGTGCCACATGAAAATATATTTTATTCCCAATCTGTAAAATAGTGCTCTCTTATACACAGAGAAAATACAGACAGTTTTAGTTGGACAGAAGGGGTTGGAAGGCTGAACAGATATTGTCTGTATGCTGTGTTTCTGAGGTTCTGTTGCCTAGAAATAAAAACATGACAATAGTTGTTTACATAGATGTCGCCTGAAAACTTCTCAGGCATTCGTGCTGTCTCTGCTGGTCATCAGTCAGTTGACCATTTCTTAAATTGACAAGTGGGAGCTATTTTTGTGAGATAGGGAGGGAAGTCAGCAAAATGGCATTTATGATTTGGAGGCAGAAGGATTCAGCTGCAGATAGGAAAAAAAATTCCCCTAATGCCAATTTAAAAGTTTTTTATCACCTTTGAAATAAAAAAAAACCCACAAAACTGACCAGGAGGGTGCCTGTTCATTCAGTTAATCCCTTCTGATCAGTTTAACAAAATCAACAAGCAACCAGATAACAAACAGTAGCTTCAAAATGGACACGAGTAAGATGAATAATTTTAAATTACACTTGGAACTCAATTGTTACATTTCCATATTTTATATAGGTATTTACCAGTTTAAAACTAATAATGGATTCACAACAGTAACACTCATACAAATTACTGAGGAACTCAACTGTGATTATTAGAAGGATGAAATTTGGGGTTTCACTAAAGAGACAATCTCAGTGTGGGCTGTCCTCTAAGGACAGTTTTACTTACATATAAACCCATAAATCATTTCAACACCACATGACACTGCCATCAGGCAGCTCGCTGCCTTTGGGCAAATCATTCCTCTCTGCTGTATCCATTTGCATAATGACTGCCCTGGTCTCCTTTGCAAATTCCTGCCCATTCTGCTCTGCCACAACTCCTAAGTGTGTTCCAGCTTCCCCAGGACTCTCCACAGGATGCTCACCCTAGAAACCCCGACAATGACAGGGGACAATCCTTGGATTTTTGTTGTGGTGTGTGAAGCAATCACAGCTACGGCTGTATCTTCCCAGGTGTTCCAGGAACATACTCTGAAAACAGCACTGGAAAGCTCTTGGCTATCTTGATGGATCTTGACCTGGCCTGGCTTACTGACACTGTCTTTACTGCATATCCTGTAAAAATTGAATGGCAAAATAAATTCAGTGTTCAAAAAATCATAATCAAAATTAGCATCTTATTGACAATTTCAACCATGAAGCCAAAAAGGTTGAATGTACAAATAAATGTTCCCTGTGTTTATTTTACATATATTGTTTTTTCCTGTTGTAACCCATCAGTTTTGTACGATGAGACAGGAAAACCTGTAACATACAATTGATCTTCAGTGAAAATTGGTTGTTTGGGTTTTTTTTTCAACAACAAAAAAGTTATTTTCTTTCTCAGTTAAATAATCTGACATTTAAATAAGCTTGGAGATACTATTAGCCCTTTCCTAGCTCCTCTTTCATCTGCCAGGTCATCCTTTTCACAGTGGCCAAAGGAACTGAAATGGGTAGAACCTTTTGTCAGAGTAATAATCAGTCTGAACAGCCTGAACTGCTGCAGAGTTTCAAAGGCAACTTTGGTGAAGGGGAACAGAGGGAAAAATTACCAACCATTTCTTATCCAGTTGTATCAGACAGGTCCCTGTCTCTGACTTAAGTCACGTAAGTGACTTAAAACCCCATCTCCATGGAGGAGCAGGTACAGGTGTCTGTGTCCATGCTGTGCCAGGGCCTGGGCAGAGCTGCTCCCTGGCTTCCCAGAGCCTGCAGGGCCACTAGAGGGATGTCTACACCCACCCTTCCATCGGAATTACCAAACCATCACATTTCTGGCCAGCTACAAATTACACCGGGCAGCAAACAGCAGTTGAAAACATTGTAAAGACACTCACCATGGCCTAGGGGAAGTTTTTGGAAACTACTGACCTGGAAAGCTAAGACGCAATTCCAGTGTGTCAGGAAATCCACGTAAGCCACTTTCCATCATAAAACTCTGATCTGGTGGAAAGCAAAAGGCTTCTCCCCACATCCCCAGCTACTGTTTTCCTCTTAGCACATCCAGCATGACCCACACACCTGGTCTTGACAGTCCAAGGATTTCCAGGTCTTGCCAGCTCAGGGGGGCTGGGCTGTGTTGGTCCCAGCTGCCTGGTTCTGTGGGCTATGCAGCTGCCTGCCCGCTTGCAGAATCTGTGATGGGGAAGTCTTAGACAGCTGCTCAGCAAATTCTGGAAAGAAAACCCAAATTTTGTTATTTTCTGTAGTGAAATCTGTCTTCTGGAGGCAGCACCACATCCAATACTTGGTTCTGAGCTGGAATTCTGTTTTACTATACTTTTTTTTTTTTTATATATACTTTTTTTTTTTTTTTTTACTATGCTTTTTTTACTATACTTCCTATACTTTTATCAATTCCAGATAGATACACACTTTGTTGTTGTTGTTGTTATTTGTTCCCTATGGCTTAGTTTTTACCTTGTGGAATGGCATATTCTAAACTATCAATAAGTTACAAGACTTGCAAACTATCAACAGTGATAAAAGTACTTTTTTTATTAGTCCCAGGTTAGTCGACTAGAAAAGGGTAAAAAATAATAGTGAGAATTCTCCCTTCCTCCAAACACCAGCAGTTGGAACTGACTGGATGAAAGGGACAGGGCAAAAAAAAAAGACAGGAAAAAATTGGTAGATTTAAGAAATAAGCATAAGTTGTAAGTGCTCTGATAGACTCATGCACCCCAGAACACCATAATTAATGCACCCTAATTTATTACCTTGGCTGGGTAAGTGGGTTGAACTTTTACACTTAAGATTAAAAATGTGTTTTAATTAGGTTGAAAAGAGGCAGCATAAATATTAAAAGTGTTAAGAGTTAGAGTTGGATGTTCTATTTATTTATTTTAATAGTTAATTCCCTGGAAAATGTGTTTTTAGGCATGTCTAAACTATTTTCTTCAAATTCACCAAGTAGTTTTTGCTGGGGGAAAAAAAAAAAAAAAGAAAAAAAAGTAAAAAAGAAAAGTAAAAAAAAAAAAAAAAAAGAGGGGATAAACTCTGTTGGAAGAAAGTCTCCAGTTACCCAAAGCTCAGATCAGAGCACTTCAGAGCACTTACTTAGGCAGCAGAGACCCCTTAGCAGAGGCTGTTTTGAGGCAGGCTATGCTCAATCCTTCCTGTTACCAGTTTGATTTTGTCCAGAGAAGGATGGAGACACATCTCCCAAGGGAGTGCACTGGTTCTCAGCATTGGAAGCCAGGATTCTCATGGTCCTCCTCCCTGACCCAGCAAAGTCAGTGCCTTTGTGCAGGGCAACAGCTTCAATATGAGGAAGAATTTCCTCTTTCTCCCACTTCAGGGATCCGTAGTCCTCTACTAGGATCCTGAGAAGTAGAATTCTGCTTCAAATTCTCCTGGACAAAAGTTGGATTTCCTTATTCTAAGTATTTATATGCTTAAAAAAAAATTAAAAAATGAGATTGTCTCTCTTCTTTCAAGCATACAGAGCAAATATTCTATACCAGGTCAAACAGAACATTTAATGGCCCATGCAAAGGAATACCTCAAGGTTGTTTTCTCTCAGCAAGGGAAAACAGACAGTTTGGTGATGTCCAAACTCTGCTGTTTTTTATTATATTCACTAAGGGTTTTGAACAAACAATGCAACTTACAGAAAGTCTTCAACTGCTCATGAAATAGTTTGGTTTTACTTTCATTTAGGCTGCACTACGTTTCTTAAAGACTGTTGTGTCTGCAGCCACAGAACAAAGAAATTAAAACAGCACTGGGGGCTCCAGAGCCCAGTGCCTGTGATGCCACTCACCAGGTCACAAAGCTCTTTCAAAAAGTTCTGATGATGCTGCGGGTTCTTCATTTCCTGCTGCCTTTACTCAGATGAAGGTTGTACAAAACTTTTGTAATTTCTAGCTAGAAACTTTATTTCCCATCTAAGTCTATTCGTGGCCAGTTTACATGCAAGAGAGCTCTGAGTCTCCTTGGTGTTAACTTCTTAGGTGTACCTACAAACACTGATACTCTCAGTCCCTCCTCTGCTGGAGTTGACAGATTGAGTTATTCAAGCACCTCATAAAACAAGCTGCCCGGTTCCTTTATCTCTGCCCAGTTCTCACTTTCAGGTCCTCTCCTTCAATACAGATTAAGGGAACTATTTGTTTGGGACTATTTACCCTATCTTAATTGAGTATCTGTTACATTTTACAATACCATTTACTCTTTTTAATTCCACATTTCCATCAGCTAATGAAAGCCTGTAAGTATTTCTCTTTGGCTCTTTCCAAATTAAAAATTTCCACGCTATATCAGAATTTCTTACTAGTCCCCAAGGGCACATCCCTCTATACAGTGTAACATTTTATTATATTCTATTTCTGCCATTTCCATCACTGAGATGAATCCAGATCTGAGCAATATCCCAACCTGCAGCCCTCTACTGATGTTGTCTTCTGACTCTGCAAACAGTGAGCATCAGCAGCAGACTCCTTGATTTCATGCCGGTAAACAAAAAGTTTATAATTTCAAAACACTAAACAAGATGGACCAAGTCTGGCCCTTGTAATTCCAACTAATCCAAATCTTCAAGGACTCAGCTAATAACCCTCCCATTTCACCCCAAAAGGCATTGCTGTCCTACCCATGGTCAGGTTTTTTGTAGTTTAGGAATAGTACATTACCCTCCAGAATGTTTTAAAGATGGATCTCCTACAAAGAATGTAAATGAAAAGTTCCCTTAATAATTCCCACAAACTCCAGCTTTATGTCAAATTACTCAATGAACACAAGGTAAATGCATTCAGATGCACTTTTTTGTTCTGTTATTTTTTAGCTGTGATTAGTCTGGCATGATAAACATTTAGACTGTTTTCTAATTTCTTCCATATCTCTGTTATTTGCTGGAAATGTTTTAAGCATTGCATGGTAGTGAGGTCACAGGAGTTTGACAGCCATCAGACCTATACTTATTATTTTCAACCATATTGTATCATCCTGGCAATAGCAGTTCATGTGAAAAACACTTGTTCTTGAAAGTGAGGTAGTTTTAGTAGGTTCAGACTTTGGATGTTTATCTCATCCCAAATGTATTAAATCTTCTACATTTTTCTTCCAGTTTGGTTGTAACAACCACTTAAATGGGAATTTTCATTTTCATATCCCAATTCTGCTTATCACTTTTGTTTCAATATCAACACCGATCACTAAAGTCTAAGATGAAGTATTCATTCAGGCTGGGGCAAAACTGAGATTATCTCTATTCTACCCTCTTCACACTGTTGTCCCACTGACCATCTGAAAGAAAAGTCTGGCAATAACAGTTGGTAAGCAAGACCGTCCTTGTTAGACAAAATGAGGGGAATTGCAAACCCATCTTTTTTCAAAAAATGAAGTAAAAATATGGCTTCCTTCCTCCCTCCCACCCTCCCTCCCTCCCCCCCCCCCTTTTCCTCTCTTCCTTCTCTTCTTTTTCTCTACTCTCTCTTCCTTTTCCCTTTTCCTTTCTCGATCTGTGCTGTTTACTTTGCTGATGGACCCTGATGTCATTTAAATACATGACATATTTTCTCCAAGAGTATTAACCCTTATCCGCAAAGCTACCTCTTCACTAGTGCACTTCCAATTGTTATTTCTATTTTACAATCCCTGCAAGTTCCCCAAGAGCAGGCACAGCAATCATACTTTTTTACACCCCAGTACTGGGTACCCTGGATTGCTTTCCCCACAATCACCAGTAGTAAGTCTTGATGAAAAGCATATTGTAGGAGTGACAGTGCTAATATGGAGACACATAATATGGGCATTCAGAGATGCACACAGAACTACAGCAATAATCATCTTTATTTAGCCTGTTCTATACACGTCATCTTCTATTGGCATTTCCCCCTAATTGCAAGGAGTGTTTGGTGCCCAGGGTTTTGCTGTCACTTTCCAAGCCAGTTCCTGCAGATGTACTGCTAAAGGCCAGATCACAAGAAGGATTTATTAGATGCCTACAATGGTTCTCACATCTAAAATCCAAGATCACACTCCAAAAAAACTCAACAGCTGTCTGTCAGGTTTGCTATCTACCTTTCTGCCTCCATCCTGCTGTGCACTCTCACTGGAAGGCTTGAAAGCCTTTGCTTCCTGGCCTCTTTTTTCTTCTTAATGCATTTTTACTCCTTAAAGGCTGCTTCAGCAGAATGCATCCTTAAAGAGGCAAAGCCACACACAAACCTGAAAGACAGTGGCTAAGAACTTCATTCTTATTTATTGGAAGTGGAATATACACCATGAATTGTGACAGGATGAAGGACAGTGACTACGTGATTTTTCTGCCAAAGAATTCTGGATCAGATCAGGATGGACACGCTGGTACAGATTATGTATCCTCTGGGAAAACCTAGGGCTTTGGGCATGTTTCTGACAAGTTTTGTTCAGTATGCAGCTGGGCACTGTTTTCTAACATGTCTGATTCTCCTCAGGTTTTCTATTAGGAGTCTATTTGCTCATTTCTGGACTTGGGGTTCCATTTTGGGAAGCGGGTGTTTAAAAGTTTGATCTTAAATACAGAATAAACTATTGGAAAATACTGGTGTTCATATGGCTAACTGGATATGGAATACAGGCATGCAAGTGATGGGACTGAACTAGTCCTTACCCCCTTTGTCAGAATTAAAAGGAGAGAGAAACAGCTTTGAGAAGCTATGGCCAGCACTTGTGCAGGTCCAGCAGCTTTGTACCCTGAATGCGTTCAGTTTCGCAGCCTTTACAGTGTGGAACATAAAGGAAGTGCTGGAGATAATGTCACAGCAGAAATAAGAGTGGCAGGAACCCTCCTCTGCTACAAGGTATATAAACAGCCTACTGACAGCATGATGGGAAGGAATCAATAACCCAGAGCAGCCCCTTGATCTGCTGTGACTTACGCCAACGGACCGACCACAGGGCCCTACGTGCCTGAATGCAGAAAGCAGCAAAAGAAAACTGGAGGTCACTTTGTCCTTACTCACCAAGCTATGCTCACTTCAATTTTTCTCCTGGGACTTAGAGCAGAGAATCTGGCACATCAGCATCACGTATGTGTTTCAATTAACCCAGATTCACAGTTTCACTTCTGTTCTCTCAGTGCATCTAAGAAACTCTGAAGCTACCTTGTTAACAAAAGCAATGGTAGTTACCTGGGGAGAATTATGTAACCAGCTAGAAGAAAGGCAGAGACCAGGAGTCCTGCATTATCAAGACACACCCAAGCATTATTCAGCCACTTTGGTTTCACACCTCCTTTTCTTGATCTTCTGGTATTTGTGCTTAAGATACTGAATTCCACACAGCACAGACATTACCAGCTACTATTTCTGCATTTATCAACTATAAATGCTGTTTGAAAGAGTGGGAAGGAACAACAGCTGGCATACCTATGGGAAACAAAGATGTATACCTTCCCAAGTAGTAACAGTGGATGCAGACCTTTACCTATAAAGTGTACTATATGGAGGTATTTTCTTCAATATTTGCTTGATTACCCTGGCTTGCATTTAATTATACAGATGGCTGAGTGGTTTTGCAATTTTATAGCTGGCCTGTGTTAGTGATTGATGTGGTAGTGTCATTCTTACTGAGGCCTGGTCTGGAAATAGATGGAGCTGGAAAAGCTGCTTGTGTTTAAAGCCAGTAGTTGCAATGCAACAGTTGCTGTACCATTAATTAAATAAAAGAATACAAAAAAACTGGGGGGTTGTGGACATTACTTAACTGTAGTATTTGCACCAAGACAACACTGGGATAAGAGAACGAACAATGATTATGATTGTGCCCAACTCTGTGACTTTAAAAACGTGTGTTTTTACATCTCCTAGATACAGAAGTCCCGGAACTTCCTTCCCATCTGTTTTCATTAACCTAAAATGAAGAAAAGGGGTTTATTTTTAATCCAAAAGATAATTTATTAACCCCTAGACTGATTAAACACTGGCATGTGAAAAAGGAAAATTAAAAAAACAAACCAAACAAACCACAATAACCTTATATTCCTTCCTGTCCCTGTTCATATTTATGAATCTAAAGAAAACCTTCTGCTACTGAAGTAAATGTAAGTTATTTGCTGGAGGTAAAATGACCGGCTTTCGCTACAACCTCCAAAGGTTTGAGACCTCATTATCTAAAAAAAACACCTCTTGTCCTATTTCCATCACAACAATAGCTGTGAGGATCAGTGCGTCACCCTGGATGCCCCAGTGGGGACAAGATGATAGTCATGCATCTTTGCCACTGGCAGTTTGACATGGTTTAATTTGGGCATCTTTCAAAGACTGTGTATTTACTTGGACTTCTTGGCTTTTTTATCCTTCTTACTCCACTGTCACAATTTGCTTCTCTCTCATTCAGGAGGAGAGTCAATTCATGTCCCCAGTCTATGAGATCACCTGCAAATCACTTAAAATTCTAGGCATCTCTTTCCCCATATGGAAACACAAAAATGGACTAGATTCAAATGAGATGCTAAACCTAAATTTTAGAGACTCTACCAATTACTACAACAAATTCTGCTGTCAATAGTGTTCTTATGCTCTCTGTACAATAGAGTCAGAGTCTGGGAGTCTAAGAAGAGGATTTGCAAAAGCCTTAACTAGCCAGCCAACAAGTGCTACAAACATAGCAGCCTTTTCTCCTAAAACAGATACTCAGCTGGGTAGCTTGCTTCCTTTTTTGTCTTTTGGAATAGATAGCAGCTAAAGCATTCCTGATGTCCAGAGCCAAAGCCCTCTTCCTCAGAAGGCTTCAACTCCATGGAATACTCAAAGGAATGACCTGAAGCTGATGAATTTTAACCAATAATCCTGGTTTATCAACTTCTTACAAATCTACTCATAAAAATGCAGCCAGTTCTGAAAATTTTAATCTGCAAATTCCTAACTGCCTCAGGACACCTAAGACATACTTGGACTGTAGACAGGTAAGTAGTTAAATGAGATTTTAGGGAGCAGAGGAAGATGAAGGATCCAACTGTGAACTCAGGCTTAAAGCTGCAGCATGCATACTGGAAAGCTTGGACTTTGCCTTAAAAAACATAGTAAATAACATTTAACAATTCACTGCACTGGACTTCAAAACTACCATACAGGGACCTAGTGAAAACATGTCTTCCTTAGATGGTCTTTGTTAGAGATAGGTGATATGCCACTACAGGCAGAAAAGATAGAACTGTAAAAAGACCACAGGTGTTGTTGTTATATTTCCTTTAGGGCATTCATATAAAAATTGCTCAAATTACATGTTAAAAGGGTTTTTCTCAAATACTGTGGTAAGGATATGACCTTCTGGGTGCTCTTTTTGCCACTTAATCATTATAACCAGCAATGAAGCTTTTGCTCTTAGATGTTAGCTGATGATTTTGCTGAGGATTTGTTTTGGTACAAAAGGGAATTCAGCTGACTCTGCTGATGCCAATTTGTCCCTATAACAGAGCAGAACTTGTTTCATCAGGAAACAGATATGTCCTGAAGGCCAGAGGAACAGAACTATTTGGTTAAATTTCAAGAAGGTACTGTTTCTACACACTCGCTTTTGAAGTCACAATCATTTTTTTTTAATGCAAAAATGTGAAATTTAATAATTTCTTTGTTATGGTCACTTAAATAGCACCCTGAACAATGTCACTTAAGTTATATAAACTAAACAAAGTAAAGATTACAAAGCTTATTTTATAGATAAGAAAAATGAGGAAATGAGAAGCAGCTTGCTAATAGCCAAGGGGAAACTGAGAGAGCTTAGATCTTCGTATCACCTGGGTCTCAACTCAAAGCTCATTGGAGTCAACACCAAAATTGCTGCTGACATTAGTAAAATGTGGCATGGGCTCTGTATTGATCACTGGACACATACTCCCCACATTTGGTCTTTTGTAAAACATATTTTACATTCCTTCTTTAAAAAAGCAAAACATTTCCACTGTGCTGCTTATGATAAATGAGCCAATGAGTGGGATGCATTGTAAGAAATGTTTCTTTTAGGAAATTTTTAGCTTTTAATACTTGAGTGCCAGGCCATATAACTTCATGACCTACTAATACCAACATCCCAATCCCAACAGCAACCCTACTAGTTATTGCACCTACTTATTTGCCACAGAGTAAAATGGTAAAGCAAAATATGTGATTTTTTTTTTTTTTTGGTTGTGTTGCAGCTAAGTATATCCTAATCTGTTTTCAAGATGAAGCAGTCCTACAGTAAATGGTGCCCCTCCCAGGTTTTCACCAATTCATCTAGAAAACTCACAAATGCCTAAATGTGGTTCAGCAATAGAAGTGAGCCACAACTCCTGACTTAACTTTTCACAACATTCATGTGTGTGTGTTTCTGTCAGGTTCAAGGATTTTGATTCAGCAGGCTGTAAAACAGAATCCAGTTGTGGGGTTTGGGCTGATATTCAGACTTGATCTTCCCTCGAGCAGGAGGTTGTTCAGTGCCACGGCCCTGACTCAGAATACTGCAGTGATCTCACTTAAAACCATGCAAGTGACTCACACATTTACTTCTCTTTGACACCCTCTTCTCTTCCTTTCAAGTTAAAATATTGGCCTATTTTTTCTGACATCAGCTCACTGACATCCAGCTATCAGCTGATGGTCAACACACTAAAACGTTAACCTTTCCCCCCAGAGGTCCCTCCACTTCTACGAATGGAACTTTGCATGGTTTCTGTCGCTCCGCCCAGTAATGCTGGCCTCATCCCTGGCCTGCTAGAACCACAGATCAGCCACAACCTCACTACGTTGTCCCACGGAGCATCCCCACCATCCTCCACCTCTGCACAGCTCGGGTACCAGCGGCACTCCACAGCCTGATCTTGGATATTGCCGAGGTTTGACCAGCAGCATCCCAACGCCGCTGTGAAATGCCAGCCCAGCAGTAACCACGGCCCGTGGTTCGTCTTCCTCGGGGTGACTGAGGGAGGTCCTCCTCTTCCTCGGGGTGACTGAGGGAGGTCCACGCGTCCCGTGGGCACAGCTCCTCACCTTTCCGCTCTCCATCCTCTCTCACACGTACCCTGAGTACAGTGGTTCTACCTGAAACGCTGCCCACTCACTCTAACGCTTATTATTCTTTCGGGGTGTTTTACGCTTAGGCGGGCAGGAGGTCTCCGCCAAAATTCACTCAGATACCACACAGCCGCTTCTCTCCCCGGCTGCTGTGCTCAGGCCCGGCCCCACCGCCAAGCCTTGCCCGCGGTGGCTGCCTCGGGGGGCGGCGAAGCAGCACGTCCCCTGGATGCTGCGGCCGCGATGAACACGGTGGACAGGTCCCGGTCCCGGTCCCGGTCCCGGTGCAGCCCTCTCGGCTGCGGGCCGCTGAGCTCAGGGTTATAGTTAGTCGGTGACTGAGCTCTTTGCTATGCGCCGCCGCTTGCAGCGGGGCCTTGTGGGTAAGGGAGGTCGCCTCCGCGCCGCAGCGCCGAGGGAGGAGGCGAGGCAGGGCCGGGCCGGGCAGAGCCGAGGCGGGCGGGGGGGGGGCGTGCACAGCGGCAGCAGGAGCGCGCCGCGGGCGGCGGCCGCAGCATGGAGTAAGCGGCCAGGGGCGGTCCGGAGGGGGAGCGGCGAGGCGAGGCCGGCGGCGATCGCGGCTCTTGCCTGATCAGCAAAGGAGGCGGAGGAGAGGGAGCGGGAGATCGAGCGCGACACCGCGGCGGCCGCCGCTTCCCTCTTCCCTCCTCACATTCCTCCGCCCTCGGTGGGGTGCCCGGCCGGTGCGATGGCCCTGCTGGTGTCGGGGAGCGGGCGGTGAGCCGGCGCCCGCCGAGGGACGCCCCGAGCAGGGGGAAAGGCGGGGGCACGGCGGGAAGCGCTCTCTCCCTCCCTCCCACCACTCCCCTCCCTCTCCCCGCGCCCGGGCGGAGCAGCTGCCGCTTCCCCGCGCCCTTCATGCCCGGGCGGCTGCAAGGCGGCCAAAGGCGGCGCCCTGCCCTCTGCTCCCGCCTCGCTGCCCAGGCGCGGCCCGCCGTGGTCCCCGCCCTTCCCCCGGCCTCTGCACAGCGCTAGGCCCGAAGCCGGCCCGCCGGGCGACCCCGCTCAGTCCCCTCCTCCCCGGCAGCGGGGGACGGGCTCCCGCCGCCGCTAGGCGGGCCGGAGGATGAGCCAGCAGCCGGCGGTGAAGATGTCGGCGGCTCCCCTCACGGCGGCGGCGCTTGAGTCGGCGGCGGGGATGCTCGAGGGCCGCCAGAGGAAGCTGGAATCCATGATCCGCGACCCGCGCTCCCCGGTCAACGTGGAGAGCCTGCTGGTGAGGGGGCAGCCGGGCCGCGCCGCGGGGGGAAAGCGCTTGGCGGGGTAACAAAGGGAGCGCTGCCCTCGCCTCGCCTCGGGCGGGAGGGAGGGGGAAGGAAGGAAGGCAAGAAGGAAGGAAAAGGCTCTTGCGTCCTGGAGGAGCTTTCCTTGGGGAGGACGACGGCTCCTGCCCTGGGGGTGGGGGAGCGGCGCCTCTCCACGCCCCCGGCCCAGCCGCCGGCGAGGGGGGCGAGGAGCGCCCGGCTCCCGGCCACCTGAGGGGAGGGCCCCGGCGGGCAGGGAGCGAACCCTCGGCCCCGGGGGCTGTTTCTGGCGGGGCCGGGCGAGTGGAGGGGCAGAGCCGTGAGCCGAGAGCGAGCGCTCTCCGTTTAGGGGCAGCATATTTTGGAGAAAGTGGGAAGAGTCTGTAAAGATTGGAAAGACCTGACCTGGGGAGGAAAACTTTTTTTTTTTTTTTCTTTCTCCTCCTCCCTTCTCTGCCAGCATCGTTTGCACCGTTTATCGTTTGCCTCGTAATCACAGCGTGTCCACTCCCCAAGTACCTGCCTTTGTGTGCCCTCACAGAAACCCGCTACCCATCCTCTCAGTCCCCCTCTAAAACTGCGCTCTGGTAAACTTGAGTTTTGCTGTGTGGTGTGGAATAATGCAGGAAAAGGACACGCCTCAGAGAAATATAACTGGGGGGTCCTGTAGGGTCACGTTTATTTTCAACTGGGGCAAATGGATTCGTCTGTATCCTATTTCAAATAGTATTTTTCTGTGTGAGTGCATGAAATATAATTTCCTTTAGTAAAAAATCCGTGCCCTCAGGAAGGAGTGGGAAGGGAGTTATATTTCTCCATTTAAAATATCCAAACCCTGGAAAGACATTGAGAGGGAATCTTGATTATTATGTTTTTTCTAACTGAACTTCAGGGTCTTCAAGCCTTATATCTCCAGTCTACCCCCAGATTTTCAGTGTGTCCCAGTTGTGAGGAACAGAAAAAGGAGGGGGGGGGGAGTGGTGTAATTTCCCGGTACTTCCAAGAGTTTGAGGCACTTAAACCGAGTCTTTTTTTTTTTTTTTTTTTTCTGCTTCCAAATGACTCAGTTCTGTTTGACCAAAAATACAGGAACTGACTGAACAGTACATATGCCTGTGCTGTGTGGAGAATATAGGAATTTCCTATAACATCTGAAAAATGCTCTTGAGGCTTTAGTACTGTAGTACTCCCCTCATGGATGGTCAGAGGCATCATGACACCCAGAGTCGTCAGTGAAGGGGGAGCAGGAGGCAGAGCTGCATATCTGACTGGATTCAGATAAGTTTTTGCTTAGGCCAAAGTAGAGAGCTGCCTCTGGGCTTTGCTCCCAGCATTTTCACTTTGGTATTTTGCTAGGAAAACTTTGACCTGTGGCCAAAAAAGAGCAGTTAAAAATAGTACAGTCGTTCTGAAAAATGCATCAGGTTAATGCTTAACTGCAGTAGACTTTTTCACACTTTCTGCTTTTATACTCAACAGTGTGTTTCTTTTATTCTCTTATGTCCTCTCCGTAGGACATAGATTAGGTACACTAAAAACTGTTTATGTTTCTGAAGAAAAAATTCTAATTGCAAAATTGACACTGGGCTGCTGAGCACTTGGATCTTTTTTTAGTGTTTTGTAGGCTTACAATGTAGACCACTTCATGTCTACATGTGGTATATTCGACAAATCAGTAAACCACAGGAGAGTGTTAGCTGGGTTGTACGTGCTTATTTTTTTTTATATAATAGAGCTCATCACTTTACTCTCTGCACTCTCCCTGTAAGTATTATAAAAATTATCAGTAAGTAAAATATAATGCTAATTAATCACATTTCCTAGCTTGTGCATTCTATGAACTTACGTATAAAATAATTCACTATTTCAGGTTTGCTTTTTAATAATTCTTATTTAGGAAGATTGCAACAGATTTCCTTTAAAGCCTTTTCTTTGGTATTGTTGCTTTATGCTATTTGGCATTGATTTTATGTTGGCATTCTGCTAGTAATCTGAGTATGAAACTACATTCAAATTGCAAAATTTACTTGTTTACTACATAGCTCACTTTCAGTGTAAAGTACATTGTAAGTGGAAATGTGTTTTCATTTAAAAGTAGACATACAGCAACAGAAACTAAAAGTCAGGGAAAACATCTTAAAAAGACTAGCTGGAATGCCATTGCTTTATCCTCCAAAAATAACATAACCAAAACTAAAAATGTGGAATGGAATTCAAAATGGAATTCATTTCCTTACACTGTAAAAAGTCATAAACAGCTGCATTTTCTGTGCATGCTTTATTTTTGGGAAGCTGTAAAACGCCAAAAACTAACTGTTAATCTGCAACACATGAGGCAAATCTGAAAGATGTGAAAAGCTGAGGTAATAAGCTGTCCTTCTGTGGGTACCAATTCCACTGCCTATCACAAGATAATTTATTGAGTAACTCTAAATGAAGAGACTTTCTTCGTGTACATTCCTGACCACAGGATGGCTGACCACATCCATCTATATTTTCAGCTGGAGAATCTATGAAGGCAAATACATTGATGGATTGTTTTATTCCCATTCTCCTTTTTGGGGCTCAGGAGAAGAGACCATTAGATTTTCTAATGTGATTTTTAGTGTATCTTATGCCTTAACACATGTCTGTTTATGACTGTGTTGAGCATAATAATTTGTGATTGGTTAAAAATGTTTTGGAAATGACACATGGTCTTAATTCAGAGTTGTTAAATGAACTCACAATTTAGTTTGTACTGGTAGTTAGTAATGAAGGCAGCATTTTTAAAAAATGCAAATCAAAATACGTGGCTGGGTTATCACTATCCTTTTCCTGCTGAATTAAAAAAAAATAAAAATACCATAGAGTACTTTATACTTGTTAGGATGAATCAGATGCATAACCTGCACTTGGTGGGATTCTTTTGGTTCTCTTCTGATAGAGATGAAAATGGGAGTGCTAACATTCTGTCTACTGTCCCATAACAGCAAAGACAAAGGGAAGTGGTTTTTGCAACCTCCTTTAGACATCACTGAGTGCTCTTTTTCTCATTTGATCTTGTTGAAAGCCTGTGTTAGGTTACCTATGCTAAGATAAAGAAAACTATTTTTATTGTCACAGCTTTCTATTAATACAGCTTCTTGCTCTTTTTGGTCACGTAACATTGCATTAGTGGTTATGACAACTTGTTTTGTGTATTATATTTAGATTGTGCATATCACTTTGTAAAAATACTGTGTTATTACTATTTGCTCTTCTACCAGTTTGTGTCATCCACTAATGAAGTGACATTTTGATGTGTACTGCATGTACACATGGGTGATGGCACTAAATGGTATTTGACCTTGGGTGATCTATAAGAAACCCTTCTATAAATACATTCCTACTGAATCGTTTCTGGTTGACAGCTACATTTAAGAAGAGCTTAGCAGTTCTCAAATGCATTTGTGTATTTGTTCTTTTCCGTATACACACTATTTACAGTGTTAAATCAGTTGTTATAGACTATTAAATACCCATTATTTAAGGGTATTTTGGTGTTAGTTGAATGCTTAATGTGTTCTAGCAACAGAGCACATACGTCAGTGTAGGCTGTGTGAAACTAATCCAGACCTCCACTTCATTGCCATGTGTAGTTGTATCATTTCAGCACATGCTGAACTCAGCTTCAGAGTTTCATGGTGGTGACGAATAGTGCTGATAAATGTTATCATCCTCCTCCCTGCAGTTGTCTGCCTGGTCCTTTTGCTGGAGTTGCAGTCAAATACAGTGGGCTAGAGAAAGGAACTGGTGCCTGCCCTTGGTCTTGTTCAATGTACAAGCATTAGGATTTCAGTGTTAAGCTTAAACCTTGATGTAACACTAGAGGTGTAAAGTGTTGAGGGTCTTCTGCTTGTTCTGCTATGGTTGTGTCAGCCTTTGAAAGATGGAGTTCTGAAAACCTTTGATAAGGCAATGTAGCAGTGAAATTGTGAGCACAGTGCTGGTCTGCACTGGGAGCGTGTTCATAGTGGACTAAGAAATGGAGGGATAATTAGCAGGGGAGTGCTTGTGTCTTGGAGTATACATGCCTTAAAACTTAATACCTAAACGAATTTGCCATTTACTTCTTATTTAGATAAAGTTGCCGGGCAAACTGTGTATTTATACTAGTTTGAACATGAATAGATGTTCATATAAGTTGATCCTTGCCATTGTGACCCTAGAATTTTACTGCTAATGAAAAGTGGATTGCAGATATAGCTGTGACTCTGATCCTTTCAATTGGTGCATCTGTCCATAGCAATCTCATCAACTGGGTAGATAGCAACTCTATACCAAGAGAGTTAACTTAGCAGATCACTAGGCTGAGCTCTGTTAATACAGGGTCTCCAGGTCATCACCTGCATCCTTTTGCAGGATTTTGGCCTTGTGAGCTTTCAAAGTGTTTCATGTTGTCTCGTTTTCCTGAATTTATTACCATATGATTTTGAATCAGTAAGAACAACATGCTGTGTTAATTTGAGCCAGCACAGGCAGGGAAGAGCCAGAAACATTGTAGTTAGCAGATCTGATCATTGTCCAGTAAGTAATCAAAAGGCCAAATGATTCTCTGTTCTTCTTGGAGAAATAATTTTTTCTTGTTTGTTACAGTTCTTGTGCTGTTAATTTCTCTCAGCTTCTGATTCTTTCTATAATTTTTCTATTTTTGATCTATAATTCCAGAACATGTATTGCAGGGTTGAAAAAGATGAGCTTTAAAGAAACAGAATTGTCTTTTGTTCATTGTTCCCATGTGGTGGATTTATATATAGCAATGTTGTTAACTAGAAAGGACAGTTCTATTTTCTGACAGTTTTACATGCTCTTATATTCTGTTTTATTCCACACTAGGATTAAAGCATTTCTCTTTTAGTTTAAGGAAGGAAAAAAGCCAGTTTGTTCAGCTTCATTACTTTTACTGCCACAGGAGATGTGTGTGAATTATGTGTGTGCATTCACTCCCAGTATTTCACCTGTGTTGATCAGTTTGCAGAGTGGGCCATTAGTATCATTTAGCTGTTCAGTCTGTAACAACCTAAGGGAAAAAAAAAAAGACAGCCATGCTGTTGAATTAGCACAGTTCTCTCCTGCTTTATTTGTCATGGAATAAAAATTCGGGTCTTCACTTTTCCAAATGTTAGTAGCCTGTCAGCTGGAGAGTGTGTGCAATTTATCATGAAACTCTACTATAAATGAACAATTTCAGTTTTTAACCAGCAGCAGAGCAGTGCCAAATCGTTTGGCTCTTTGTCTAGTAATGCAGTCCTTAGCAAAGCTACCTAATATAGAAAGAAAAAATATGCTACCACAGTAGCCAATCTCTGTAGCTATCAATTGATGAGATCTTGCCAGTGTTTGATCTACAAAATTTGACTGGAATTGTATCAGTGCCACAGAGAAAACTGAGTTTGGACTTTAAAGATGGAAATGATTGAAACTTGGTAGTAGTGTTTTCAGTAATGAAATACTTTAATTATTGTTTTAAATACATGTTTTTATAATCTATTAGGATAGCTTTTTTTGAGGGGAAGGGTGCTATTATGTGTCAGAGATCGTTCTAGACTGTTATATTGAAGAGCACCAAATGTTTCTGGTAATGAATTTGTTTAAAAATGCATTTATCTTGGTACATCCCATTGGTTAAGAACAAGAATACAGTGTTTACATTGGCGGGCATTGCAAGTAATAAACTTATTTGAATGAGTCTTTCACTATGTAAACAGAACACTAAATGTAGTAGTACTTAGTTCTCAAGCCATACCTACTGTGCATGAAGCTTTTGTACAGTAGTGAAATGTCAAAACACTCCTTGTGTTGCCAGCACAAGGGCATCTTCACAGCCAGTGACGGTGAGCAGGTGGTGTTTCACTTCCATCCTTATTTTGAAACATTTTAGTAAATATCTGCTGGCAAGACCGTATACTTATCTAAATACATATACATAGCTAAAGTACCATGTACTTTAGATGGCCACCCCATAATGTGCAGAGACTCTATAGTTGGAATATTGTGATTCTGTGAATTTTTTAATTTTGTCCAGATTTCACTAGGCTGGATAGTCCCAATCTGTAGCAGCTGCTTATGTGATGTGGATGTAGTAATCTGCTATAGCTACTGGGAGAAGGGCCTTGTGCCTTGTTTTTTTTTTTTTCTTTCTTCTATAAAATACCAGGGAGTTTACTTGTTTTGTTTCACATAAAGGGATGAATGAAAATTTCTTCTTCAACTTGTGAAATATTCCTGTGGTTCAGTCTCCACTTCTAATTGTTGCGGGATCTGGAAGGTGACAGACATGAACAGAAAAACAGTCTGGGTGCCACATACAATCTGGTTTTTCATTTTGCCTCTCTATTTATTTATTTATTTAATGTAGGGCAACTCACCTAAATAAAATCTTTTGCAGATGGTCACCAGTCACACATTTTGTGTTTTCTGTGTGCCCAGGTGGAGACTCCTGGGTTTTGATGTTAGTGTGCAGCATTGCTGCTGTAATGCTGTAGTCAGCCTTAATTTTTGTTATTAGGACAGTGTGGTTCACTTGGTATGGGCAGAGGGATAGACAAAAGGATGGTCTGCAGGAGGGTCTGAGCCCTGGTCTAATTCTGACAGTGCCTGTCATCAGACAAATCTTTGTTTCCAGCCATAGGAAACAGAGATGGTGGATGATCTTTTTTTTCTTTTTTTCTTTTTTTTTTTTAAAAAAAAAACAAACCAAAAAACTTTTACCAGAGAATAATTTAATATTTAGCATGAAGTATGAACTTACATGATATAAAAAAAGGGGATCATGAGGAAACAGTGTCAGTGTGTAATTCTGAGCCTTGAGGATTCAGAAAACTGCTTTATTGACCATTCTAAATCATAGGTACTGATTTTAGTAGTCTGGATTTAAAGTACAGAATAACAGAATCCCTCATAAAAGGATAAAGTTTGGGTGACTCATGCAAACACAAGGATTTTTTTATACTTTGGGAGGAAATGAAAAGGAGATCATATACAGACCTGAGAGAGGGTCTGAACCACAATGAAAGAAGAAAGGCTAATCTTTACCAAATACTTTTTTTTTTTTTTTTTATCTCAAAACAAGTAATGCTGGCTGTTACTATTAATGAATAAATAACTAGAACAAAAAAATGTTGAAGTTCCACACTTGCAGATGGTATTTAAAGTTTAACTTAAATGTTGATTACTATTTAAAGGCTGTAAAGCATCACTGTTCTTTGTCCATATCTGTCACTGCTGTTACAGGTAGTTGTCCAAAGTCTGTAGCTTAGTTGTTGATTAAATCTCAGACATTGCCCTCTCAATAATGTAGATTTACCTTTGTATCATTTAGATATAGAGAAATACCTTTGGGCGTTCCTTGGAAATTACTTTTTATTGAATGAGCTGTGAATTTGCAAGACTTAATCTACTCATACTTGTTTCTACTGTACAACTTGGTTGACCCTCTATATTTTTCTTTTGTTTAAAATGAAGAGCCTTGCATCAGTGAAGTCCCTGTGGTTTGTGTGTACATATGTACATATCTTCACAAGTACAAATGTACTTATGCTTCTTTTGAGTATAAAAGGTTGTTCTCTAAAAACTCGTAATAACACAGCTTTTGGTTGAGGGCTATACAATCATTTGACTTGCCTGTACTATGAAAATGTTTGGTTTCATATGGAAACTAGTTTTAAACTGGTTTTCCCTGTGGTTTCTGAAACTGGTTTGTTCTGGTCTCCATTTTCAGTTTAGCACTGATTATGTTGAGTTCAAGATTAGGGAGAAAAGCCTTGTCGTTTGTTGCATGCACAGGGCATGGGGTCTTATTTGTAAATGACTTTTTTGCACCATCTGGTACACAGGGAAGTTTATGTTGTGGTAGATTTCTAGTATGTGCAGCTGAAGTAATTTGGAACAAGCCATAGTAAATAGATGTTACAGGGTTACTTAATATTGTTTCCAGCCCTTCTTGCACAATTTTATAACCATGCTTGACTTCTGAATGCTTTTTTGGTGAAATTTTTAAATATTTGTGATGGAATAGCTATGATGTTTCTCACCTTAGGAATAGAATTATTCCCTGTAATATTGCAAGAAAATGTTGAAGAGCAGGAAATAATACCATATTGGAAGTTGTTGATTTAGTGAATAATGAAAACACTTCTAATGCCATCTGTATGTACGCATGATCTGTTTGTATTAATGAACACTTCAGGACCTCTTCCTCTAACAGTGGAAGTCCGACCACCTAGGCAATAGGCCATAATTTTTATTTCTTGGCCTGTTCAATTTAATGACCTCCTTAGGGTGGAAAAGCTTGGAGTATACTCCTCCTTCCCTCCCCCCCGTTTTTTTTTTATTTTGTATGAAAAGTGACTGAAAACAACTAATTGAATTATTAATTTGGCAAGGAGATATTGACAATTTATTATTGTATTGCAGCTACAGCTATTGATGTAGATATTTTCTGTGTTTAATTTTTTCTCTGTCTGTGAGTACAGTTACTAGTTTTGTTAAACTTAAGAGTTTCACTCTGGTATTATAAGAGAGATCAGATAGGTAAAACTAAAAATAACTCCTTTTATTCCAAGGTAAAGTATTTGTATTACTAAACTGTAAACTTTTGTAAATTTGTAAAGCAATATTTTAAGTTTGAATTAGAACATAGCACTGTGAGATATGACTCACTTCATCTATTTTAATAGTTGCTCTGAAGAAATTGCTTCTGAAGAGAGGCAATTTAAGTGTCAAAGTAAGCTATTTCAGTGCTCTCCATTTTTTTAGAAGGAATACCAGGTTTTTCTCTCACATATGCCCTGCAGTGTTCCTCAAGTGCCAGAAATCCCAACTGTTCTCTCTCTACCTGTGAAAACATCTTTGCCAAATTTTGGTGTATTAAATATATTTAAATATATTTATGAGGGAAAATGCTTACGATATTTTTCAGATTAGATGTAAATTAGTGGTTTCAGTATACTTGCAATCCAAGTACTTTTTAATTTAATCAAACCCAAGCAAGGTACAATGAAGTTATTTCTGCTTATCAACATGTTACATCAACTAGATATTGAATGTGCAGGGGGAGATGGCATTATGTGTAAGCCCTTTTGACTTTTTGTGGTATGAAGAAAGCAGGATTGAAGAAAAAAGCCCTATATGCATTTTATTCAAAGGTAAACCATTTTAGTTATTTTGATTTCAAGCTTGATTTCTAAGGCGTAGCTACCAGTAGGGGCTACCATGTCATCAGATTCACAAATTAATTGTTCTTGGGTTTGTATATATATATACACTTTAAAATATAATCTTTGGAAGTGCAGAATTAATGTTGTTTTTACTGCTGTTGTGTCTTTTTGAAATCCGAACCACTGTTGAGTTAGTTGTCCCCTGAAATGGCAGAGGGGGCAGGAAACAAACATTCTTGGTGCTATAATATAGTAGGGTCACTGATGCTGAACCTACATACAGATCTAGAGAGGATCATAACATTTATTTTTTCCTTTGGTTTGTTTGCCTGCCAAAGTCGTTGTATGTATAGCAGTTAGCAGACAGTGTCAGGGTCCTTCAGTGCTCTGGCTGGCATTGGATTGCCTTGTCCCTGCTGTTGGGTTTTTAGCCTGTGTGTGGTTACAGCCTGGGGAATGATGGTCTCACATGGGGGCTCAGGTGCTGCTGCTGTTTCAGTGGCTGCTACAGATGTGGTCTTGGAAACCACTGGTCATGCTGAGAGCTGTCAAGATTAGTTTTAGGCATAAATTGCTGATTTTGCTTCTGGTTTTGACTTAATTGCTGGATTATAGACACAGTGTGTCTGAGCAGGCTAAGATACATAGTGGTGAAATTCAGTCCTACCATTCTTTCAGTAGAGCAAGACGTAATAGTGTAGAAACAAGATGTCTTTTCATCTAAAATAATGTAGCTCCAGTTTTCTGGTCTTACTTCTATATTCGATTTCTGAAAATGCTGGTCTGTGAGTGAATGGATGAAACCATATTCCATAATAAATATTTTGTATGTTTGAACTCTATTGGACAGTGAGGTGAGTATAGCTAGCTGTATGCAGATTTTTCATAAAGAAGGTAAGAAATTACAAGAAACCTGTGTCATTTAGGGTCACAAAATTGTCTGGAATGGCCTGAAACATTAGGGTCATCTAAATCATGTATGGTGAAGCTGTAAGTTTTTTGTTGGTGTTTAAGGACTTTGTTTTCCTGGATTGAAATGCTGGCTTCGTAAACAGACAGTAATAGTCTGTGCTTTCTGTAGGGTAATGCAGCACTGGTGTCTTACCTGTTTCTAGTTAGATCATGGATCTGTGCTCCATATTTGTATGTGTGTGCTCCATATTTATATATGTATGTATATATATATATACACACATATAGACACACACACACACATGATGTGTGCTGCGATACTCATACAAGAGACCTATGTAAATTTTCTTAACCCCCAACATTTAGCCAAGTGCGTGGGCTTTTTCTGACCCTAATGATCTTGATGCATGGGAGTTTTTCTTCAAATGTAAAAAATGTGATTCTTCATGGAAGCAACTGCTTCAGCTGGCTCTTGAGGGAATTGATCTGTTCAGGTCTAAAGGAGAGGTGAGATACCACAATTGTTTGTTGCCAAAGCTTAAGGAAATTTTAGGAAACATCATGATACTATCTATGGGAAACTATATTCCACTTAAGGAACCATGATGAACTTGAAATCTGTTTTCTGTTTTGCTTTGTTTTCCCAAGTAACTTGGGATATTCACTTAGCCCTGAATTTCTTGCCATATTTTTGTTTCATGTCATGTTTTTTAATTCTTTTTATTCTAAAGATAAATTTGCACAGAAGGTTAAACTGATCATGTTGGAATAAATGCAGGCAAAATAATGTGGAAAAGATTATTCCCTTTTTGAAATTTCTTTTAGCTGACATAATTTTGGCTGATATTTTTAATATCAGTATGTAAAAAAATTCTCATAGAAGTGTAATTCAGCTGTCTTGTCAAAGGCAAGCAAGCATATCTTCTGCTAGATGACATGGTGAAGAAGAAAAGAAAGATTTTATACTTGGTTTTAGTTTGCGGTGCCTAGGAGTCTTTCCTTGTAATAGTTTTATCTTGACAAGGCTGTGAAGTAGTCCTACAATTCTGAAGATAGGAGCTATTTAATTGTCAGGTTGAGACCAAAGTTCCTGAGGATGTGGGTTCCTTTGTGAAGATCTCTATCAGCTGTGGACAAAGACTTGAGAATGTTTTTCTGGCTTTTCAGATAAGCTCTGTCGTCACCCATTTACCATCAGTGAGTAGTTGGGGCATTAGGGAAACCTTACAATGTTTTAGGGTGCACTGTCAGTTCTGAATGACTTGGAGAAGCAGAAAGATGAGATTTTGCAGACATGAATTTAATAAACAGATGAGTATGATCTTTGCATCAGACAGCTCTGGTCTGCATTGTGGTAGTCTGTAATGTTCTGAATGAAGGAACATACAACAAGGTTACCATTTTTTTTTTCAGAAGGTGGGCAGAGCTGAGGACAGACATGCATTACCAGTGGTGTATATGTGCAATAATTATTATTAATGGAGCCAATTTGGCTTTTCTGCCCTAGTAATAGCGCATTTAGAAGAGGAATAGAAACGATGGTCTTGTTAATTGAAATTAGGTTTTCTGGTTTATTCTCTAATAGCCCAGATTTTATTTATTTCTTTTTCTTAAGGGCTTCAGTCCTTGAGGATACTCACAATCATATTTATATATATTTAAAAAAATACACTTTGTCTTGCAAGAGTCTGTAAATGAACCAATAAACTTGTGCACTACTGGAAGGAGACACCACACAGTCTTTAATATTAGAAAAATTAATGTTTTGAAATCAGAAGAGGGTAAGAGACTCTTTCTCTTGTGTCTTCTTCCCTTAGCTACATGGATCTGTTTAAAAACACAGGGTTGACAAAGTTCCATAAATAATTTCACTATCAGTTAAAGAAGGAGCTCCACCTGCTTCCATGGGGCACCACCTTGTTAATGACACAAATGTTTGTGCTGTTGTGTTGTGAATTCATTTTCCCAGTTAAGTCTGGCAGATCTGTGGAACACAATGGTAACTACCACTATGATATTAAAAAAAAACCAACAACCTGCAATCCTAAACCTGTCCAAAACAAACTAAAAAATCCACTCTATCTTCTTTCCTCAAAGAACTAGGTTGCAAATTAGTGGTGTGTTTAGGAATAAAAGTACACAGCCTACTTTTTCTGAGTGTGAGCCCACAGCTGTGTGTCCTTCCACAAAGTCAGTAATGAAACTTTGAAGGGAGTGTGGGGACATGACCCAGAGCACCATTCCTGCTGTGCAAATATTACAGCTACTTAAAAAAAAAATGCAGAGAACTTCATTGCAGCTAGAAACTGCTCATGTAAACCCAGAAGAGAATCAGAGTGAAGTTTTGCTATCACATTCAGACCTCTGTAAGAAAGTAATGGGGTAACAGCACACCATCTTACATGTACATCTTAAATTTTAGTATGTACAGACAAAATTGTAGAAACTGGAAAGGTGTTTGTTTTAAAAATAAACTTACAAAGGCAAATTCTTATTAGCATTTGTCTACATTTGAATTCAGGTAACTTTAACCTATTTTGGTTTTTTTGTATTGTAGTCTGTGACTGTAATCTGGGGTTTCTTCTTCCCCTCTCTTTTAGGAAAAAATATGACTGTCTGTAAACAGTCTTGTTTTAAAGATGAATACTGGCTTATATTTTCTTCTGAAAATTACTGAATCTGTCAACATACAAGATGCCAAAATGACTAATTTGAGGTCTCAGCTGCCAGTGCTTATTTGGAAGTTGTCAGTGCCATGTTACTGTTGCTCCATCTCTAATACATATGTTACACTACCCTGGCCCAAAGCAGACAGATTATCAGTGCAGTCTCCTTTGATACCTGACTGGACTAAATTATACAAAGACTGATCTAACTTTACACTTACACAGTGTTTTCTGTTTTCATGCTCTCATATCAGGGCAACAACATCAACTACATCAGTAGTGTTGTCTCGAGTCTGGATTGTTTCATTTAAAGAAAAAGAGAGGTTACTTCTAGGTTGTTAATGGAGAGGTGGATATGTTTATTTCAGATAAAGCTATTCTGAAGGTTCCATAGAAAATAAGCTTTTAATTTCACAGTTGATAAAAGACAAGAAATTATTAAAGAAATATCTGATTATTGATGTAGACTGTCTCTTTCAGTACTGATTACAGAAGTCTTTCAGAATCACAGAAGGGTTTGACTTGGAAGGACCTTTAAAATAATGTAGCCCACCCCCCAACCATGGGCAGGGATATTGTCCACCGGGCCAGGTTGCTCAAATCCCCATCCAGCTTGGCACTGAACACTTCCAGAAAGGAGGCATCCACAGCTTCCCTGGGAAGCCTGTGCCAGTGTCTCACCACCCTCACTGTGAAAAATTTCTCCTCGTGTCCAATCTAGATCTACCCTCTTTCAGTTTGAAACCATTATCCCTCATCCTCTCACTACAGGTGCAGATAAAAATTCTCACTTGGTCTTTCTTATAGAGTTCCCTTCAGGTACTGGAAGGTTCTATAACGTCTCCCTGGGGCCTTCTCTTCTCCAGGCTGAACAACCCCAGCTCTCAGCCTGTCTTCATAGGAGAGGTGCTCCAACCCTCTGATCATCTTCATGGCTCCTCTGGACCCACTTCGAGAGTTCCCTCTCTCCCCTGTGCTGCTGAGGACTCCAGAGCTGGGTTCTCTCCACGTGGGGTCTCACAAGAGCTGAGTAGAGTGGGAGAATCACCTCCCTTGTCCTGCTGGTCACAATTCTTCTGATGTATCCCAGGATATAGTTGGCTTTCAAGGCTGTGAGCTCACATTGCCAGCTCATGTCCAGCTTTTCATCCACAAGTATCCTCAAGGCTGCTCTTAGTCCCTTCGTATCCCAGCCCATATTAATACCTGAGTTGCCCCAATCCAGATGCAGGAACTTCCACTTGTCTTTTTTGAACTTCACAAGTTTTTTGTGAAGAGTGGCCTTCACTTCATAGAGTGGCCTTCCTGCCATGGGAAGGGGCACCTACCACTAAATCAGGTTGCTCAAAGCCCCATAAATAGGCCACTAGTTTACTGAAGTTACAATTGGAATTAATGTTCTTGATTCTTTGTCTGAAAATTTTACAAAGCTCTATCATATATGCTCTGTGGAGGGAATAAACACTTCCAGTGTCATCACAGTCAGTTTTGTGTTCAATTTGTTTCCTACTTGTAGTCTGATATTAAGCTGTTCAGAGCCCTGCTTTGGTTACAAACCAGATTGAGTGTAGTACAAAAATATTTTTCCACTATGACAGCACAGGAACTGTGACTGGATCTCTTTGTGTAGATACCAGATCTCCTGGTCAGACATAGAGAAGGAAATGTTTTTTCAGAGCACTGTGTTTCCTGGGGGATGCTGTTTTTCATAAAAACTTCTTTTTGACAATACTAATGTGAAAAAAACACATACAGAAAATAAAAAAATCTGTGTTGCTATACTGTGCAGGTGTTTCCAAAATGTGAATTTTATCATCTATTCATGAAAAAGGTGAAAGGAGTTTCTGTGGCACAGTGGGGAGTGTCTTGGGTTATTTGTATGCTCTCTCATATCTTTTTTTTCTTTTTTTTTTTTTTTTTTTTTTTTATAAATTCGTTTCTCCAAGATAAACATATTAGATAGCTAGGCAAGGGCTTTTGATTTTTTTTTTTTTTAACTTTTACAAAATCATGCAAGTGAAATAGATCTTAGATGGATTCTTCAAAGTCTTTTAAACAACACTTTTCAGGGGGAGTGTGTTTTTCAGAAATATTATTAGGGTGGAGTTTTACAGGTGCTTGTGTGCATGTTTAGTTTAAAGCATTTAAACTATTTATGGGCCCTGAATCACACATAAGATTGTTTTAGTCCAGAGGGTTTGGTGATTTTTGTCAGTGACTGTATGTTGGTTTTGGTCATCTCTTTGACATTTAAGATACTTATTTGTACCTACTTCCTTTTAATCTTTCTTCTCATCTTAGGGCAACATGGAGCCATTTTGATTGAGACTAACAAATGAAGTCTATTTCCTAATAAAAATGTTTTGTTTGAACGGATTCTTTGCATTTTTAACTTAATGTTTCAATGTGTGTTTTGTTAGCATGTAGTGCTGTGAGCTCAGTCATTACTCCTTCAAAGCCAAACAGTTTACTTTACCTGAAGTTTAGTAATACATCCAGTAATTCAGTAATGCATTCAACTTATTTCCATGGAATACCACCATTTCTTTCTCAGGTATGTTATTATGTTTTTGGAGTGAGTTTTGTTTGCTATATAGAGAAATAATTGGAGGAAGAAAAAAGAGCAGACATCCTGGACCCAGTGATTATGATAATTTTTTAAACTTTTTTTTCCATCCTTCACATGTTTTATTCTGTTGCTGTAATATCCAGATGATTCTTAAATTGGATTGTGGCTGGAATGTTTGAATCTGTGGCATTGTGATGAAATGAAAAGAATTAAAGTTACTGATTAACCACCAAATCTTTGAATATTAAAAGGTTGATAGAACCTTTTTTATTATTTTTCTTAGAAGGCTTTATTTTGAAGAACTGAACATTTCCCATGGTGCTGTCAGCTTTTCTTTGAGATTCTTGGTAGGATCTAGAGTCTGTCTTGTTATGCATATATACATTTGTACTAGGAACTTAGTATTTGTTTTACTGAAAGTGAATTTTGGCAAGACATTTGTTTCATGTATATGTTGGAGTAGTTACAAAACTGTGTTCTTCTTCATATGTTCTATGGTTACGTAAATAATTTTTAATTTTCTGAGCTACTCATCCACTTCGACATATATAAAAATGTGTTACACTGGAAATAACAAGGAATATTTTTTTATCTCTTTAGTGAGGAAATACACACGTTAGCTGTGTTTTCTTTCCTTTTTGCTTTTAAGTTTAATCAGCTGATACCGGCTGACATATGTTCTGTCCTGTTCCTCTCATTTTGCTGTGCATTTAATGAAAATTACTGTGCTCATTTTAGTGAGACCTGCACTACCTTTATTAGGCTAGTCTTTGAAAAGCAATTTCAACCCAAAGTATCAAATAATAACCAGCTATTACCTCTTTTTGTCCCTCTTCTCTCCATATACATAGGCCATGTTTAACGAATATATTTTTTAAAATGCTGAGATAAATTGTAGTATTTCATAACTGTTTAATTTATAAGCAACTGTGATAACTGGTAATCTCTTAATTGTATGTAGGAGAAAGTTTCTGCAACAAACTTCAAATGTTGCTGACAGAGCCCACTTCAGTGTCATAAAAATGTATTTTAAAATGAGCTTGACATAAGTGAAGAAAAGTGTCTCACACTTGCAGGGCTGGCTGCTCTCAGACCTCCTGCAAGCTCTCTTTAGACTTTGAGAATTATGTTTTATTTTCTGTAAGCTGTCATGCTGGCTTCCTCAACTATGATATTTGGAGACAAATTTGTTGTAAATAAGCAGAGTCTGACTGAGAAATGCACCTTGCACTGGGAAGGTTGTTGAGCTTTTCTGTAATTCTTAATTTGTGTGGAATTTCGTTCCCTAATTTTGGACTGGTCCCTCAAAAGCTTAGGCTTCTAGGTAGAGATGATGAAACTCATTTCTCATTGTACCCTCTTTGGCTGAGTGGAACTTAATTAGAGACCAAGATCTTCAGGCAGGAGATTTCACCAATGTTTTGATACTGTAAGGTGCAGTTCATGAACACAGTGTTTCTCAGGAGGACTAAGATCGGTCTTCAGAGTCTCATAACCACAGGAGCCAAAGGCCACTGGACTGAGGTGGCTGCTCCAGCTGTAGGGAAATGCTGCAGTGCTGTGTGCAGCAGGACTGGGCTCCACAAGTCTTCATGTCTGTGAAATTGCATGGCAGTACAGCCAAGATTTAAGATAAATGAATAACTAAGGCTTCTCTGCAGAATGGGATAGGAAATTAAGGGAGAAAAGTGTTCAGATTTTTGCAGGGTGGGTTTTTTTTTGGGAGAGGTAGGGAGGGAAGAGGTTTCCGAGTTGACAGGGGAGATACACAAAACTCAAGATCAACATTTTTCAAACTATTTAATATAAATGCAAACAGCAGTTCTATGAGAGGACCCATGACCACTGTCTTAAATAGAACTCTTGAGAAAAGCTACCTAAGGAGTTGAAGTGGTGTTACTATTGTAGAGGTGTAGAGGATGGATCAAATTAAAATAGCATTATTTAAATGACAACAGTTTGTGATTAATCTTTTCCCAAAATATAAACTTACTGATATAGCTGTGTGTTAATTTACAGCAGAATGTGACCCTTGGGTAGTATGTAAATAATTTTCTTATGAATTACTTTTCGCTTTTTAATTCTAAATTTCCTGGTATGCTTCTAGGCAAAAAAGGTACTATATTCATGTTTGAAATTTTTTATACTTAGTATAAAAATATCCACTGTTTTGATATTTTGCCTTTCTCATTTGTTTGTTTGTTTCTTTGTCAAGAAGTAATGGATGGCCTTACTGGACAACTTCAATTAAACACATAGGGAGTGTTTTGTTCTTCAGATACCAATCTGTCCACTTGGATGTGAATCATAACTCAGCTAAATGCAAAACATTTTCTATGGCTAAACTAATATCTACTAATAGTATGATTAGCGTATTTTTCTTACAGAGTTACAAAACTACTTTCTGTCCTTAAAATACATTGATTGGTACGAGCAACAATCAGTTCTGAGACTTGATACATTTTTTTTCAATTTAAGCTGTATTGGTAGAATAAGGGGAGGAAGTTCTTTCCAGTGTGTGTGTTTGTTTGTGTGTTTTCCTCTGTTTTTTCGAGTTTGAATGAACCAACATTTCTCAGGACAAATTCCCCATACATCTAATTGCTCTGTCCTGGTTGCTGTATTCTTTCTGCTTCCTTTCCACTTGTTATTATACTTAACTGACCCTGCAGTGAGCAGGCTTAAGAAGCTAAGTGGCCAAAAATGAAAACTACCAAAGATGGGTAACTGGCTTGCTGAGGGTGAGAAAGGCATCGTGTGTGAGTCAAAGGAGGGGTGGGGATTGTTGTTTAGGGGACAGGGAGACCGGTTCAGACCGCCCTGGAACTTCATCCTCAGACCTTGAGTGTCATACAGATCGTTGCTGTATGCAAACATATGCTGCTTGACTGGTTAATCTGCAGCCCCGAAAATTATTGTGGGTTGCTATAATTGATTTACTCATTGTTAGATGCCTGCAACATACACAGCTTTGGACGCAAATGGTAATGTCAACCTGCTTTGGGAGTTTGTTTTGAGGAGAGTCAGGCAGAGGAAGTTCCTGCTTGAGACTCCCTCTTCGCTGCTGTGGGTATCACATTTCATTGTACTCGAGCATAGGCTTGAGCTTCCTATTTCTCCGCAGTTTTTATTCAAATGCTTCTTGATAACATCAACAACGTAATGGCTATTTTCTATGGTTTGAGGCAAATAGAACGAAATAAGCTTCAAAAGATGCGTTAGGCTTGTCTTTGCTACAGCATGTGTATTAGAATGCCTTATAAGGGTAATTATTTTTATGAAAATTATTAGAATTGGTCAGTCTTAATGAACAGTACAAGCTGTTCTCTAAATTCCAGCTCAGAACCCCTCCCAGAGAACAACTTTTGGTCATTTTTCTTCACTGAATTAAGACATAGCAACTACCAGCATATTTTACAATTTTAACTTTTTCACATTTGTTATTTATGGAAGTCTTTCAGACTTTGTTAAAATATGTAGCAAATAACTGTTTCATCATGTGTTCCACGTGTCAGGGTCACTTATTACCACTTCGAGGCTTTTTTTCTGATTTTACTTTCTACGTAGTTGTGTAGAAATGATTTTAATAGACGATATATTTAGGAAAAAGTTGCAAATTTATTGAGGAGAGAGTTTGTATTAATAACTTATGCAACCTTTTTAATGAAATGGCTATATCTTGTTGAAGAGGTGAAATGACATCACACAGCCAAAACTTGAAGATTAGAAAGTCATCTGTGTTAAACTGGAACTGCATTCCAACAAATTAAAGAAATTAATACTACAAATGTAAAGCTGGAACTTCATATGGCCACCCAAGTGCTCTGTTGATATATTTGAAAACCCCAGTGGTTTATGCAGCAATATGCATCTCCTTAGGCAATTGTGCCATGCAGACCTTCTTTTGCTGCCCAGTGATTTTTTTTAAGTACTCCTAAATAATATTTCTGTCAAACATCTGCTTGTTTACTAACAGCATTTTTCAGTTCAAGTTGGGCACTTCTGCTGAATTTCACTATGTGGTGGCTTAATAACAAAATGCTCTTTGCACATGGAAGTCAAATGCATATGGGAAAGCTTTAACTTCATATTTGTGGTAAACATAATACTGCCACAGAAAATGCTGAGATTGTACCATTCCATGCAACAGCCCTTCAGAACCTCTCTCTAAATGGTTATTAATAATAGTTATTGAGAATTTCTCTGCTTTTGTGAAGTTGGTACTGTGCTGCTGTTTAGGTGTGAAGTAGGCTTGACTTTTTTTTTGCTGTTGAGTAGACTTAGAAATAGAAAAACCTTCAGAGAACATTGTAAAGACAGCTCTCAGTTCATGGGAAAATTGCCTTGCCCTCTACAAGTCTGCATATGCACCTAGGGGAAAAAAAGAACAGCTGAACTGTTGTAATGTAAAGGGAAGAATTCTGAAAATTGTTTCTCAAAAGCTTGATTTTCCTAAAGAAGTCCCCAGTCTTCCAGAGTTCATGGTCTTTTCAATCTGAAGGTTTGAAAAGATCTTTTAGTGTGTGTTCTTGCAGAAGGAGCACCATGTATTGTTAATATTGTATAGACCTCTCCACATGTAATGAAGAAAATAGATGGTTGTAGGAAAAAATTACATGGCAACCTGGACTGTGTAGGTAAGATGACTTTAAAAAGCTGCAAGTGTGCTGGCTGGGTAAGACACTGCAGCTCTAAAGAAGGCATGCAGCCAAGGTCAAACACTTAATATTAAGGTAATTTAATGACAAATTACAGAAGTAATGCAAGGTAGGGTTTGAGAGAATGAAATTTTGTCTGGAAATCAAGCTGAGTGGAGCTATAGCAAGGAAAGACACTAGAAGAAGAGATAACAGGCATGCTCCCATGTTTTCCTAAGTGACTTCTGATGTATTACACAGTAAAAGCACCACTTTTTTAAAAGCCTTAAGTATTAAAGTAAGACAGATCCATTGACTTCAATAGTAATAAAGAGAATCTTGATTGAAGTGCCATATTGCAGCATGAGGTAGTAAGAAACTTAGCTTTTCCAATGTATTTCTGTAGCATAAAGAGCTGGCACAGCTTGGTTTGAAGTTGGGAGTTGCAAAAGCACTTAGCTCATTTTCATGCCCACTGCAGAGAGTTGCTTACCTCTGCGTTTTTGGGGACAGTACTTAATGTTCCTTTGAGTTGCCAGAAAAATCACAAATTTCCATTGATCTTCATGCTTCTGTCTTTAAAATGTGCATTCAGTATATTTCTGTCCAGGGAAGGACCTAAATGTTTTAGTAGAACATGAGGTGCCAGCAGGAAATTTATCAGTGAGGCAGCTGTATAATAAGTTTTGGAGGGGATTTTGGAGGTCTGTGATTGCTTCCTCCTTTTTAATTTGGTGAGAAAATTTGAAAGGAGGCAGTTTGTTCACTAAGATCCTAGCTATTTGGACGAATATACTTGGTTACAGTGTGGCATAATTATGTAGTCGGTCAGAAAGGGATCTTGCATAGAGCTTTGTGGTTTGGATTGTCACAGCTATGTTGAATGTAGCTCAAATGTTTTCCGTTGTGAATGTCAGAGTTTACCGAATGTATCCCACTGACTTTAACATATGCATAGTTTGGGTAAATTACAAGTAACTGTAATATTGTTAAAAATTCCTGCTTTACACACAGACATTCACTTAGCAGCTCATGCAGATGTCTGTGTGTTAGGCAGCACCTTTTTGAGGCAGCCCAGGAAATTAAATACATTTCCCATTTAATAGTGCACTTACCCGAGGATAGCATTTGAGCAGCTGTTTGAAGGGGTGGGCAGGTGCCTTCTGCCTTTGTTCAACTGCTTCCTTTAGTAATAAAGGGAGATATTTTTAAAATGAAGCAAAGTATGGTTATCATTTCCTAAACATTTTAAAAGATAAAAACATCGCACTGCTAATTTTGCACATTAAGTTTTAATTACAGCAACTGAGGGGATAGAAATTATTATATAGCAAAGCGTGGTTGCAGGTTTTTCTATGTTATGAAATAAGATTGGATTGCAAAATTGTAGGTCGCTTTAGAGCTTGGAACACTTGAGAAAATGTCTGCTCAGTATAATTTCTACTTACTGCTCATTTCCCTATAGTAGGTTTTTTCCTAGCACCTTTTTCTGATACAAAATCTAAAATCTAAAATGGTGATGCTGAGAAGTTGTTTAGAATACTTCTCCATGACAAGGGGAGTGATTTAACATCTTCATCAGTATTCTTGTTAATTCAATAGCAAAACTTTAGATGTAAAATTGATATGCAAAACAACACATTCTAGCAAACAACTGTGATTTCTGGTAAAATGCAGTATGATAAAGAATGATAGCATTTGTACAACTAGAATAGAATTCCTTGTCAGAGATAAGGCAAGGCTTCTGATCTGAGGGCAGTGTTGACTTTCACATGTAGCTGAAGGACAGTCTCTTAATTTTGAAAATGCTTCTCTGTGGGTTTGGGGATATTTTTTCTTCCTACAATTTGCAGTTTTCAGACAGAAAGATGTTGCTGTGAGGGGGTTGGTGGGGAGCCAGCTCTGAAGGCTTCTTTGGCACAAGGAGGGGAACACTTGCTTCTTACTTCTGAGTGCCTAAGGGGATGTAAAGCCAGTGCTCCTGATTGCACCTGTGATCTTGGGGGAAAGGGAGCAGCATCCGAGCCCTGGCTGTGATTGTGGCTCTGCTTTCAGCAGGGAACAACGGGGTTGTTGGGTGCTGCTTCCCAGCCAAATAAAAATCTGTAAAATTTCAGTTAGCAGATGAATCGTATAGTAAGGTCAACTTTCCTGCACAGTTCTGCCTGATGGTTCTCCATGAAGATTTTTCCAAAGTTTAAAATAAGTTACAAATTTTAGACTTTTATCCAAGATACTCATAAAAAGATGCTATACTTTCTTGGTTTTTTTAAAGTACTTCTAATACTTACTTAGTACTTACAGTAGTACTGTATTTATGTATTTATACTGTATGTATTTATACAGCTTTTGACAGGGGACACTTCAGATATGTACCAGGTTTCTAAGTGCTGAGTAACTCCTGAACTGTAGAAGCTCCTGCCAAATTGGGAACAAGCAGATGATGTAACAGAAAATGATGCTACTAGGCTGCTCTGGTTGCTTTCATTGCATAGGCAGATGTTTTTGTCACTAATGGATGATATTGGTAAATAATTGCCTATTTTAATCTATGGTATGTCACAAACTTATCTTTGATCTTGAGGCCATTTGCCTGTCATTCACAGTGTACATCTTTCTGCTGCTGTTGGCTAAAAAAAGGTGGGAAGTACAGCATTTTAGTTAAACTGATGCTATTTCTCAGTGAAGGAAATCACTTGCCTAGCTGGGTGTTGGCATCGTGGATGAGATATATATGAACTGTGACAATGGTAGAGTGAAAATCAGTAAGAGGGAGGAGAAGGGGAGAACATCGGTGTGTGCTTGTGCACCTACTCCAGGCAGAGGGCTCTGTCCAGAGGTCTGCCTGGGTTTCAAGTTACGATGGGAAATGCAAGCAGCAGCTGTTGAGGTCATCCACCTTTTTGTTTGCAGTGCGGTGATAAGGCAGAACTGGAGTCAGGGTGTGATCTGTGCTGCTGGTATTGCTCTGTAACAGAGTCTTTGGCATAAAATACAGCTGTACAGTCTGCATGGGGGCTGAGTCACTGCTTTGGGTATGGTCATTGCCTTGATGTAAAGTACCATTCTTTGGGAACTTGAGACACTTGTAATTCTCAACTTAGGACTGGCTTCTTGGCAGAAGATAGTGCTTGTGAAGTTGTTTTTTTGGTTTATTTTTCTTCTATTTGACCTGTACCCTGGACAGCCTGCACTGTCTACCTTAAAGGCATCCCATTTGTCTGTCTTCCCCTGTCCAAGATGCTAGCATCCCCTCTCTTGCTTTGTAAGCCTACTGGATTGCTTATCATTCCTTATCACAGAATCATTTAGGTTAGAAGTGACCCTTTAGTTCATCAAGTCCAACCATTAATATAACATTACAAAACAACAAACTTCCATTTCCAGATTAATTATCCACAAATTATTCCCATTGATGTAATATGGGGAATCCTGGAAACCATTTGCAATTAATGAATCACTGCAATCAATGTGATATACATACACTGGTGAATCACCAGAATATCTGTCAGCCTGGCTCAGTAAGCAGCTTTAGAGCATATATTTTTTTCCCCTAGTTGAAATTTGGCAACAACTCAGATAAGTGGTAATAAAATCTAGTTGTCAATTTATGATGCTTTATTGGCATACTATATGTAGGAGTACCTGCAAAAAAAAAATCACGTGATCCTTTAGTTAAAGAAATGATGAACAAAAATTGTTTAACAACATTAGAACTAATTCTATAATTCTAACACAGGTTATATTAATAGCATTTTAAACTTTATGGAAAAGTTCACTATTGAAATTAGAAGCTTCTGTTTCTCCCACAGTGTGGTTCAATGGTAGTTAGGGAGTTAAGTTTCCATTTTATTTGTTTAAATGGAATTAAAATTACATTAAAATTATGTCTAATTACAATTTGCCATATCCTTCAGTAGCTAATGTGATTTAAAGTCAGTGTAGAGACACTGGTTTATAATTTAGATTAAACAATTTGGATTGGAAGGCTGTAACTGTTTTATCTGGACCCCTCCTCATTTTCTCCATGTCTAAGCGATAGCAATATTTAGAATTCTTTAAAAATGTCTTTGGAATGATCTTCAGCATTTTTCCTGTGTAATCTTTCTCAATCCTTTCATCTTTTAAACTGTTGACCCCCTTTCTTGTCTGCATTATATCTGCTAAAACTCTGGCCTGTTTTTTTTTCTATTGATTTTACTATAGACCTGGATTTTCAGTACCATGAGTTGCTGCAGAAGCCTGTGTGGATTTTCATTTTTTCAAATCCTTTGCATGAAGAAATAAGATCAAGTTTTCCTACCAAACCATCACCAGTATTTGTGGTGATTAATGTTTTGGGTCTTAAATAACTTTTAATTTGATGGCATTCTGCAGTGTTTCTTAGCCTGCTTAACACTTACACTCCTACCCTTTGGTGAAGGGGTTTTGGGTCTGCTAATAGGCAAGCACAGTTGTACATACTTTTCAAACAGATACTCCAATGTCAGTTTACTGTTCTGATGTTTTTAAGGTAGTGTAGGATCAGAGAGAATGGCAGGGATTAGTTGCACATCAATGAAGTTTCACAAATCACTATTTGGTTTGGTGTTGTTTGGTTTTTTGGTTTTTTTTTCCCACAGTGGTAGAACAGTAACTGCAGTTTTAAAAGTACACTTAAAAAGTGGGTGATTTGAGCACATACTGAAGTTAACGTATATACTTTCGAAGAACTGAAGTTGTATTTTCAGATCAATGAGTCAGCAGAAAGGATTACTGCTTCTAGGAGTTCTATTTTGGTATCTTAACTAAAGGATTTCCACTGAGAGTGATGGCATTCTGAGTGAAGGGATGGATTAAATATAGAATTTCATAGTCTGAAGTACAGGGCGATATCAAAATTTTGCAGTAAGCTGCACTATGGGCTTATTGTACCTTTGTTTCAAGTCATTAAAATAAACTCATTAAATTTTATAATACTAGTTTTGTGTATTACTACTGAAATGCTTTCTTTTTAGTTGAAAGTAAAAAGCGAATCCTTTATGTCTGTTCCATCTTCATATTCCTGATTTGTGTACTGGAATTTAGGAATCAGGAATTCTCTTAAAGAGTAAAGGAAGGCAGAGATGCATGTTGACTTTGAAATGTAGTGGGTTTGGATGAGTTTTTTTTCTTGAGAGCTTGAAAACTTGTGTGATCATCTGCAAATCATATTTCACATGACTAAAAGGTTGAATGTGCAGAACATCCATAATGAACAAAAGAATGAGTTGTACAATAGCTGTGAAATATCTTTACTGTGAAGAAAATATATTTACTCTAGTGCTACTAATTTCAGAATAAATTCACAATATAGCATGTGTTAGTAAACATAGTCTTGCTTTGATTTTAAAATACAAATTTCCTATGTTGGTAGAATTACCCAACAAACGCTAAATTAAAAATTGAGATAGTTATTTTCTTTTAGCAAAACAAAACATTGGAGTTCTTGTTAAGAGAAACCCTTTATTCAGTAAATTGCTACAACTTGCAATTGTTTTAATTCTTAGCAGTAAAATACTGAGGAAGATGTTATGATTTTGAGTCTTTTCTAAAAAGACTATGTTCTTTGCTAATTTGATGTGATTTCTTTTTAAAAAGGAAAAAAAAAAAAAAAAAAAGATCTTGTATTAATAAACAAGCCCAGTTCTTTGATTTGCACCTACAGCTGGAGCAGTAGGGAAGAAAAACGTTCTGGGAACTTGTTATGCAAATGCCAGACCAAGTGTCCCACTTTATTTCAGCGTTACTATCTAGAGTATTACCACAACAAATAGCCTTTTTTTTAACTAGAATGAGGTTTAACCAGCTGTAAAATTGATTATCAGTCACGGTATTTCAGAAACTGCAGTGTGAGTAGTTTTTGCATTGTCTGTGCAGTAATGAAAATCAAGTTCCTAGAACACTGAATGTACCTGAAATGTACCAAAGAGACATTATATACACCTAGTTGGTTTCTTTAATCACTGAGCAAGGGATGAAGTTACATCCCAGAAACAGGACACAAAGCAGTATTGCACAGCTACCTGTTCCATGCTGGGAGAATTATCATGATGTGGAAGGGGAAGTAAACTGATGCTGGGCACTCAAACTTTATTCTATTATTCCCTAAGTTTTGAAAAATTTCTCTCTTAATATAGCTGTATATGTATGTAGTTGTAATGCCATTTCCAAGATTTACACATTAGTTTAAACTAGATGTAGTGTGACTTTAAATACTGTCACTAAATGGTAAATTGTTTGCTTGTCCTGTGTAGTGCTTAATTGAAAAAAACCAATGTTTTATTCCACCTAGGGCTGATACTATGTCCTTTTGTCTGATATTTTCTGGGAACTCAGCCTGCTTTATAGTGGTGGCGCTTGATTTAGGTATTGGCAGAGCTGGCATTTGAACCTTTTTTCAGGTTTAGGTAAGATACATCGTACTGTTGGTTTCAGAATGGTTTCGCTTAGTTGCTGTTGTTGAAACTCTTTTCTTCTTCCTTGTGTATTTTTGACTTTGGCACCTGGTGTCCTCTTTTGTCCAGAGCATGTAATACTGCAGCTGAAAGGAAGTCTTTGTCTTACTTCTTTGTAATTACTTGTAGGAATTGAAGCAGCTTGCATAGGAATAAAAGGACAGTTCCCCAAAATAGTAATGTGAAAGTGGATCACTGGAATGGATGCTAGATTGAACTGGAAGTTTGTTTAGGCTACATATTCTGTTTCCAGCAACACCAAATAGCTCAGAAGTGCTTGGGACAGAATGCAGAAGGACTTGTCCTATTTTATTACATTCTCTCAAGCTGTGGAGACAAGGCAGCTTGGGGACTCTCTGAGGAAGATGTGTTGTTTTTCTGTTTAGTAGCTCTTGACAGCTTTATCTCCCATGAATCAAATAGCCATCAGCCCAATGTAAACTTCTTGGCAGCAGAAACATCCCATGACAATAAGTTCTAGCCTTAACCATGATGTGAAAAACCCCTTTCTCTTGCATGCTATCTTTGTTTGCCTTCCATCCTCCTATTAGTGGGGTTCCAGCTCTCCAGGGAGTCTGAGTCACCACAAACGCAGGAGACCAGGTTCCAGTTGATTGCCTGCATTACTGTCTGATGTTGTCTCTGCTTATCCATCAGGCATCTCTTATCTTAGATTTGACTGCAATACAAAACAGTCATAATCTTCCAGAGACTGGCCCTGGTTTGTAGTTGATGGCACTGTGATAATACAATTCACGATGAATTACTGTTCCACAAAATACCCTGTCAGCCCTTTTAACAGCAGTGTCTAGCCAAATAATTTGTGATATTTCTGGAGATTTACATGGCATCCTGTCAGTAATTGAGCTCTGGTTGAAAATGTTTTCAGAACTGAATAAAAATACCCATCACTGGGTAATTTAGCATTCAAGGGACCTTTGGAGGTCTTCTGGTCCAGGCTGCTGAGATGATCTTAAGCAGATTCAATCAGATGATGTTAAGAATAAAGTCTTGAAAATCTCCAAATACAGAGATGCCACGTATTCTCTGGGCAATCTGTTCCAATGTTTGACCGTGATGGAAAAAATGTTTCCATATAGCCAACTGCAGTTTACCAAGCGACTACTCATTTCTGTTGCATCTTGTCACTTCTCACAGGCTTACTGCTGTCTCATGGCCAGATGACCCTCAGATCCTTTTTTCAAAGCCACTGGCTAGCCAGTGAGCACCAGTCTTTTCTGCTGTTTGGTGGTATTCCATCCCATGTACAAAAGTCTGTATGTGTCTCACGTACATGAGGCTCCTGCCAGCCCACATTTGCAGCTTCTCCAGGTCCCCCTGAATAGTACCTCTGCTCTGCAGTATAACGACAACTAGGGGCAGTGGCTGATGATATCCATGAAGCTGCTGAAGGTATACTGTGTCCTAGCTTTTTGGTCATTAGTAAAAACATCAAACAATATTGCTTGTCAGACCCTGGGGAATGCCAGTGATCACCAGCTGCCAAGTTGGACTTGGTACGACTGATAGTGACAATTCTTTGACCTGATGCTTTCCAGTTTTCCACCCAGCTGATGATTCACTTACCCAGTTGGACTGTCAGATTACTGTAAGAAGAATCCATGTTGAATACTTTGCTGAATTGCAGATGAACAGCATATACAGCATATACTACTCATTCCTTGGGTACTGAAACAGAAATCTCTGTATAGAAAATAATCAGGTAGATTTGGCACCATTTGCTCATGATCAATGTATTCAGTTATTTTCTTCATGTATTTGAAAATGTTGTCCAGGGACCTGAAGTACACTGGAATTCTGGCCTGTTGTTCTGCAGATCCTTGTTTCTTTTCTTGAAGATGGGCACAATAAGTGCCCTTTCCCAGTTAACAGGAACCTCCTGCAGTTGGTGTGACCTTTCAGAGGTGGTAGGAGCAGCCTGGTAATGCTTCAGGGAGCTTTCAGGGAGCTTCCTTACCCTCCTCACATGGATACTGTCAAGGTCCCTCGAGTGGAGCAGTGTAATGTGCTCATCTAGTGCTCGTCTTCTGTCTCTCCCCACTGAGAAAGGATGCCTACATTTACTTTCTTTTGCTGCTGATTTATTAAGAGAAGCTTTTTTTCTTGCTGTTTCACTGCCAGGATCTGAACCTGTGTGTGTATGAGGATGTACACGTATGTGTGTTCTGTTGTTCAAGGGCAGTGTAATTCTGTATGCTTCCTGGTTTAGGAGAAATAGGTTTACTCATAGTCATTCATTTAGCTGCTTTTTTTTGTGCTTGTCGTGGGATCTTTTACGGTAACTGAAGTGATACAATATGCTTATTTTATTATGGTCTTACATGGTATTTGAGTATCTCACACTGGTAAGGTGATGTTTTTTTCCCCACTGAAGCAAAACTGAGGTGCTGTGTATTAGCATAAAAAGTATTTGTTCATTATGATTTGTGTGTTCAGGCTGCAATGATTTGGGGTTCTCTTCTTGTGTGTTAATTATTATGTAACATTTAGCCTATTTTTAAATACAGTTCCCTTCAATACAGCTTGCAATTAGCATTAAAGGCTTCTGCGAAACGATGCATACAGCAGAGTACAACACCCACAGACTGGAAATTATGGGTAGATAAACTGATAGGAAATCATAGAATCATAGAATTGGCTGGGTTGGAAGGGACCTCAGAGATCATCAAGTCCAACCCTTGATCCACTACCACTGCAGTTACCAGACCGTGGCACTGAGTGCCACATCCAGTCTCTTTTTAAATATCTCCAGGGACGGAGAGTCCACCACTTCCCTGGGCAGCCCATTCCAATGCCTGATCACCCTCTCAGTAAAGAAATTCTTTCTAACGTCCAACCTAAACTTCCCCCAGCACAACTTGAGACCGTGCCCTCTTGTCTTGCTGAGGGTTGCCTGGGAAAAGAGACCAACCCCCCCTGGCTCCAGCCTCCTTTCAGGGAGTTGTAGAGAGTGATGAGGTCTCCCCTGAGCCTCCTCTTCTCCAGGCTGAACAGCCCCAGCTCCCTCAGCCTCTCCTCATAGGATCTGTGCTGGAGTCCCTCTAGTAGTTCTGACACAGGAATTGGAATTGAAGTGTTATTTCTGTTACTTTACATATTGAAACATTTGTTTTAAGTATTTGCATACTTTAAAATATTTCCATTTAGGCTTACTTTATGGGGAAATGCCTTACCTCTTTCAGAGGCAAAATTAATAGTGAATTTGACTGCAGTCTAGGATATCAGTGAATTTTGCTTCTAGGGTCAAGAGTGAAATTCGCTTGTAGGGTGCACGTTGGACCGTGGAACAGTGTATCACAATGTCCTTTATTTGAAACTCCAAGTGAATCTAATATGTATGAAATGAGAATTATAAGATGCGAGTACACTGTTCTGCTAAAAAAGAACCCTAAAAAGCATTTCTTCAAACAGATTCCATATAAACATGTTACTGTTTTTGTTTTTCAAGTTGTATGCCCTTTTTAAATAAATAATAGAGATCTTTATTAACTAAGATTCTGAACAGATATAACTATTTTTGAGATACCAGTTAGATTAAAAAGAAGGCATTCATATTTCAAGAAAGTAATGTATACTCATTAATCAAATGAATTAAAATTATTATACAAGATTTCCTTAATTGTCAGATAAGTTTTTGTGAGAAATAATTTTTTTAGAGCTGCTTAGTTTTGTGGACTTTTTTTTTTTAAGTTAAAAAGAAGTTATTTCCTTACCAAGCAATAATGGATATATGTTACTGCAAAAATAATAACCTATTTTCCAAATGCTGATTCTATTTTGCCCCAATTTTTTTTAGTATTGATGATTAGTAAAATAGATATACATGTTCATTTTGTTTAAATAACATTCATTTTCCTCCACCATCATGCAAAGATAATCTTAAAATGATTGTTTTGTCCATATTACTGGACAATAGACCAAGAGTGGTTTAAGGTTCAAGGTATTTTGTGTTGCCCTTGTTTGTTTTTTTTTTATATCTATTTTGTCTTTCCTGCTCTTCCCTGCAAGCTCCCTTCCTTCCAGCAATCATTTTGATAACTGCTGATTTTCCCAGAAGTTGTCCATAAAATACATCTTTGTCTTAATATGTAAACAGTAGGAAAATGGTAAGATTTCTCTCTGTTTTGACTATTTCTATTTGATTTCAATCGTTTCTCCCCTGGAGTAGAAACAGTGGCTTTTTCTGCTAACATATGGATCAGTGCGTCCTGATACCCAATAGATTGATCTTGATATCTTGACCATAAAGGAAAAAAAAATCCATCTGCAGCAATAAAGGTTTTGCCATACTGCATCCAAATTCTGTGCTTCAAAGTTATGTGTGGTGTTGATTGGTTCACTTTTATTCATCACCTTAACTGGAAATCTGGGTTTGTGGAATTATGGTGGAGTACAGCACTTGTGTTTTAAGAAAGATGTGGTGCAGCTGATAGGAATATGCTGCTGGCATCAAATTTGAAGTTAGGCTGGAGATAACATGGTAGGCAGTCTGTTATTTGTTTGGTTAGAAATGCCCTGAAGAGTGATTTTAAACGGTTCCTGGTATTTTTAGTGCAGGGACATTTTGCAATAATTTGTTCTAAATCAGTGATTATAGAAAATTAAGCATCCTAATATTACTTAGAGTCAATCATGCTTTTGGGGGAGATGGAGGCTAGATCGTATCTTAATTTTTCTGCCGAGCCTTATTTGCAATTTCAGTTACTCTGTAAAGCAATGTTAGAATTTTTATTATTTAATAAGTATCCTTTTAAAATAAATTTAATTTTAAAATTTCATAATTTAACTCCTTATTAGATTAAGTTAATGCATCTTATTTGTCCAACACTACTAAAAGGATTATTAAAAATACAAAATATGATGCAACTATTTCCATTATATGAAGAAATATGTAAGAAATACATTTATCCAAAAATAAGCTCACAGTGGAATAAATGGATAAATGACTTTGATGGTGTAATATGCTGACATAAGCTTCACAGACTGAACTGAACAAAAAGAGAATAATTTTCATGGTGGAAAAGCAAGACTAATATAAAACAAGGATGGCCTTGTGGTCAAAGTAAGATTTTAATAATAGACTGAATGTCTGTCTTCTACCTCAACTACAGATGAGTTCCCTGACCTTTTATCTGTGTTCTTGGTGTCACCTCTTAATTCCTGCAGCTGTCAAGCCTTTTGAAAGCCTTAATTAGGAAAGGAGATGTGAATAAAAGCTATGTTTTGCATTTGAATTTTTATGAAACACCATTTTTTCAGGGCGTTGGATAAACAATTCCATGCCCAGGTTTGTTTTCTGTGTTTGTAGTTCTAGTACTTGTACTGTTCTGCTTGATTGCTTAGGAAATCTTCATCTGAATGGATGCATAAGAGGTTTGCTGCAGGAGAGTAATAGTCACAATTGCCAGACTGCTTTGTGCTCTTTTTAAAGAGCTAAGTTTGCTAATAAATACTTTGGAGAATTCCAATTAATGGGAAATTTGTGTTATTTTAGCAGGTTTTCAGTTCTGGGGTTTGGTGCACATTAATTTTTTGAGAGTGGTACAGATTCTAAAACCAAAGGTAGCTAAGTAACCTGGAAATGTACAGTGACTTTAGATCAAAAAAATTATTCTGAGCTACTGAATTTTCTGTGGCTACAGTGCTAACCAGCAAGACATGTGAGACCCATTTTGTTTTATTAGCCCTTAAGGAGAAAATTGGTACAACAGATTTGGAGGAGAAAAATTGGACAAGAAAATGGTAATGGGTATGTGCTAATACATTGTTTTCTTAAAGTGAATAGTCTTCTAGAAATTAAGTTGTATATACACAGCTTCTGGGTTTACTCTTCTTCCTTAGTCTCCTCTATTTGGCTTAATTTACAGCTTTTCTGTTTTTCAGCCAATTTATGAAGAGTTTCCATACAGGCTTGAAAGGAATACTAGAGGTCACTAGTACAGTCCTCTTCACAGAGCTGAAACAGATCCATAGTTGGATCTGCTGTAACAAATACTTGTCTAAACTGTGTATCTCTTCTGAAGAAGATTTCTGAGCTTCACTGTGTAGATATGTTACATCCATTCTTTACTGCTGTCATTTAGGGTTTTTTTTTTTCTTATCTAAAATTTTATTTTAACTTTATTTTAATTCTTATGCTGTTTTTGGGGATGCGAGGAGATGTCCATAATCATAATCATCATTGCTTAAACCAACTTTTTATGTTCTGAAAGGAGTTGTCTCCTCCTAGGCCAACTTTTTTGAAGACTAAAGTCTCTGGTTTCAACAGTCTTCCTTAGCTCAAATTAGTGATCACTTTGCTGCTCCTGTTAACTTCCCCTCAGTTCTTTTCCAGCTTGCTTATTGCAGTCCTCTGTGTAGGGACTCACAAAGCTGGACACAATGCTCTGACTTAGGCTGTAACAATACTTAAATAACATTCTTTCTCTTTGAGGTCTTATACAATGAACCTCCGGTTTGTGCATCCTAGATTATGCTTCTAGTCTGCTGTAATACTGTGTCTTTTTTGTTATCTTCCTGTTTACTTATTGTTACAATTTCATGTTCTGTGTATTTAATTTATTTCAAAAACATATGTTGATGGGGATTTTCCACCCTCTTTTTGTGCTTGTCAGTTGCACCCGAGTATTAATTTTTTCATTAGAATATTTTAATTTTTATTATTATAATATTTTTATTACTATACATTTTTTCTTAATTTTAAGATAATTTTTAATACAATAGAAGCACAAAATTGGAACTCTGAGCTTGGTATAATTTGCTGATTTTTCTTAATAGATAAATTACTTATTCTGCTGTACTAGGGTAATGAACATATTCTGTAGAACTGGAGCAGGAAAAACCCAGAGGAGTATTGTTCTGACACACTTTTCCAAGTCTTGATAATTACTGAACTTGTGATAATTACATTTTTGACATTTTCTCTATGATTTCCTATACAGTATTTTTTTTTCACTTCGATAATGAGAATGACTTGTCTTGTGCTTCATTCCTATGTTAAGATGCTTTGCTTTATTGATTACTTCATACATTCCAGCAGAAATCAGTTACACAACATCAGTTTATTTTTGAAAAGAATACAGAAAAAACTTAAACCCTGGATCTTGTATATTAATCTTCTAGGTGTTTACAAACTGATTAGAATCTTGTTCTAACACAGCTCTATATATTTTAAGGCCTTCCCACTTAGAATAGTAATTACTTGCTTTGCCCTTTTCATTCTTCTTGACCTCTCCTGTTCTCCCGAGTTCTCAAACTCCTGAAAGTCCCTGCTAAAATACAACTCATTATATACCTCTGCCTTTCTGATCTTTATTTACATGTTTTTACAGTTTTGTAGTGCTCTTCTTTAAAGTTCTTCTTGTTGCATCTTGAACAATTTTGTGATAATTCTTTTGCTAGTATTTAAGGATAAAGCTATTTTTGGTCTGTTATCATCCTGTCATTGCAATAGAACAGTTTTCTACTCTGCCTTTCATATAGTAAGGTAAATTATGTAAAACCATCAAAACAAGCATGGATATAGCACATGATTTCACAGTCCTTGAGGAATATTGCTTGTACAATGTAGAAAAATTTGTGTTTATTAAATAGTGGACAACATTAAAATAATTTCAGTCATTTAAATTATTTCAGTATTTGTTTACCTGCATATATAGAAATAATATTGCAAGTAAAATCTGTTGCTAAGTTTTTTAAAGAAGTAATTGCTCAGGAAAAAAACCAGAATTATTTAATGTCCCATTAGGCATATGGAAATTTGGGAGTTTAATCCTCATGAAGAGTCATTACACGGTCAGTTCCCACGTGCATATTTAGGAAGTTGTGCTTTAAAAAGCATGTAGGTCAAGTTAGAAAAATAAAACCTGAAGTTACAGGTGCTGCTATCCTTACTTTTCACTGCAACATAATTAATTTTATTTTATTTGAGGATTTGGAAGGCTGGCAAAGGGGAAAGGAATAGTGTGATTTTCTCGTGTATTACAGTTAAGTGAACTTTTCATAGAATCACAGAATAGGTTGGGTTCTAATGAACCATCAAAGATCATCTTGTCCAACCCCAATGCCATGGATAGGGACATCTTAGATCAGATTGCTCAAGTTTTCTCATTATTACAGGATTATAAATTGTTTCCTGTAAATTCTAATGAAACAACTACAAAATCTTTTGTTCACTTGTCTTACTTTTTGGTTTTTAGTTGCTTTACTTCTTTCTCATCATGAAGAATGAATTGAAGTAGCCAGGGCTGTTGTGACACCCTGTGTCACATGTTTACATGTACATTGGAGAGGTTCAAATAGCTATTTTAATTTTAGAAATCAGTATCAGCACAGCATGGTTTAATTTTTGAGAGCTTCAGTAGGATTGTCTGGAATTAGCATTGAGCTCATTATTTAGAAGCTACCACTATTTTTCCTGTTACTGCCCCTTTTATCAGAGAAGAACATAAACATTTAGTTCCTGTACCTCTTGAACTTTTCTTGCCTCTTTTTTCTTTGGTTTGTTCAGGCCTGTAGCAGTACAAGCTGCTTTCAGGGAAAGCCAGGCTCCATCCATGTTGTCCCTAGAGGTGGTGGCTGCTGCCAGAGTAGCCAGAACTCTTTTCTTGGGATTGGAGGGCATTGCAAAAATATCAAGTTGGGACTCTTTTATTGGAAAACAATCTGTGGAGAACATTTTGGCATGTTTGCCATGAGCAGAAGCTTTTGATGGGGACAGAGCCATCTTTGCTAACAGTGAGTTTGTTTGGAAACTGCTGTTAGCTTCTGAGCTTTTTGTAACAGCAGAAAGAGGAAGAGAACAGTGAAATCACTTTAATAACATATTTCCTGGTTGAAGTAACTTATCTGTGAGGCCTAGACAGAGGAGATGTCATTTCCTGGATTACTTCAGTTTGGACGGCCTGGTTTGCTGTGGAATCTTTTGACCCAGCTTCGTGACTGTAGTACAATTTTTGTTTTAAGTAATGTAAAGTAGGCCTTTTAATGAAAACGTAAAGCTTTAAGGAAAGACCTTCTGACAAAATGCTAATGTGCAAGACAAGTCTTTCATAAACTATGTGCTGATATGAGCCTGAAATCCCTTACCTTAAAACTAGGTTCAAGAACTTAATATGTTACTTTTATAAGTGTGATCATAAGGTTTATTCACAGGGGTTAAAAAAAAAAAACAAAACTGTTCCTTTTGATGCTGGTACTAATCACCTCTCTTTGTTGCCAGCTATAGCTGACTGTCCTCAAGAGTTAGGACACTTCCAAATAGTTTAAAAAAGGCAGTTGTGCTGTTCCCAGACTTCTGTTCATTAATAGCTACTTGTGAAAATTGTTGACAGAAGTCCATGAGAGAGGAAATGAGTTAATAAAAAAAATTATTTTCAAATACAGTCCTCAGTTTTTGTAGATCGTAAAAAGGCTCTGGAATCAGAATGACAGAGGCAAAACTAGTGACATCTGAAATGAGAATATACTACTCAGTTTCATTTGGAGGTTATGGTTGTTTTGGACATTGTTACTAAAATATCTGTTGGGGATAGCTTTCTTCTTTTCCCTGGATTTACTTTGTCAACTGCTAAAATATCTTTGCATGAAAAGCATTAAAATACCAGGTGACCTCATCTTTGTCTCCCCCACCCCCCAAACACAAAGAACAAAAATATGTCTCAATGACTTGCCTTTTACCACCCTTCGTGGTTAGTCATGATTAAAATATTGTTTCAATAGAAATAAAAGAAGCATGTAAAAGGAGGAGTAATTAAGGGATTGGACTGTGAAGAGAGAAATAGAGTGAAAAGGTGCTCAGAGCTTTACAGGACTAGTTTTTATTTTTGAATCTGTACCATAGAAGCAATACTATAATCATGAAAAAATATGCTCAAGACCAATTGTGAAACTCTTAATTGCATTAAGAGTTTCTAAAGAATAAGACTCTTACTTTGATACTGTAAATTGATACTGCAATTTACAGTCATATATTAATGCAGTTATACATCAAATACATTAATGAAAGTGTATCTTCAAGTTGTATTTGATGTTGGAGTTAGGTATTGTTTGTAAACTACCAGCTAATTGGAATGGAGACATCATTATGCTAGATAAAATAGTAAGAGATGGCCTAAGAGAGGGCATTCAGTATGGTCCTTCTCTGCAGGTTGCAAGGTGGGGATCCATATATCTGCTGACACACTGTACTACAGAATGAGATATCATTTTTTGGAAGACAGTGTTTTCTAAATAGTTTTGTATTACAGATTCTGCTATGTTATTTTTCAGGAAGTCACCTCAAGTCAGAGTATTTTCCATTAGATTTGTCCAGGGAGTTCCTGTGCAGTTCATGCAGTGACTAATCTATGAGTATTTAACAACTTTGTTACTTCAGTTTAGCTTTGCTGTGTCTTTCATAAAAATATAATCAAAGTTCAGAAGAGGTGCTATTTCTTCTGCCCCTGTCAAAGATGAGTACATAAATTACACAGTAATTTTCCATATTTTCTCTGTTCACCAGTGGAAATATTTTAGGTGCTACATGACAGAATGGTTGAGGTTGGGAAGGACCTCTTTGAAATCACATGGTCCAAACCACAGCTCAGTGCTGCATCACCTTGAGTAGATTACCCAGGACCACATCCAGTCAGGTTTTGAATGTCTCCACTAATGGAGAGTCCACCACCTCTTTGGGCAACTTGTTCCAGTGCTTGACAACCCTCACAGGAAAAAAGTGTTGTGTTCAGATGGATTTTCGTGTGTTTTACCTTGTGTGCATTGCCTCCTGTCCTTTTAGTGAGCACTAGCTTTTTGTCATTCCATCCTGTGAGGTACTTACACACATTGGTGAGCTCCCTTGCCCAGAGTCTTCTCTTTTCCAGGCTGAAAAGTCCCAGCTCTCTGAGCCTTTCCTATCATGAGAAATGCTCAAGTGCTTTAATTAAGATTCATGTCTCTTTGCTGGACTCGCTTCAGTAAGTCCCTGCCTTTTTTGGTTTGAGCCCAGGAGTGGACACTGCAATTCAGATGAGGCCTCACGAGTGCTGAGTAGAGAGGAAGGATCACATCCCTTTATCTGCTGTTAATGTTTTCCCTAATTCTGCCAAGGAGATTGGCTTTTTTTTCCTGTGAGCGTGCAGTGCTGGACATTGCCAGCTTGGTGCCCACCAGAGACCTAAGGTGGTTCTTCACAAAGCTGGCTTCCAGCCCCACCTTGTACCTGATGCCTGGGGTTATTGCTCCCTAGATGAAGCACTTGGCATTTCCCCTTGTTCAACTTTGTGATACTGTCCTCTCTCCACCTCTCCTATGTGTCAAGAATGCCTTTGAATGGATATTTCTTGAGCAAGTCCTGTTTTCCATATGGTCTAATTAATGAGTGCTACTGATTCTTCTCAAGACATTTTCATTTGTTAGGAGGTAGTCTTACTTCTGTATGTGCCTGTTTAGGACAGTCTGGCATTCAAAATTTGTTTAATAATCTTGGACTTTGCCTAAAACTCTATCCAAGTAGAAATACTATTAGAATCTGAGTATAAAAATTCTAGTGAGATTTGCAGTTCTCTCTTCCTGGAGGTATTAGGAAAAAAAATAATCAGGCTGTTAGCTATAACCTCAGTTATTAAGAAGACTGAAAAATTATCTAGTTGTATTGTCTGTCTGTTAATTAATGTGATGTGAGCTCTGACTTGAATCTCTGTGATGGCCTGTCAAGGCTCAAAAACCTGAAGAAGCAATCTCAAGATGTTGTTCTTAGAGCACTGAAAAAAATTACCAGTTCAGGCAGAACACTAGAGGTGGTGAATGTGGATGAAGTCTCTGGCACTTCATACCTGAAACTACTTTTTGTTTTCTGTTTGTCCTTGGGTAACTGGAAAGGGCTGTGTGTGTCAAAGAGTAATTTTTAAAGTTTTTCTAGGTTACTGAAGGGTGGAATGAAGTCCTGTAACAGGTGTTTAAAATACTATTTTCAATTTTGATTTTGGTGATCTCATACCATGCCATTTTAAGAGGTCTCAGTTGTGTTCTGTGGAGCCATTGATAATGGGTAGCAGAAGAGCATGCAGAGTTCTAGCTTGTCTTCTGCATTGTGACCCTGCATTATGTGTGAATGGCCTTGTTCAGTTTAGGTTATGTCTTGCTTCCAAGAAGAAAAATATGTAGTTGTTTTTTGAAAATCCAGAATGACAAGGTAGAGAGTATGTGATCAAAGCAGTAACATGGATAACACAAAAGAGGTTTTTATATATACAGAAAAAATGTAGTGGAAATAAGAAAAATGGACTGAGTATCTTAAACCAGTGTTTAATGAGTAAGATTAAAACTACTACTCCAGTTTAAGTCCCAGTGCCACTGATCAGTGGTAATGTATCTGTACTGTTTATAGACCAACTTGAAGCCAAGCAGTGTGTGTTAGCTCCTTTGCAGTGACTGGTTTATAAACATACTTGAGAGCTTGTTTGATTCACTTACTAGGAATGTAATGCATGCTTGAATAATGTATAATGAGGCTTAGTGTAGTGGTTTTAAGAAAGTGCTTAATTACTGTTTTAGAACTCAATTAACTTTTTGAAATTTCTTTTCAGGATGGCTTGAATTCTCTGGTCCTTGATCTGGATTATCCAGCGCTGAGGAAGAACAAGAACATTGATAATTTCTTAAATAGATGTAAGTTGCAAATGGCTCTTAAACAAATACTTGTGATCTCAGTCATGGGAAGCTGAGTGGTCAGAAATAAATTGTAGATTTTCATTTTACTAGTTTTTATAACTGGGCTTCTATGTTCAGAAAGCTTTTGAGGACCATTTATTACAAAGAGGTACTCTGTTGCTGAATATATGTTGGAAAATACCTTCTGTACGCTGTAATTTTTCAAGGGAAAATGTTTTTGGGGAAAACCCTTTTACTTTTTTTATCTGCTATGTAACTTGCAAATTATTATTTTCTATTTCTATTCTTTTAATTACTCAAAACATCAACAGTGTATATGCAATCCTATTTAATCTAACAGAGAAGCCTTCTGTTGCTTTTTTTAAGATTAAGTTGTTGTACCTTATAATGGGATGGTGCATTTCTAACCTTTGTGTAAATGTTTGTGATGCTCCCAAAACTAATCAAAATCTCCATGTTTGTTGTGTGTATGAAAATATAAGACTGCTGCATCAGAGTAGCTGTATTTTGTCTTTTTAAAGTATCTTCTGTTCACCTATATAAACATGTAGTGGTTTTTTTGTGTGTGTAAAAATAGTGGATTATTTGCTTTAAAATGTTTAGTAAGCCTTTTTGGAACAACTGTGTTTTCTAGTGGGCTTATTTTGAGATATTAAAAAAAAAAAAACAAACCAACCAAAATTTTTCTGTTGCATATGTTAAGGCTACTGTGGATGCAGTCATACCCGCCACTCCTGTTTTGGTTCTTTACTCATAAGAGCTATGTCCTTTGAACACTCAGGCTTCTCAGATAAATGGTGGCTGGTGTAGTAATTTGCTTTGAGTTCTAAAAGCCAGCAAAAAAGTTTTTTAGAGGTACAGCAATAACAAAAAGAGTCAGGGAGAATCTCCATCCCTTACTGGATGAGGGAGGAAACATTACAACCAAGGATGAGGAAGAGGCTGAAATACTTAATGCTTACTTTGCCCCCATCTTCATTAGTCAGACCAGCTACTCACAGGGTAGTCAGGCCCCTGGGCTGGAAGATGAGAACAGAGAGCAGCACAACCCCCCCATAATCCAGGAGGAAGCAGTGAAAAACATGCTATGACACCTGGACACCCACAGGTCCATGGGGCTGGATGGGATTTACCCAAGAGGATTGAGGGAGCTGGCAGAGGAGCTCACCAGGCCTCTATCCATCACCTACCAATAACAGGGTAACAGGGGAGGTCCCAGATGACCAGAGGCTTCCCAGTGTGATACTCATATACAAGAAGGGCTGGAAGGAGGGAGGATCCAGGAAACTATAGGCCTATCAGCCTGACCTCTGGTGCCCAGGAAAATTATGGAGCGGTTCATCTGGACTGAGCTCATATGGCAACTCCAGGACAGCCAAGGGATCAGGCCCAGACAGCATGGGTTCAGGAAAGGCAAGTCCTGCTTGACCAGCCTGGTCTTGTTCTATGACCAGGTGACCTGTGGACGAGGGAAAGGCTGTGGATGTTGTCTCCCTGGACTTTAGTAAAGCCTTTGACACTGCATTCTCCTAGAGAAGCTGCCAGCTCATGGCATAGAGAGGCGTAGGCTTTGCTGGGTTAGAAACTGGCTGCATGGCAGGGCTCAGAGAGCTGCGGTCAATGGAGTTAAACCCAGCTGGTGACCAGTCAGCAGTGGTGTTCCCCAGGGCTCAGTTTGGGGCCCAGTCCTGCTCAGTATCTTCAGCACTGATCCAGATGAGGGGATTGAGTGCTTCCTCAGTAAGTTTGCAGGCAACACCAAGTTGGGTGGGAGTGTTGATCTGCTTGAGGACAGGAAGGATCTGCAGAGGGACCTGGAAGACCCGGACAGTCTGGACCCGTGGGCCAAGGCCAATAATATGAGGTTCAACAAGTCCAAGTGCTGGTCCTGCACTTTGGTCACAGCAACCCCATGCAACACTACAGGCTTGGGGAGGAGTGGCTGGAAAGCTGCCCTCCGGAAAAGGACCTTGGTTGGCAGCCTGCTGAATAAGAGCCAGGAGTGTGCCCAGGTGGCCAAGAAGGCCAACAGCATCCAGGCTTGTGTCAGGAATAGTGTGGCCAGCAGGAGAAGGGAAGTGATGGTGCCCCTGTACTCAGCACTGGTGAGGCTGCACCTTGAGTCCTGTGTTCAGTTCTGGGCCCCTCACTACAAGAAAGACATTGAGCTGCTGGAGTGAGTTCAGAGAAGGGCAACCAAGCTGGTGAAGGGTCTGGAGAACAAGTTCTATAGGGAGAGGCTGAGGGAACTGGGGATGTGTAGTTTGGAGAAGAGGAGGCTGAGGGGAGACCTTACTGCTCTTTATGACTACTTGAAAGGAGGTTGTGGGGAGGTGTCTGCTTTCCTTTTCTCTCAAGTGAATAATGATAGAACCAGAGGAAATGGCCTGAAGTTGCTCCAGGGGAGGTTTAGACTAGACAGGAGGAAGAAATTCTGTAGTGAGAGATTCGTTAGTCACTGGAATGGGCTGCCCAGGGAGGTGGTGGAGTAACCATCCCTGGAGGTATTTAAAAAATGTGTACATAAGGCACTGCAGGACTACTGTTTGTTACAGATATGGATACATGTATTTTATTGGGGGGGGGGATGTTGGCAATTGGATGCGGTGATCTTAGTGGTCTTTTCCAGCTGTGACAATTCTATGATTCTGTGAATTCAGTGCATCCTCATGACATTTAGGAGAGCTCCATTCCTGGCCATATATTGCTTTGCAGTTGCTAGTGAAGTCTAATTTGGAGAAGTTGCTGAAAACAGTGAAAATTAGAAACAGCAGATCAGGAAGGAGAGGCCTATCTTTGCATACCTTGGGATTTTTCTGTTTTTATTCAAAGGAATTCAGCCAAATATTTATGAAAGAATGGGTGAAGAACAGAACAGTATTTTAAGTAACTCCTTTTCTGAAGGCTCCTCTTACTCTAGCTTTTCTCCTATTGTTGTAGCAAGTATTATTAAGCACCTGATGGCAGCCTGCAGAAACCTCAAAATATGCTTTGGTTCACAGTTCTATTAGTGCTTTTTTTTTTTTTTTGTCAGCTGACAGTTTATAGTTAAAATAGACATATACTAGTCAAAGAAAATCAAGAGTTGTATTGCAAAGAAATTTCACAGTACTTACAAGTTTTCAGGGGTGCATTTCATCTTTACCTGTTGAACTACAAAAAAAAGCACGCAAAAGCTGACTTTTGGCTCATGCATTGTGAGGCCATGTAGGTGTTAAGAATCACATAACTTCTGTTTCTCTACTGCAAGGGGGAGAATGGAAAGTGGTGCTGCAAAGATTATGTGATTTATGCTTTAAAAAATAAATAAAAATTCTCAAGTCAAAATTTTATAAATGTTTGAAGCTGGTAATACTTTGGCATTGCAGCTGAAAAAAATCGGTCCTGTCACAAGGATTTGTTTCAGAGTCCTTTTGTGAATGGCTATGAACTGGATTGGGGTACTGAGGAGAATTATTGCAAAGATTTGGTTGGTTGGTTTGTTGGGGATTTTTGTTAAAACTGGTTTGGGAAGAGAGAATCAAAGACCAGTTTCAGGTTTTCATATTGCTTCACCAGTATTTGTATCAGCACAGAGGAAGCTGCTTGACTGTGTGACAAAACAGGACAACTGGCTGCTTGCTGGCATTGCCAGTTTACACAGTTTAAAGTTGCTGAACCCATATCTCTTCTCTTTTTGGAAACTGTTCTGAGGGCGGCATGGATCAGTGGAGAGGAAGAGCATAAATGTGCTTGCTGAAACCTCTCTGAGAGGCTGGACTTGGACATGGAAGAAGACTAGAGAATGGTATCAATTTATGGAAGAGGAAGATATTTTCTTATGTTGGGGAGCAGTGAGTTCTTGTCTCTCCTGTTTTTTCTCAGCATCTAAGGAGCTGTAGTTAATGCCTAGATGAGAATTACTGTAAAAAGGTCCTAATAGACTCTGATCTTGTGACTTACACCCTTTTGTGCAAAGTGAAGCAGCTGAAGCAGAATAGGTACTTATGATTGTTACAGTCCATATTACAAAAATCTTCAAAAGTTGTGGAAAACACTGCAATAATCATCATGCTTTCATCCAATTTAAGCACTTAATTCTTCCAAAATAACACTTGGAGAAATACATTTTTTTTCCTCTATGTTCTCAGGGGTTTGAATGCACCCCACTTGACACCTACTGCAAGTCTTACTAATCAGGCTAAGGTTTTATTTTATTCTAATTTAAATAAATAGTTTGCATCTCAGCTGAGATACTGAGTTCAACTCATAGTTTCAGCATGAAACTCGAATTTTAAAACTCATTTCACAAAGCTACAATTTATTAATTGTCTGTACTATAGCAATTTGATATAACCTGTTTCTCTGACTGCTTTGCAGTTTTTAAACAGTTGTCATGTATTTAATATGCAATAAACTTTTTAATTGCCTGTTTACTCTTACTGTTTGATTGGATATCACTTTCTTCAAAGCGCTGAAGCAAAGTAGAGCATGCATTTAACATAAGAGGCAGATAGGTATCACATCTAAAAGTACAACCATTCCTGTCCTGTCTTCTGAATTGCTGTAATCAACTCTTAGAAGTTGAGTTCAACGGCTGCTTCTTTGGGTATTCATGAGACAGGAAAGCATAACGTAATATTTAATTCCCAAAACAATGAGAGGAATTTCACAGTCCTCCGAGGTCTTGCTTATTTTAGAAAAGAAGCTTGAGCTTTCCGGCATGGGCTTGGTGTAACGAATCTTTCTTGACCTTTTCTTTCCTCTTCTGACATCTAGGCTATTACAACAGTTTGAGTAAATTGTTCCAAGTCACTTTTTCTACCATCTGCGATTTGCTAAGTGTTGGAGCCTATCTGAGTGGCTTTGTGCCATGCTGGCTTTGGTGGTCTCTCTTGCAGATATTCATATCCTGTTAGGTGCTTTAGCTTCTGGGAGCAGAAAGTTAAATAATTAAGCAGCAGTTTTAAGCAACAGTTAAAAATGTTTAATAATTTATAATCCTTTCATCAGGGCATGAGGAATGGATTTTGAGGAAGTCAGTACATGAGGACAGGAAGTGGTGCTGTCTACAGGCCTGGTACAATCCAGAAGCCTTGACTCCCTAAACAGATTGGTGATGCAACAATCAGCATCACTCAAAAATTGGAAGCTTCCATTTTTAAAATGATTTGCTGATGTTTTGAGGTTGGCAAACCTATAAAGTATAAATGGCAATGGACATATTTCCAATAGGAGGAACTTTTAGTACAGGTGTACTCGTGTACTCATGTAGCACCTTTGCTAACTTACTGGATAAACTTACTCCGAGCTTGCTTTTGCCATTTTCCTCTTCAAGCAGACACTGTTTACTTAGAATATCTATCTGTTTAGATGATCTTCTTGCAACAGTTCTGCTTCCTTCCCTTTGTTTTATGTTGCTTGAAGTTCCTGAATCAGATGCTAGCCATGCACTTAACCAAGAGAAGCATGTGTTCTGATAGGGTGTTAATGTCTATCATGACTAATTCTCTGTGCTTCTTACTTCTTGTCAGGGACACAGATGAAATGTCAGATGCCCAGAAGAATCTTAGAAATCTAGGGCACTGTAGGACTTGCATTGAGGAGCTAATTCCCTCTCTGGTTTTTCTCTTAGTCTTTAGGCCACTCCTTGTCATGTCTTTGCAGTCACCTACCTCATCAGGTTGAGCTCCAGTTCCATATTTAATGATACTGTTCTGGTAAGAGTAACAGGTAGAGAGGGAGAGGTATCAAATAAGCAACTTTTCCCAAGGTCAGCATGAATTAAGAGGCACCAAGTGTTTAAGACAGCATGTCTTAGATGTATAAACAAGTTTTATGTCATTGTTACTAACCACTTTTCCATTTGGGTACTTAGTAGATACAAAGCAATGAAGTTCTGCCATCAGGCTTACTGTCATTTAGTCAGGCATGTATCCTCTGCAAATCAGAAGACTGCTGCTTTCTCTTTCCATATCTTTTGTTCTTTTCATCTATGCAAGACAAAATACTTCTTTTGCCCCCCTTTCTTTAGAGCCTGTCTGAAGCTGCCTTCTTCCTGCTGCTTCTGCAAGGTCTCCAGCATGTTCTAGTTCTTCACACACCTTTGACCAGATATTATGTATGCACCCCTAATTATTTCAGTCTATCTGTTGTGCTTTTGGTTTGTTTCTGGGCGGGTGTGGGATTGCAGCACTTCCTGGCTGAGCTGCTGTTTCAGTGCTAGTGAGGCTTTTGCCTAGGGCAGCAACTTCTCACTTAATGTACTCCATAGCAGCACTCATTGACTGACAGTGTCTGGTCTGTGGGGATAAAATTGCACTCCCTTGCATTTTTATCCCCCATACATAAACGACCCAGGACTGCCTGATACACATTCTTTTTAACTTTTAAGAAAATAACCTGGTTATGAACATGGGTTTTTCTGTTTTGTTTGTTTTTCTCTTTACTCAAAGAGCAAGAAAGCTTGGTGTTCTCTTCCTCCCCTCCCCCCTTTACTCTTCTAGTCAGTATTTTTTCCATTCTCACAAGCACTTGTAACCTTCAGCCACATTCTTGACGCCACCTCTCAGTGAGTGATCCACCCTGCCCTTCAGAAAGTGAATCTTCATTTGTGTAAAGGTTATAGTGCTATTTTCAAGTAGTAAAACAAAAGATGCCTCTTAAGCACTCTTGCTACCCAACATTCCTGATCCTTCCTGTGTCAAGCAAGAAACGTGAGTTGTAGGTGATGACATTCTGACATGTTAGGACTTGTATTTAAATATCACAATACTTTTATAACATTCTGTTATTCTGGGGCTGGGTAGTCCATCTGATGTCTTCCTTTAAACCTGACACTTTTATTCTGTTTGGCTTCATGCTGTTACAAAATCATGAGGCTGCAAGATACCATCTGTTGTATCTGTGCCTACAGATACGGCAAATGTATGAGCTCATCTCTGTGAAATCTTCTGAAAATGTAGACCTCTACTAGAAGGATGGTGTTGGAAAGGTCTCCTGCATCTTGAATTGGATCTGAACAAAATCATATGATCCAACATGCTGCAATTGTGAGATTGCTTCAGTGTTTTTCTGAGCTTACCTGCTTGTAGCCTGCTTTTTGTTCCAGGTTTATTCCATGCTTTGGTTATCTCTTCCATATCTGTTAAATTTTATGACAAAAGAGAAGATCCATCTGTACAAATAGTACTTCCACAACACCTGCATCCCTAGATGATGGTTTTTATTTTTAATGAAGATTATTATTCTTTTAGTTGGGCGAGATTTCCTCATCCTCAGGATTTCAAAGGGGTAATAAAACAGGTAGCTCTTCAGTTGGTATCTCATTTGTTTACTTACTAATCCCAAAATGAAGCATAGCATTCCAAATGTGGTCTCACAAATGACAAACAGAGGGGAAAAATCACTCCTCTCAGTCTGCTGGCTATGCACTTCCCAATGCAGCCTCTTGATACAGTTGCTGCAGAGACTTGCTGCTCATTCCTCTTGATTCTTGTTGTCCACCAGGGTTCTCAGGTCCTCTGTCTCAAGGTGCCTGTGAATGCCATCTTGTATTGCTGTGTGGTGTTTTTCCATCCCAGGTACAGGATTCTGTGTTTGCCTTTGCTTAACTTTGTGAGGTTCTCATCAGCTCATTTACCCATCTTGTCTGGGTCTGTCTTAAGAGCAGCAGTTCTCTATCAACTTTGAACCATGACTTCAGCAAGATTTCTGTTTGCCTTGTGATTTCTCTGTTACAGCCTGGTTTGGTTACAGAGATACTTTAAGGTGCTGTGTTGAAAGTAATGCTACAAAGAAAGGAAATGTATACTGCTTTCCCCTTGTCCACCAAGTCAGACATCTTGTCATGGAAGGCAGTCAGGTTTATCAAACAGCATTTGTCCTTCTTACATCTGTTCTGGCTGTTCCCATCTTTTCTTGTCCATTGAGTGTTTGGAAGTAGATTCTAGAAGGATATGCCATCATGAGCAGTGAGGTTAGGCTGTGGTTCCAGCCTGTAGCTTTCTGGATCCTCCTTGACCTTCTAGAATATGGACATGATATTTGTTCTTTACCAGTCATTAGGGGCCTCCCCACGTTGCCATGACACCTGTCAAAGGTGATAGAGAACAGTCTGGTAATGCTGTTGGCTGGCTCCTTCAGCATGCTCAGGTGCATCCTGTGTCATCTCATGGCCTGGTGTAGTCAAGTTTGCTTTGTTGATTCTTAACTCTGACTTCCTCTACAGTGACACTACACACTCTGGTCTTAGCTTCAGGGAGCTGTGGGAGCACGTGAGCACAGCTTGCTGATGAAGTCTGAGGCCGAAAAAGACACTGAGTACCTTGATCTTCATGTCCTTCAGCAGTAAATCCTCTACCCCACTGAGAACAGTGGGCTCATATTTGCCTCACTCTTTCTTTTACTGACAGTTTATTTGTCAAGGCTCTTGTTTCCCTTCATAACCCTGACTGGTTTCAGCTGCAGCTGAGCTTGGCTTTCTCAGTTTCATCCTTGCATGCCTGTGAGATTCCTGCTGGGTAGCCCATCTCTGCTTCCGTGTTTCAAACCTTTGCATTTTGTGCTTGAGTTGTGGCAGAGGTTGCCTGTTCAGCCAAACTGGCTCTCTGCCCTGCCTGCTTAGTTTCTAGCTAACTTGAACAGACTGTTCTTGTGCTATGAATGTATCATCTTTGAAGATCAACCCACCCTTCTACCTTCTGCAGTAGCTTCCCACAGGATCCTGCCTGTGAATTCTCTGAACAAGCCATAATCTGTTTTCCTGAAGTCCAAGGAGTTCCTTCTTTGGCTCTTGCGGGGTCTTAAATGCCACCCTGTCACAGGAGCTTCAGCCAAGGTTTCCACAGACTCCTGTGTCATCCCTCACCAGTTCTTTTTCATTAGTGAGCAGTAGATCAGAGTGCTTCACTGCTGAGGCTCAGTTGCCTCAAAAGAAATGTTCTTGATGGTGAGGAAACTCCTGGATTGCTTGTAGCCTGCCAGATTGTTCTTCATGGATATGTAGGAATAGTTGAACTATTTATTAGATATTCATTAACTCCCTACTGACAATGCCATCTTTAATGTCATTAACTGTAAATGACTGTAAAGGAATTAACTGTACCTCTAATCCTTTTTTTCCCTGTATTCAGAACTGAGATCCTCTTTTATGCCTTTCTAGGGACCAAATTCCACAGTCTTTGACCCTAAACAAGGATCTTGCAATGCACACTTCTATTCCTCTTTGAACATAAGCATCCACAGCTCTTCATACAATTTAATGCTCTTCCCTGGTAGAAGGGAAGCTCTTGCACCAGCCAGCCTGTTAAGCTTTGTTTTCTTCTTCTTCTAAGCATCCGAGGGGGCAGTGTCAAATCTTGTCACCCTTAAGAAAGATTACATCTAGTGTAATTTTCCATTCATTGCTCCCATTATCTTTTGTCCTTGTAATAAGCACAGAATTTTAAAAAATGTGTTTAGCCAGGAATACATCCACTGGCATATTACATCTACAAAATTAGAGAGTCTAGGACCTTGCACATTTATAGAATTTGTCAGAGATCAGAATTTCACTGGTTTCCCTTACAGATTCCCACAGCTGCCAACAGGGAGGATACTGAAAGAGAGAGCTTGCCAGCAGAATGTTGCACCTGAAGACCTTTGAACAGAGTATTGCAGATCTAGTTTTAAGAAGCATAGAACTACACATGCATTGATTGCTAAAAGTTCCTTGACATGGCCAGCAGTTGCATAAACATATGTAAACTGAATTGATATTTCACATGGAATGAATGAGTGGATCTGAAGTCATACACTTGGTGACCTGAAGTAGTTGCTGAGTTATTTTCCTTGCTCTCTGACTGCTCTGTGTATGACCAGGTTGCACCTGCAGTGCTTTTGTGTGTACTGGGTACTTCACACTCCTGCTTTGTCAGTGGGTCCTGGTAGCACAGCAGCTGGGAAAAAATAATTGTCTGAAAACTCAAGATAGGCATCTCTGGTTCTTTTCATTACCAGTGTCTTCCTCTGTGCTTGTGAATGGATACTGGAGGTGTGAAATGAGTCAGCAAAATCCAAAAGACATTTCGGTAGTTACAGCCAAAGGCAGATGGTTAATGGTTCCAAACAATAATGAAAGGGGCAATTAATAGTGAATGAAAATTTCAAGAATTACCAAGGCTCTAAACTTTTAAATAAAAATAACTTACTTTGACTCTGAATGCTAGTATTTCAAAAAATCCTTGTACTCTGTTAACACATACATTATCACAGCTTTTATTTGCTTTGCTTTAGATGAGAAGATTGTGGAAAAAATCCGAGCTTTACAAATGAAAGCTGAAGACTATGATGTTGTCAAAGTGATTGGAAGAGGGGCTTTTGGAGAAGTGCAGCTGGTAAGAATGTAATGATTTAATGATTAGACAGTTATACAGCTTCAGCTGAAACCTTCCCCAGTCTCGCATGCTTTATATGTAAAAATGCATTGTTATAAAGAGTACTATTTTTGTTGTATCATGAGGTCATTTCTGTGCACAGTAACTGGTACATCTGAGTTTTTTGGTGGTTTTTTTTTTGGTTTTTTTTTGGTTGCAAGCATCACTGTGTAAAAATATCTGAAACAGTCCTATGAAAGTGCATGCTAATGGGGCAACAAAAAAACCTGATTTGCTAATGATTAATAGAAGATTTTTTTCTTAAGATTGCCTACTCAACATTGTATCCTGTTATATCTAGATCTGTACTTTAAAACTTTATATAATAGAGAGAAATTATATTTATAAAACAAAAGTTACAAAAAGTTACATAATATATCCTGCATAGCCTGTTTTTCATTTAATTTTGAATTTTCCCAGGCTTGTAAGTCATACTGTGTGATACATAGCACAAAAATGATGTCAGTTTTGATATAAGCTATGGATACAAGCACCAAATAGATTCCGGGAATGCAGACACCAGAGACAAGTTATGGTGACCTAACAGCTGCAGATCAGTTGATTCATGGTAAACTTCTGTGTAAACATTTTTAGAAGAAGAAAGATGTGAAGCAAGCCAAAGGGGAGCAACTAGTTTGCAGCAATTGAAACAGGTTATCTTGTTACCACAAGATAACAAAAATTACCTTATTGATTGTGTCTTTTGATATGGAACTGACATTTTACTGTTCTGGGCTAATTTTGCACTAGGAAGCTGGGAAAATCATACTGTCTTAGAATTTACATTGATTTTGGAAAAAAATTATTTTTTTACATATTGTTGAAGAATGTGGCAGTATCTTAGCAATGAAGTGTTTATGGGAGGTAATGAAATGTGCAATATGTAATGAAAATACATTTATAAAATTATTTGTATTTTCCGTATTAGTATTGGTAATATTTATTTTGATTGCTGAAAAAAGCCCCTTCCCTAACACTGTTTGCATAAAGCATGGGTACTTCACAAATTTACATGTAATTCATATGGCAGTTAACATTTAATCAGAAGTTTTTACTCGTTTATGTTGCTTTTTAAGGCAGTGTTATCCAAGCATGGCATTTACACAGGTGCTGCTGCAGGGAGCATTGTAAGAAATCAATCTATTCTGGCTTCTTGCTGACAATCACTTCAAATGGTTTATTTTAAAGTTCTTCTGTTAGAGGTTTTTATTCTTACATATATCCACCTACAGGAGCTAATAGAGGTGCTCCTTTTTCATGCACTTGCATGGGAAGTCAGCAAAGCATCAACTTAAAAGGATCAGACTTCCTCATCTATTCATTGGAGGAGAAGATGAAAAAGAGAATGTTCCAATAGCAGAAGTACTTAAAAAATCAAAATTAATTTGTTTCATATGTATACTTTTAAAGATGTGTTTTTCTAAATAATTTTGATTTCTTTGAACATTTTATTTTAAATGTAAGTTCTTTAACTTTGTTCTAAAATAGAAACTTTTTTTAGTTCACAGTGCCATGTCCAATTAAATTTTTTAAGTAGGTGATTTTTTTACAGTGTACATACTGCAGTTAGGTCGTTTGAGGAATCTGACAACCAACTTTATACATCTCATTTGCCTCATCATTGTAATGGAATGGTAAAATGCATAGTAACTTGGTCATATAATGATTTTTTTTTTTCATTAGGAGGGTTTTTTTTTTAATCCTTTAAATAAGCCCTAAATAATCCCCAAAAGAGAAAAAAGCCACGAATGCTTCAACGTGGAGAGAACTTCTGTGTATTCATTAAGAGGTTTTGTGTACTCCATGGCAATTTAAAAGAACAATCTTTTTAATGGAATGTAAAAATGCACTTAGAGTTCATAATGCTGTGTAGTCTTACAGCGAAAAAACTGTGGGTTAATAAATCCAGCTGTAGTTTTGAACTAATATTAGCTGGTGATGAGGGAGTACATACCTACATTTTTTTGCCTCACAGGGTATGAGACAAGTTTAATCTGTTGAGCTAAGCTTGATCTATTTCTGCTCCATTCAGAATGTTAACACCACAGTTGCAGATGACGGATTTGCAGTAATCAAAATATTTTGCAACACATTCTGTGATCAAAATAGAAATTTGCTTCAGTGGAGGCTAAACACAGAAAGAACCATAAATAAAACAAGATTGAGAACATGAGTTAAATTCATGACTGTCATGTTATCAGTGTGTACCATTGTGCAAAAATATTCGTAGCACAAATTTTTTTTAAACATTTGTAATATTTAAATATAACAGATTTTTTTTAAAAGCACTTTAATATGTACCATAAAATAATCATCTATGACCTCCTTCATTTAGTGTTATTCTCCCAAGCTTTCTGCTCCAATATAGCATTTTATTGTGAAAGAAGTGCTGTGGAGAGATTAGTTTCTGGATTCTAGCAGGAAAGGAAAGCACATTATCTCCTGTTGCATCTTACAGCTAGATCTTTTAAAAAAGCCTTGCTTTCCCTCCCATCCTCCCCACCAAAAAATTAAAAAATTCAGTCCATTAAAGAGAGATCAGATGACTCTGGTCTTTGGTGGAAAAACAATTTCCTATAACTCCAGAAATATTAAACTCTACTCTTTAGCTCTTGCCTCTAGCTTTGCTGCATCTGTATTGATGGGGAAAGCTAAGAAAATAGTTGCCAGCTGCCAGATCACTGTTTCTCTTACACAGTGCTGTGAAAAAAAGTAACTGGTGTCTAGGGCAGGCAGAAAAATTGAATTATTTGGCTTAATTTCTTACTTATGATTTATGCAGAAACAGTAATTTATGAAAGCACAACCTGAGAATCCTGTTGTTTTCACTTGAGGAAAAATCCTCTAGATTGGAAACAAATACATTCTCTGTTCCTTCTTCCAGGTCTAATCACGAAGTGCTGTGTCATTGCCACACTTGTGACACAGCAGGCTGACTTGATCATGTGCTAGAAAAGAAAGCTAAAGAAAGGCAAACTCTGTTGTATTTAGGTAGTAAAGGATAGTCTGTCTGGGTGACTGTCTCTTCTATGTGATTTCTTAGTGTTGCAAACCAGCATTTTTACCCATGTAAACAGGTACTGGTTTAGTTTCTTTAATTGAGTACTTTGTTATTAGGTTTAGTTCCCCTGCTACTGCTGATGTAGACTTCTGCAGTAAAGCAAATACAGCAGTTGTGGTCTATAACCTGAAAACTTACCAAGATATGAACTTTGGTACCCTATCTGTAGTAATTTCTTATGACTCTATTAGGCATTTCACAATATTTGTGATTATTTCAAACCTTAGACTCCATTTCACAACTCTGTTCTAGGACAGATAAATTTAGGACAAATAAAATTTTCTTCTATCATAAAGAGATCGTACCATTATCAATACTACATAGTCAGTCTGGTAACTTCAAATGGATATGTTGTTTTCTTTGCCTACAGATTGTCTTCTGGGCTGGATACTATAGAAATTATGTGCATTTTGTGCATATTTGTTTCTTGAAAGTCTTAAATGGATGAACCAGAGTAGAGGGAAATTCTTATTCTTAATGCATTTTCGTAAGTTAAATGAGGCCATGTTACTTGGTACTGATAGCATGAGGGGATTTTCCTACCTATTTTGAAAGTTATTCTTGTGAGCTGCAGTTTAATTTTGGCAGATCATTTAAGGAGTTGGAAGAAATTGAAACATCGTGACAGTTTAATACATGAATAATATGTGCTATGAGCCATTATATGTAGGTTCAAATATAGGCCTGGGTAAAAAAGTGCAGTGGCTAGCAGCTAAATAATAGGCTGTCTCCAGGGGCATGGTGGTGATGTAAGTAATAACATCAGTGGTTCTGGTCACTTGTAGGACACAGTCAGCCTTTGGGTGTGCCAGTATGCTAACTGCTGCTTTGGTTCCTTATTTTCATACAGAGAATGAACCTATCTCAAAATTTTCTTGAGAACTAAATTAGCTGACTAATAGCCTTAGTGACATTATCTTAGATGGTGCACAGGCTGTGATTTCTGGTCATAGAATCACATAATGGTGTGGGTTCAAAGGGACCTTAAAGATCATCCAGTTCCAACCTCCCTGCATGGGCAGGGACACCTCCCACTAGTCCAGGTTGCTCAAGGTGTCATTCAACCTGGCCTTGAACACTTCCAGGGAGGGGGTACCCACAACCTCCCTGGGTAACCTGTGTCAGTGTCTCACCACCCTCACACTATAAAATTTCTTCCTAACCTAAATCTAGATGTCTCCCTGGAGCCTTCTCTTCTGAAGAACCCCACCTCGCTCACTCAGCCTGTCTTCATACGAGAGGTGCTCAAGCCCTCCTATCATCTCTGTGGCTCTCTGAACTTGCTCCACCTGCTCCCTGTCTGTATTTTGTTAGGGGCTCCAGAAATGGACACAGTACTCTGGATGAGGTCTCATGAATCACCTCCTCTGACCTGCTGGTCACACTTCGTTTGATGCAGCCCAGGAGTTCCCCTGCCCCTATTTGCTTTGCCTCTGAGCAAGCATGAGCTTGCTTCAAGCCCTGCTGACTTTTCAAGACTTGTTTTTTTCCCAAGTAGTGATAGACAATTATTCTTGTAAATGAAGGCAGCTATACTAACTACACACCCAGGCAAGAGAACACAACAATTTAAGGAATTCTAAATTACTAAATATATTGCAGAGCTTTACATGAACTGTCAGAGAAAATGAATCCTCAATTAAACAGTATCTTCTTGAGGTTACAGCCTTTGTTCTGGTTTTGAGCAGGATTATAAAAGTTCTACTTTCTGGAATATAGTTTGTGGTGTACCACCAAGTTTTAGGATTTAATCCCATGTGGGATTAGTGAATGCGAAGAAGAAAATGTTCAGAATACTTTTTCTAAAGACACCTTCACTAGACAGTCAATTGCTAATTTCTTAAATACATATTTATAGAGTGCATATAATTACAGCATTTTGTTGCAGTGCTTGTTCAGAGGTTTTTTGATTTAGGTGTACAGAAAGTTGTTTAGTGTTAAATTATGAAAGATGCTAATCCTAAATTTTTTGTAGCTGTATCTTCAGAGCAAAAAGTCCCAATTTCAAGAATAGTAAGTCCATAAATAATCCTGTTTCTCATGTTCTCACCTTTCCAAAGTTGGTTTTCTTTTCTCTCCCCCTAATGCTTCTCCTATTTTGACATGTAATTCCTGTTTGCTTCAGCAACATTAATGTTTGCAGCTCCTCAGGAGCAGGAGACTGATGCTCCCAAATTTGTAGACCAAATAGGTGCTGCTCAGAATCTTTACACTGCAGTTATAATGCACCTGAAACTCTTACAAATGTTCATCAATAAAGCCTATTAAACATTCTTCCAAGTAGAGTAATTAAACTTGGACATTGTGTAAAACTAAGTGGTTGGAGGGTATGATTTATGTTACTAAATGTGAGGATTATAAATATACCAGAAAGTCATAACCACTTGGTTCTGATTTCACAAATTAGTTCACGGTTTTGTTTTTTTACTTTCATGTGAAGAAAGTATGCAGAAACTTAAGATGAAGTTAACTTCTTTTTCTGCTGACTCAGATATCTTACTGCTGAATGCTTCTCACCTTGGTTTCTTCAAGGAACACTCAAGAATGTTAAAAAAACTGGTCCTTTAGTAGTTGTTTCATAAAGCAGCATAAATCTAACAGGGTTTCATTAACAGGGTAATGACTTTTCAGTCTGTGCTTTAAGGATTTGGTTTCATGTCTGTATTCAGATGAAGTTTTGCAGAATATTTCCAGACTTAAAAACTTTTCATTTCAGTTTTCCAGCAAGATTTATGTTATTTTACACCATTTAAATTGAATTTAATTACTACTTAAGAAACAGGAGCACTTATTTTTGTTGAAAGATAAAGTTGGAAGAGGCCGAAGTAGACTGACTGCTTGCAGAATTTCTGAGCTGAATCCAACAGACTGATGGTGTTCAGAATAAGAAAATGTAAACATTTATTTCTCCTTTTGTAGTGGAACTTTTGAAGGGGGAATAGACAAACATTTCCTTTTTAGTCTGTGACCAGAATTATTTAATCTTTTTTAGTGCTCTGGGTGATAAAAAGTAGATGTGTTGCTAAGGTGATAAGGACAGTCCAGTTCTTCAGAGATGGGCAGTACTTTTCTTATTCTGAGTTTTGGGTTGGTTTTGGGTTAGGTTGTGTTTTTTCCAGCAGACAAGTAGGATCTACTCTCATTTTT